>NC_143260.1:45259772-45884772 GCF_984573655.1 Nuphar pumila | reverse complement strand
ATTTGATGCTTTTGGACTTTCAACTCCCATATCGAAAAGTAGACGTCGAAGCCAGACTAATTCCATAGTAGTTGTAGCCATTGCCCTATATTCAGCTTCAGTTGATGAGAGAGAGACCTTTTGTTGCTTCTTACATCGCCAAGACACCAAGGATTCTCCTAAAAAGACACAAAAACCTGTAGTTGAGTGGCGGTCATTTGGATCACCACCCCAATCTGCATCAGTATAAGCAAGCAATTCTAAGTTAGAGGAAGCGGATAAAAATAATCCTCGAGAAATAGAATTTTTGATATATCTAATAATACGCAAAACTGCTCCCATATGAACAGAAGTTGGAGCATGTTGAAATTGACTGGTTGTATGGACCGCATGTGTAATGTCAGGTCTTGTGATAGATAGATACGATAAAGCCCCAACAAGTTGCCTATATGGAGTCGGATTCTCGAGTGGCTCTCCATCATCAATCTTCATTTTGACATTCACAATCTCAGGAGTATCAACATATCTTTCATCTGAAATACCTGACCTGGCAACAATATCTAATGCAAACTTAGATTGAGTTAGCAAGAAAATATTTCAAAAAACCCAAATCACTCATTTCAAAATGTGTTTTGAGAAATTTTTTAATATCATAAACTCCCTTTATCACTTCCAGTGATAATCATGTCGTCAACATAGAGTAGAAGGATGATAATACCTGCATCAGAATTCTTAACAAACAAAGCTATGTCAGTAAGACAAAATCGAAAACCAAAATCAAGCATAACCTTACTAAACTTATCATACCAAGCTTTTGGAGCTTGCTTGAGACCATATAAAGCCTTGTTTAGGCGAAGTGTTTTCCCTTTAGGTATATTCATTCCTGGTGGTGGGTCCATGTATACTTCTTCAGCTAAAGTTTCATTTAGAAAAGCATTTTTAACATCCATTTGAAAGATATGCCATCCCTTTATTGATGCAAGAGCTATTAGGATTCTAACAGTGGTCATTCTAGCTACTGGGGCAAAGGTCTCTTCATAGTCTATTCCATATTCTTGAGAATAGCCTTTTGCCACCAACCGGGCCTTGAATCTTTCAAGAGTGCCATCACTCTTTGTTTTCACCTTGTACACCCAGCGACAACCAATAGGTTTCTTGTTGTTTGGAGGATGGTCTTGAATGGTCCAAGTATTTGCTTTTTCTAAGGCTTCTAATTAGACTTTCATAGCCTTGACCCATTCTGGTTGATCCTTGGCTATATCATAACTGGGAGGTTCTTCATAGGAATGAATTAGAGCAATAAAGGCTTGATGTTTTGGTGAAAAAGACTGATATGACACAAACTTTGCAGGAACCCTCGAGATCCTAGTGGATTTTCTAGATGAAGAGGCAGATTCATGTTCCCTTGTGTATTTATCCAGGGCACATTGTCTTTCTAAATTTCCTCGTCTAGAGTATTGAATACAATCTTGACTATTTCTATGAGGATCAGAATCAATCACATCCATCTGATCATCTAGATCAATTTCTCTTTCACTATCCTTTGGAACTAGATCCAACAAGAAGGAATACTCATCTATTTCAGTAGAATTTTTGTTTTCAAAAAAACTTTCATTTTCTAGAAAGGATACATTCCTTGAAACGTATAACTTGTTGTTTTTAGGGTCAAAACATCTGTATCCTTTTTTATTATTTGCATATCCTAAAAAAGTAAAGGGTATAGCACGGGGAGAGAATTTATCATTCTTATCTGTAAAAACAAAGCACTTGCACCCAAACACCCTCAGTCTAGAATAATCAGGTTTTTGTTTATAAAGCTTTTCAGTAGGAGAAATATTCTTTATTGAGGATGAGGGCATCCTATTAATAAGATACACAACAGTTAAAATAGCTTCGGCCCAAAAAACTTTAGGAACTTGATGTGTGATAAGTAGTGTTCTAGTTGTTTCTCTCAGCTAACCCATTTTGTTGAGGGGTATAGGGACAAGATTTTTGGTGTGAAATTCCATGTGAGTTCAAATATTCTTTAAATTCAGTTAATAAAAATTCTCCCCCTGAATCAGTGCGAAATATTGAAATATCATTCTTAAATTGATTTTTGACCATATTATGAAATATTTGAAAAAAAGAGAACACTTCAAATTTGTGTTTGAGAAAGTAAATCCAGGTATATCGTGTAAAGTCATCCACGAAAATTACATAGTATAAAAACCCACCTTTTGACGTAACTGGTGCAGGACCCCAAACATCAGAGTGAATTAATTCAAGTGGTCGAGTGGAGACAAAAGTTCTTTCTTGAAATGCTAGTCGTTTTATTTTTCCAACAATACATTTTCACAAGTGAAAGTTTCAAAATTACAAATTTTTTCCATGTTTGGAAAGTACTGAAGCTTGGATATACAAGGGTGACCAAATCTTTGGTGTAAAAGATCCAAGCCTACTTTTTGAACATTGCAGCATAATGTTTTCTTGGGTAATTCCAAAAAATCCATGTAATATAAGCCTCCTTCTCTATGGCCTTCCCCAATCAGCTTCCCTGACTGGTGATCCTGTACTTGACAATCATGAGAAGAGAAGGAAACATTACACCCATGATCAGTTAATTGAGAAACAGATAAGAGATTTAGATTAAGTTTGGGGATATATCTAATCTTTGGAACACAAAATCCTTTTGAGTTTTGAGAGTTATTTTCGAAATTTCTTATTCCTTTTATCTCAAGGGATGTTCCATCCGCAGTAAAAACACTCGATCCACTTGAGTCATAACAATGCGACAGTAATTTTAAATTTGGTGTCATGTGAAAAGAAGCACCAGAGTCAAGAAGCCATAGGGGTTTACCTGGATCGGAGGTGCCAACAGAAGAGATCGCAGCTCCAGCTGAGGGAGAAGTTCCTTTAAGAAGAGGTTGTAGAGCCTCCACCAGCTGAGACAGGGACATGTTTCCAATGGATGTCTCATTTGATTCTTTTGATTCAACAACAGCTACCTTCTTCTCATAAGATTTTTTCAACTTTGGACAGTAAGTTTTAACATGTCCGGGTTCATGACAGTAATATAACAAATAACTTTTCTCCTTTCAAAATCGCCTCTTTGCCTTTCATTGTTTATTCTCCCAATATGTGGAGGTTTGTATGTGCGAATGTGATTACCTGGTCTAGATACAGCTAAAACTGTATCATCATCGCTTTTGTCGACTCGTTTCTTGAGTCTATTTTCTTCCATACTTAGCTCTTCAATGGTATCTTCAATAGAGGGAACATTTCCCCGATGTAGAAGAGCGGACTTGGTTGATTCAAATTCGGGTCTCAACCCATTTATAAATTGAAAAAAATGCTCTGCATTTACTTGATTTTGGCGAAGCTCAATGTCTTGTGGACAATGCCACTTTGGTTCAAGAAGAGCCAACTCTTCCCATAGTTCGGATAAGCTATTGTAGTATTCTCTAATACTTCTCTCTCCTTGAACCATATTCCGAACCTTTTCTTGTAAGTTACATATATGAGCAATATCTTTAAGAGAATACGTTCTCTTAAGATATTCCCACGCATCATTAGCATGTTCAAATTTTGCGAGACTTGAACACTTCTTTATGTCTACACTAGAAATTAGCCAAGACATGATTTTGGCGTGACCCATTCTCCATTCTTTCCATTCCTTTTCATATGTGGAGATGGCCTTAGTTTTTTCCACCTCCGAAAGAGGTACTTCTCTTCCACCTTCTTCTTTAGTGAGCGTTAGTTTAGGTTCCTTATCGGTTCCATCAACTAAGCCCCATAGACCCTTTCCCCAAATAAGATGCTTCATGATTGAAGCCCATGTTACATAGTTTGAATCGTTGAGTTTTATGGACTTAATGGTGACATTATCATTGTCATCCATTTTACAAGCTTGGGAATGAGAGGAGAAGAAGAAAAGCAAGTGGGAAGAGGAATATTTTAACCACAAAGATCGAAAATAAGTAGCCTTCCACGCCCTTCAAGGCTACACACGAGCACTCCTTCAAAGAGACTTCACTTTCTTGAAGAGTAGTTGCATGGCACGCTTCCCAATACACGTCCACCGACCTTGCTCTGATACCATGTAAGAAAGTGAAAAATACGCTACAACAAATGTCTCTCAACAAGTTCTCACAAATACATCATAAGAACCACAAAGGTTCACAAAGAGAACTTAAGAATACACACAACCCGAAACGGGTATAAAAATGAAAAATAAACAATTTTATTGATTTGAGATAAAAACCCAAAACAAGAGTAAGTATTTACAAGGGGAATAGCCCCATATTTATAGAGAGGTAGAGAGAAGCCTTAAGAGAGTTGTTGGACTCTCCAACGGCTCTAATAGAGCTCTTGGGGAGTCCAACAACTCTTTTTGGATTTACCTTTTTGACTAGTCAAAAAGGTAAAGGCCAAATCAGTCCAATGATGGACTGGTTTGGCTAATTCTAGTTGTATTTTAACTAGAATTAATTAAACGAAAAATCCTAACTAGAAAGGAGATAAAACATTACATGTCTATGAGATTACATATGAGATATTATATGAGATTACATATTTTAACAGATCCAAGCATTACTATAGAGCCACTTGTCGAAGACCTAGATCTCGTTATGGAATACCCGAATCCAAGCTTTGTGGTGCAAACAAATGATGAAGACCCATTCCCTGCAGATCCAGATCCAAATTCAAGTTTCATCCAATAGTGGGACCCACTCCTAAGGTGTCACATCAACATTTGCAGCATCCTCAGCCAAGTACGACATTTGGTTTGGGGCATCACCTCATTCCGCATTTGGGACCTAGATCCAATAAAGCCCCCAACAAATCAGACTCGGATCCAAGAAAGCGAACTGATTCGGACCTGGATCCACCCCAAAGACTGGATGGCCTTGTGGGGCCCACTAGGGAGGTCGACCTCCCCTCTTGAAGAGGTCTTCAAGGCCCTCCAAAAAAGTGTAGACACTTGGGCTTCCCTTCTTTATGGACTTGAGCCCAAGAGCCTCATGTATTAGTGAGTCTCATTAGTGTTTGAGGTAATGCTTATCTTAGTGGGTTGTTTGCTTTTATTCTTGTAATTAAGTGAGAACTCCCTTGGCCTATAAAAGGGATTCAATTTGTGAAAGAAGAAATAGATATGGAACTTAAAGTTTTTTTCCTCTCTCTCTCTCTCTCTCTCTCTCTCTCTCTCTCTCTCTCTCTCTCTCTCTCTTCTCCTTACCCTTGCGAGTACCTACCCCCGACTCATTCACCCTTTCTATAAGATCTCTTCTATTGGTTATGTAAGGCGATAGTAGCCTTCCTAGATCTGGAATTACCTAAAAGCTAAGTAGAACCAATTTCACTTAGTGTTCGTAGATTGCAACAACATAGCGGAGGACTCAACCCGATCTAGCCGTATACGTGGAACCAGAGCCATTCCCAGACGAACCAGACCCTCTCCCAGCCTTAGGACATCTTGCCTAAACTGTGTAAGTCCCTGAAACCAAATTCCTATGCCCCTCTCATGCTTAAACCTCTCCTAAACCCCAACCAGAAAACAACATTTTGTTGTTCTGATTTGCTAAAATTAACCCAACTTAAACCTCTCCTAAACCCCAACCAGAAAACAACATTTTGTTGTTGTGATTTTCTACAATTAACCCAACTTAAAAATAACGTTTCTCTGAAATCCTACCTAGTCCAGACCTTCAAAATTAAACTCAGTTACCCCTACATGTCCTTAACCTACCCACCAAATATCATATCCTAATTCTTTCCTGTTTAGGAGAATTAATCCAGACACCAAAACCTGCTATGCCCAAATTCCAGTCCAGAAAACAGATCAGACCTAAACTCGTAACCTCATTTTATCTATTTTTAAATCCCAAACCATACCGACCCAGACTCCCAAATTTTAACCAGACCTTCTCTAACATGTTCGTAGTCTGACCCTATTTTCTGTGATTTTTCTGAATTTTATTCTGAGAAAAAATTACTCACTCTCTTAGGGTCTATAAAAAACTGAACATAATCAAATCCCTGAACAAACCCAGAATTTTTTAGAATTTCATCTATGCAACACCGGATCCCCTGAACCTTAAAATTTAACCCAAGCTTCCCTGGTGTGTTCTTAGCCACTTCCTAATTTTTTAGCATTTATTGTGTTGTATTTTAGGAGAAACAAAATGTTCCCTACCAGACCCATACCTGAACATGTTACCAAAACTTGATCCTTGACTTAACCAACCATAACTCAGCCCACCTAAACCTTAAAACCTGAGCCTAGGCCCACCAGAATGCATCAGTGTTCAACCCACTCAAGGTCAGTTGCTTCCCTATTGTCTGGCCTTTAGATGGTAGCTTCACTTTCCTCTTGCAAAGCTATCCTCATCCTCTTTGTTTGTTGATGCTCTTTGGAGGAGGCACAACTTGGAACAATAAGGAGAGGATGACAACTAAGGAGAGTAGAGAAGGTGGATGAAGGAAGCCACAATACTTTTTATGCATCTAGCAGGTTTCTTCTCGTGTTCAAGAGGGATATAATGGTAATTTCATGTTGCAGAAGACGATTTACATATTTTATTGCAGATGATGGTTTTCATCCTCTTTTGTTATTCAGGGAGTGAACAATCTTGCTAACCTATGTAGATAGTTGTAATATTTCAAAAGATAGGCATGAAATTGTATATATAGAAGAAGTTATGCGGCTTTTTGCAAATTGTTCTTACTAATATGTCATAATTTCCACCATATATCAGTTAAACTTGCAATGTTCTTGGCAACTACATCATTGGCAAGGCTGGAAGAATGCTAAACAAATATTTAGAAACTCTATGATGGAAAAGGCTACAACAGCTAAATCCAAAAAGTTGGGCATGTTATCAGCATACCGAGAACTTGTTTTGCAGTCAATCTACGCTGTGGGTCAGGTTCCAACATTTGTCGAACCAAATTTTTTGCACTATCTGATATGCTAGGCCATGGATCCCTTTTAAAATCGATAAGCCCACGAAGAATAGCCTGTGCAACTCCTTGTTCTGACTCTGCATTAGAATAGGAAAAAGTAATTGAGACAATAAATCTCAAATAAGCTGATATAAAAAAGATAATGGCTCAAGAAATACTTTAAAACACAAAACTGGCATGAATAACAATCATGTTGCAGGAAACCATTCTATGGAAGACTCAGAACAGCAGACTGTACCAGCCCAAAATGGTGGAACACCACATAATAATATATAGAGGATAACTCCCGCACTCCAAATATCTATCTCCGGCCCGTAGTTCCGCTTAAGTACCTCGGGTGCCATGTAGTATGGACTGCCAACAATTTCAGAGAACCTTTCACCTACATAACAAAGATCACACCGTTTATTTTCCACATCATCTGTGGCAGGAGCGCAAATTACACATAGAAATAAATATTCAAGGCAGACATATGGAACAGTTTAAACGATTAACTTGCCAGGCTTGAAAAATATGGACAGGCCAAAATCAATTGCCTTCAGAGGGGAATTCTCCTTCTTGTTTGCAAATAAGAAATTCTCTGGTTTAAGGTCTCGGTGGATAACCCCATGTTTGTGGCAAAGCTGTAGAAAGAAGGAAAGGGCATGCCCAACATCAGAAAAAAAACAGTAGGCCAATCTCATTTTTTACATTCAAAAGCGGAAACGACCAAGAGAAGCACTCCCCGAGAATACCTGAACGACCTCCACAATTGTCTTCGTCACCGCGGCGGCAGCACGCTCCGTATAGTGGCCCCTTGCGACGATACGATCGAAGAGCTCCCCTCCCTCACACAACTCCATCACCAAATGAACCGCACTGTCGTCCTCCCGCGCCTCCTTCAAGCTGACAATGTTTGAGTCCTTGGGGAGATGATTCATGATCGCAACCTCCCTCCTAACATCTTCAATGTCCACAGCCGCCCGGAGCTTCCTCTTCGGGATCGTCTTGCAGGCGAGCAATTCCCTCGTATCCTTATCGATGCAGAGGTAGGTCACCCCGAACTCCCCACGCCCCAATTCCCGGTCGACGACGTACTTATCCTCAATCCCTTCCTTCACATTCCCATTCAAGACGGTGAATCTCTTGTTGTTGCCAGCGCCGCCAGACTTCTTGCTACCACCGTGGTGGTGGTCATGAGGGTGGCTCGACTTCACATTGACGTCCTCCCTCGCAGCGGCAGCCGGCGAACGGCAGCAGTTACCCATTAATTCGACAAAGCTGCAACCACCCCCAATCTCCACAAGAAATCGGAAAATTTCATGGAGTGTCGGGGAGACCCTTGAAGATGACCAGCTTCCTCCAGGAATCAAAGAGCACAAGAGACTTGCTACAAATTTACATTTTGCGGGGTGGAACTGGAAGACGTGGGGAGATGTAGCTCAACGGAAAGATGGTGGGACAGTAATACGGAGAATACGGAGCCGGAAATCCAAATGGGGTTCATTTCAAACCGAGAAAATGAAAATCTTGGAGAGAGAGAGAGAGAGAGGTGTTAAAATAAGAAGGGAATGGAGTACCTGGACTTTACAATGATGATGGATATGCCACTCTGCTTCACTTTTTCCCCTTCTTTTTTCCTTCAACAATAACCACCCTGCAAATTTTGTCGGTAAAACGGCAACTAGCAAGCAGGAGGTAAACGTACCAGAGAGAGAGAGAGTAAACCTCGTTCCTTGGACAAGACTCAAACATGAAAGAAATATAATACAAGAATGATGGTCTTTTTGGACTTTCAGCGCTATTAAAATAACCAAAATGTATTCATTGTTTATGTGTTTTCTCTTGTCGCAGACTGTGAGAGCAGATGACATGTTGGCTTTTGTCATCCCTTGCCCTTCCACACCTCCATAGCTGCAACTATGAAATATGAAAAACAGCATACAAGTCACCGCCTTTTTCTTTTTTCCTTTGTTCTATTTTTTATTTTTCATTTTGTTTTTGTTTAAGTGCGTTTTCGACATATCACATTCTTATGTGGGCAGAGAGGCGTGCCCTTCTTTTTGTTAGCTTCAAATGCATCTGAAATTGATTGATTGGTGCTTTTCCTTTTGAGATTGAGTGATGTTCTGTTAAAAAAATACCATACATGTCCAAGACATGGAACTTTTAATGTTTATTAAGTAAGAATTATGTTTTTCTTGTGGTATAAGAAGAGTTTGTTTTTTATTAAAATATAATCTAAATATTAATATTATTATGTCCGCATGTTGGAACGTGTCTGTTTCGTGTCCCTCCTAAACACGAGCCCTATGTAGTGTGTACACTTTTAGTTTAGCGTAAGTAACAATACGATGGATGATAGTTATACCCAATCTTAAAGTGAACTAAGTGCATGATAGGAACGGAATCTCTTAGTTGAATGGTCATAGCGTGAATGATGTTATAGTTGACTGCACAGATCTCAAAAAAAAAAGTAGAAGATAAAGGCTTGCTGGCCTTCATGACAGCGAATGCCTCTTCTGCCTAATATATACTTGGCTCTTTATCCCTACAAAGCTTATGTTAACTAGAGCATTATCAGTCTAATTACTGTATTTCTCTGCAGTAGTTTTTTTAGTAAAAAGACTTGCAATAGTTATTATCTAGTAATTTGTCGTCTCTTTTCGGCTTCGCCGGCTCAACCTATGTATCATGAAAAATCAATCCGAGTAAACAATGAAAAGAAAGTTAATTTACAGATATGCTATCCACGTGTGGCAGGTCAAGTTTAAATTTAGACAAAATGTTTGACCTTTCAAGAAGTTGCTCGTACCATCTTACTTTTACATTATGAAATTACTAATTTGGCCCTTAACTACTCCTTGTTACTAAGCAAACGCTTTTCCACGATCTCCATGTACCTACTTCCTAAAAAAGTTACAAAACTGCCCGGAGCAGATCCAATAATCGACCCAGCATACTTATTAAGTGCGCAGGCTCGATAATGATGAAAGTTGGGATACCTGTCCTCCATCCTCCTCCAGGGGTAGGGGTGGCAAAATCTGACGCGACCAGCCAACCCGTTTCTTAGCCCGGTTTGGCTTAAACGGGTTCGTGTCGTAAAAGATCGACCCGCCTAAGCCGTTTATTAAACGGGTCAAGTTCATGTTAGGGGTATGTCAACCCGCCAACCCGCCTGACCCGTTTAATAAATGGGTTAGGCAGGTGGGTCAACCCGTTTACCCGACCCTGACCCGCCTGTCCACCCGTTTACTCGAACCCGACCCGCCAACCCGTTTACCCGAACTCGACCTGCCAACCCGTTTACCGGACCCGACCCGCTTATTAAACGGGTTAACTGTGTCGTGTCGGGTTACCCATTTAATAAATGGGTCGGGTTCATGTTGAGGTATGCTCACCCGCCGACCCGCCAACCCGACCTGATTGCCACCCCTATCCAAGGGGTCATGGCTCTCAGGATGTAGTTAACGATGTTAAATGTTGTTATTGCATGTTCTCATCCGAAGATGCATTGTTTGCTACAGTGCATGTGTTCGGGTCCGAATGAAAGCCACGTATATAAGTATGTGGGGCTCGTATTCCCGTGTGTGTCAGCATCACTTAGCATCAGAGTCCAGTGCAGTTATAAAGACTTAGGTACTCATTCTCGCCATGAAACGATGGTTTAAAAAAAGGACAAAAATACCCTCCATCCAAAAAAGGGAAATGATGGTTCGAGAAAAGGACAAAAATATCTTTCATCCAAAAAGTCGAGGATGATGTTAACTCTTCAAAGTCCAAACGTTTCGTTTTTGCCCTAAGCAGTAAACTTTTGCACCATCTGATGTAACAGAAGCTCCCTTTGACGATGCACCATTTGTCGTCGTCTGCTGCCGTCGGAGCAGCCTTTGTCGTTGTCTGCTGTCGTCGGAGTAGCCTTTGTCATCGTCTCGAGTCTAGGTTCCCGCCTTGGTTTTTAGCTTGTGTTACAACACATTGTCGTCTTCTCGTTTCTGCCTTGTGTTACAAAATATTTCTGGGTTTGTTCCTACCTTGTGGCGATAACTAATCGATCGATTGGTTCAATCATTGGTGGGTGTCATAGGGGCATTTGTCGGGCATCTCTTTTTACAGTCTTCTCTTTTTTTTCATTTTTGTTAGGTAGTATGGAAAGGATATGAATGCTTTGAACCTCACCAAGGACATGGCGTTGGATAGAAATGATTGGAGGAAAAGGATTCATGTGGAAGACCCAAAATGAATTTCTTTTTTGGTTCATATCGCTGACCCCAATTGTTTTGGGATGAAGGCGTAGTTGTTGTTGTTGTTGTAGTATGGAAAAAAGCAATGACACACAAACATTCCAACAAGTGCCATTAAGGCATTGTGAGTACATTTTCATGTCATCATGCTATTGTTGAAGAACGTATGTCATTGTGAGTGTCATTAAGGCGTTGTTTTGTTATTGCAGGTGGATCTTGTTTTTTTGATGGTTTGAAAATTAAAGATATTTGTAAGACATTGGGACTTGTTGACAAGAATTCTTGTATACAAATGCCAGGAAGGGCCTCTATCCCATCTGGTATTGTCCATTCACTCAGTATATGCAATGTATCACAAATCACTGTTGTAGTAACATACTACCAATTTGTGAGATATTGTTTTGTTTGTTAAATCGATTTGTAAGCTATTATGTTATATTTTTGTAACGGTTTGTAATATATTTTGCTATATGTATATCGATTTGTAAGATATTATGTGTTTTATAGTGTCAATTTGTAAGCTATTATGCTGAAATATCGTATCGATTTATAATATATTATGTGATATGTATATCGATTTGTAAGATATTATGTGTTTTCTAGTATCGATTTGTAAGATATTTGTAAAAAAAAAAAATTTAAACGTGTGTGTGCAGAAATACATTCTTGCGCGCTAGCGGTGGCGATTTTTGTATTCAAATTGTTGCTCATTTAGCGTTTTTATTGAAATCGCTTCACAACGTCGTAGATATAATTAAATCGTTGCCACGTGAATCACTATCGTCAACGCACATATACGACAAATCATTTCTTTTATTGGCATGGTAAATAACAATCTAATGCATAGTATAAGCAAATAACAAATCGATGTTGTTTTTATACTATGATTCATTCAATTGTTTCTTTGGCTTACTTAACCTTATCGGATTCTATTGTTATATGCATCTTGAATAAATCGTAGTAAACATATGCACTGGCTAATGCAAATTGATATCTTGCTTATGACAGTTGTGAGCTTATCATATGGTTGCAGTGAAGATGATCTATCTCAATCATTGAAAAGTTATGGAGAAGTGGACATTTGTACTAATGATGCACCTGAAGAATTGAACATGTGTACTAATGATGCACATGATAAGAAGGGTGCAGGCATTGGATTCACTCTTGACTTGAATGTTCCAGCAGAAGAAATGCAATTCGATAATGAGGTAGATGATCATAACAGTACACTTGATAAATGTGTAGGCACTAGGAATGTACATGCTAGTACACTTGACTTTGTTCCCGTAGAAGGAATGCAGTTTCATAATAAGGAACTTGCATATAAATTTTATAATGATTATGCCTTAAAACTTGGCTTTAGTGTTAGAAGATATTCTTGGCCGAAAAATGTACAGGGTGTTGTGGTAAGAAAGACATATGTTTGTTCTAAGGAATGTTGGAACAAGTGGAAATCGAACAAGGAGCAAGTCAGATTCAAGATGTGGATGTCTAGTGATAATGGTGTTAAGAAGACTTTCGAATGGGAAATATATAGTTCGTACTTTAATAAGTGATCATAACCATGATTTAGCAACTTTATTTATGACTCCTATGTTAAGGTCACATCGTAAAGTAACTGAAGCGCATGGTGTAATTACTGAAATAGCTGATAGCGTAGACATTGCACCAAGGAAGACATACAATTTGTGCATGCATATAGATGGTTATCGCGAGAATGTGTCATTCATACCTATGGATCTAAGAAAACATTTAAGAAGGAAGAGAACATATAATATGAAGAATGAAGAAATATGTTCTTTGGTTGATTACTTACAGAAAAAATCAAACATTGACCCTGGTTGCTTTAATGCAATGCAACTGGATGAAGATGGATATGCTGTGAATATGTTTTGGGCAGATTCAAAGTCAAGAGTAGATTATGAATGCTTCAATGATGTGCTTGTTTTTTATACGACAGTGAAAATTAATACTGAACAATGGTCATTTGTGTTGAGAAACTATGTTTTGATGATACATGATAAATATGATATGCTTTCATAATGCATCTATATGATACATGATAAAAATACTATGTTTTCATGAGATATGATAAATATGATATGTTTTCATATTTGAAATTGGATATGTTATATTGTGACTGGATATGATATGCTATGTATTTAACGTGTATTTAATGCAAGGTTATTTCACTTAAGAAGAGTGAAGACAACTTGATCAAGTGCAACAATTTGATACAATCATACTACTCTGAAGAAAAAACTTCATAAGTCAAAGAGATGCATTAAAGACTATCCAAGAAGACCAACTACTTCAAGATGAAGATTTTTTCTTCTTTAGAGTCATATGTAACAGAACCTTCAGAAGCATGCATATTTCATATTAGCCTATATGCTTTAAAATTATACAAGTCATTCATTTACAAAAAGACAAGCTTTCATAAAAAGATACGTTATATACATTATAGTATTTAAAAAATATCTTTTTGAAACAAATCATTGTACTTCATACAAGCATTTATGAAAAAGACAATTTGACAAGATATAAAAGCTCATGATTTCAAAAGCATTAATTACAAATATTTATGAAAAAGACAATTTGACAAGATATAAAAGCTCATGATTTCAAAAGCATTTATATAAGAAAAGACAAAATGCATTGATTCATAATACACAAACATTTACGTAAGAAATTTTGGTTCATAATACATAAACATTTATATAAAAAAAGACAAATTATGAAAAGATGTATTGGTTCATAATACACATGTATTTATTTGAGAAATGACTATTTGTAATATAAGTATTACTCAAGCATTTATTGAACTTCAAATCATTCATTTTAGAAATGACGATTTGAGAAAATAAATATTATTTTATTAATTTAAGAAATGACCATTTATTTCTTTAAGCATTAAATATAATTTCAAAAACACTCACTCAAAAAGTGATGACTTATATTTGAAGTCATCATTCTTTTAGTAAGCATTAAATGGTACTTCTAAAGCATTTACTCAAGAAATGACCATTTGTAAAATAAAGTACTAAACACGCATTTATTGTACTTACATGCATTTAAACAAAGAAGTGATGATTTGTAATAAAAATAAACTCAAAACAATTGATATACTATAAATCATTTATTTGAGTAAAGACAAATCACAATATAATTTATATTTCTAAATACTTCAACGTACAATATACTACAAAACATTTATTTGAGAAAAGACCCATTACAAATTAAATCTCATTTTTAATTATACCAATATATATTGTACCTCAAAATACTTAAAGTAGAAATGACAAGTTGAAGAAACTATCATTATTTAAATACATTAAATATTTATTACTTAACAATTATTTAATGTATGGAATGACGATTTTTGAAAAAGCAATATATAGTACACACATTATTACATACCTTTTCTCATAAAAAGTTGTTTTTGAGATGACCTGACATCTCACATCACAAAAGGACAATTATTTCAAAGCATTTCAGAAAGCAACGACTATTTTTGAAGATCTATATATATACAAACAAAATAATATTTCAAAAATAACACACATGCGAGCTTTCAAAGAGAAACATTCCTACTCGACACACTGAAAAGAACTTAGAAAAAGAAAGAGAAAAGGAAAGAGAAAGAAAGAGAAAAAGACAAGAAAAGCTCTCTGACAAAAGAATCAAGTGTGTGAAGAAAAAGAGAAAAAGAACATTCTGTTCTCCTGAAAGATTATTCTGCCTATTTTCAAAAGAGAGAACATTCTGAGAGAATCTTCATACGTGCATTCATACTCTGCATATCATTCTGAAGGTTCTATAGGAAAGTGTTGTAACTTTCTATTCTCTTTTGTATTCCTTCTCTGTTGAGAGAAGTAGACCTCTGAGAAAGATGGTGTTTTCTTTTTCTGTTGAGAGAAGTAGACCTCTGAGGAAGAGGGTGTTTTTCCTTCTCTGTTGAGAGAAGTAGACCTCTAAGGAAGAGGGTGTTGTACTATTTATACCGTAACGTGGATTTTATAGTGAAAGACTCAAGTGTTTTACTTGGGGACTAGATGTAGGTCAGTAACTCGGTCGAACCAGTATAAATCTTGTGTTTATTATGTTGTGCCTAATTGTCTTGTTTTTTATATTATCGATCTGCAACGAATTTCACTATTCACCCCCCTCTAGTGGAATTTCATTTGGTATCAGAGTAGGTTCTGCTGGTTTCGACATAACAAGTCTTTTGGCACAAAAATGACATCAATCTCTTATGCTCGTGACATCGAAGGTCAACACTCATCTCGCCCTCCTTTTTTCAATGGCACAAACTATGGATATTGGAAGTGCAGAATGACAATATTCCTAAAGTCTATAGACTTTGCTGTATGAAAGATTGTAGAATATTTATATCAGTCTGTGAATCTGTCTATGATATATGGCATTCTCTTGAAGTTATTCACGAAGGAACTAACAAAGTAAAAGAAGCAAAGATCTCATCTCTAGTTCGGAAATACGAGTTATTCAAAATGAATAAAGATGAATCCATCACAGATATATTTACTAGATTCACCAATGATCTTAAATCTCTGGGAGAAACTTATTCCCAGACTGATAAGGTGAAAAAGATCTTGAGATCTCTTACAACTGACTAGGAGAAAAAAACCACAGCTATTGAAAAAAGCCCAAGATCTATCCAAGCTTACTCTGGACGGCTTAATAAGCAATCTTATGGCCTATGAAGTTCATATGAAGGAAAGAAGGGAAGAAGAACAACCTTTAAAGAAAAATCTAGCATTCTTGGCCATCTCTGAGAATGAGGACTCAGAAAAAGAATCTGAAATTGCACTACTTACTCAAAAATTCTAGCGCTTCATAAGAAAGAACATGTTGTCCAAAAAGCACAAAGAAAATAAAGATTTTAAAGAAGATATCATGTGCTATCAATGCAATAAGCCAGGTCACGTAAGACATGACTGTCCTCTTCTAAAAAGAAGACCCAAAGTCGAGGAACCAAAAAAAGATTCTTTAAGAAAAAGGCTCTCCATGCTCAATAGAATGATTCAGAACCATCCACCAGTGAAGAGTCAAGTGATGATGAAGCCGAAAATGCAAACATGTGCTTCATGGTAGAAGAAAGCTCTGTAAGTGAAACCTCTAACTTTTTCTTTGAAGAACTTTTAGATGCTTTTCAAGAACTATTTGAAGAATCTAGAAAAATGAGTCTAAAAAATAAAGTTTTAAAATCTGAGAATTTAGAGCTTTCCTAGAAAAATGAAAAACTCATTATTGAAAATTCTAAGTTGAAAGAGAAAAATTTTATGCTTACTTCTCAAATCTCGTCTACTAGCTCCAAGACTAAAAATCTTCAAGTAGAAATTTCAGAATTAAAAGGTAAAACTGAAAACCTTATGAAAACGGTTTTCAAGTTTACCAAAGGAAAAGAGAACCTGGACAAACTCCTATCCTCTCAAAAATTCTCTTTTTACAAGAATGGTATTGGTTACTCTCATTATAGTAAACCTTCTTGTACGAATCAAAAGACCACTTTTGTCAAAGGTTCGCCTGAACCTAAACAGGAGTATTATAATTTTAATTTTGATTTCATGTACTCCTCTATGATTATAGATAAACCCAAATCAAAATGGATATGGGTTCCAAAATCTAACAAAAAGGGACCCGGTCGGGTACCAAAAAGAGTTTTTACTTGATCTGTTGCAGGCATTGAAAAAGAAGAACATATGGATATTAGACAATGGATGTTCAAAACATATGACAGAACATCCAGATCTTTTTGTTGTTCTTCATCATAAAGAAGGAGGAATCATTACCTTTGGAGATAACAACAAAGGTTTAATAATTAGGATTGGCAATATTGGTAATATCGATAAACCTCTTATTAAAGACGTTCTCCTTGTTAAAGGTTTAAAACACAATCTTCTAAGTATCAGTCAAATGTGTGACATAGGATATAATGTCAGTTTTAAACATGATGCATGCTTCATAGTGGATACAAATGAAAACATTATTTTAAAAGGTATAAGGAAAAATAATGTATACGAATTATACTTAGATAATATTTCTGAACATTGTCTCTTAGCAAATAATGACTCTCAAAATTTATGGCATATGAGAATGGGACATGTTAACTTTAAATACATCTCTAAACTGGCTAAAAATAACTTGGTACCAGGGTTACCTAAAATATCATTTAAAAGGGACTATTTTTGTGATGCTTGTCAATTAGGAAAATTGTCAAAATCATCTTTCAAATCAAAGAATGTTGTGTCAAGTAAAAGACTTTTAGAGCTTCTCCACAACTGGTCGAACTTTCAGAATCCAGTTTTCACTGGTTGAACTTTCTAAATCCGGTTTTTACTGGTCAAACTTCCTGAATCCAGTTTTCGCTGGTCGAACTTCCTAAATCCGGTTTTTACTGGTCGAACTTCCTGAATCCAGTTTTCACTAGTCGAACTTTCTAAATCTGGTTTTTACTGGTCGAACTTCCTAAATCCAGTTTTCACTGGTCGAACTTCCTAAATCCAGTTTTCACTGGTCGAACTTCCTAAATCCGGTTTTTACTAGTCGAACTTTCTAAATCCGGTTTTTACTAGTCGAACTTCCTAAATCCAGTTTTCACTGGTCAAACTTCCTAAATCCGATTTTTACTGGTCGAACTTCCTGAATCCAATTTTTACTTGTCGAACTTTCTAAATCCGGTTTTCACTGGTCGAACTTTCTAAATCCGGTTTTTACTGGTCAAACTTCCTGAATCCAGTTTTCACTGGGCGAACTTCCTAAATCCGGTTTTTACTGATCGAACTTCCTGAATCCAGTTTTCACTGGTCGAACTTCCTAATTCCAGTTTTCACTGGTCGAACTTCCTAAATCCGGTTTTTACTGGTCGAACTTTTTAAATCTAATTTTCATTGGACGAACTTTTTAAATCAAGTTTTCATTGGTCGAACTTCCTAAATCCAGTTTTTACTTATTGAACTTTCAGAATCCAGTTTTCACTGGTCGAACTTTCTAAATCCGATTTTCACTAGTCGAACCTCCCAAATCCGGTTTCTACTGGTTGAACTTTTTAAATCCGGTTTTTAGTAGTCAAACATCCTAAATCCGGTTTTTACTGGTCGAACTCTCTGAATCCATTTCTTACTGGTCAAACCCTCTAAATTCGGTATTCACTGGTCAGACTTTTTCAAAACCCAGTGTTCGTGCTGGTACCTTTTAAAATCTAGTGCTCGTGCTGGTACTCTTCCAAAATCTGATGCTCGTACTAGTTGAACTAGTCCCAAATGTCATCTTTATACTTATCAAATTTTCTTTCCTTCAAATGTCTTGAATTGGTCTAGAAGATTCGAGTTTCGATTCTAAACTTTTTCCAAATCCAATTCAGAATTGGTCTAGAAAATTCGAGTTTCGACTCGAATTTTCTTCCAAATCCAATCCATCTATTTTTTTTCTTTCAAATGTCTTGAATTGGTCTAGAAGATTCGAGTTCTGATTCGAATCTTCTTCCAAATCCAATTCAGAATTGGTCTAGAAAATCTGAGTCCCGACTCAATTTTTTTTCAAATCCAATCCGTCTAATTTTCTTTCCTCCAGATTCTAGAATTGGTCTAGAAAATTCGAGTTCCAATTCGAAGATTCTTCCAAATCCAATTCAGAATTGGTCTAGAAAATCCAAGTCCCAACTTGAATTTTCTTCCAAATCCAATTCGTCTAATTTTCTTTCCTCCAGATTCTAGAATTGGTCTAGAAGATTCGAGTTCCGATTCAAAGCTTCTTTCAAATCCAATTCAGAATTGGTCTAGAAAAATCAAAGTTCCGACTTGAATTTTCTTCCAAATCCAATTCGCTTCGTGTTTCTACAAAAGTTTGAACTTCTACTCAAACTTTCCTGGAAATTTAGCAATTGGTCTAGAAGATCCGAGTTCTGACCCGAATTCTCTTTCAAAATCCAATTCATCTAGTCTTTCCTTGAAGATTTGAATTCTGATTCAAAGCTTCCGACCGAATCCAATTTTCCACCGGTCCGGTTAAATCCAATTTTCAAATTGGTCCTTTTATGAAATCCAACATCGCCTTGATTGCTTTACCAAATCTTATATTTATGTTGATAATCTTTCCAAAATCCAGTGCTCGTACTGGTAATATTTTAAAATCCGGTGCTCATACTGGTAATCTTTTAAAATTCGGTGCTCATACTGGTATCCTTTTAAAACTTAGTACTCGTATTGGTAATCTTTTGAAATTCGGTGCTCGTACTGGTAATCTTTTAAAAATTCAGTGCTCGTACTGGTAACCTTTTAAAATTCAATGCTCGTACTGGTAGTCTTTTAAAATCCAGTGCTCGTACTGGTAATCTTTTAAAATTCGGTGCTTGTACTGATACTCTTTTAAAATCCGGTGCTCGTACTAGTATCCTTTTAAAACTCAGTACTCGTACTGGCGATCTTTTAAAATCCAGTGTTCGTACTGGTAATCTTTTAAAATCCGGTGCTCGTACTGGTAATCTTTCAAAATCCAATGCTCGTACTGGTAATCTTTCAAAATCCAGTGCTTGTACTAGTAATCTTTCAAAATCCAATGCTCGTGCTGGTAATCTTTTAAAAAATTCAGTGCTCATACTGGTAACCTTTCAAAATTCAGTGCTCATACTGGTAATCTTTTAAAATCTAGTGCTCATACTGGTACTTTGTCAAAGTTCAGTCTTCATACTGGTCACAACATAAATCTCATATTGGGGTTCAGACTCAATGTTAATATTCAGATCTGTGAACCCAACAATTTTTGTCAGACCCTTGGGTCACTCCAGTCTATCAAGCATAGCTTTGAGTCATCTATTTTGTTAGTCAGACCTCTGGTCATCAAATTTTTAGCAAGCGAAACCTTTGGGTTATCAAATTCTCTCAATGTCGATTATATTTTTCCGACCATTGAGTCGTATCCTGCAATCATAGTCTTTCAAGATTCAACCTTTATGTCGAATTCGTCTGCCAATTAGTTCAGAATCAATCATCAATCATTTTCTCTTGCGAGAACCCTTTTTCCAGGGAGAGTTCAAGGGAGCTCGTTCTTCTCGCATGTCTTTATTGTTCGTTCGTTGAACCCCTTTTTATAGGGAGAGTTTGAAGGAACTCATGTTTCACGAACAATTTGCAAAACAATCTTTATTGTCACACAAGGAACCCTTTTTCCAGGGAGAGTTTCGACGGAAGCTTGTCCTCCTTATAACCCTAAATGTATTTTGTTAGACTACCCCCGTCGTCGAGGACCCTTTTTTTAGGGAGAGTGTGATGGACTTGTTCTTCTATGATATCCTTCCAACTTTTGTTAGCGGCCCCCTTTCCATAATAGAAGCCTAGAAATAGGGAGTTTTGACGAAAACTTTATTTCTTTTCGAAAGTTTGTTTTGCAAACACCTCCTCTTAACGAAAAAGAGGAGTATCTTTTGTTACCCATTCAGGTAAGGGTCAAGCCTGAGTCTCTCCTTTGGGGAAAGGAGAGGAGAATCTAGCCACAGATGTATCAATTAGACCTCAAGCAATTTCTTTCACCAAGGATTTCAAGAATATTTTGCCAATTTGTTATAAAAAATAGTTTTTGATCTCAAAAAATCTTTTATTGTATAAAAAGAATTACCTCAGATTACCTTCAATATTACTTCCAAAAAGAGTGAATCTTTTGCGAAGAAGGATTCAAAATCCAAATTCTTTCTATTGGCCAACCAAAGGGATGAAGAATAAATCCTCGATATGGCCAATAAAGAAAATTCAATGTTGTTGCAAAGCCATAAGTGATTGATATTGATCGAAGCTATGACACATTTTTAAAGATCATTCTTGTAAAGACAAGGCAGTCGAAATATCCTGGGTGATACAGAAAAATCCATTCAATTTTCATATCTCCTCAATCACCCAAGTTGCAATTAAATATCTACAAAAGGGATCTCTCAATTGTCATCAAGATGAAGACAAATTATGCAAGTTAGACCCCCGGAGCCAAAGAAGATTTGGATCAACTCCAAGATGAAAGAGTTTGTGATGGATTCTTCCAGGGAAAGTTCAGAGCACCGTCAAGATGAAGGCGACCGCGATGAGCCTCCCGACAAACCCTAAAAGATATTTAATTTCAGCTATCATCAAGAGACCACCAGCCAATGAGTCAATATCGTCAATATAATCCCTGAGGCAAAGGAGGATCATATCAGAATAAGTTTGTGGCGTACCCTTCTAAAAAGAGAGAGAAAAGTCATGACATCTCCAAAATGAAGGATGATGTAATAAACTTCTCAGAAACCCAAAAAGCTGTAATTCTGTTGAAAAAAAAAGTACAGGCAGAAAGACCATTCTGAGAAAAGAATCCCAGGATATCAAAATGCCGAATTTGCTAAGAATCTTCTTTAATTTTGTGAAATTCTTTTATCAGTATCCTTTCACCAATTGCTTTCACAATATCAAGAATACTCTCTTTTCCGTTGATATCAAGAAAATTGATAGCCTCTTTGAAAGAAAGTTAATGACAAGCAATTTGAATTCGAATCTTGATTCTACGAAGTTAAGTTCCGTTGGAGGTAATACTTCAGGTAGAAAAGAGAGAATATTTTTCATATAAATATACTTACATTTCAATCATTTTTTAATCAACTATACTTTTTATCTTATTGGCAATCTTTTCAAGTTATCCTGACATGAAGTGAGAACTTGATGTCTATTTTGATGTATCCAGGCGTTGTTGTTATCCCTTTTAAAATCGGATGATGGGAGTTGTCCAAGATCCTTCCCTTCTTGTTTTAAACTGAGTGCCTGGGCTCTCAGATTCACACACTTCTCTGTGCTCCCCACTGTCCCACCATAGACAGTTCTCGTTTAGGGTAAGAGTTAAACCTAAATTTTTCTGCAAAAGGTCATCTGTTTTAAAAGCCATCTAGTCCCAGTAATGAGACGTCCAAGATCAATCCCTTTTCAAGCTTTAGGGAACCCTTTTTCTTCCTTTTGCAAACCCCTCTCAGATTTATTGTGCAAAATTCGAAGGTCCCATCCTGGTTTCTTCATTTGAGGATTCCGTTTATCGTTCCCTTTCAGGTTAAGGGTTAAGCCTGAACCTCATTTTTCTACGAGGTAATGTCCCCTTTCAGGTTAAGGGTTAAGATTGAGCCTTGTTTTTCCACGAGATATCGTCCCCTTTCAGGTTAAGGGTTACGCCTGAGCCTCATTTTTCCATGAGGTATCGTCCCCTTTCAGGTTAAGGGTTAAGCCTGAGCCTGGTTTTTCCATGAGGTATCGTCCCTTTTCAGGTTAAGGGTTAAGTTTGAGCCTCGTTTTTCCACAAGGTATCGTCCCTTTTCAGGTTAAAGGTTAAGCCTGAGCCTCATTTTTCCATGAGGTATCGTCCCCTTTCAGGTTAAGGGTTAAGCCCGAACCTCATTTTCCACGAGGTATTGTCCCCTTTTAGGTTAAGGGTTAAGACTGAGCCTCATTTTTCCATGAGGTATCGTCCCCTTTCAGGTTAAGGGTTAAACCTGAACCACATTTTTCCATGAGGTATCATCTCCTTTCAGGTTAAGGGTTAAGCTTGAGCCTCGTTTTTCCATGAGATATCATCCCCGATCAGGTCAAGGGGTTAAACCTGAGCCTCATTCTGATAAGGTATTTCATTTCCCGTCTCATCCATATTAAGGGCAAAGCTTGAGCCTCATTTCGATGAGGTGAATCTTCTTCTTTATTCTCCATTCCATATCTATCATCATCATCTGAATTAATTCCTTTATACCCAGTCAGATTCTCCTAATTGGGGCATTTTTTTATACATAATCCAAATTTAATGTGTTTTTCTTTGCCACTAAGCTCGACCC
Source organism: Nuphar pumila (assembly GCF_984573655.1). NCBI lineage: Eukaryota > Viridiplantae > Streptophyta > Magnoliopsida > Nymphaeales > Nymphaeaceae > Nuphar > Nuphar pumila. Next base: position 45,861,780 of record NC_143260.1, on the reverse strand, counting down.
TATACCGACTTAGTAGCAAAGAGGGGCATATGTAAAAACCCCAAATTTTCACCCTCATCTAGTGTTTACATTTCATGTGTCACTGCAGGTCATTGCATGCATTTGGCATACCATTCCATTGCATTGCATAGCATTGCATGTCATTACATCTCATTTTTGATATCCAACACTCTTGTTTTCAAAATATTTAATCCAGATTCAAGTTTAATTTTTTTTTTTAAATCAATTTTAAAACCTGGTTTTTTAATCAACATTCTGTCATTTGCCAACCCTCAGGACCTTATATTTTGAAATGTTTTTCTCAGAAAACAATCTGGATTCGTTTTAAACTTAATTTTCAACTGATTTCGATTCTCAGATGAGTCCCATTTAGGTGGTGTCGCTTCTGGATTCCTTTATTTATCAAAAATCTCAAAAAAATTAAAGTTCTAGTTGGATCAAGACTCTGTATTTTCATCTGTTTGAATCTTTTTGAACCTTTTTAAAAACATCATTCTGATTTAAAACCAGTTATGGTCCTATTCCTTATCCAATTTGGCCAAAATCTTAGAGTCCTAGTTGGATCAGGACTCTTTTCTAGAGTCCCAGTCGAATCAAAACTCTACTTTTTATTACCTTTACTACCTGTTTTTGGAGAAAACCTTTCAAAATATTCTGTTTTGGCCAAAATCCCAGAGTCCTAGTTGGATTAGGACTCTTCTTCAAGAATCCCAGATGGATTAAGACTCTTCTTTAGAGTTTCAGTCGGATTAGGACTCTGTCTTTTGTCACTATTTTTACCTGTTTTTAACCAAATCTTTCAAAATGAGTCAAAACTCAGAGTTTCATTCAAAACAGGACTCTGTTCAGAGAGTCCTAGTTGGATCAGGACTCTGATCCTGATTTTAATTTTGAGAGAATCTTTTAAAAATCTTTTCATCTATCAAAACTATTAAACTTGTATTAAAGAATTTCAAAATTCTGAGATTTTATCCTAGAGTCCTGATAGAATCAGGACTCTGCCCCAGAGTCCTGATCAAATTAGGACTCTATCCAAAGTTTATTTTCACACTCCATTTTCACAGATTTTCAAAATTTATGTTTAAATTTCATCATTTTTTTATCAGAAAACCAAAAATTCTTAGAGTTCTGATCGAATCAGGACTCTTTCTCAAAGTCCTAATCAGATCAGGACTCTAAACAAAAACTTCAATTTTATCCTGTTTTTAACTGTTTTTCAAAATTCTCTCATTTGTTTTTTCAGAAAATCCAAAAATTTAAGAGTCCTGGTTTAATTAGGACTCTGTCCCCAGAGTCCCAGTTGGATCATGACTCTATTTTAATTTCAATATTTGTTATTGTTTTCACTGTTTTCACAAGTTCTTTTATCTGTTTTTCAGAAAATATAAAAAAAATCTAGAGTTTCAGTCTGATCAGGACTCTGTCCCAGAGTCCTAGTCCAGTCAGGAGTCTGTTCTGAAGTCTGTTTTTACTTCCAATTTCATTCTTCTTCATTTGTTTTCAAAAATTAGGTCATTTTACAGAGTCCAGTTAATTCGGGACTCTATTTCAGAGTTCTGATTGAGTTAGGATTCTAACCCTGACTACGTTTTTTGACTTATTTTACAATTTTTTATAAAATCTTTCAAAAATTCCTTCATTTGGATTTTAAAATCCAAAATCTCAGAGTCTTAAAGTTTCAGGACTCTAGCCCAGAGTCCTAGTTCACTTAGGACTTTATTTTCAAACCTTTGAATTCCATTTGTCGATTTTAACCCCTTTTCAAAGCTATTTTCAATCTTTATTTCAATTTTTTCAAAACTTCGATGTGGGGCCCACTCAGTTGGCGCCATATCTAGAGGAGTTCTGACCTAGTCAGAACTCTATGTCATTTCAAATCTTTCAATCTCAAAATCTACTTTTGAATATCTTTTGAAAAACCTCTCAATTTCAAGTTTTAAAATCATTTTTGAAAAACTCAAGTAGGGCCCACTCGAGGTGGCGCCACATTTGAGGAAGTCAGGGTTAGACTATGGTTAGTCATAGTTCTAGTTAGTTTAGAGGTTAGGAATCTATAAGAGTCCAAACTTGATTTTAAAAAATTGTATTTTTTTTACTTTAGATTTTAACCTTGATTTTAAAGTTTTAAATTAGGGTTTTTGAAAAACGCCAAGTGGCGTCACATTTGAGAAGTTCCCTAAAATATTTAGAAGTTTAATTGGGGTTAGTTAGGGTTCCTTTAGGGTTAGAAAAACACAAAAAATCATCCTCCCTTGGTGGTTTTAGATAGGGTTTGAAAAAGTCAAAGTTAGGTATTAATTAGTCCTAATTACATAGGTTTTGAAAAAAACTATAAAAAGGGGTCTTTAGAGGGGTTAAAGGAGGTTCTTTTCTCTCTCAAATTTTTGTGGCTTCTCTATCCTCTCTAGCACCTCCACCTTCCTCCATTGCAGCTTCAGCCCCAAGGTGAGTTATTTAATATTATTTAATTATTTTTTATTAGTTTTTTATGATTTTATATTAGATTTCATCATGGAACCCCTTGCGTTCATGGATTTAACCATGGATTCTCATCCAAGAAGCCCAATGTTGACCCAAGAAGATGATTTATTCTTATTTGGTACTATTTTTTGAGATTCTAATCCATTAGAATCGTTTACCTTGCTGTTTTTCATGTTCTTAACCGACAAAACATGAGATTTACCAGTTAAATGGGTTAAATTCATGATTTCAAAGGTAAAATTAATTTCAGCCATGGATTCTCTATTTTCTTTTTATTTTTTAGCATATTAGTGTTTATTACATGTGTTTCAGCATTAAAATAAATTTGTTTTTGCTGTTTTAATATTTTTTTATTGTTTTTCATTATTAAATCATGTCTTTTTAGGGTTTCATTAGATTTTCGTATGTTTTGATCTTAGATCTGTAAAATTATTGAAATATTCATTATAAATTTCTGATTTTTTTATATGTGATACACGGATATATAAGTAAGCTCTTGTAAAAAAATCAGACATTTTGCGATTAAGAAACCTTGTTAATAAAATATAAATTCAAATCAGGATTTCTGTTGATTAAAATCGTTGTTTAAATTCAAGTATAACTTGCAGATGTGTTATTTCTTTCATCCAATATCCGATTTAAGATCCGTAAAGTGAAGTGGCTTTGTGTTGATGTAGGATATTTACTGTGAAAGTTTCATAATTTTGTGCTTCAATTTAGTATTTTTCCTCTGTCAGAAAGTCGGATCCATCTTTTAAAACTCGTTATGATTTATTAAAACCCTAATCCGACTTGTGCTGATCATAGATCTTCAACCATAGATCTGATTCATGATATATAAAAAAGAAAGTTCATTATTTTTTTGTCTACTATTCACTTATAAAATTTTAGAAATTTTTGATGATGTCTGATATTTATTTTTGTATTTATAACCAAAAGTACCTGTTTTAATCAATTTTAGATTCGTTATATTTAAGTCCAGATTGCCGGAACAGTATCTCCCTCATTGAAGATGATTTTTCCAATCTGTAGAAAGGAGATTCTTTATTTTTTTGTCTAGTTTATATCTGTAAAATTTAAGGAATTGTCATGGTGAATTGACCCCTGATTCGGGTCTAACACTGAAACTGGTACGTGACCATGGGTAAAAATAACATATTTTAGGGTTTTAATGCAATTTTTGAATTGGAATAATGTCAAAAATATATTTTTATGATTCCAATATGATTTTAGGGTGATAAAAAGTGCAGGTATCAATTTTTATCAATTTTAAAATCCATTTAATGCTTAGATGAGCCAAATTGCAAAACAGGGTGCCCGTAGGATCCCGGAACATTGCTAAAATCATGATTTTCATGATATTTCTTGATTTTCATGTATAAGTTCATATTTTTAGGGTTTGTTCATGTTTAAAATCATATTAGGATGCTTCATGGTCGATTTTATGTTTATTTCAATCCTAAATCCCAAGTTTTTACCAAAATTTATTTCAAAAGCCCTGATTTCAAGGCCATAGTCTTGCTATCGGGAGCAATTTGGTCATTTAACCTCAATTTCGAAATTTGAAACCCTAATTTTCTCATTTTTAATCATATTATATCATCTTTGTTTCAATTTATCTTCATTTGAATTTCAAAAGTTGTATTTTACAAAATATCTTTCTGAAAACCCTGGTTTTAAGGCCATAATCTTGATATCAGTGGTATTTTGGTCATTTTGACCATAATTTCGAATTTTTGAATCGTATTTTTATATCTATTCTATTTTATTTTATATTTTATTATATTTATCTCTGGGAATCATGGAAAAATGCTTATATCTAGCAAAATTCAGTGATTTCCAAATATTACTGGATAAATATAGAAAAGCCAACATATCTTCACTAACAAGTTTTTCTAGTTTTGCAGGGATATTAAAGACTTTACTTTCCTTTAATTTTCTGTATTTAAATTCAATTAGTGATGTAAATTATGGTTAAATTTGGAATAAGAATTTCAATTCCTGCATAGAATAGGATGCATTGCATATAGTTTGATTCTGCAAATTTTAATATCTGATGAATGCATTATTCATGCACATATTACAAATTCACCATGGTCTACACGAATGGCACGTGCACTAGCTCTTATGGAGTTGAAAAACTCCGTGGAATTTATATTTATGGCCATAGTTAGAATACGAATGAGACTCAGATTTGTGATCTTCGTATTAGCCACATTCAACCTACACTCTTAGGCTAACTTCAAAATGCATTGCATTTCTAAAAAATACAAAAGATTTTCTCAATTCCTAAAAACCATGTCTTTCAAATCCATATTCATTCATTTCATTCATTTACAGATTCCAATTCCAATTCAGAGAAATCGATTTTCTCAAAATTTTCTAAGTCTTACTCAGAAAATGATTTTCTCAAAACTCTGAGTTTTCTAATGATATTTCAAGTATTTTTCAAAGTTCCAATCATGATTTTCCAAGTTATATATTCAATTTCAAAGTTTAAATTCAGGGAAATCAAAATTCCCAAAGTTACTTGAAATTCCTCAGAAATCGATTTTCCTAAAACACTTGAATTCTTCAGAAATCGATTTTCATTTTCCCCAGAAATATTCTCTCACCATGATCCACGATTTTTCTAAGTGACATCTTTTCCAAGAATTTTCCAAGTATTTCAAATCTTAGAAGCAAACCTCATGTTTCCAAATCTGCATTTTTTAGAAAATCGTAGCACATGCCTGATTCTTTGTGCATTTAAAAAATAGAACTCGATTTAGACAAGTTGAACAAAGCTAAGCACACAATTGATCCTTGGTTCAATTACCCCTGGTAAAGGCACCAGGAACGGTTGAACCTCGTACCAAAAGACGAGTCTCATTCTTAGGAATTATCCCGTATTTTAAAATGGAGACGAGTTATTTTCAAAATCTTTTTCAAAGGTCAGTTTGACTTGCAAAAGTAAAATTTTGCGATGATAACACTACTTTAAGATGAAGATTTCTTCTTCTTTAGAGTCATATGTAACAGAACCTTCAGAAGCATGCATATTTCATATTAGTCTATATGCTTTAAAATCATACAAGCCATTCATTTACAAAAAGATAAGCTTTCATAAAAAGATACGTTATATACATTATAGTATTTCAAAAACACCTTTTTGAAACAAATCTTTGTACTTCATACAAGCATTTATGAAAAAGATAAATTGACAAGATATAAAAGCTCATGATTTCAAAAGCATTAATTACAAACATTTATGAAAAAGACAATTTGACAAGATATAAAAGCTCATGATTTCAAAAGCATTTATATAAGAAAAGACAAAATGCATTGATTCATAATACACAAACATTTACGTAAGAAAATTTGTTTCATAATACATAAACATTTATATAAGAAAAAATAAATTGTGAAAAGATGCATTGGTTCATAATACACAAGCATTTATTTGAGAAATGACTATTTATAATATAAGTATTACTCAAGCATTTATTGAATTTCAAATTATTCATTTTAGAAATGATGATTTGAGAAAATAAATATTATTTTATTAATTTAAGAAATGACCATTTATTTTTTTTAAGCATTAAATATAATTTCAAAAACCCTCACTCAAAAAGTGATGACTTATATTTGAAGTCACCATTCTTTTAGTAAGCATTAACTGGCACTTCTAAAGCATTTACTCGAGAAATGACCATTTGTAAAATAAAGTACTAAACAAGCATTTATTGTACTTACATGCATTTAAACAAAGAAGTGACGATTTTTAATAAAAATAAACTCAAAACAATTGATATACTATAAATCATTTATTTGAGTAAAGACAAATCACAATATAATTTACATTTCTAAATACTTCAACGTTCAATGTACTATAAAACATTTATTTGAGAAAAGACCCATTACAAATTAAATCTCATTTTTAATTACACCAACGTATATTGTACCTCAAAATACTTAAAGTAGAAATGACGAGTTGAAGAAACTATCATTATGTAAATACACTAAATATTTATTACTTAACAATTATTTAATGTATGGAATGACGATTTTTGAAAAAGCAATATATACTACATACATTATTACATACCTTTTCTCATAAAAAGTTGTTTTTGAGATGACCTAACATCTCACATCACAAAAGGACAATTATTTCAAAGCATTTAAAAAAGCAACGATTATTTTTGAAGATCTATATATACAAACAAAATAATATTTCAAAAATAACACACATGCGAGCTTTCAAAGAGAAACATTCCTACTCGACACACTGAAAAAGAGCTTAGAAAAAGAAAGAGAAAAAGAAAGAGAAAGAAAGAGAAAAAGATAAGAAAAGCTCTCTGACAAAAGAATCAAGTGTGTGAAGAAAAAGAGAAAAAGAACATTATGTTCTCCTGAAAGATTATTCTGCCTATTTTCAAAAGAGAGAACATTCTGAGAGAATCTTCATACGTGCATTCATACTCTGCATATCATTCTGAAGGTTCTATAGGAAAGTGTTGTAACTTTCTGTTCTCTAATGTATCTCTTCTCTGTTGAGAAAAGTAGACCTCTGAGAAAGAGGGTGTTTCCCTTCTCTATTGATAGAAGTAGACCTCTGAGGAAGTGGGTGTTTTTCCTTCTCTGTTGAGAGAAGTAGACCTCTGAGGAAGAGGGTGTTGTACTATTTATCCCGTAACACAGATTTTATAGTGAAAGGCTCAAGTGTTTTACTTAGGGACTGAATGTAGGTCAGTAACTTGGCCGAACCAGTATAAATCCTGTGTTTATTGTGTTGTGCCTAATTGTCTTATTTTTTATATTATCGATCTGCAACGAATTTCACTATTCACCCTCCCTCTAGTGGAATTTCAATTTGTGCAGTTTGCCAGAGTGAACCATCACTGACGAAGTTGTATATTAGGCAACGCTTTTTTGTATGACTAAACTAAAGAAAGCTTTGAGCGGTTGTTCAGAGTATTTACACAGGCAATGAATGAGAAGCAACCTAAAGTTGTACTTATAGATGATGATCATGCAATTGTGGCTGCAGTGTCTCATGTATGACCAGATGTATATCATCGCCTATGTGTGTGACATATCTTTCAAAATGCAACAAAGAACCTAGGACACATATTTAATTAGAAGATAGGGTTTAACAAAAAGTTTACAAGGTGTATACTTGAGAGCATAGACGAGGTCACCTTTATGTCTAATTGGGAGGAAATGATTCAGATATACCACATTGAAGATTGTGTATGGTTACAAAATTTATATGTAGAAAAAGAGAAGTGGGCATTGGCATATGGAAGACAATACTTTTGTACATGTATGATAAGCACACAAAGAGATCAATCTATGCATACCACACTGAAGAAAAGTCTGTATTCATGTTTAACAATGTTTTACTTCATGAAACAATATGAATTATTTGTAGACGGTCTTGGACAGAATGAGCTTGAACAAGATGTGAAATGCTTCAATACATGCCCTGTAACTTTGGGCATGAAAATTATTGATGCGACCTGCAGATCTGTATACACTAACTGTATTTGATTGGATTAAGAAGGAGGTTATATGTCATGAATTACAAGATAGAAGGATGCATACAAACTGGGAATATGCACAAGTACCATATTGTATGGGAGGGTGAAGAGCATTCGAAAAGGCAAGAAGCACATGTTACATACACTGTTGACAATGAAACAGTTGAATGTACATGCAAAATGTATGAATTCAAAGGTATTTTATGTTATCATGCATTAAAGGTATTTAATCAAGAGAAGATACAAGAAATACCTGAGTCATATTTAATGCGAAGATGGACGAGACAAGTAAAGATTGAACTGCTGGATACAAATAATGTCAGTCAATCTGGTGTTGATGAGAAGTTCCACATAGCCTCCCGTTTCCAACAACTATGTAGGTCACTTATGCATATTGCAGATTTGACATTAAAAAGTGAAGAAGCCTATGTATGCATGAAAAAAGTGTCAAGAGAGTTACTTGAAAACGTGCAATTAATTCACCATCAGTCCATTGTAGCTCATGAAGACCAGTCCAAGAAAATGAGAGTAAACAATGAAGGTAAAAATTATGCTTCCCTTGACACTCATGAGAAGTTGCGCCGAAGTGTAAACATCATTTTCAACAAGTCAGGAGTCAACGTTGCAGATTATGATGAAAAAAATCACCTAGTGAAGGGTATCGAAAGAAAACCTGTCTCTGATCGCAGTCATCAAAAGACAAATGGTACACTAGAATTGGTTGGCAAGAAAAGGTTTAAGAAACAACCAAACTCTAAGCAAAAGCAACCAAGCCCTTCGCATGAACAGGTATGTAATACATTATATTACTTCCCATGTAAATTATATTACGTGCAACTTATCAATATCTAACTTGTGTAATTTCTAACATGCAGCAATACCCTATACACGTGCATTACAACGTTGGATCATTCAATTCTCTTGACCAGTTTTTTCAGAATGATAACTTCAATTTTATAAGTCTTTTGGTATGTAATTAATGTTGGGAGGATGTTTGCATTTTTTGTGAAACTAAATGTAGTGTCTTATATTGTTCTGTTTCATGACAGACCCAATTCAATATCAATTCAAAAGTGAGTTATGAAACACAGGAATCACGTGTGAATTCTGTTTAATAATGTATCTTTTACATGTATAAATCATTGTAATATGTATTCTTCACATTTATAATCGTCGTCTCATCTAGCCTATAAAACTATAATTTTGATACCATAGGTAAATCATCATTGTGGAGTGCTTATACCATTAGTAAAAATCATTGTCTCATCTAGCCTTAACATATACAAATCGTTATACATATATTGTAGTTGAATCATTGCGCAAAAAGTTGTTCTATACATAAGCTGTTTAATTTTTATACCATTAGTAAATCGCTTGTATAGTGATTTATTTGGCATATAAATCATTATACTATGTAGTGTTCTATCACGATCTACACAATGACGTCTATGTCGGCCACAACTGGATGAAAATTGCAATGTGCATGAGTACAAATCGCGATAAAAGTGCACAGACAAATCATTGTCTTATCTAGACTTCAAATATACACATCGTTGTATAACCCAATCCAATCACTCTCCCACCTAAACTCATAAATACAAATCGACATAAAATTCAACAAAAAAATTAAGGTAAATTCAACATGATTTACAACATGATACCGATTTACGTTTTACAACAAATTGATATGAGTAAATTGCGATATTATATATCGATATCATTCACAAAGACAAACAAAGATATACCATTATCGCGATAACTTCTTAAATACAAATCAATGTTATTTACAACCATATTCATTTACCAAAAATATGAGTATCTAGTTACAGTACATCATGACCAATGGTTTGACTATGAAACGATTTACACAATGACTGATTAATAAATGGCCGAAAAGAAAAACAATAAACAAAGTCACACGATGTATAAACTTAGTAAAGTATAAATCGAGAATAATTCAACGATACAAATCAAGGTAACTTTATAAATACAAATCAATTTCATTCACAAAGACTAACAAAGATATATCGTTGTCGCAGTAACTTTAAAAGTACAAATCAATGTGATTTACAACCACAATCATTTATGAAAAAACCTAGTCTTTTTTTACACAACCACAATGGTTTGGCTTAAATAAAATACATAACCATCATCATCAAAAAAAGAAAATATCATCATGAAGTTACGGTTGTAAATCATGTGGTTGTAGTTACGAAGTTACGGCAAGAACAATATGTCTTTGTTTGTCTTTATGAACAAAATCAATTTGTATTTAAGAAGTTAACTCGATTTATATCATTGAAGTTACCTCGATTTGTACTTTACTAATTCTAAACATGACGTTGATTTGTATCGTTGAAGCAGTTATTGTGTAAATCGCTATAGAACAATCAGAAACCATTAAAATCAACATCAAACTAAAAAAACATAAAGATCCCAAAAAAAGGTGAAACAATACCCATACTAATTTTCATAATTCAATCCATCAATTATGCAAAAACAACAAATTCATTAGAACTTTTTAAAATGCAAAGTTTGGATTTTCAGAGTAGTTATATCCTAAATGCTTATTGTTAAAATATAATTGTAGTCATTTATAAGCAACAACCTCCTTTTCACATAGTGCTCCATTTCATTTACCTCAATTTGTACTTTACCAATAAACATTGTGTTGATTTTTTTTTCTTTTTCTCCTTTTATCAGTCATTGTGTAAATCGTTATAGGACAACTCATTTTTGACTTGTACTTTAAAGTCATCAAATAACATGCCAACTTGTGCTTGTAGATCCAGGTAGCATGTATTGATCCAAGCTAGTTGTGAGATATAGATGTTGCAACAAATATTGTAGTTCATCTGCGCGATTTACAATCACAAACGTTTCACAGATACATCGTGACCAATGGTTTGGCTTAGATACAATACATGACCATCATCATCAAAATTAAAACATCACCATCAAAGAAAACACAAATAGTTTGGCTTAGATACTCCATCGCTTTATAGTTACAATACATCATGACCAATGGTTTGACTTAGATACAATACATGACCATCATCATTGAAGAAAACATAGATGTTTTCATCCTCAAAGTATATGTCAGCATTCCACCTTACATGCCATTTAGAATTGATCCAATGGTCAAGCACGACCAAGGCAACGAAGAGGTACCAAATGTGGTATATTTGTCATGAAGTATATCGAAGTAGATGGAACATATCTATCCTCGGTTATCAGCATCACCCCCGTCTATCATGCATAGGTAGACAAAACAAAGAAGAAAAAAAAAGAAAAAGATGAAAAAAAAAATGACATAAGAAGAAGAAGAAAGAATGACATAAGAAGAAGAAGAAGAGGTACACATGCATAAAACCCTAATCTATGTAAAACCCTAATATAGATATCTCTAAAACTCTATTCTATGTAAAACCCTACTTGACCCGATCCGACCTGTTGTGAAGGTATATAACCGTAATTTATTTAACCTCTCTTCCTCTTTTCTGCAGTAGCTCAACCTATTCTTCTTCTTTTTTCTCCTCCGCAATAACAGTTCAACTTATTGGCATGTTTAGTAAAATTGAAATTTTATTTCAACCCAGAGAGATTTACATAATTTGTATACACAGTCTTACAAAATTTGTATATACAGTCTACAAAATCTGTTAGAAGTCTTTGTGCATCATATTACTTCTGGGGGGGGGGGGGTTGCGTCATTTGTTGTCTTCTAGGTATTCTTGTCGGTTGAGTTTTTTTTTCTTCTATAATGAGAAACTCTGTCAATTTTTTGCATAGTTCTCTGCGGAATCCAGGTATATCATCTTGCAATATAAAGGTAATGTGACACCAATATATAAATTGAGTCCCCAATAATAGAGGATAATAATAAATGTTTAAGTGTAAAGCATACAACGTCCAAATCAGGTTCTCGTTCATTATATATTGCTTCAATATACTTCATTACAAATACGCCACAATGGACACCATTATTTTGTAAAAGAGCATCGTGTGCTGAGTGAAACCTCCACTCGCCAATGTCGACACCCAAAACGTCTTTAATGAATCCTCCTGTGGTTAATGCAGAAACAAGTAAATTTTGGACCACCATACAAGATACGATACACTTATAGATGAAAACTTACCAAATGCATAATGTCACATTGCATACCAGTGTGAAAGTCCAATGAGTTGTAGCACCATAGTTGTTTTTCTGTAAATTCATCACGTATAAAACCCAATGCTGAACAATTTGCCAGAGTGTAGAAATCAATATCTGCAAATGAATACAATATATTACAAATTAATAGTGCAAATCGTGTTAGGACTGTTATGCTTAAACCTTAGACAAGAGGTTTCTTCACTTACCTTTTTACTTGACCAAAAGTCTCCACAGTGATCATCGTTACCCCAACATGGTAGTATATCTTGAAATCCAATGGAGTATGGCATTCGACAGACAAAACTTCTGTTGAACAAAACAATAATAATAGTAAGGTTAAAACACGAAGCAACAAGAGTAAATCAAAAAAGAAAATAAATATATAAGAGAACTGATATATCATGAAATAAGGGGTGACGACGTGTCTAGTATTGGTTGTTGTGTTGCTTTGAATATACATGATGAAATCAGATATAGTCTGTTTGCAACAAATATGCACGTGTTAATATACATACCCATGGCATACGTAAATATATAACTGATAGTGGTTTCATACGTACAAAATTACTGATAGTGTTTCCTTCTACAAATTCATCTTGCAGCCGTTTGATGTTATCTTGGAGCTCTTTGTTGAGTTTTTGGGCACCGATTTTTGTAGATGTTCCACTGACATTATCAGAATATTCAATAAACGATATTGAAATTCCTTTCTACAGTACACAACACAGATCGAATTTACACCATAAAAGAGACAATTTTTGAAGAAACTCATCATGAGGTTTAGACAATATATGCCCGATTTACCATTGTTGGTCGTGTAGCTATCATCGTCTCCTTCCTCGCCATCATTGGCCATGTAACTGTCATCGTCTCCTTCCTCGCCATCGTTGGTCGTGTAGTTGTCGTCGTCTCCTTCCTCGACATCCATACCCTCTTTGCAAAATACAACTCAGGTTTTATGCTCGATTCACAAACACATTTATAAAGGAAACGTTGGTTCATATGTTTCTTAATCATGAAGCAAAGTGAAGTGACACCCTCCTGAACTTGTGCGATGTGTCATTTATATATAAAGGAAATGTCATTTCACATATTGTCTGTTTTAAAAAATTGCATGCAAATAAATTACATTGAGTATTAATTAAATTTAAAAACATCGTTTCATCTGCCTTTTACAAAACTAGTCAACGTGATAGGACGTATCAAGCAAATTGCGATAGCACGTATCATTACAGTGAAATTGATTTGTAACTAGGTCTCGATTTGTAGTTTACTATATCTTAACATCATGTCAATTTGTCTCATGTTTTTCTTGACATATCGTTCACATTGACAAAGCTCATAACAACAAATCAGGATAGGACAAATATTGTTATATTATGAAACTTAAGTCTTTTGGTTATAAGTTGATTTGTATTTATCAAGTTAACTAGATTTGTAGTTTTCCAATAAACATCGTGTCGATTTGTTTTTTTTTTTTCTTTTTCATTTTTAGCAGTGATTGTGTAAATCATGATAGGAAAAATCGTTAACATAGACAAAGCTCATCAACATAAAGCTGTATATGACAAATCATTAGAGTGAAATAGATTTGCAAGTGTTACTTAAATCAATATCAAGTTATAAATCAATTTGTATTTATGAAGTTACCTCGATTTTTACTTTATCTGGTCTAAATATCATCTCGATTTGCTTATTGTTTTACTTTTCTGCCTTTTATGAATCAATCATTTTGTAAATCGTGATTGCATATATCGTTCTCAAAGACAAAGCTTGTCAACATAAATCCCGATTGTGTGATGGGTTTAGGTGGGGGGTGATTTGATTGGGTTGGTTGTGAGACCCATTTAGCTCTCATGAAATTCAAACCCATTCTATATCCTAAAGCCTAAAACCCTAAACCCTAAATTCTAAATCCCTAAACCATAAACCCGTAAAACCCAAAATCCTTAAACCTAAAACCTAAACCCTAAACCCATAATTCTAAATCCCTAAACCATAAACCTGTAAAACCCAAAATCCTTAAACCTAAAACCTAAACCCTAAACCCAGAATTCTAAATCCCTAAACCATAAACCTGTAAAATCCATAATACTTAAACCTAAACCCTAAAACCATAAACCCTAATCCTTACAACATAAAACCCTAAAACCTAAATCCTAAACCCTAAATTCTAAATCCCTAAATCATAAACCCGTAAAACCCAAAACCCAAAATCCTTAAACCTAAAACCCAAACCCCAAATCCTAAACCCTAAAACCCTAATCCCTACAACATAAAACCCTAAAACCTAAATCCTAAACCCAAAATCCTAAACCCTAAACCCTAAATTCTAAATCCCTAAACCATAAACGCCGTAAAACAAAAAATCCTTAAACCTAAAACCTAAACCCCAAAGCCTAAAACCATAAACCCTAATCCCTACAACATAAAACCCTAAACCCTAAATTTTAAATCCCTAAACCATAAACCCGTAAAACCCAAAATCCTTAAACCTAAAACATAAAACCTAAACCCCAAAACCTAAACCCTTAAACCCTAAACCCTAGAACCCTAAACCCTAAACCCTAATCCCTACAATATAAAGCCATAAACCCTCAACCCTCAACCCCAGACCCTAAACCCTAAACCCTTAAATCCCTAAACCCTAAACCGCAAACCCAAAACCTTGAAATGTAAACCCTAAACCCTAAACCCTAAACCCTAAACCACAAAACCCTAAACCCTAAACCCTAAACCCTAAACCCTAAACCCTAAATCCTAAACCCTAAACCCCTAAATCCCTAAACCGCAAACCCAAAAACCTTGAACCCTAAACCCTAAACCCTAAACACTAAACACTAAATTCTAAAACACTAAACACTTAAAACCCAAAACTCTAAACCCTAAACCATAAACCCTAAACCTTAAAAGCCTAAAACCATAAACCTAAACCTAAACCTCAACCTATCGCGATAGAATATATTATTCAGAAAGCTCATCAACGCAAATCGCGATAGGATAAATCCCTAAACCCTAAACCCTAATCGCCCGTAAAAGCGATTAGGAAATATCATTGGCATAGACATAGCCTGTAAAAGCAAATCGCGATAGCACGTAGCCTTCATACATACAAATCGTTTCAACTTTTTCTCAATCATTGTGTAAATTGTGATAGGTAGTTCGTAAAAGCGAACATATCGTTCATATAGACAAAGCTTGATTAAGTAAATCATAATAGGATATTCAGACGGATTTGGTGGGATAAGATTGATTCGATTGAATTGATGAGTTTAGGAGGGGAAGTGAGTGGATTGGGTTGGTTGTGAGACCCATTTAGCTCTCATCAAATCCAAACACAATTTAAACTACTATATATATATATATATTAAGTAGGATCCATTTGGAATTTAGATAGATGCAAAACTTAAACCTTAAACCCCAAACCCTGAACCCTAAATTATTGCGATTTACTTATATCGGTTTGCAATTGTTACTAAAATATTATGAACAAAACAGTAAAATTAATTTGCAATTGTTACTTAAATCGGTCTCAAGTTGTAAATCGATTTGTATTTATGAAGTTACCTCGATTTATATTTACTAAGTCTAAACATCGTGTCGGTTTATGTACACGTGCATAAAACCCTAGTATATGTAAAACCCTAATATAGATCTGTGTAAAACCCTATTCTATGTAAAACCCTACCCTACCCGACCCGACCTATGGTCCGTGTATAAAATCCTAATCTATTTAACAACTCTTCCTCTTTTTTGTGGCAACGTAACTTCTTCTTCTTCTTCTTTTTTCTCCTACGCCTTCATCTTCCTTCTTCTTCTTCTTCCTTGTATACATCTATTTGATCTATTCCTATTGTCGTACCTTCCATCGTTCGCAAATCATTCTTCGCAGTTGAAAAAATATCTGCCTAATCTTCAATATACTTCATGATAAATATGCTACAGTCGTGCGAGTTTTATCTTCTCCATTGGTTCATATAGAAAATGGAACTAACAACTGAAACTATCACTATCTTTTGCAAAAAAAAAAAACTTACAAAGAGAAAAGGACCTCCATTGGTAGATAAATTTGCCTTCTATCATTCTCAGTGACTAGCGAAGGCCACTCAGTAAACTGAAGGTGTTTTCCATACTTCTCTCTAAGGTGACTACCATCCTTTGCAGTTGAAAAAATATTCGCCTAATCTTTGATATACTTCATGACAAATATGCTAGTCATGCAGGCTGCATCTTTTCTGCCTGTTGCAATCCATACCTTCGATATACTTCAGTTCTGCCTCAAAGCTTCCTGCAATAGCAATCAAAGCACATCACTATTTGGACGTGGGGTTAATGCTGATGTCTGTTTTCTTTGATGATGATGGCCATGTATTATATCTAAGCCAAACCATTGTTCATGATGTATTGTAACTAAATACTCATATATTTTATAAATGAATGTAGTTGTACATCAGGTCAATTTGTAGTTATGAAGTTACTACAATAACGATATGTCTTTGTTTATCTTTGTGAACAATATCAATTTGTATTTATGAAGTTACGTCGATTTGTATTTATGAAGTTACCTTGATTTATAGTTTACTAAGTCTAAACATCATGTCAATTTATTTATTGTTTTTCCTTTCCGCCTTTTATGAATCAATCATTGTGTAAATCGTGATACGACATATCATTCATGTAGACAATGCTCGTAAAAGCAAATCGTGATAGGACAATAAACCCTAATCCTTAAACCCTAAACCCTAATCACGTCGGTTCGTTTGTTCCTTAATCATGAAGCAAAGCAAAGCGACACCCTCCTGAACTTGTGCTACATGTCATTCATATATAAAGGAAATGTCATTTCACATACCGTCCATTTTCAAAAGCCATGCGTAAATAAATTGCATTGCGCATTAATTAAATTTAAAAATATTGTTTCATCTGCCATTTACAAAAATAGTCAATGTGATAGGATGTATCAAGCAAATCACGATAGCACGTATCATTACAATGAAATCGATTTGCAACTAAGTCTCGATTTATGGTTTACTAAGTCTAAACATCGTGTCGATTTGTTTATTTTTTTCTTGACATATCGTTTACATTAACAAAGCTCGTAACAACAAATTGCCATAGGACAAATATGTTACGACAATGAAGCCATACTGTAAACACCCCAAATTTTGCTCCTCATTCAGTATTCATCGATTTCATGTGTCATTGCATATCACTGCATGAATTCAGCATACCATTTCATCGCATTGCATGGCATTACATGTCATTACATCTCATTTTTGAGATCCAGCACTCTCGTTTTCAAAATATTTAATCCAGACTTAGGTTTTTAAAACTTTTCTTTCGAAATCAATTTCAAAACCTGGGTTTTTATTCAACATTCTGTCATTTTCCAACCCTAGGACCTTACATTTCGAAATGTTTTCTCAGAAAACAATCTGAATTCATTTTAAACTCAATTTTCAACTGATTTCAATTCTCAGATGAGACCCATTTAGGTGGTGTCGCTTTTGGATTCCTTTACTTGTCAAAAATCTCCAAAAAATTTCAGAGTCCTAGTTGGATCAGGACTCTTTTTCCAGAGTCCAGTCGGATCAGAACTCTACTTTTCACTACCTTTTTACCTATTTTCGGAGAAAATCTTTTAAAATCTTTTGTTTTGGCCAAAATTTCAGAGTCCTAGTTGGATCAGGACTCTTCTTCAAAGAGTCCAGTTGGATCATGACTCTTCTTCAGAGTTTCAATTGGATTGGGACTCTAATCTTTTACAGCTATTTTATCCATTTTCAATCAAATCTTTCAAAATGAGTCAGAAACTTAGATTTTTAGTCAAAACAGGACTCTGTTCAGAGAGTCCTAGTTGGATCAAGAGTCTGATCCTGATTTCAATTTTGAGATAAATCTTTCAGAAATCTTTCAATATACCAAAACTATTACACTTTTATCAAAGAATTTCAAAATTCTGAGATTTTATCGCAGAGTCCTGATCAAATCAGGACTCTCCTCCAGAGTCCTGATCGAAGTAGAACTTTATCCAAAATTGATTTTCTCACTTCATTTTCACTGGTTTTCAAAAGCTTTGCCCAAATTTCATCATTTACTCATCAGAAAAAACCAAAATTCTTAGAGTTCTGATCGAATCAAGACTCTTTCTTAGAGTCCTAATCAAATCAGAACTCTGAACCAAAACTTCAATTTCATCCTGTTTTTAACTGTTTTTCAAAATTCTCTCATTTGTTTTCTCAGAAAATCCAAAAATTTGAGAGTCCTAGTTCAATCAGGACTCTGTCTTCAGAGTCTCAGTTGAATCAGAACTCTGTTCTATTTCAATACTTGTTATTGTTTTCACTGCTTTCACAAGTTCTTTCGTCTGTTTTTCAGAAAATACCAAAAAAAATCTAGAGTTTCGGTCCGATCAGGACTCTGTCCCGGAGTCCTAGTCCAGTCAAGAGTCTATTTTGAAGTCTGTTTTTATTTAATTTTCATTTATTTTTATTTGTTTTCAATAATTATGTCATTTTGTAGAGTCCAGTTAATTCAGGACTCTATTTCAGAGTTCTGATTGAGTTAGGAGTCTAACACTGACAGTATTTTCTGACTTATTTCACCATTTTCGATAAAATCTTTTCAAAAACTCCTTCACTTGGCTTTTAAAATCCAAAATCTTAGAGTTCTAAGAGTTCAGAACTCTAACCCGGAGTTCCAGTTCGCTTGAGACTCTATTTTCAAAAAATCTTGAATTTCAATTATTTATTTTAACCCCTTTTCAAAAATGTTTTCAATGTTCATTTCAAAATTTTCAAAAATTGATGTGGGCCCACTCATTTGGAACCAAATCTAGAGGAATTCTGACCCAGTTGGAACTCTAAGCAATTTCAAATCTTTCAATCTCAAAGTCTACTTTTGAATCTTTTTTGAAAAACCTCTCATTTTCAAGTTTTAAAATCGTTTTTGAAAATTCAAGTGGGGCCCACTCAGGGTGGCACCACATTTGGAGAAGTCAATGTTAGACTAAGGTTAGTCATTGTCCTAGTTAGGTTAGGGGTTTAGAGGAGTCAAAATCAATTTTAAAAATCCGTTTTATTTAAGTTTTAAACCATTGGTTTTTAAAGGTTTTAAATTCAGGTTTTAAAAACCAAATGTGGGTCCATACTAGGTGGTGCCACATTTGGACTTTTTAGGGTTTAATTAGGTGTTAATTAAGGTTTAGTTAGAGTTCATTTAGGGTTAGGAAACCACAAAAAATCATCCTCCCTTGGTGGTTTTAGATAGAGTTTGAAAAAGTCAAAGTTAGGTATTAATTAGTCTTAATTACATGGGTTTTGAAAAACTATAAAAAAGGGTCTTTAGAGGGGCAAAAATGAGCTCTTTTTCTCTCAAATTTTTGTGACTTCTCTCCCCTTTCCAGCACCTCCACCTTCCTCCATTTCAGCTGCATCCCCAAGGTGAGTTATTTAATATTATTTTATTATTTTTATTAGTTTTTTATGATTTTTCAATAGATTTCACCATGGAAACTCTTGTGTTCATGGATTTAACCATGGATTTCATCCAAGAACCCCAAAATCAATTAAATAAGATGATCTAACTCTATTCCATGCTATTTTTCATGATTCTAATCCATTAGAACCGTTTATTGCATTATTTTTTATATTATTAAACAATAAAACATGTGATTTACCCTTTTAATGGGTTAAATCCATGCTTTTAAAGGTAACATCAAATTCTAGCCATTGATTCCCTGTATTTTATATATTTATTTGTTTATTCATGTTTATTACACATTTTCCAGTATAGAAATAATTTTTATTTTATTGTTTTAGTGTTTATTTTATTGTTTTTCATTAGTTAATGCATGTTTTCTCGAGTTTATTAGATTTCTGTGTGTTTTTAGTTTAGAACAGAAAAGAGCATGCTATTTCGGATTGAAATATTCACTGTTAATTGCTGATTTTTTTATATGGGATACATGCATATGTAAATGAACTACTGTAAAAAAATCAGAGTTTTTGGGATTCGGAAACTCTGTCAGAAAAATCAGATATCAAGTCGGGTTTTTAAACTTTAAAATCGTTGTTAAAATCAAGAAGGTAACTTGCTATGATTATATTTTTCTCATCTTATATTCGATTTGAGATCTGTAAAGTGCCATGGATTTATATTAATTAGATCTATCTTATGTGAAATTTTTAGATTTTTTGAGATCTATTTAGTATTTTTCCTCTGACAGAAAGTGTGATTTTAAATTTAAAACTCGTTAGGGTTTACCAAAACCCTAATCAGACTTGTGTTATTCATAGATCCCAAACCACAGATCCAATTCATGATCTGTAAAAAGTGAGTATTGTTATTTTTCTAATCTCTGTTCACTTCTAAAATCTCAGATATTTTGGAATTGTACTAATATTTATCCCGAAATTGTTAATCTGCAGTGTCTGTTTTAACTCATGTTTGGTTTGCAATATTCAAGTCCGGATTGTCGGAAGGGGATCTCCCTGGTTCGAACTGCTTTTTCAGATCTGTAAAACGTAAAAGTTCTGTTTTCCTGTCTAATTTGCCTCTGTAAAAATTCAGAGATTTCCATGGAGGATTGACCCATGGTTTGGGTCCTAGACTAAAACTGGTTGGTGAACTAGGTCAAAAATAGTATATTTTAAGGACTTATTGCAATTTTTGGATTAAATTAATGTCAAAAATTATTTTTATAATTCCAATCCGACATTAGGGTCATAAAAAGTGCAAGTACCAATTTTTATGATTTTTGAAATCCGTTTGATGCCTGAATTGATCAAATTGCAAAACAGGGTACCTAAAAGATCCAAAAACACTGCCAAAATCATGATATTTGTGATATTTCTTAATTTTTGTGTACAAGTTCATGTTTTTAGGGTTTTTTCATGTTTAGAATCATATTAAGATGTTTCATGCTTAATTTTGTGTTTATTTGACTTTATTTAAATCATAAATCTCAAATT
This sequence comes from Nuphar pumila, assembly GCF_984573655.1. NCBI lineage: Eukaryota > Viridiplantae > Streptophyta > Magnoliopsida > Nymphaeales > Nymphaeaceae > Nuphar > Nuphar pumila. The sequence goes on along the minus strand of NC_143260.1, from coordinate 45,840,649 downwards.
TTTATCAAAATCTATTTTAGAAAACCCTGATTTCAAGGCCATAGTCTTGCTATCGGGGGAAATTGGGTCAATTGGCCTCAATTTCGAAATTCTAAACCCTAATTTTCATATTTTTAATCATGTCACATCATATTTAGTTTGATTTATCTTCATTTGAATTTCAAAATTTGCATTTTATAAAATATCTTTATGAAAACCCTGATTTCAAGGCCATAGTCTTGCTATCAGGGGTATTTTGGTCATTTTGACCCGAATTTCGAAATTTCAAATTCCATTTTCATATTTATTCAATCTTATTTCATATTTTATCAATTTTGATTTAAGAGAATCATGGAAAAGGATTATATCTAGCAAAATCCAGTAATTTTGAGATATTACTGGATAAATTTAGAAAAGCCAACATATTTTCACTAACCAGTTTTTCTAGTTTTGCATAAACATTGAAGACTTTACTTTCCTTTAATTTCTTGTATTTAAATTCAATTAGTGATGTAAATTAAATTAAATTTGGAATAAGAATTTAAATTTCAGCTTAAACTAGGATTGCATTGCATATAGTTTAATTCTGCAAATATTAAATGTCTGATGAATGTATCATTCATGCACATTTTCATAAATTCACTATGGTCTACACGAATGGCACTTGCACTAGCTCTTATGGAGTTGACAAACTTGGTGGAATTTGTATTTATGGCCATAGTCAGAATACGAATGATACCCAGATTTATAATCTTCGTATTAGCCACATTCAGCCTACACTCTTAGGCTAACTTCAAAATGCACCACATTTCTCAAAAATACAAAAAGGATTTTCTCAATTCCTCAAAATCAAGTCTTTCAAATCCATATTCATTCATTTCATTCATTTGCAAATTCCAATTTCAATTCAAAGAAATCGATTTTCTCAAAATTTCTAAGTCTTATTCAAAAATCAATTTTCTCAAAACATTGATTTTCCAATGATATTTCAAGCATTTTCAAAGTTCAAAATTCGATTTTCCAAGTTATAGCTTTAATGTCAAAGTTTGAATTCAAAGAAATCAAGTTTTTCCAAATTTAGAAATTTCTCAAAAAATTGATTTTCCTAAAACACTTGAATTCTTCAGAAATGGATTTTCACTTTCCTCAGAAATATTCTCTCACTAAGCTCATGATTTTGCAAGCGTTATCTTTTCCAAGAATCTCCAAATATTTTCCAATATTCAAATCAAACATCATGTTTTCAAATCTGCATTTTCAGAAATTCATAGCACATGCCTGATTCTTTGTGCATTTAGGAAATACAACATGATTTAGACAAGTTGAGCAAAGCTAAGCACACAATTGATCCTTGGTTCAATTACCCCTGGTAAAGGCGCCAGGAACGGTTGAACCTTGTACCGACAGGCGAGTCCCATTCTTCGGAATTATCCCGCATTTTAAAACGGAGGCGAGTTATTTTCAAAAACTTTTTCAAAGGTCAGTTTGACTCGCAAAAGTAAAAATTTTGCGATGATAACAGGTTTGGCGACCGTGATGGGACATGTCTTCGCCTGATCAAGTGTGTGCTTAACTTAGTTCAAAATGTCAAAATCGTGTTCCATGGAATGTCAGCTTTTATTTCATGATATCATGTGAACCTAGGAGCCTAGACTTGAACCCAGCTGACATGGATCTCATATAGACTAAGTATGGTTTGGTAGGACCATATTGAGGAGAATTATTCATGCTCACATAGACTTAGGTCTAATACAACACTCCTCAATCTAGGAATTGTATGAAAACAATGCTTGCTTCTTCAATTTTTTCAAAAATCTATTTCTTTAGGTTTTAGAGCCATCTGTTTGCTTGCATGTGATCATGTTTTCAAAAACCACCCTACCTATATTGTCCCGATCTTCACGTTGCTGACCTCTCTTCCAGAACCATAGTTCGGGACAGAGCCTCACAACTGGGCCACCTATTTGGGTTAACACCCCTTGCCACGTACCAAGGGCCATAGTCCAATGTATATCGGCAGGTGCTCAAGGATGTTGGAAAACTTGAACCTAGAACCGGAGAAATTGATTTTATGCCACGTACATCGAGCCTTGGCTTGAGTATATAGACATAGCATGATTGGACACAAATGATCTGAACCTTAGAGTTAGGATTAAGGTCCTACAGCTATTTCAAAACTTGTGCATCTAAAGTCAGCTTTTAGGGAATGCTGTATGTGTGTACTTGTTTGTGCAGAATGTATTATAGTCATTTCCTTTTTATTTTTCATATTTTCCCAATTTTCTAAAATATTGGACGATTTTTCAGAAATCCCCAATCCATTTCCATATACTGTCCATGCTTTAAACCTTGGACGATTTTTCAAATGCTTCATTTTTCATTTTATGAAGTATTCCTTCATATTTCATCAAACTCTGGACGATTTTCCAATTTTTTCTTAATTTCCTTCAAAACTCCAGGTGATTTTTCATCCTTTCTCTCTTCTGGATCTCGAATTTCCTACTCCATTTTATCCTGCCTGCATTTTTTTCAAAATCTCTATATTTTCCCAAGTCTAATTCCAATTTTCCGTGTTTTCCAGTCTGATGGCATCCAGTCAGCTTGATTCAGTCTTCCCTGAGGGTCACATCTCCTACGAGGTGCGACAAAGTCTTCCCGAGCATCGAGTCCTCAGCACCAGATCCTTCTTTTCCCAGTGGTACTATTCATGGTTCAAGAACTTCTCTCGTATGTTTCTGGACCACTTGGATGATTGTGGGTTAGAACTGGCGTTCGCAGTGGGAAAGCAGTCAGTCAACGACAATTTGATCCATGCACTAGCAGAACGGTGGAATTTGAGCACTTCTACTTTCTGGTTCCCATGGGGCGAGATGACATTGCTGATAGATGAATTTTCAGAAATCATGGGATTGCCCGAGCCAGCCGATCAGCATAGAGATCCATTGGAGAAACAATTTTTGATCAATGTCAAGGGTCTGGACCCTCGAGACGCTTTAACTCGCATGACAGGACGCAAGTCTTGGCCATTGATCGAGGAGGATGGAAACAAATATGTGGACCTGCTCGAAATCTACAGACAGTATGAGGCATTTGTGGAAGTCAGCTCGTTGACCAGGACAGCTCGAGAGAGAATCCAGCATGCGATGGTCTTATGCACTGTGGGACTCGCTCTCTTTCCAGATGGACGAAATTACATGGATATCAGGATAGTTCAACTTTTGCGAAGGTGGGGGAGTCGACAGACCAGCCGCCTCTCGATAGCCATGGCCGCACTCGCTTTTCTATACCGAGGGTTGACTCGTTTCACACTTGAAGAATCAATTTTAGTCGAAGGGTGCACTTACGCATTGCAATCTTGGTTCCTCCGGCATGTGCCAACCCGAGCCAGCTCATTCAGATATATTGGTGAAAAGCTTCTTCCAGTTGCTCGATACCGATTCTTGATCGATAACCTTCAGTAGGAAGAACTCGTATGGGACTACTTTGATCGTCAGGAATCACCTCCCAGATATACTTATGCATATGGCAAGCGATTCAGGCTACTTGGCCCATTCTTCTGCGCCTACTACCATCCGGAGCGGTGTGTCAGGCAGTTCTCTCAGAGACAGAAGCGTGTAGAGATTCTTCCACTATCAGAGGTCTTGCCAGAGTTTGATCTCACATCAGATCAGTGGTCCAGAGCATACCATTCTGCCAGACATGGCTGGGATTCTTTTGTCACTCTCACTATTTTTCCTGGTCCTCGAGTGTCCTCTGATTATCAGGAGTGGTGGAAAATTGTCTGTCCCCCTCCCCTTTGTCAAGTGTATTATTAAAGTCATACTTTCAATACAATTCCTTTAACGACCTCGCCTAGGTTACAAGGCATATTTTTAGTTGTTTGTTCTTTTGCAAAGGAATGCCAACACAATTTTTGTAATTCCAGCGATAACTCAATCCCTAGTAATGAGATACTCTTTCAATTGTCTACCAAAATTCTCAACAAATATTTTCCTCCAATCAAATTTCTTTCAAAAGCCTAACCGTCGACTCTGCCTTGCAGAGAGCGTTAGCAATATTACAAAGAGAGCACCAGTGACATTCAGAAGAATATTTGTGATATTCGATGGTTGATACAAGGTCCGAAAAGAAAACCACATCAGTTGAAGGCATCGCGTACTCAGTCGCGTCAGAAGAGGAAATGGACTCACCCCGTAGTCAGGGTCAACAAGCAGAGGATGACGTGGATCCCCAGATGTACGTCATGTTCAAGAAAATGATGACCAAGATGCTGGCAGAACAAGCTGAAGCCAGTGCTGAACAAACTCAGATCAAACAGAAGGATAGGGGCCACACGGCCAGGAATGTGAAAATCAGTAAAAAACAGAATCGTCATGAGGAAATGTCTGATGAGTCAGAATCAGCAGATGATACTGACAAAGAGTATGAAAACAAGAAAGAATTTAAAAGGTCGACTCAGGGGCAGGGGTCAGCTTACAAGACCAAGAATCAGTCTGTTGACGACCCTACACAGTCACAACTCAAAGATATGATGAAGATGGTTAAAGATCTTCAAGCTCGTGACAAGGGCAAAAGAGTCTTTACAAGTGAAGACTTCTATGATGGACTGGATGGGGATGATGATCTTGATAATCTCCCCAAGAAATTTATCAAGTTTGACGGTTCAGGTGATCCAAAAGCACATCTCGCCCTATTCTTCGCAGAATGTTCCAGGTTCAAGAGGAACAATCGTGCCTTATTTCTCTGCTTTCCTCGCAGTTTGGAAGGTGTCGCGGCAAAGTGGTACTCAGAGCACATTAATCTGATAGAATTGAAAGAGTTCGACAAAGTGGTCAATTTATTTATTGAGCACTTTCTATTCAATGTTGAAGCACTCCCGACTCTCAGTCATCTCTGCAGTCTGAGGCAGAAGGAAAACGAGAAGGCCAGGGATTTCATTCATAGGTGGAGATCCGCTTGCAATAAGATGCGTGAGCCAATAGCAGAAGGACACACACTATCTTTGATCCTGAGCAATTTCTCGCAACCCCTGAGGGGACTGATTTCTATATCTCCATCGAAGAGCTTCATAGAACTGACAGAACAAGCCAAATGGCTCAAGTTGAGTATGGAGAACAGATCTTATGAAGGTTTTATGTTTACAAAGAATAACAGTCAACAAGAATCAAAGAAGAATACCCATTTTACCTACTCTGCCAGTAACAACAAGAATCAGAACAAAGGAAATGGGAAAAATCACAGTTATGCTTCAGGAGGGTCAAATCCCAACAAAAGTGATCAGAAAGGCAAGTCGATTCCTCAATATGACAGACAACCACAGAAAACTCTCGAGCAGAGATCAAGACCACAGGAAAAGCCGAAGCGGGAATGATGGTGTTATAATCGCAAGTTTACTCCTCTAGACCAGTCCCTCGAAACAGTATTAGAATATATGCTCAGCAGTGATATGATTAAGCTTCCATGGGTAGCTGACCCGCCAGTGGTTATGGGAAAAATGAAAGACATATTCTGCAAGTTCCAACGAACTGTGGGGCATGATACCGAGAACTGTTTCGTTCTCAAAAACATCATACAAGATTATATTGACAAAAATCTGTTGGTAGAAGGGGCTGAAGATGAGAAAATGGGAATTCTAAATCAGCCTTTCTTGCAGCACTCAACAACAATGATATCTGATCATCCCTTTCAGCCACTAGATCATATCCAGCCATGCCCTAGCAGCGATATCAAGGTACAACATCAGGTATTAGTGTTGCATAAGGCCCAGTCCAGTTCTCAAAAGATGGATCTCGTTTCAGCATCCAGTAAGCTGAAAGTTTCGAGAGAGCCCGCTGGAGTATCTTCAGAGGTAGCCAAAAGAATGCCGTGGTTACCCAAGAGCTTTGTCAAATCTACTTCAGAAAAAGGGAGAACATCAGAAGAAAAGGTCGATACAGTGCAAAGACCATTCACTGCCCTCTCTAATATCCCTATCCTTGAGTTGGCACGTGCCTCTCCTAAGCATCAACAAGTCCTGGATAATTTTCTGCGAAAAATCAAGGTCAAGCCAGGCACCACACCTGAAGACATGGCTCAGATCGTTAATCAGGCCATGACCAATGCTCCCATAACCTTCTCAGATGAGGATCTGCCAAAACCTCACACATTCCATAACAATGCTCTGTACATTGTAGTGCGAACCCGGGGAATGACTGTACCCCATGTGCTTGTAGATGGAGGCAGTAGCCTCAACATTTGTCCTGAAATGACTGCCAAGGCTCTGGGTATAAAAGAAGAAGAGTATACACCGGATCCGATCACCATTTATGGGTTCGATAATCATGGACAGACAACAAAGGGAAAGATCTTCTTGGAAATATTTATCAACTACTCTGTTCATACAGTGCTTTTCCATGTCGTTAACGTGCCACCAACGTATAATCTTCTACTGGGAAGAACATGGATTCATAATGCCAACGCCGTACCATCCACTCTGCATCAGTGCATCAAATGGTCTAAAGGTGGCATGATAACTACTGTTTTGGGGGAAGATCCTGAAGAAAGGCTACCTCAGCCTATGATCCCTAGGCCAACTTATACTGCTGATATCCCCAGCATTAGGGAAAGTGAAGAGGTTGTTCTCAGTGAAAGCCTTAAAATGCTAAAGTTAGAAGCAGCATCAGAGACAAACCACACAGCAACGATGGTCCAATGGCAAGGACTACATTTCTTTAAGATTGGAGGTCGTCTCGATTACAGTCTTTCAAGGACCATCCTCCTTTCCCATAGTTTGTTAGAACCAAGAAAGGGTTTGACCTGTTACTGAAGCATGGTTATCAGCCTTTCAAAGGATTGGGCAAGAACGGAGATGGCCGACTAGAGCCAGTGGTCCCTGATCATCATCCGCGCAGGGCAGGATTGGGATTCATGGGCAAAAGATCTCACAAAAATACTGTCTTCATTAAAGGGATCTATTAAAAATTTTCTACCATCTGTCTTTTCTATTTCATTCATTTGATTCTTGCAGTTTGTAGGAACAATATCCCATTTCAGTTCATTTTAAATGTCTTCATTTCATTTCAAGTCTTCAATAAAGTTATTAATTTTCTCGTCCATCTGGATGTCATCTTCCTCTTATTCCTCTGCAATTTGTCTTCAAAATTCATTGTTCTTATCTCTTTTATTCTCATGCAATTTATGTCATAGTGAATGAACTTTTTCTAAAAGCTATTCCTTTTCAAAATTTCAGAATGTCTTCTCAACCAATAAAAAGATTAGTCATCAATCCTTCAATCTTATCAAAATCGGCAAAGGTACATCGGGTCCGGGCAAGAGCAGAAGACAGTAAGGTCACAAAGCAGTCAGAAGAAATGGCAGAATTTGATTCGTCGCTTCCAGAGTTGCCAGAATTTGCAGCGATTCAGAAACAAGATGAACCATCGACCCTAGTCCAGGATCCAACTGAGGACATCAATATTGGTTCAGAAGATAGTCCGAAAATTCTCAAGATCGGCACCAACCTAAGTACAAATGAGAAGGAAAGGCTCATCGACTTTCTCAAGCAGTACCAAGAAGTATTCGCATAGACTTATGAAGATATGCTAGGTTTAGATCCTAAATTGGTGGAACATCGACTCGTTATGAAGCCTGATGCGAAACCTGTTAAGCAGAAGTTAAGAAAAATGGATCCTCGAATCGAGCAACAGGTCAAGGAAGGACTTGAGGACTTGCTTAAAGCAGGATTCATTCGAGCAATAGATTATCCGGACTGGTTGGCGAATATCATTGCAGTTCCCAAGAAAAATGGCAAAGTGCGAATTTGTATTGACTTTCGCGATCTTAATAAAGCTACTCCGAAGGATGACTATCCACTCCCAATTATTGATTTCCTAGTTGATAACACGGCTGGACATGGCATGTTCTCCTTCATGGACGGATACTCCGGATATAATCAGATCAAGTTGGCCGCTCGTGACCAATCCAAAACATCCTTCACTATGCCATGGGGCACTTTCTGTTATACAGTCATGCCGTTTGGGCTCAAGAATGCTGGGGCAACCTATCAGCGTGCAATGGCTGCCATTTTCCATGATTAGATGCACAAGACTATGGATGCATACGTTGATGACATCCTGGTCAAATCCAAAGAAGAAGAAGATCATATTGATGCTTTAAGTTAAGTCTTCAAGCGACTCATTCTTTACAAAATGAGACTCAATCCTCAGAAATGTGTCTTCAGGGTTGAATCAGGCAAATTGCTAGGCTTCTTGGTCAGCAAAAAGGGGATAGAAATGAATCCCGCTAAAGCAAAGGCCATCATTGACATGCCACCTCCAACTATCTTAAGGAATTGCGTAGTCTTCAGGGACGTATGCAATCAATTCGGAGATTCATATCCAACCTTGCCATGAGATGTGAACCTTTCAATCATCTACTCAGAAAAGGAGTGAAATTTGAATGGGGACCAGAGTGTCAGCAATTGTTTGAACGTATCAAGAAATATCTTCTTAATCCGCCCATTCTGAAGCCACCAGAATTGGGAAAGCCTCTTTTGCTATATGTTTCAGTTAACCAAGCCGCTTGTGGCGGATTCTTGGCACAGTATGAGGAAGGCAATTTGATTGAACATGCCATCTATTATGTAAGCAAGACTTTCATTGATTACGAGAAGAAATATTCTCAGACATGCCTAACACTGATATGGATGTGTCAGAAGTTGAGACATTACCTGTTAGCATCAGATGTCAAGATTCTCTCAAAACTTAATCCTCTTAAGTATATTCTCGAACAACCATTTCTCAGTGGACGGATTGCTAAGTGGCAAGTCCTATTAATGCAGTATGATCTGGGGTATGTTTCCCAGCAATCTATCAAAGGCCAAGCAATTGCGGACCAATTGGCAGATTTTCCTTTGGCAGAAGATGTTAAAATCGAGGATAGTTTTCCCGATGAACGGATCTGTAATGTCCAATAATCCCCAGTTTGGAATCTATTTTTTGATGGATCCAAGAACATGGCCGGCATAGGGATTTGAATCTTGCTGATCACACTAGAGAAAGAGATGATCCCCTTTTCTCTGAAACTGGATTTTCAATGTGCCCATAATATGGCTGAGTATGAAGCTTTAATACAAGGTATGAAAATTTTGCAAGACTTCAATGTTAAGAGGGTACACGCTTTCGGCGATTCATTGCTCGTCGTCAGCCAAGTCAAAGCTGAATGGCAGGTAAAAGATCAGAAGTTGCTCCCTTACCAAAAGATCGTTTTAGCCCTCATCAACAATTTCAATGAATTTCAGCTTTTTCATATCAAAAGAGAGTTTAATCAAATAGCTGACGGTTTGGTCAGCTTAGGCTCCATTATGTCTTTCAGAAATGGAGAATCCTATCACTCTTTTGAAATCGGTAGACTTGACCAACCTGCCTTCGTTCCGGTAATGCAAGTCAACCAGGCGAAACAGAAAAAGAAGCCTTGGTACCAAGATATTAAAAACTTTATTGAAACTGGTGAGCTTCCACCAGAACTATCAAAGAAGGAGCAAAAAACAATTCAGCATATGTCCGCCCGCTATTTTATCCTTGCCAATGTTCTTTATCGTCGTGGGTTCAGTTCTGAGTATTCCAGGTGCTTAGACGAAGAAGAAGCCAAAGAAATCGTGCGAGAAGCACATGAAGGTATTTGCGGTGGTCATGTCGACTACCAAACCCTTGTTAAACAAATCATTCAGGCATGATACTATTGGAAAACCATGCAGCAAGACTGCTATCGTTTTGTGAAGAAGTGCGTTCAGTGTCAGATGCACGCACCTTCCATTCATGCGCCAACCACGTACTTGCAATCAGTCGTGTTTCCATGGCCATTTTCAATGTGGGCCTTCGACGTCGTAGGACCCATCACTCCTTCAGCTTTCAATGGTCATAAATATTTCCTTGCCGCAACAGAGTATTTCACCAAATGGGTTGAAGCCGTCACTCTGCGTACAGTGGAAGGTCGACATGTAGTCTCGTTCATTCATAAGAACATTCTTTGTCATTTCGATATACCGCACGACATTGTGTTAGATAATGGTACTCATTTCAAGAATGAGAGAATGAAGATCTTTTGTTCAAAATTCAGAATTCATCATCATTTTTCAGCTCCTTATTATCCACAAGGAAATGGTCAGGCAGAAGCAACCAACAAGAGTTTGATTCGCATCTTGGAAAGAACCGTTGAGACGGGTCGTGATTGGCACGAGAAAATCCATGATGCACTTTGGGCATATCGAACTACCATTCGAACCCCAACCAATGCGACTCCTTCAGAACTTGTTTATGGGACTGAGGTGGTGTTACCTCTTCATGTTCAGAAGCCCGCCCTTAAGTTTGTATCTCTTTTAGAGCTACCACTCGATCAGTATCAGCAACAGAGATTGGTACAGTTGGATTTATTCGATGAGAAAAGACTCAAAGCAGCAGAGCACGCTCAGTCTTATCGTCAGAGGATAGCAAGGCAATATGCCAAGTCAGTCATCGAAAGGAGATTCCAAGTTAATGACTTGGTCCTTAGATCAACGACTCATCTCAAGCATCGTCCATGTGGCAAATGGTCACCAAACTCGGAAGGTCCCTATGTGGTGAAAGAAGCGTTGCCCCGTAATTCATATCGTCTGATTAATGCAGATGGGGTAGAACTATCCGACCCCATTAATGCTCGACATTTGAAGAAATTCTATACCTAGAAAATCTCTATTCTATCTTTTGTATTCTTCAAAATTTCCCTTCAATAAATGATCAATTATTCTTTTATCAAAATATCTCTCTTTCCCAGAATATACTGGGGCATTCTTGTTATAAAGTTGCCTTTTATTTAAAACAACCTGTGTGCAGGCAGGATAAAATAAATCTCTCATTTTGCATGCATGTGCATCCATTTACATCATTTTGCATTCATTTGCATTTGCATGCATTCATTCACATTCAAATGCACCAAATTCATAAGTTTCTCATTCAGGATAAGGGATAAAATCCTGAGATCCCGGCAAGTCGTCTGAGCCATCGTCAATTGATAACCTTCTAAAAATCCAGTGCTCGTACTTGCAATCTTTTTAAAATCCAGTGCTCATACTGGTAATCTTCCAAAATCCAGTGCTCATACTGATAATCTTTCAAAACCCAGTGCCCGTGCTGGTGATTTTTTTTGAAAATCCAGTGCTCGTACTGTCAACCTTTTAAAACCCAGTGCTCCTACTGGCAAACCTTTTAAAATCCAGTGCTCGTACTGGTATTCTCCCTAAATCCGGTGCTCGTGCTGATACTTTTCTAAAATCTTGTTGAAACTCTTTTGGTTTTCTTCCTAGTCAACGTTTCCAAACACAAAACATATTGGTCTAGTTTTTTCCTCCAAATGTCTTGAATTGGTCTAGAAGATCCGAGTTCTGACTCGAATTTTCTTCCAAATCCAATTCATAATTGGTCTAGAAAATCCGAGTTTCGACTTAAATTTTCTTCCAAATCCAATTCATCTAGTTTTCTTTCCTTCAAATGTCTTGAATTGGTCTAGAAGATTCGAGTTCCGACTCGAATTTTCTTCCAAATCCAATTCAGAATTGGTCTAGAAAATACGAGTTCCGACTCGAATTTTCTTCCAAATCCAATTCATCTAGTTTTCTTTCCTTCAAATGTCTTGAGTTGGTCTAGAAGATCCGAGTTCCGACTCGAATTTTCTTCCAAATCCAATTCAGAATTGGTCTAGAAAATCAGAGTTCCGACTCGAATTTTCTTCCAAATCCAATTCGCTTAGCTTTTCTTTAAAAGTTCGAACTTCTACTCAAGCTTTCCTGCAAATTTGGCAATTGGTCTAGAAGATCCGAGTTCCGACTCGAATTCTCTTTCAAAATCCAATTCATCTAGTCTTTCCTTGAAGATTTGAATTCCAATTCAAAGCTTCCGACCGAACCCAGTTTTCCACTGGTCCGGTTAAATCCAATTTTCAAATTGGTTCTTTTATGAAATCCAACATCGTCTTGATTGCTTTACCAAATCTTGTATTTGTATTGATGATCTTTCAAAATCCAGTGCTCGTACGGGTAAGCTTTTAAAATCTAGTGCTCGTACTGGTAGTCTTTTAAAATTCAGTGCTCGTACTGGTAATCTTTCAAAATCCAGTACTCGTACTGGTAGTCTTTTAAAAATTCAGTGCTCGTACTGGCAATCCTTTAAAATTCAGTGCTCATACTGGTATTTCTATCAAAGTCCGGTCTTCATACTGGTCGCAACATAAATCTCATATTGGGGTTCAGACTCAATGTTTATCTTCAAACCTGCGAACCAAACAATCTGTATTAGACCCTTGGGTCGTTCCATTCTGTTAATCTGACATTCGGGTTGCCAATTTTGTCAGACCTCTAGTCATTCGTGTTATCAAGCAGTTCTTTGAGTTATCAAAATCTATCAAAATCAATCGTCAATTACTTCTCTTGCGAGGGACCCTTTTTCCAGGGAGAGTTCGAGGGAGCTCGTTTCTTTTCGCATGTCTTTATTGTTCGTTCGTTGAACCCCTTTTTCTAGGGAGAGTTTGAAGGGACTCGTGCTTCACGAACAATTTGCAAAATAATCTTTATTGTCACGCAAGGAACCCTTTTTCCAGGGAGAGTTTCAACGGAAGCTCCTCCTCGTAATCTTAAATGTCTTTTGTTAGGCCACCCCCGTCATCGATGACCCTTTTTCCAGGGAGAGTGTGATGGACTCACTCCTCTATGATATCCTTCCAATCTTTGTTAGCGGCCTCCTTTCTATAAGAGAAGCCTAGAAATAGGGAGTTTTGATGAAAGCTTAATTTCTCTTCGAAAGTTCATTTTGCAAACGCCTCCTCTTCAGGGAAGAGAGGAGTATCTTTTTATTATCCGTTCAGGTAAGGGTCAAGCCTGAGTCTATCCTTTGGGGAAAGGAGAGGAGAATCTAGCCACAGATGTGTCATTTAGATCTCAAGTGATTTCTTTTACCAAGGATTCCAAGAATATTTTGCCAATTTGTCATGAAAAATAATTGTTGATCTCAAAATCTTTATTGCATAAAATTGTACCTCGAAATACCTTCAGTATTACCTCTGAAAGGACAAAGCTTTCGCGAAAAAGGATTCAAAGTTCAAAATCTTTCTATTGGCCAACCAAGAGGATGAAGAATAAATCCGCGATATGGCTAGCAAAGAAATTTCAATGTTGTTGCAAAGCCAGAAGTGATTGATATTGATCGCAGTCAATGGCACATTTTTAAAGACCATTCTTGAAAAATAAAGCAGTCAAAATATCCTGGGTGATACATAAAAATCCACTCAATCTCCATATCCCCTCAAACACCTAAGCTGCAACTAAATATCTACAAAAGGGATCTCTCAATTGTCGTCAAGATGAAGACGAATTATGTGAGTTGACCCCTGGGGCCAAAGAAGATTTGGATCATCTTCAAGATGACGGAGTTTGTGACGGATCCTTCCAGGGAAAGTTCAAATCACCGTCGAGATGAAGGCAAGTGTGATGGACCTACCGACAAACCCTAAAAGATATTTAATTTCTGCTATCATCAAGAGATTCCCAACCAAAGAGCCAATAATTGTCAAGATAATCCCTGAGAGAAAAGAAGGATCAGAACATCTCTGAGATGAAGGAGTTTGTGACATACCCTTCCCCAAAAAAGAAAAAAGTCAGGACATCTCCAAAATGAAGGATGATGTAATTCCCGAAAAATCCAAGAGAGCTTCAATTCTGTCAAAAAAAGTGCAGAAAGATCATCATGAGAAAAGAATCCCAGGATATCAGACTGCCGAATCTATCAAGAATCTTCTTTAATTTTATGAAATTCTTTTATCAATATCCTTTCACCAATAGCTCTCGCAATATCAAGAATATATTATTTTCCGCCCATATCAAGGAAATTGATAGATTCCCTGAGAGAAAGTCAATGACAATGATATTTGAATTCGAATCTTGATTCTACGGAGTTAAGCCCAGTCGGAGGTAATACTTCAGGTAGACAAGAGGGAATATTTTTCATATATATGCTTATCATTCTTGAATTAACCACAATTTTTATCTTATTGACAATCTTTTCAAGTTATCCCGACATGAAGTGAGAGCTTGATGTCTATTTTGATGTATCCAGGCGTTGTTGTTATCCCATTTAGGATCGGATGATGGGAGTCATCCAAGATCCTTTCCTTCTTGTTTTAATTTGAGCGCCTGGGCTCTCAGATTAGCACACTTCCCTGTGTTCCCCACTATCCCACCATAGACAGTCCCCGTTCAGGGTAAGGGTTAAACTTGATTTTTTCTGCAAAAGGTCATCTGTCTTAAAAGCCATACAGTCTTAGAAATAAGACGCCCAAGATCAATCCCTTTTCATGCTTTAGGGAAACCCCCTTTCTTCCTTTTGCAAACCCCTCTCGGATTTGTTGTGCAAAATTCGAAGGTCTCATCATGGTTTCTTCATTCGAGGACTCCGTTTATCGTCCCCTTTCAGGTTAAGGGTCAAGCCTGAACCTCATTTTTCCACGAGGTATCGTCCCCTTTCAGGTTAAGGGTTAAGCCCGAGCCTCATTTTTCCACGAGGTATCGTCCCTTTTCAGGTTAAGGGTTAAGCCTGAGCCTCGTTTTTCCATGAGGTATCATCCCCTTTCAGGTTAAGGGTTAAGCCTGAGCCTCATTTTTCCACGAGGTATCGTCCCCTTTCAGGTTAAGGGTCAAGCCTGAACCTCGTTTTTCCACGAGGTATCGTCCCCTTTCAGGTTAAGGGTCAAGCCTGAACCTCGTTTTTCCACGAGGTATCATCCCCAATCAGGTCAAGGGGTTAAACTTGAGCCTCATTCTGATGAGGTATTTCATTTGTCGTCCCATCCAGGTTAAGGGCTAAGCCTGAGCCTCATTTCGATGAGGTGAATCTTCTTCTTTATTCATTATGCTATATCTACCATCATCATTTGAACTAATTCTTTCATACCCAGTCAAATTTATCTAACTGGGGCATTTTTATAGTCTGAATTTGGTGTGTTTTTCTTTGCCACTAAGCTCGGCCTCTAACCGGCTTAGCAGCAAAGAGGGGCATCTGTAAACACCACAAATTTTCCTTCTCATTCAGTAGTCATCCATTTCGTGTGTCATTACATATCACTGCATGAATTCAGCATACCATTTCATCGCATTGCATGGCATTACATCTCATTTTCGAGATCCAGTACTCTCGTTTTCAAAATATTTAATCCAGACTTGGGTTTTTAAAACTTTTCTTTCGAAATCAATTTCAAAACCTGGGTTTTTATTCAACATTCTGTCATTTTCCAACCCCAGGACCTTACATTTTGAAATGTTTTCTCAGAAAACAATCTGGATTAATTTTAAACTCAATTTTCAACTGATTTCAATTCTCAGATGAGACCCATTTAGGTGGTGTCGCTTCTGGATTCCTTTACTTGTCAAAAATCTCCAAAAAATTTCAGAGTCCTAGTTGGATCAGGACTCTTTTTCCAGAGTCCAGTCGGATCAGAACTCTACTTTTCACTACCTTTTTACCTATTTTCAGAGAAAATCTTTTAAAATCTTCTGTTTTGGCCAAAATTTCAAAGTCCTAGTTGGATCAGGACTCTTCTTCAAAGAGTCCAGTCGGATCAGGACTCTTCTTCAGAGTTTCAATTGGATTGGGACTCTAATCTTTTACAACTATTTTATCCATTTTCAATCAAATCTTTCAAAATGAGTCAGAAACTCAGATTTTCAGTCAAAACAGAACTCTGTTTAGAGAGTCCTAGTTGGATCTGGACTCTGATCCTGATTTCAATTTTGAGATAAATCTTTCAGAAATCTTTCAATATACCAAAACTATTACACTTTTATCAAAGAATTTCAAAATTATGAGATTTTATCTCAGAGTCTTGATCAAATCAGGACTCTCCCCCAGAGTTCTGATCAAAGTACGACTCTATCCAGCATTGATTTTCTCACTTCATTTTCACTGATTTTCAAAAGCTTTGCCCAAATTTCATCATTTACTCATCAGAAAAAACCAAAATTCTTAGAGTTCTAATCGAA
Source organism: Nuphar pumila (assembly GCF_984573655.1). Taxonomy (NCBI): domain Eukaryota; kingdom Viridiplantae; phylum Streptophyta; class Magnoliopsida; order Nymphaeales; family Nymphaeaceae; genus Nuphar; species Nuphar pumila. The sequence continues at coordinate 45,824,634 of NC_143260.1, read as the reverse complement.
TCAGGACTCTTTCTTAGAGTCCTAATCAAATCAGGACTCTGAACCAAAACTTCAATTTCATCCCGTTTCTAACTGTTTTTCAAAATTCTCTCATTTGTTTTCTCAGAAAATCCAAAAATTTGAGAGTCCTAGTTCAATCAGGACTCTGTCTTCAGAGTCTCAGTTGAATCAGAACTCTGTTCTATTTCAATACTTGTTATTGTTTTCACTGCTTTCACAAGTTCTTTCGTCTGTTTTTCAGAAAATACCAAAAAAAATCTAGAGTTTCGGTTCGATTAGGTCTCTGTCTCAGAATCCTAGTCCAGTCAAGAGTCTGTTTTAAAGTCTGTTTTTATTTCATTTTCATTTATTTTCATTTGTTTTCAATAATTAGATCATTTTGTAGAGTCCAGTTAATTCAGGACTCTATTTCAGAGTTCTGATTGAGTTAGGAGTCTAACCCTGACAGTATTTTCTGACTTATTTCACCATTTTCGATAAAATCTTTTCAAAAACTCCTTCACTTTGCTTTTAAAATCCAAAATCTCAGAGTTCTAAGAGTTTAAGACTCTAACCCGGAGTTCCAGTTCGCTTGAGACTCTGTTTTCAAAAATCTTGAATTTCAATTATTGATTTTAACCCCTTTTCAAAGCCGTTTTCAATGTTCATTTCAAAATTTTCAAAAATCGATGTGGGCCCACTCATTTGGAACCATATATAGAGGAATTCTAACTCAGTTGGAACTCTATGCAATTTCAAAACTTTCAATCTCAAAGTCTACTTTTGAATCTCTTTTGAAAAACCTCTCATTTTCAAGTTTTAAAATCGTTTTTGAAAATTTAAGTGGGGCCCACTCGGGGTGGCGCCACATTTGGAGAATTCAATGTTAGACTAAGGTTAGTCATTGTCCTAGTTAGGTTAGGGGTTTAGAGGAGTCAAAATCAATTTTAAAAATCCATTTTATTTAAGTTTTAAACCATTGGTTTTTAAAGGTTTTAAATTCAGGTTTTAAAAACCAAATGTGGGTCCATACTAGGTGGTGACACATTTGGACTTTTTAGGGTTTAATTAGGTGTTAATTAAGGTTTTGTTAGAGTTCATTTAGGGTTAGGAAACCACAAAAAATCGTCCTCCCTTGGTGGTTTTAGATAGAGTTTGAAAAAGTCAAAGTTAGGTATTAATTAGTCCTAATTACATGGGTTTTGAAAAACTATAAAAAGGGGTCTTTAGAGGGGCAAAAAGGAGCTCTTTTTCTCTCAATTTTTCATGGCTTCTCTCTCCTCTTCAGCACCTCCACCTTCCTCCATTGCAGCTGCAGCCCCAAGGTGAGTTATTTAATATTATTTTATTATTTTTTATTAGTTTTTTATGATTTTTCAATAGATTTCACCATGGAAACTCTTGTGTTCATGGATTTAACCATGGATTTCATCCAAGAACCCAAAAATCAATTCAAGAAGATGATCTAACTCTATTTCATGCTGTTTTTAATGATTCTAATCCATTAGAACCATTTATTGCAGAAAAGAGCATGCTGTTTCGGATTGAAATATTCACTATTAATTGCTGATTTTTTTATATGTGATATATGCATATGTAAATGAACTACTGTAAAAAAATCAGAGTTTTTGGGATTCGGGAACCCTGTTAGAAAAATCAAACATCAAGTCGGGTTTTTAAACTTTAAAATCGTTGTTAAAATCAGGAAGGTAACTTGCTGTGATGATATTTTTTTCATCCTATATCCGATTTATGATCTGTAAAGCGCCATGGATTCATATTGATTAGATCTATCTTATGTGAAATTTTTAGATTTTTTGATATCTGTTTAGTATTTTTCCTCTGACAGAAAGTGTGATTTTAAATTTAAAACTTGTTAGGGTTTACCAAAACCCTAATCAGACTTGTGTTATTCATAGATCCCAAACCGCAGATCCAATTCATGATCTGTAAAAAGTGAGTATTATTATTTTTCTAATTTCTGTTCACTGCTAAAATATCAGACATTTTGGAATAGTAAGGATATTTATCCCAGAATTTTTAATCTGCAGTGTCTGTTTTAACTCATGTTTGGTTTGCAATATTCAAGTCCGAATTGTCGGAAAGGGATCTCCCCGGTCCAAACTGCTTTTTCAGATCTGTAAAAAGTAAAAGTTCTGTTTTCTTGTCTAATTTGCCTTTGTAAAAATTCAAAGATTTCCATGGAGGATTGACCCCTGGTTCGGGTCCTAGACTGAAACTGGTTGGTGAACTAGTCAAAAATAGTATATTTTAAGGACTTAATGCAATTTTCATATTAAATTAATGTCAAAAAATTATTTTTATAATTTGAATCCGACATTAGGGTCATAAAAAGTGCAAGTACCAATTTGTATGAGTTTTAAAATCCGTTTGATGCCTGAATTGATCAAATTGCAAAACAGGGTACCTGAAAGATCCAAAAACACTGCCAAAATCATGATATTTGTGATATTTCTTGATTTTTGTGTACAAGTTCATGTTTTTAGGGTTTGTTCATGTTTAGAATCATATTAAGATGTTTCATGCTTAATTTTGTGTTTATTTGACTTTATTTAAATCATAAATCTCAAATTTTTATCAAAATCTATTTCAGAAAACCCTGATTTCAAGGCCATAGTCTTGCTATCGGGGGCAATTTGGTCATTTGGCCTAAATTTCGAAATTCTAAACCTTAATTTTCATATTTTTAATCATGTCACATCATATTTAGTTTGATTTATCTTCATTTGAATTTCAAAATTTGTATTTTATAAAATATCTTTCTGAAAACCCTGATTTCAAGGCCATAGTCTTGCTATCAGGGATATTTTGGTCATTTTGACCCCAATTTCGAAATTTTAAATTCCATTTTCATATTTGTTCAATCTTATTTCATATTTTATCAATTTTGATTTAAGGGAATCATGGAAAAGGCTTATATCTAGCAAAATCCAGTAATTTCGAGATATTACTGGATAAATCTAGAAAAGCTAATTTATTTTCACTAACCAGTTTTTCTAGTTTTGCAGGAACATTGAAGACTTTACTTTTCTTCAATTTCTTGTATTTAAATTTAATTTGTGATGTAAATTAAATTAAATTTGGAATAAGAATTTAAATTTCAGCTTAGAATAGGATTGCATTGCATATAGTTTAATTCTGCAAATGTTAAATGTCTGATGAATGTATCATTCATGCACATTTTCATAAATTCACTATGGTCTACACGAATGACACTTGCACTAGCTCTTATGGAGTTGACAAACTTGGTGGAATTTGTATTTATGGCCATAGTTAGAATACGAATGATACCCAGATTTATAATCTTCGTATTAGCCACATTCAACCTACACTCTTAGGCTAACTTCAAAATGCACCGCATTTCTCAAAAATACAAAAAGGATTTTCTCAATTCCTCAAAATCAAGTCTTTCAAATCCATATTCATTCATTTCATTCATTTGTAAATTCCAATTTCAATTCAAAGAAATCGATTTTCTCAAAATTTCTAAGTCTTATTCAAAAATCGATTTTCTCAAAACATTGATTTTCCAATGATATTTCAAGCATTTTCAAAGTTCAAAATTCGATTTTCCAAGTTATAGCTTTAATGTCAAAGTTTGAATTCAAAGAAATCAAGTTTTTCAAAATTTAGAAATTTCTCAAAAATCGATTTTCCTAAAACACTTGAATTCTTCAGAAATGGATTTTCACTTTCCTCAGAAATATTCTCTCACTAAGCTCATGATTTTCCAAGCGTTATCTTTTCCAAGAATCTCCAAATATTTTCCAATATTCAAATCAAACATCATGTTTTCAAATCCGCATTTTCAGAAAATTCATAGCACATGCCTGATTCTTTGTGCATTTAGGAAATAGAACATGATTTAGACAAGTTGAGCAAAGCTAAGCACAAAATTGATCCTTGGTTCAATTACCCCTGGTAAAGGCGCCAGGAACGGTTGAACCTCGTACCGACAGGCGAGTCCCATTCTTCGGAATTATCCCGCATTTTAAAACAGAGGCGAGTTATTTTCAAAAACTTTTTCAAAGGTCAGTTTGACTCGCAAAAGTAAAAATTTTGCGATGATAACACATACATGATACTTCAAGTACAAGGTTTTGATGATGAGCAAGTGAAATCAACTGTATTTCAGCTAAGGCTATGAAAAAATTGAAGAATTCGATGAAGAATATTTGAAGACTAGTGTGCAAATGTTTAATTCATTAAAAAGTCTTAGATTCTTGTAAGAGCCTTAATTAGAGTGCATATTTAGGTTGCATTTTACATAAAAGTCTTTAGAAAAACTTTTCTAAAAGAACCCCTCATGAAAATCTTTTTATAAAACTCTTTTCTTAAATTTTCGTGTTTATTAATCGACCAATAGACTTACCACTTGACTAATCATTTCGCGCTATATTTTCTAAAAAGTTATTTTTTGTCAAATTAGTCGACCGAAGGTTTTATCAGTCGACTGGACAGAATGGCTGTTTTCTGGAAAATTAGCAGCAGTCGACTAACAGTTTTATCAGTCGACTGAACAGAACATGTGTTTTCTGAAAAATTTAGCAGCAGTCGACTAATGCTTTTATCAGTCGACCAGACAGAATGTTTGTTTTTCAGAAGATTTTAGCAGCAGTCGACTGAAAGGTTTTTCAGTCTACTGATGATATTATCAGTCGACTAATTTTTCTCTAGTTGACTAAGTTTCAAAAGTTCAGATTTTCAAACGGCTTGATAAACAGATCAGTCGACCGACGATAACTGTCAGTCTACTAATAACTAACTATTAGTCGACTAATTACTGTTCCAGTCGACTAATTTTTCCATTTTTCCTGAAACTTCAAAAAGGCGTGTCTTTTCATTTTTCAAACATTTTGATTGTTCAAAATGGACTTTTTGACACCCTTTCATACTCTCAATGTATGTAATTTTTTAACTATAAATATGAGTGCATTTTACACTAAAAAATAACTTGAATTCAATCAATTTGAATAATTTACTTCTTGCTTTTCACTCATATTCATTCAAGTATTTGTTTTCTCACTCACTTGATATTTTCACTTCAGTTTTTCACTCAAATCCCTTTGAGAGATAGTGAATTCGTGAGTAGAGTATTTCAACAACCTCAAAAGCCAATTGCATTTCATTTGCATTCAAAAGAAAGACTCATAGGTTGTATTGTAAGTTGTTACTTATTTTCTGTAAAAAGAAGGACTCCTTAGTTTAAAGGAGTTGTTTGCTTTCAGTAGGGTTGTTACTGAAAGTGGGACTGGTTTTTCGTTTGTGTGATCTTGTAGTTAACAAGGTTGATAGTGGAAATCTCAAGTGGGTTTTGCTTGGGGACTGGATGTAGGTCGGGATAAACTGAACCAAGATAAAATCTTGTGTTCTTTGTGTGTTTGCTTTTCAATTTGCAAAATCCTTTAATATTCTGCAGATTATTTTTAAAAGCACTATTCACCCCCCCTCTAGTGCTCGTTGTCTCGATCCTATTACACTTTTATTTAGTATCAGAGCAGGTTTGCTATTATTCTGATTTGATCTTCATCTAGCATGGCAACTACAACATCTCAGCACAAAGAAGGATGCTCCTCTATTCTTCCTTCTCTCTTTGACGGAACAAACTATGGATACTGGAAAATGAGAATGACAATATTCTTGCAATCCATGGATCTCGATATTTGGAGAGTTGTTTCAGATAAGTACCAAACTCCATCAACTGATTTCAGCCGATGGACCGATAAAGAAAAGAAAACCGCTTCATTGAATGCCAAGGCGATGAATGCATTATATTGTGCCGTTGACAAGGTAGAGTTCAATCGCATCTCTCAATGCTTTACAGCAAATGAAATCTGGCATACTCTTCTTGTGACTCACGAAGGTACGTCAAAGGTAAAGGAATCTAAAATTGCTTCTTTAGTTCATAAATTTGAATTGTTCAAAATAAAGCAAAATGAATCTATATCAGACATGGTAACTAGAATGACTGATATAACTAACACTTTGAAATCCCTTGGAAAAGAATATTCACAAGTGGATTTAGTCAGAAAGATCGCAAGGTGTTTAACTCCTGAATGGGAGAGAAAAACCACTGCTATTGAAGAAGCAAATGATCTTAACACTCTCACTCTTGAAGATTTGGTTGGTAACCTTATGGCATATGAAGTCCAACTTCAAGACAGACAAGAAAAAGAGCCCAAGAAGAAATCTCTTGCTTTTAAGGCTACTTCTGACTCAGAAAATTCAGAAGAAGATAAAGATGAAGATATTGCCCTCATCACAAGGCAATTCATAAGATTCATCAAAAAGGGAAGATTTCAAAGAAAGGTAAAGAAAGCAGATTCTTCCAATCCCAATGAAGTCAAGTGTTTTAACTGCAAAAAGGCAGGACATATCAAGAAAGATTGTCCTCTTCTCAAAATCAAGCCCAAGGAACAATTCAAGAAGAAAAAGGCATTTCAAGCATGTTGGGATGATAGTGACTCATCTTCCGATGAAGAATCAAATGAAGAAGTCGCCAACATGTGCTTTGTACAAAAGAAGATTCAGTAAGTCAAATTGACTATGATGACTTGTTAGAAGCATTCAATGATTTATATAATAAATTTAAGAGTCTAAGTTCTAAAAATAAAGAGTTGAAAACTGAAAATTTAACTCTTGACTCTCAAAATAAAGTGTTACTTCAAGAGATAGAAGATCTCAAGAAGGAAAACTCTTGCCAAGCATTTAAGATAAAAGAAATTGGAGTTAGAACCAATCTCTTACAAAAAAAAATATCTAGTCTAAAAGAAAAATCAAATGATCTTCTTTCCATAGTGACCAAATTCACAAATGGTCAAGAGAATCTAGAAAAACTTCTTGGTTCTCAAAGATGCTCGGTTAATAAAACCGGATTGGGATATAGCTTCTTTGATACTCAAAATAGACCAAACTATGTGGTGAAAAATCAAAGACATTATTCTCAACCATTTGTTAATAGAACTAAACTTTCTAGTTCTAATAAAAATGCATCTAAACATGGAAACTATAATACTTATAATTCTAGACATGATTATTCTAGACATGATAAATTCTTTTATAGAAAGAATATTTATTATCAAAGGAAACCAAAATCCAAATGGATATGGGTTCCTAAGACTAACTCTCATGGACCCGAAAATAGAAAGGGGTCAAATGCTTTGTTTTCTAATTTTGTTGTAGGTACACAACATAAGGAGCAAATGGATATTGGACAACGGTTGTTCCAAACATATGACTGGATGGCCGGAGTTCCCTTCAAAATAAGGATGGAGGAACTATCACCTTTGGTGACAATAACAAGGGAAAAGTAATAGGTATTGGTAATCCAAAATTTCCCTTGATAGAAAATGTTCTTTTAGTAGATGGTTTAATGCATAATTTATTATCTATTAGTCAATTATGTGATAAAGGTTTTCATGTTTCTTTTGAAAATGATTTATGCTTAATTTCTGATTTTCAATCTAAAAAGATCATTTTTAAAGGTAAAAGAAGGAACAATGTGTATGAACTATATCTAGATGAATTACCCATTTTTAATGAAAAATGTCTTATTGTTTCAAATGAAATTCAATGGTTATGGCACAAGAGACTTGGACATGTTAACTTTAAAATTATTTCAAAGTTATCCAAGAATGATCTTCTAAGAGGCCTACCTAGAATACCATATAAGAAAGATCACTTATGTGATGCTTGCCAAAGGGGTAAACAAATCAAGAGTTCTTTTAAAGCAAAAGATATAGTTTCAACAAAACGTCCTCTTGAACTTTTACATTTAGATCTATTTGGACCATCTAGAATTCAAAGTTTGAATGGTAGCAAGTATGCTTTTGTTATAGTAGATGATTATTCCCGGTTTACATGGGTGATTTTTCTAAAAAGCAAAAATGATGCTTTTTCAGAATTTTCTAAACTTTGTAAAAGAATTACAAATGAAAAATCTACATCTATAATTAAAATTCGTAGTGATCATGGTGGTGAATTTGAAAATGAATCTTTTCTAAAGTTTTGTGATTTACATGGTATATCTCACAACTTTGCTTTTCCTAGAGCAGCTCCATAAAATGGAGTTGTTGAAAGAAAGAATAGAACTTTGCAAGAATGTGCTAGAACCATGCTTCAAGATAAAAATTTACCAAAATTCTTTTGGGCTGAAGAAATAAATATAGCATGTTATGTTTTGAACCGTGTTCTTATTTGACCAATTTTACATAAAACATGTTTTGAATTGTATTATGATCGTATACCAAAGATCTCATATTTCAAAATTTTTGGTAGTAAATGTTTCTTGTTAAATACCAAAGATAATCTTGATAAGTTTGATTCAAAATCAGATGAATCAATATTTCTTGGATATTCTTCTAGAAGTAAAGCTTATCGTATTTTCAATAAAAGAACATCTTGTATTGAAGAATCTTTACATGTTGCATTTGATGAGAATTGTGAGCAGATTATACCTCTAAGCGAAGGAGAAGAAGTAATACTTCAAGAAGAACCCTTGATAGAGAGTACTTCTCAAGAAAATATTCCTCTTCAACCGGTTTGGAAAGAAATTCCTAATGATCCACATGAACAAGTTATTGGTGAAATAAAGAGTGGTGTCCAAACTAGAAGGCAATTAGAAAAATATATTGCAAATGTTGCTTTCATATCTAAATTAGAACCAAAGAATATCAATGAGGCTTGTGATGATGAATTTTGGCTTTTGGCCATGTCTGAAGAACTTAACAAATTTACTAGGAATGATGTTTGGGATCTAGTTGATAGACCAAAGGATCATCAAGTAATTGGAACAAGATGGGTCTTCCGAAATAAGCTAAACGAAAATGGTGAAGTCATTCATAACAAAGCAAGGCTAGTAGCACAAGGCTATAATCAAGAAGAAGGCATAGATTTTGATGAAACCTATGCACCAGTGGCTCGATTAGAGTCAATTCGAATGATGCTTGCTTTTGCTAGTTACATGAACTTTAAGTTATATCAAATTGATGTTAAGAGTGCATTCTTAAATGGACACATCAATGAAGAGGTTTATGTAGAGCAACCTCCAGGCTTTGAAAATGAGAAATATTCAAAAAAAGTCTACAAATTGAAAAGAGCTTTGTATGGACTCAAACAAGCACCAAGAGCATGGTATGAAAGACTATGAAATTTTCTAGAACAATTTGTTTTTTCCATTGGTCGGATAGACTCCACTTTATTTATTAAAAATCTTAATTCAGATATTCTTATTGTGCAAATTTATGTTGATGACATAATATTTGGTTCTACTAATGATTCTTTTTGTAAAGAATTTGCTAGAGCTATGCAGGAAGAGTTTGAAATGAGCTTGATGGGCGAATTAAACTACTTCCTTGGACTTCAAATAAAGCAAACTGAAGAAAGAATCTTCATCAATCAGGCTAAGTATACAAAAGAACTTCGCAAGAGATTTGGGATGGACTCATCAAAATCATGAAGGAATCCTATGAGTACAACTACTTCTCTTGATAAAGATGAAAATGGTAAAAGTGTAGATACTAAGCTCTACAGAGGTATGATCGGATCTCTATTATACTTAACTGCTAGTTGACCTGATATTATGTTTAGTGTTTGTATGTGTGCAAAATTTCAAGCTAATCCAAAGGAATCTCATTTAACTGCCGTAAAACAAATTCTTCGTTATTTAAAAGATACTTCAAATTTCAGTTTGTTTTACCCAAAATCATCTTCCTTTGATTTAGTTTCATATAGTGATGCAGATTTTGCAGGAAGTAAATCTGATCGCAAGAGTACTAGTGGAACTTGTCATTTCTTAGGAAATTCTTTAGTCTCTTGGTTTAGTAAAAAGCAAAATTCAGTGTCACTCTCAACAACTGAAGCAGAATATATAGCGGCTAGTTTAGCATGTTCACAAGTATTATGGATGAAACAAACCTTAAAAGATTTTGGTTTGAATTACTCCACAACAACTATTTATTGTGATAACACTAGTGCTATAAATCTTTCAAAAAATCCTGTTCAGCACTCAAGAACTAAGCATATTGAAGTTAGACATCATTTCTTAAGAGATCATGTGTTAAAAAGAGATATTTCGTTAAATTTTATTTCCACTAAAGAACAACATGTCGATATCTTCACTAAACCTCTTAAAAATGAAGATTTTATGAGAATTAGGAGAGAACTAGGTATTTGCTCATTTTTGGATTTATAAAAATGCTAATTTTTGAACAAAATCTCAAAATCGCACTATATTAGTCGACCGATAAAAATTTAGTCGACTGATGCTTTAAATTTTTTAGAATGTATCGCACCATATTAGTTGACCGATATATTTCTAGTCGACTGATGTTTTTAGAATGAGTCGCACATTCTTAGTCGACCGATAAAGTTTTAGTCGACTAATTTTTTTTTTAAATTTTAAATGAAAGGACCGATACCCCTTGGATTTTTTTTTAACACCCGTTTTTTTAAATAGGCATCGTTTCATTTTCACACCTTTTCATTTTTATTTTAAAGGAACAAAACCCTTAAAACGAAAACCCCTTTTTGGTCTCTTTCCTCTCTCTCTTCCGAAAAACCCTCAGAGTGTCGTTCTATCTTCGCCGGGATTTTCTTGCCGTGACAGGGAGACGCTGGAATCTTCTGGTCGTGATCTTAAAACACCGGAATCCTCTTGCAGTAACTGGCGCATCTTCAAAACACGCCGAAACACTCTTGCTTTGACGGTGTATCTTCAGCCATTGCCGGAATCCCCTTGTGGCAGCCTTTACACTGGCCGTCAGCCACCGTATCTTTCTTAGTTTCTGAACGCCGAACAACATTTTCCTCTTGCCGGACGTCATTTGGAAGCCGACATTTTTGGTAAATCTATTTTTAATCATGCCTCGTACGAAGTCTGCATCTGCAAAAGGTTTAGGTTCTCCTCCTCCTACACCTTTTTCAAGACATGGTTTTTCACTCAGATTACTCCGAAATCCTCTTTTATATGATACTTTTGGATCAATTTTTGCACTACCTATTTTATCAGGCCGAAATGTATTATTTCACCTGTTTTCTAGTTACAAAATAAGAGAATTATTTCCTGGAATTTCATATTTTTTTTATGCTTGTGCAAATACCCTTCACTATCCTTTTCTGATTCACTTGTTTTACACAAATTTATAAATTGATCATGAAACTGGAGTTCTTTCTTCTCTTGTTTGTGATGTTGAAATCGAGTTTGATTCTAAATTGCTTGGAGAAATTCTAGAAATTCCACCTTCAGACACTTCTTTCAACACTGTTGAACTAAATGATGAAAGAATTTTTTAACAAATTCTTCTTCCAGGTGCACCTCACTGCCCTCCTTTCAAAAATACTAATCTTCAAACTCATACACGCATTGATGGACAAATCCTTGCCCACAATGTTCTACCTAAAACTGGTTCTTTTGATTACTATTCCACAGATCTATCTACGGCTCTTTATGTTTTATTTGGAAATATTTCTGTAAATTGGGCCAATGTGTATTTTACAAATTTGTGGAAACAAAAACCATTTCTTCCTTATGGATGTCTTCTAACTCGTATTTTTAGACATTTCAAAGTTCCCTTAACAAATGAAAAATATATTAAGCAAAAAGAGTTCTTTGATCAAACAATTTTTAAAAGAATGAAAATTAAATATCTGCCTTATTTAAATGTTCATCAAACTGAACCATCTGATCCTACTGAACCATCTATTTCTGAACCTTCACCTTCTGCGACACCTTCATCTCATGCAAAAAGAAAGAAATTTCCTACAACTCAAGACAATGATGAAGTTATGCAGAGACTGGAAGCTTTGGAGCTGCATCAACACACTTTTCGTGAAGATGTGACTCAACAACTATCTTCGATTCAGAAAGAGATTACTTCAATCAAGGATTTTCTCAACTCACTTTTCTAATCTTTGTTGTCTAAACTTTCATACTTTATGGGTTGTAATATTTTAAACTTGTATCTCTATTTTGCTTATGCTATTTCTGCCCTTACTCTTTTTGATTCTGACAAAGGGGGAGAAAAAAATAAAAGATAGCATTAAATTGAAATTACAGGAGATCTTGCAAGAGAAATGCAAAATTAAGAGAAAAAGTAAGCTTTGAATGAATGCATTTATAAATGCATGAAGTAATGATGAATGGAAATGCAAACCAATCAATATGTGATATATGTGCTTTGAAAGTATTAATGTTTTGCAGCATATTGATAGGGGGAGTAAAATCTCCATCTATGCATCTAAAATGCTCCATCTTTGATTAAGCTTGTCATCATAAAAAAGGGGGAGATTGTTATGACAATGAAGCCATAAATGATACTTCAAGTACAAGGTTTTGATGATGAGCAAGTGGAATCAACTGTATTTCAGCTAAGGCTATGAAGAAATTGAAGAATTCGATCAAGAATCTTTGAAGACTAGTGTGCAAATGTTTAATTCATTAAAAAGTCTTAGATTCTTGTAAGAGACTTAATTAGAGTGCATATTTAGGTTGCATTTTACCTAAAAGTTTTTAGAAAAACTTTTCTAAAAGAACCCCTCATGAAAATCTTTTTATAAAACTCTTTTCTTAAATTTTTGTGTTTATTAGTCAACCAATAGACTTACCAGTCGACTAATCCTTTCGCGCTATATTTTCTAAAAAGTCATTTTTGTCAAATTAGTCGACCGAAGGTTTTATTAGTCGACTGGACAGAATGTCTGTTTTCTTAAAATAGACTGTTTTGACATCCTTTCATACTCTCAACGTATGGAATTTTTTAACTATAAATATGAGTGCATTTTACACTAAAAAATAACTTGAATTCAATCAATTTGAATCATTTACCTCTTGCTTTTCACTCCTATTCATTCAAGTATTTGTTTTCTCACTCACTTCATATTTTCACTTCAGTTTTTCACTCAAATCCCTTTGAGAGATAGTGAATTCGCGAGTAGAGTATTTCAACAACCTCAAAAGCCAATTGCATCTCATTTGCATTCAAAAGAAAGGCTCATAGGTTGTATTGTAAGTTGTTACTTATTTTCTGTAAAAATAAGGACTCCTTGGTTTAAAGGAGTTGTTTGCTTTCAGTAGGGTTGTTACTGAAAGTGGGACCGGTTTTTGGTCTGTGTGATCTTGTAGTTAACAAGATTGATAGTGGAAATCTCAAGCGGGTTTTGCTTGGGGACTGGATGTAGGTCGAGATAGACCGAACCAAGATAAAATCTTGTGTTCTTTGTGTGTTTGCTTTTCAAATTGCAAAATCCTTGAATATTCCGCAGATTATTTTTAAAAGCACTATTCACCCCCCCTTTAGTGCTCGTTGCCGCGATCCTAGTACACTTTCAAAATATTGTTATATTATGAAACTTAAATTCTTTTGGTTATAAGTTGATTTGTATTTATCACGTTAACTAGATTTGTAGTTTACCAATAAACATCGTGTCTAAAACCCTAATCTATTTAACCCATTTTCCTCTTTTCTGCGACAACACTTCTTATTCTTCTTCTTCATTGTATTTTTCTTTCTTCTTTGTTCTTCTATGTTCCTTCTACTTGTGCTTGATAGTGAAATACCACTAAGGGGGGGGGGGGGGTGAATATTGATATATGTGCACAGATCGATAATTAAAAAATAGAACAACAAGCACAACACAATAAACACAAGATTTATACTGGTTCGGTCGAGTTATTGACCTACGTTCAGACCTCAAGTGAAACCACTTGAGCCTTTCACTATTAAATCCTTGTTACAAGATAAATAATACAACACCCTCTTCCTTAGAGGTCTACTTCTTTCAACAGAGAAGGGAAAACACCCTCTTCCTCAAAGGTCTACTTCTCTCAACAGAGAAGGAAAACACCCTCTTCCTCAGAGGTCTACTTCTCTCAACAGAGAAGAAAAACAACATAATTATAAAGTTACAACACTTTCCTATAGAACCTTCAGAATGATATGCAGGATATGAATGCACGTTTGAAGATTCTCTCAGAATGTTCTCTCTTTTGAAAATAGGCAGACTAATCTTTTAGGAGAACAAAATGTTCTTTTTCTCAAACACACTTGATTCTTTTGTCAGAGAGCTTTTCTTGTCTTTTTCTCTTTCTTTTTTTAAGCCCTTTTTTGTGTGTTGCATATGAATATTTCTCTTGTATGCTCATCTATATGTTGATAACACCTTTTGTCTGTATATATATAGGATTTTAAAAAGAGTCAGTCCTTTTTTAAATGCTTTTTGAAATAATTGTCCTTTTGTGATATGAGATGCCTAGTCAACTCAAAAACAACTTTTATAAGAAAAAGGCGTGTAATAGTGTGTGTACTATATTACTTTTTCACAAATTGTCACTTCATAAATTAAATATATGTTAAGTAACAAATGTTGGTGTAAAATAAAATAATGTTTATTTTCTCAAATCATCACTTCTCAAATAAATGATTTGAGGTACATTAAATGTTTGAGTTATTTAAAAATAAAATTTATTTGTAATTTGTCTTTTCTCAAATAAATGTTTTGTAGTACATTAAACATTGAAGTATTTAGAAATGTAATTTATATTGTAATTTGTCATTTCTCAAATAAATGATTTGTAGTACATTAATTGTTTGAGTTTATTTCTATTACAAATAGTCACTTCTTTGTTTAAATACATGAAAGTACAATAAATTTTGTTTAGTACTTTATTTTACAAATGGTCATTTCTTGAGTAAATGCTTTTAAAGTACCATTTAATGCTTAGTAAAAGAATGATGTTCTCAAATACAAGTCGTCACTTTTTGAGTGACTATTTTTGAAATTATATTTAATGCTTAAAGAAATAAATGGTCATTTCTTAAATTGATTGTTTTGTTCAACAATAAATGTTTGTGTATAAAAATAATATTTATTTTTTCAAATCGTCATTTCTAAAATGTATGATTGGAAGTATAATAAATGCTTGAGTAATATTTATATTACAAATAGTTATTTTTCAAATAAATGCTTGTGTATTATGAACCAATACATCTTTTCACAATTTATCTTTTCTTACATAAATATTTATATATTATGAACCAAAATTTCTTACATAAATGTTTATGTATTATGAACCAATGCATTTTGTCTTTTCTTACATAAATGCTTTTGAAATCATGAGCTTTTATATCTTGTCAAATTGTCTTTTTCATAAATGCTTGTAGGAAGTACGATTAATGCTTTTGAAATCACAAGCTATTATATCTTGTCAATTTGTCTTTTTTATAAATGCTTTGAGAAGTACAATGATTTGTTTCAAAAGAGTGTTTTTGAAATAATACAATATACATAACAGTTCTTTTTATGAAAGCTTGTCTTTTTGTATATGAATGGCTTTGTATGATTTTAAAGCATATATTTTAATATGAAATATGCATGCTTCTGAAGGTTCTGTTACATATGAATCTAAAGAAAAAATCTTCATCTTGAAGTAGTCGATCTTCTTGGAGAGACTTTATGAATGTATGGCCCATCAAGCTTTTTCTTCAAAATAGTATGATTGCATCAAATTGTTGCACTTGATCAAGTTGTCTTCACTCTTCTTAAGTGAAATAACCTTTCATCAAATACATGTTAAATACATAGCAAATCATATCAAGTCATAATATAACATTTCATATATCATCATGTTAAGCATAAGCATATCATATTACATCACATATGCATAATCAAAATATAGTTTCTCAACATTCTCCCCCTTTTTGATGATGACAATATATGCTCCCCTTGTTAATAAGCCACATATATAATGTTTTACATATGATATCAAAACATGAAAAATGCATATTATGAAAAAATAGCAGTCATAAAAAATAGAAATAAAAAATTTTGTGTACACTTCACGTTTTTCTCCCCCTTTGTCATTGACAAAAAAGAAGGGATCAGAGTAGAAGAGTTGAAGACAACAATTCAAGAAATGGATTTCAAAAAATACATGGGGTGATCCATTGTTTTGAGACAGAGTAAAGAAAGAAGTGAGCTCAATTCATGTGAGAGAGATGAATAGCGATAAAGTCAAGCTATGCCATCATGTCATAATAATGAAAAGACATAAAGAGAAATTTTAAGTTGGGCGTACGAAGAGAAGTTCAATAATGTCATAAAGAAGCAAACAACAAGTTGAGAGAGTAGTCAAAGAAAAGAGTGATGATAGACATGGATTTTCAAACAAGACATGGATAGAGAAGAGGAAAAAAATAATTAATGAGTGACATGAGATGAAAGACATAAAGAAATGTCATGATTGTCTTGAATTAATTTGTATAGCCCTTATAGATAGGTGTGAAAGGAAAGAGGAAATGAGGTAATAATGATCAGGTGATGCGTACTTGACATACATTAATAAGATGTCATAATTGAAAGATATGATTGACATAATGAATTTGTCATGATTAATGTGATTGAATGTTTATAGCTCATATAGGTATAAGAGACATATTGTTGAGAGACATAATGTTGAGAGAAAGAGAGAGATAAAAAATGGTGTGTACATGTGATGAGACATAAAGTAGGATATATTAAAATAATATTTTGAGAGAAAATACCAAAAATGGCATGAGAGAGTGATAGGACATAAAGTAGTATGAGTCTTGAAGTAATATTTGAGTGGAGATACCAAAAGTGGCGAGAAAAGCAAAATTAAATAAAAACCAATAATTAGTTTTAAAAGGACATAATGCATGAATGATACAAAGTGAGTGACATGGGTGACAAGATAGAATACAAAAAAATATAAATATAAGAGTATAAAATATGATTAAATAAGAATTTGTAAAGAATGTTTTTTTATTGAAATAATGAGTGAAGAACTATAGGTAGTTGTGAAGTAAGAGATGACAAAGTGATTTTGTCATATTGTGATTTGACATGCTTACTTGACAAACTTCAATTATTGTTTTCTAGAGAGGCAAAAAAAAAAATCGTGAAGAAAAAGAAGTCAATAGTAAAATTATAGTTTAATATTTAACAAAAAAATGTGAACTCATGTAGGATGGTTTTACTATACCCTGGTCAGGCACATATTAGATTAAGTGAATTTAAACAAGTTAATTACAATTTATAAATCACTTAGTTTACAAATGCCTAATTCTCGTCTAATTCGTATAAAATCTTCATGTTTTAATGGTTTAGTAAAAATGTCAGCTAATTGATGATTAGTGGGTACAAATTCAAGTTTAATTACATTGTTTAAAACTTGTTCTCTTAGGAAATGATGTCTAATTTGTATATGTTTTGTTCATAAATGAAGAATAGGATTTTTAGAGAGATTAATTGCACTTGTATTATCACACAAAATAGTTGTATTTTCAAATTTTAAACCAAAATCATTTAAGATTTGTTTCATCTAGATGACTTGTGTACATGACAGGCTTGCAACAATATATTTAACTTCAGTAGTTGATAATGATACACAATTTTGTTTCTTACTGAACCATGAAACCAGTGAGTGCCCTAGCATATGACATGTTTCACTTGTGCTTTTTCTATCAGATTTACTATCAACAAAATCAACATTATTATAAGATATTAAATCAAATATAGATGATTTTGAATAAAATAACCCAAAATCAACTATTCCTTTTAGATATCTCATAATTCTTTTTACAGCTTTAAGATGTGATTCTTTTGGATTAGATTAAAATCTAGCACACAAGCAAACACTAAACATAATATTTGGATGGCTAGCAGTTAAATATAGTAGAGATCCTATCATACCTCGGTATAATTTTGTATCAACAGTCTTACCATCTTCATCTTTGTCCAATGCAGTGGTTGTACTCATAGGTGTGTTCTTTGAGGTTGTTGAGTTCATGTTGAACCTCTTTAAAAGTTCATATGCATATTTTGATTGATTAATGAACACTCTATCCTTGGTTTGCTTAATGTGCAGTCCAAGAAAGTAGGTGAGTTCTCCCATCATACTCATCTCAAATTCTTTCTGAATAGACTTAGAAAAATCTTGACAAAGACTGTTATTATTAGATCCAAAAATGATATCGTCCACATATATTTAAACGATTAAGGTATGAACATCCACTACTTTTATAAATAAAGTTGAGTCTGCTTTGCCTACAGAAAATCCAGTTTTTAATAAAAAAGTTTTAAGACAATCATACCAAGCACGTGGTGCTTGTTTTAAACCATATAGAGCACGTTTTAGTTTGAAAACATAATCAAGAAATTATTCATTTTCAAAACCTGAAGGTTTTTTTACATATACTTCTTCATTTATAAAACCATTTAGAAAAGCACTTTTAACATCCATTTGATATAATTTAAAATCCATATAACTTGCATATGTCAAAAACATTCTTATGGATTCAAGTCTAGAAACAGGAGCAAATGTTTCATCAAAGTCAATACCTTCCTTTTGATAGTATCCTTGAGCCACTAGCCTTGCCTTGTTCCTTACAACATTACTCGCTTCATTCAGCTTGTTTATGAAGATTCATCTTGTCCCAATGATTTGATGATCTTTTGGTTTTGGTACAAGATCCCACACATCATTTCTTTGGAACTGGTTAAGTTTTTCAGTCACTGCCAACATCCATAACTTATCTATGATGGATTCATCAATCTTTTTAGGTTCAAGTTGAGAAATGAAAGCCATATTTGCAATACGTTCCAACTGAGCTCTTGTTTGAACCCCCTTGGTTAGGTCTCCCAAAATTTGCTTTTGAGGATGATCTCTGATTTCAGCAAATGTCCTTTGATGATCATCTTCATTAAATTCAGCTGTGTTATCTAAAGAAAAGTCTGTACTTTCAAGATCATCATCATTAGTGTTATTCTGTACAGTCTGACCAATAGATTCATCAAATCTGACATGCATAGATTCTTCAATAGTATTAGAATTCTTATTGAATACTCTATATGCTTTACTATAACTTGAATATCTTAAGAATATGCCTTCAACAGATTTAGCATCAAATTTATCAAGACTATCTTTAGTATTCAAGATAAAACATTTACAACCAAAAACTTTAAAGTAGTCTATTCTTTGAGTTCTGTCATAGAATAATCCATAGGAAGTTTTATTCAATAAAGGTCTAATAAGAACTCTATTAGAGATATAACATGTAGTGTTTACAGCTTCATCCCAAAAATATTTAGCAAGTTTGTTATGTTGGAGCATTGTTCTGGCAGATTCTTGAAGAGTTTTATTCTTTCTTTCTACTACACCATTTTGGGGTGCAGCTCTAGGAAAGGCAAATTTATGTGAAATACCATGCAAGTTAAAAAAATTTACAAAAAAATCATTATCAAATTCTCCTCCATGGTCACTACGAATTTTAACAATTGAAGATGATTTTTCATTTTGTAATTTTTTTCATAGAATCTCAAATTCACAAAACGTAACACTTTTATTTTTCAAAAATATTACCCAAGTGAATCTTGAGTAATCATCAACAATAACAAAAGCATATTTATTATGATTGAGACTAGCCACCCTAGAAGGACCAAATAGATCCATGTGGAGAAGCTCTAAAGTTCTTTTACTTGACACAACATTCTTTGATTTGAAAGATGATTTTGACAATTTTCCTAATTGACAAGCATCACAAAAACAATCCTTTTTAAATGATATTTTAGGTAACCCACGTACCAAGTTATTTTTAGCAAGTTTAGATATATATTTAAAGTTTACATGTCTCATTCTCATATGCCATAAATTTCGAGAGTCTGTATTTGCTATGAAACAATGTTCAGAAATATTATCTAAATATAATTCATTGACATTATTTTTTTCTTAGACCTTTCAAAATAATATTTTCGTTTGTGTCAACTATGAGGCATGGATCATGTTTAAAACTGACATTATATCCTATGTCACACATTTGACTGATGCTTAAGAGATTATGTTTTAAACCTTGAACAAGGAGAACGTCTTTAATAAGAGGTTTATCTATATTACCAATATTGTCAATACCAATTATTAAACCTTTGTTGTTATCTCCAAAGGTGACAGTTCCTCCTTCTTTATGATGAAGAACAACAAAAGGATCTGAACGTCCTGTCATATGTTTCAAACATCTACTGTCTAATATTCACCTATTCTTCTTTTTCGATGCTTGCAACAGATCAAGTGAAAACTCTTTTTGGTACCCAATCGGGTCCTTTTTTGTTAGATTTAGGAAGCCATATCCATTTTTTATTTGGGTTTATCTATAATCTCAGAGGAGTACATAGACTTAGAATTGAAATTGTAATACCCCTTTTTAGGTTCAGCAGAACCTTTGACAAAAATGGTCTTTTGATTTATACAAGAAGGTTTATTAAAATGAGAATACTCAATGCCATTCTTGTAAAACGAGACTTTTTGAGATGATAGGAGTTTGTTCAGGTCCTCTTTTTCTTTGGTAAACTTGAAAATTGTTTTCATAAGCAATTTTACCTTTTAATTCTGAAATTTTTACTCAAATATTTTTAGTCTTGGAGCTAGTAGACGAGATTTAAGAAGCATGAAAATTTTCTTTTTCAACTCAAAATTTTCAATAATGAGTTTTTCATTTTTCTAGGAAAGCTCTAAATTCTCAGACTTTAAAACTTTATTTTTGAGACTCATTTTTCTAGATTCTTCAAATAGTTCTTGAAAAGCATCTAGACGTTCTTCAAAAAAAAAGTTAGAAGTTTCACTTACAGAGCTTTCTTCGGCCATGAAGCACATGTTTGCGATTTTGGCTTCATCACCACTTTATTCTTCACTGGTGGATGGTTCTGAATCATCTCATTGAGCATGGAGAGCCTTTTTTCTTGAAGAACCTTTTCTTTGGTTCCTCGACTTTGGATCTTCTTTTTAGAAGAGGACCATCACGTCTCACGTTACCTGGCTTGTTGCATTGATAGCACATGATTTCTTCTTCTGAATCTTTCTTTTCTTTGTGCTTTTTGGACAACTTGTCCTTTCTCATAAAGTGTTGGAATCTTCGAGTAAGCAGCGCGATTTCAGAATCTTTTTCTGAGTTCTACATTTTTCTTTGGAGGTTGTTCTTCTTCCCTTCTTTCCTTCATATGGACTTCATAGGTCATAAGATTGCCTATCAGCGTAAGCTT
The DNA here is from genome assembly GCF_984573655.1 of Nuphar pumila. Lineage (NCBI taxonomy): Eukaryota > Viridiplantae > Streptophyta > Magnoliopsida > Nymphaeales > Nymphaeaceae > Nuphar > Nuphar pumila. Next base: position 45,803,586 of record NC_143260.1, on the reverse strand, counting down.
GGATAGATCTTGGGCCTCTTCAATGGCCGTAGTCTTTTTCTCCAAATCGGAAGTAAGAGATCTCAATATCTTTTTTACTCTATCAGTCTGGAAATAATTTTCTCCCAGTGACTTGAGATCATTTGTGATATTGGTGAATCTGGTAAATATTTCAGTAATGGTTTCATCTTTTACCATTTTTAAGAGTTCATATTTTTGAACCAAGGATGAGATCTTGGCTTCTTTTACTCTGTTTGTTCCTTCATGAATAACTTTCAGAGAATGCCAAATATCATGAGCAGAATCACAAATAGATATTCTATTAAATTTATTTTGGTCTATGGCACAGTAAAAAGCATTCATGGCTTTTGCATTTAAGTTTGTCATTTTTCTTTCTTCATCAATGCATGGAGAATAGTATGATGTAGGAGAAGAATATGAACATTCTACGATTTTTCATACAACAAAATCTACAGACTTGAGAAATATGGTCATTCTATATTTCTAATACCCATAGTTAGTGCCATTAAAAAAAGGAGGGTGAGATGAGTGTTGACCTTCAATGTCACAAGCATAAGAGGTTGATGCCATTTTTGTGTCGAAAGACTTATTATGTCGAAACCAGCAAAACCTGCTTTGATACCAAATGAAATACCACTAGAGAAGAAGGGGGTTGAATAGTGATATATGTACACATATCGATAATTAAAAGATAAAACAACATACACCACACAATAAACACAGGATTTATACTGGTTCGGTCGAGTTACTGACCTACATCCAGTCCTTAAGTGAAACCACTTGAGCCTTTCACTATTTAATCCTTGTTACGGGATAAATAATACAACACCCTCTTCCTCAGAGGTCTACTTCTCTCAACAGAGAAGAAAAACAACAGAATCAGAAAGTTCCAACACTTTCCTATAGAACCTTCATGATGATATGCAGGATATGAATGCATGTTTGAAGATTCTCTCAGAATGTTCTCCCTTTTGAAAATAGGCAGAATAATCTTTTAGGAGAACAAAATGTTCTTTTTCTCAGACACATACTTGATTCTTTTGTCAGAGAGCTTTTCTTGTCATTTTCTTTTTCTTTTTCTCTTTCTTTTTCAAAGCCCTTTTTTGTGTGTCGCATATGAATATTTCTCTTGTATGCTCATCTATATGTTGATAACACCTTTTGTCTATATATATATATATATAGGATTTCAAAAAGAGTCGTTCCTTTTTTAAATGCTTTTTGAAATAATTGTCCTTTTATGATATGAGATGCCTAGTGTAAAACCCGCGTTTTCAAAAAAAAAAAAAAATCGAACCCGGGCCAGGTCGGGTCTGGACCCGACCCGGGCCCGCCCTCGTTCGGGTTTTTAAAACCCGACGTAGGAGAGGTTTTGTTTTTTTAAACAAAACCCCCTGTGCGCCGCACCTCACCCGCATACTTTTAGACATACACAACATGTTAAGTACTTTGTTGATCGGATGAGAGATTCGAGACGACCTTGCATCTTGAAATATGCAAAATATTGTTGAAGTGAATTCAAGTCTTATCGTGCCAAACTATGTTGTATTGATTCTTTTGCAGATAATATATGTTGGGGTTTCTTTTGTGGAACCATTTCCCTTTCATCGTAGAAGTACTTTTGACAAGTACGACCATACTTTTTGACAAGTATGTCTTCTTACATTGCGATGATTGGATGAGTAGGTTGTGGCAACCTCGATGAGTGCAAATAACAAAATGCTGAGATCACCTAAATAAGTGATGTTTTCGCCTTCATCGGCAAGATACTCGAGTTGGTCGAAAGACCAGCGTAAGTAGAATGGGTCTTCAGTTAACTACCCCTGATGTACTCATTCGAACCACTGACTTTTGTTAGGAGAGAGGACAGGAAGATACAAAACTTCGATGGACAGGCCATTAATGGCAGTTACGAGCAAAAGACTCGGCTTCCTTAGTCATCGGAGTTAGGGGAATAAGACTACCATAATTATCCTAGGTGGTAGCTCTCCATGTTTGGGATGCATCCATTGTTTATGCTGCTTTGGGGATTTCTCTCTTGGTCACCGACCGTCTCCTTAGGTGCGGACTCAGTCAGCTATCCGGGTTATCATAAAATACATAGCATAATAAACCCTCGGATCAGTCTAGGCTGTTTCTAGAGTTGTGCCTTGTGCGTACCCGCTTGGCCAGTTAATATCGAAACATAAATTAAATCTGATTACACAATTTGTTGAGTTATACGCGTATGAAAGTTATGGTGTACCACCGGTTCAATACTTATGGAATTGTGTGTGTGGTTGATGAAATATTGTATTTTGCTAGTTAAATTTCTTATGCAGTTCTTTGCTTGTAGTTGTTAGCCTACTTGTGCCAGTAAAATGCTTGTAATAATTTTAGCATTGTGCTCATGATAGTTTGCTCTATGACTCTGCTGAAAGCAAATTGCTATTTAATTGCCTGTCTACTTGACATATTAAATTATTCTGCTTAATTATGTTCTATATTGTCATGTCTGTGCACCTACCAGTTTTTAGTGAAACTGACCCATTTTATGGGCAAGTTTTGGATAGGTGATGTCGTCTGCGATGGCACGATGGCGTGATGAGGTCAAGATAGAGCTCTTTCCCTGATGTTTTGTTCCTGAGGACATGTTGGTAAATTCGGTATAAAGTGTGTTTCAAAATTTCTCCTTTATTAAACCGTGAGTTAATAAAACTGTTTTAGTAAGCTTCTTCTTGGTTTCAACAAACGAATTCTCAATTATTGAAACTCCATTTCTAAACCATTTGATTTCAATGGTTGTGCGGGATTTGACAAAGGAAAGTTTACGCTGTAATGCGCTCAAGGTCCATTGACTTGTGGTTTTAAAAATATCATTTTCCGCTGAAATATTATTTAAACTCTGATTATTGTATGATTTCAAAGCTTTCTAAACTATTCTAAAAGTTACAAGTCTTGGATTTTTGGGGCGTTACAACTTGGTATCAGAGCGACAGGGAAAATAGTGATTCTTGACCATCCGACATCTGCATCGCACAGTAAGTGCTATTTATTTTGTTGTTTTGTACTTAAATTGATTAAAATATTTTGTTTCAATTTAGATGTCGTATAATGAGATAAGCGAGGCAATAAATGTTTTGACTGGAGTCGTTATTCATCTCCAATCTATGGTTCAGAACCTGAGTTATAGTGTGGCTTGCGAGAACACCTTTCAGGGTCAGTGCGATAAACAGATGGATAACCATCAAGTTCTTCCGAATCTATTGTACTCCCGAAATTCTATTGTTTGCTCTTTCTGTGGTAAGGTGAACCATTCAGGGAAAGAATGCTGCCATAAGCGAAAGTACGATTGGTGGCATCTGGCCACACAAGGCTTGGAGCAACGGAAGCAAGTTAAAGATATTCAGAACAATAAGTCAGTTGGTAGTAAGGAAGTTAGCAAATGCCGACTTGCCAATGATAGAATGCAGGGATCCCCATCTAAGAAACAAAAGCAAGGCAAAGGAATCAAACTACATCGATTGTCTAGTCGTAAATGCTCAAAGTGTAATTATGGTCATCCTGGACAACTATGCCCTCGAGACATTGGAGGTTGTTTCTATTGCGGAAAAATGGGGCATTTCGCCAGAGTTTGTCGCAAGAAGAAAGCAGATCTGAAGAAGCGAACCGCGAAGGAAAGCCAGCAACAACCCAAGCTGCCTCACTAGTAGCAATGAAAGTAGAGAACCATGTTTATTTTCGTTATGACAGGTTAGGTAGGGAATTAGTGAATAAATACTTTAATAAGTTTGGGTAAGACTTTTTATTTTCCAGTACGGATCTTGTCAAGTAAAAGCTTATTAATGAAATTACGTATGAATTTTGTCCAACTCAGACCCTTATAATTATGATGCTTATGCAGGTAAATGACATGTTACGCCTACAACTGATTAGTTTTTGAGTAATTGACTTGTTACGCCTACAAATGATTAACTTTTGGGTGTGTGACTTATACACCTACAAATCATTAGTTAGACTATTTAGAGGAATGACACCTCACGACTACAAACACTTAGTTTTTATGATACATCACGCCTACATAGCTGTGTTGCAGAGGTTTGCATTATGATTGTTTGTGAGAATATATCATACATGTATAGCATGATGGATATCATATTGGACTAAAATGTCTTGTAGATTTGTGCATGTGTTTCACACTGATATGGTCGAATGCGATGTGCTTTGAGGTAAAAATATATATGTATATGATGGTGCCATGATTTAGATGTCTTAGATGCATATAGAATTTGAATTCTGTGTGCATAACTCGAACTGCGTAGAAGTTACGTATCTTGAGGTTTAGTGGATCCTTGTTATATACATGATCACATTGTATAGAACTCATGCTTTGAGGTTAGATTTGGATAATGAAATGCTCCTGGTGGCAATAATATAATGCATAGGATAATATGCTTTTGTATGATATGATTGAAATGCATGTGACCTCAAATTTTGAAAGTATGCGATATATGTTTAAGTGAGCTATGGTTCACGGAACCTTATTGGTGAAATGGGTGATTTCATGAATTGAATACCATATGAGATGAAGTGATGATGCATATTGATGATATATATATACATTTGCTCATTATTGGTGGCTATCGACTCTGAGAGTTGTCGTTTGTGTTGATGCATGTATAATTGATTTCGGTACCTGCTGAGGACCTTGTCCGCAAAGGATTATCTGTGAGGGTATGTATGATCAAGATCAGGTAATCCGACTAGTGGTGAATCTCTGTGAGGAAGTACACTGTCCAAGATCGGGTAGCCGCAAAGACGGCGAATTCCTGTGAGGAAGTATATTTGTCCAAGACTAGGTAAACCATCTAGGGCGGTAATTCCTTGTGAGGCCGTACATTTCCCAGACCAGGTAATCCAGCGTGGAACTTGTAGATTTTGTTTTCGTAGAGAATTATGGTGTGTTATGATGCTCTTCTGAGAGCATTTGTTATAGCCGGTTATGAATCTTTAAATTTGGCTTTCTGTTGTAGCATGATTATATATTGGTTTTAGATTAGAAAGTTGGATCCTTGCTGATTCTAGATCTTGATACGAGGTTATGTTTTTGTCTTCTATGAAAGTTAGGGTCATTCTACGAATGATAACTTAAGCGAAGATAAGACAACTGGCCATGTAAGGCCTTGCGATATGGGGATTAGTTAAGGCTATTTCGGACTAGGAGTTTGTTAGAAATCGTAAGGGTAACGAACGACAACTTGATTATAATAAAGTATAGAAACCCCCGTTCAAGGAACGTAAGCATACTAGAGCAATGTCGCGTTGTGTTTTTTCATTCGTATCGAATCTAGTAGAAGGTGACAAATAAAAATTCTTACAGTCTTCTGCAAAACCCTTGATGTGGCTCCGTATAAACTCTTGCGAAGACATAAATTAGTAACAAAATTACCCACATTTTGTTCGGTCGAGTTGTTGGCTTCGAACCTTTCTCAGAAATTTATTATGTGCTATCTTGATTACTTTAATAGCATACGTGTTTCAGATCACGCACACATATAGTGTATCCTCATTAACAACGATTAACTAAGAACCAGATTGTTGCAGATAATCTTTTAATGATATTTCGTGGACGAAATTCTTTTAAGAGGGGTAGGATGTAAAACCCGCATTTTCAAAAAAAAAAAAAAATCGGACCCGGGCCAGGTCGGGTCTGGACCCGACCCGGGCCCGCCCTCGTTCAGGTTTTTAAAACCCGACGCAGGAGAGGTTTTGTTTTTTTAAACAAAACCCCTCTGTGCGCCGCACCTCACCCGCGCAGCCCTCCCCCCCCCCCTCGACAGCAGGATAAGGGTAACCCTTTTAGGGTTTCCCCGAAGATCGCCCTGAGCTCTTTAAGAGCATCCCGGGAGGGGAGGGGAGGCACACCTCCCTTCTCTTCACCCCCTCCTCCTCTCCTCCCGACGTTGCTGCCTCTCTCCAACGCCGCCCTCGATCCCCTCGCGACGATCCCCCCTTCTCCTCTGCTGCGCACGCCGCCGACGCCGGCCACCGCCTCCCAGGTACGTCGTTCTCCTCCCTCTTTTCCCCCTCTCTGCCACCTCTCAATCACTTGTAGGCAGGAGGCAATGCCCCTGCCGCTTCATGTTTCCCGGCAGGCAGGGGCTCGCCCCGCTGCCTCTAGGGTTTTGGCGCGCAGGGGTGGTGCCCCTGCCACCTTCCTGTCTTGGCTGGCAGAGGCATTGCCCCTGTTGCCCTTTGTTTTGTTGGGCTGGCAGAGGCTCACCCCCTGCCGCCTCTTGGCTTCTGAGAGGGCAGGGGATAACCCCCCTGCTGCCCCTTGATTCTCAGCACGGAGGGGATTGTCCCCCTGTCACCCCCCATCCCGAGCTCTCTCCCTCTCTCTGTCGGCAGGAGGTTGGCCCCTGCCTCCTTGTTGCTGTCGGTAGGGGCTGGCCCCTGCCTCCTTGTTGCTGTCGGTAGGGGCTAGCCCTGCCGTCTCTTGGCTGTCGGCAGGGGCTCAGCCCCTGTTGTTTCATGGTTATCGGCAGGGGCTGCCTCCCCTGCCGCATCGATGCTGCCGGCAGAAGCTGGTCCCCTGCCGGCTCGTGTTGTCGGCAGGGGCTGGCCCCCTGCCGTTTCATGGCTGTCGGTAGGGGCTCAGCCCTGCTGTTTCGTTGAGGTCGGCAGAGGCTCAGCCCCTGCCGCCTCGCTGCTGTCGGCAGGGGCAAGCCCCCTGCCGCCTCGCTGCTATCGGCAGGGGCAAGCCCCCTGCCGCCTCGCTGCTATCGGCAGGGGCAAGCCCCCTGCCGCCTCGTTGCTGTCGGCAGGGGCTGGCCCCTGCCGCCTCGCTGTTTTTTGACAGGGGCTCATCCCCTGTCGCCCCGCTGTTGTCGGCAGGCAGGGGCTCGCTCCCCTGTCACTTGTTTGTTTTCGGCCAGCAGGGGCACACCTCTGCTCTGCCTCTCTCTTTTTCGATCGACAGGCCAGACCTTCTATTCTTCGCATGATAATTAACGTAGCGCTGAATATTTCACACTCTTGCAGATTTACGCAACGAGTCCAGTTCGCGATCTGCGGCCCGACCCTCGTATCATCCACACCCGTAGACGTACGCAGCTACACGACATCCCGAGGTAGGGTAAAGTTGCACAAGGGGCAATAGATCTAATTAAGTTGAAATAATTAAGATGTCCATGCTAGTTGTACTTAGATTTATATTGCTTTTGCGTGGCGTATTATTCTTGTCTGCATGTTTATGAGTCGAGGTACGATTTTACTCTTCGAGTATTAATTTGCGTATTTGCTTATGTGTTGAAGGTGGTTTCGCACTTTTTGAAATACATATGCCCTTGTTTGTTTGTATACATTTCTGATTGCATATTTCTTTTGAGTGAGGTACGACTTCGTGTCTCATGTATTACTTATGACCTTATGTGTTTGCCTGTCTAAGTGGTCAAAGTATGGTTTGGCACCTTGTGTGTTACTTATGTGTTTTTCGCTTGATGTGCGGCATCGCAAGTCGAGAGTTGCTTGCCGTCATGTTATAACCTGCATATGCTCACATTTATGGTAAATATGTACTTACATAAATGAAGTCTTGTGCCTATCCTGATTCAGTTGTTTTCAAAATACAAGAAGTTGTACTTGTGAATTGAAGTTCTTTAAAAGAGGGTTTCCTCCTGCGAACCCAGTGCTCTTCAAATGACACAGCTTTTGCAAAGTTAAGTTTTAATCCTCGCAGGATTTCGAAGTTGTATTTGAGTCCTCCCAAGTCCGCACACTTGGGAGAAATATTTTATAACCCCGATTCGAGTTGCGACCCAATTCGAATAACCCCGATCAGGGGCATGAGTCTATGAATGAGTGGGTTTTTGTTGAAGGACCCAGTCTTCATTTATCAATCTAGTGTTGCATGTTGATACTAAGAAAAGTTTTGGATGCAAGATTGATAGTGTTGTGCCTTGCGTGAATGACTTAATTTGGCATTATGGCTTTTAAGGATGAATCGTGTCAAATGAGCACTCCTTTATTCTTTGGATCGTTATGAAGTTGTGTGTTGGGTGTTCCTTTTGAGAAGCCCACACACCTCCCTTGTTCAATATAGCATACTTTTAGACATACACAACATGTTAAGTACTTTGTTGATCGGACGAGAGATTCGAGACGACCTTGCATCTTGAAATATGCAAAATATTGTTGAAGTGAATTCAAGTCTTATCATGCCAAACTATGTTGTATTGATTCTTTTGCAGATAATATCTGTTGGGGTTTCTTTTGTGGAACCATTTCCCTTTCATCGTAGTCATACTTTTGACAAGTACGACCATACTTTTTGACAAGTATGTCTTCTTACGTTGCGATGATTGGATGAGTAGGTTGTGGCAACCTCGATGAGTGCAAATAACAAAATGCTTAGATCACCTAAATAAGTGATGTTTTTGCCTTCATCGGCAAGATACTCGAGTTGGTCGAAAGACCAGAGTATGTAGAATGGGTCTTCAGTTAACTACCCCTGATGTACTCATTTGAACCGCTGACTCCTGTCAGGAGAGAGGACAGGAAGGTACAAAACTTCGATGGACATGCCATTAATGACAGTTACGAGCAAAAGACTCGGCTTCCCCAGTCATCGGAGTTAGGGGAATGAGACTACCATAATTATCCTAGGTGGTAGCTCTCCATGTTTGGGATGCATCCATTGTTTATGCTGCTTTGGGGATTTCTCTCTTGGTCACCGACCGTCCCCTTAGGTGCGGACTCAGTCAGCTATCCGGGTTATCATAAAATACATAGCATAATAAACCCCCGGATCAGTCTACGCTATTTCTAGAGTTGTGCCTTGTGCGTACCCGCTTGGCCAGTTAATATCGAAACATAAATTAAATCTGATTACACAATTTGTTGAGTTATACGCGTATGAAAGTTATGGTGTACCACCGGTTCAATACTTATGGAATTGTGTGTGTGGTTGATGAAATATTGTATTTTGCTAGTTAAATTTCTTATGCAGTTCTTTGCTTGTAGTTGTTAGCCTACTTATGCCAGTAAAATGCTTGTAATAATTTTAGCATTGTGCTCATGATAGTTTGCTCTATGACTCTGCTAAAAGCAAATTGCTATTTAAGTGCCTGTCTACTTGACATATTAAATTATTCTGCTTAATTATGTTCTATATTGTCCTGTCTGTGCACCTACCAGCTTTTAGTGAAACTGACCCATTTTATGGGCAGATTTTGGATAGGTGATACAGTCTGCGATGGCACGATGGCGTGATGAGGTGAAGATAGAGCTCTTTCCCTGACGTTTTGTTCCTGATGACATGTTGGTAAATTCGGTATAAAGTGTGTTTCAAAATTTCTCCTTTATTAAACCGTGAGTTAATAAAACTGTTTTAGTAAGCTTCTTCTTGGTTTCAACAAACGAATTCTCAATTATTGAAACTCCATTTCTAAACCATTTGATTTCAATGGTTGTGCGGGATTTGACAAAGGAAAGTTTACGCTGTAATGCGCTCAAGGTCCATTGACTTGTGGTTTTAAAAATATCATTTTCCGCTGAAATATTATTTAAACTCTGATTATTGTATGATTTCAAAGCTTTCTAAACTATTCTAAAAGTTACAAGTCCTGGATTTTTGGGGGGTTACACCTAGTCATCTAAAAAACAACTTTTATGAGAAAAAGGTGTATAATATTGTGTGTACTATATTACTTTTTCACAAATTGTCACTTCATAAATTAAATATATGTTAAGTAATAAATGTTGGTGTAAAATAAAATAATGTTTGTTTTCTCAAATCATCACTTCTCAAATAAATGATTTGAAGTACATTAAATGTTTGAGTTATTTAAAAAAAAAATTTATTTGTAATATGTCTTTTCTCAAATAAATGTTTTGTAGTACATTAAACATTGAAGTATTTAGAAATGTAATTTATATTATAATTTGTCATTTCTCAAATAAATGATTTATAGTAAATTAATTGTTTGAGTTTATTTCTAATACAAATCGTCACTTCTTTGTTTAAATACATGAAAGTACAATAAGTGCTTGTTTAGTACTTTATTTTACAAATGGTCATTTCTTGAGTAAATGCTTTTGAAGTACCATTTAATGCTTACTAAAAGAATGATGTTTTCAAATAATGACTATTTTTGAAATTGTATTTAATGCTTAAAGAAATAAATGGTCATTTCTTAAATTGATTGTTTATTCAACAATAAATGTTTGTGTATAAAAATAATATTTATTTTCTCAAATCATCATTTCTAAAATGAATGATTTGAAGTACAATAAATGCTTCAGTAATACTTATATTACAAATAGTCATTTTTCAAATAAATGCTTGTGTATTATGAACCAATACATCTTTTCACAATTTGTCTTTTCTTACATAAATATTTATGTATTATGAACAAAAATTTCTTATGTAAATGTTTGTGTATTATGAACAAATGCATTTTGTCTTTTCTTACATAAATGCTTTTGAAATCATGAGCTTTTATATCTTGTCAATTTGTCTTTTCCATAAATGCTTGTAGGAAGTACAATTAATGCTTTTGAAATCACGAGCTATTATATCTTGTCAATTTGTCTTTTTTATAAATGCTTTGAGAAGTACAATGATTTATTTCAAAAAGGTTTTTTTGAAATAATACAATATACATAAGGGTTCTTTTTATGAAAGCTTGTCTTTTTGTATATGAATGACTTTGTATGATTTTAAAGCATATACTCTAATATGAAATATGCATGCTTCTGAAGGTTCTGTTACATATGACTCTAAAGAAAAAATCTTCATCTTGAAGTAGTCGATCTTCTTAGAGAGACTTTATGATTGTATGGCCCATCAAGCTTTTTCTTCAAAATAGTATGATTGCATCAAATTATTGCACTTGATCAAGTTGTCTTCACTCTTCTTAAGTGAAATAACCTTGCATCAAATACATGTTAAATACATGGCAAATGATATCAAGTCATAATATAACATTTCATATATCATCATGTTAAGCATAAGCATATCATATTACATCATATATGCATCATCAAAATATAGTTTCTCAACAGATAGGTGGGGTTTGATGCTGATACTATAGTTATTTCACGCCATGAGAAAATATTTGTATAATCTTTGATGATGATTATAGTGGTTATCTTCTGTGGATACATTGATATATTCATGACACATACGACCGTGACGTATTTGTCGTGAAGTATATCGAAGCTTACGGAGAATATAACGACCATAATCATCTTCAATCTTTGTCACCATTGATGGTTATTTGCAAGTGTTTATTTTAAAACATTATTTTATCATTGAAATGTTTTAGAAAATCATTCATCAAGTAATAATAAACCGACTTTCCACGGATGTGGCAAGTATGAGTCAAATCCACAAGGAACGAGATACATTCATAATTAAATCCAAAACTTCAATTTATTAATATCACAAAGGTTTACAACTACGTTAATATTACAATTCTAATTAAATGACAATCTAAAAATAAAAATGAACTGAAACATGGTTGCTAAGTCTTCTCCGGATCGCCAGGGGTAATTCTGTCTTTTCACCACATGTGCATCTGCACTTTGCATTGTAAATACACCTGTAGATCTGTTTCTAACTTATTAAGCTAAAACAACAAAATCAAAGAGTTAGTAAATAATCACTAATTAATTCCAAGTCACACTATAACTATTTCAGAACTAATTACTAAATTAAACTACGATTAAAAACAAAGAAAACTAAAACTATCATTTCTAACTAGACAAATGAGTTAAATATACTTTAACTAGCCTAACTACTATTCGTTTATTACTAAATGTTAGAAAATACTAAAAACTACGTAAAATCAAATAAGTAAGCAAATGACTGTTTTGTCCCTGAATAGTGCAAAATTGGATTCAAATAGGTTTTCACAAACAAGAAGTATGAAGGGGCAGACTAAGTCTGATTCTAAGTATTTCTCTTTTGTTCTCTTTTTGACAGACTCAAGAGTCTATCGGACTTGAAAAACTCATTTAGAAACTCCGGATACAAGCGTTTCAAGATCGATAAAAATTCTAGAACCGTTTGACCCGAAATCTAAAATTGCAAAAACCTAATTTTGCAGAACGCTTAAAAGGCTAACCAAATAAACTCTGAACGAGTTGATTTTTGGTTTGCACACAGTTAACACACTAATAAATAGCATAGAACAATAATATTGGAAAAACCAAGAAGATTGTCACAACGTATAACGAGTGTAAATCAGAGCAAAATTTCAGTTTTTACTTCAGTACACTATTCACTTATACTAATCCCAAGAAAGCACTGTTGCTCAAAACATACATCATTACAGTCATGCATAACCTACTACTAGCTAACTAGCAGAAAATACAACTAATTATACTTAAGAAAATAAATTCTAAATTAACTACCTACATTACCTGTAAGAAACATACATTGATACTAGAGTAAACTGCTAGGTTAAGCCAAGTTAGACTAACCTACATATGTAAATTACACTAAGTTAACTTGTTGACATTAACTAACTTACTGTCATGGCTACATGTAACTAATTCATTAATCTTGAGAAAAGAAAATTAAGTATTATACTAACTACAAATTCATGTCAAATACTAACCTAACTCTAACTAGTGCTAATATAACACTCAACTAATTCGTACATAACATGCATTGAGTCAACTAATCCGAACACTAATTAACAGGAAAAAGTACTCAAAATTAACACTAAAACAAATAACAACAATGTATTCCTAAAACACCATGCTAACATCTACTTAATGGGAACGACACTTGCTAATGCTACACCCAAAGTATTCTACTTACTAAACACACTCAGCATATGAACATAACAAATCAATGCCATAACCTGTTAATTATCCATCAAACTAACTAAATCTAAATCTAACAACTAACAATCACAAATTTCACTTTATATGGATCCAAGCTCAAAAATCGGGTAGAACTCACCTACCCGATTTTCACTAATTACCTAAATCTAAAAACCAAACAACAATTGGATGTTGCATACATTTACAGAATTAGAATAATTCCTAAACACACAGAAACAATTCATTCTGCATGAATCTAATATAACTACAGACCTAAATTCAATTGCCTTCAGCCGACTAGAATTAATCTAGCCAGTTTAGGGACTAGAATGAAAATCGATTCAAATGGCAACTCGAATCTCAAAAACATAAAGCAACAACAGAAATTAAGAGTTAAACTCAACCTAGATGTGGGTTCACGCACCACCAAACTTAAGCTAAAGCTGAAACAAAATAAAAATCGCAGACAAATCAAAATAAAAACAAGCATACACGCAAATTGGGTTTTATCTAAAAGAATTGGGAAAAGAAGAAGACACACCTTAATTCTGGACGTTCGACGAATGAGGGGGTAGAGGCGAGCAGAATTTTCCATGCGAACTGTGCTCTAGAGCCTTCGGTGATGTTGTTACTGCCTTCACTTTGCTGCAGCTTGCTGGAAGGCGCAGGTTGGAGATGCTTCGAAGGTGGGATGTGAAGCCAATGGTGAAGAGATTCGGATGGGGGTAGAGCCGACTAATCATTCTTGGGGTAGACAACACCTCAAGAAGAAATGGCGCACTCCACAACTGCTCTACCATCAAAAGACAACATGGAGCGTCAGCTACAACAGGGTGAGAAGAAAGGAAGACATGGAAGAAGAGAAATGGAGGAAAAGGGAATGGCGGCTAAGGGAAATGCTTGGCAAAACCAAGCAAAACTCAAAGAGGAAGAAGATGGAGCGTATGGGTGGCTGAGTGTGATCATCGCAAAATTTTTCCTTTCTTATGGTTTTTCACTCTTCCTTTCTCTTTTCCTTTAAAACCTCTATTTTCTCCTTTTTGAAGGGAGAAAATAAAAAGAAAGAAAAGAAGAGAGAAGAGGAAAAGAAGAGAAGAGAGAGAGAGGAACTCTTTTGCGGGGTCTCACTTGACCTTGATTTGAAAATATTTAAGAAAATAACTCGCCTCCGTTTTGAAAATGATGCGGGAAAATTGGGAGACGGGATTCGGTCGTCGTTACGAGGTTCGACCGTTTCTGGCGCCTTTACCAGAGGTAATCGAACTAAGGATCAAATTTATGCCCTTTTGCTTTGCCTAAATATTATCTAACAATTTATTCTAAGTATAAATGCACAAAGAATCATGCTTTTGCAATGCAAGGATGTATGCTCTTTTGAAAAGAATGATTTGAAAATCTAAGATTTTTCCAAGTGAAAATGAAGTGGATGTGATAATGGAAATGAAGAAATGATAAATAGTTGAATCTAACTTAGAACTTGAGATAGATCTGAAAAATGATGTTTGAAGTTCTAAGTTTTTTAAATAAACAGAGTTGGGAAAATAAATCTTTGACTTTGAGGAAGAATGATTTGAAGCTGAGAGAAAAGGAAATTTCAAAGTCAAAAATAGGATTTGAATTTTGGACTTGGATTTAGGAGAGGAAATGGAATTTTGAAACGGAATTAAATTCCGGATTTGAAATGGGATTTGAGAGATCCAAAATTGAGTTTGAAAAAGAATAGAATTGGGTTTAAGAAATCTAGATGAGATATGAGAAATAGAATTGGTTTTTGGAATTTGGAAATCAAGATAGACTGGGATTTGGAATCTGACATCTTAAATGGATTTGGATCCGAAGTCTGAGATCCAAAAATGGAGTTGAATCCAAAATCTGGAATGGAATTTAAATCTGAAGTCTGAGATCCAAGATGGAATTGGATTCTGAGAAATTCGAATGGAAATTTAAACATAGAAATGGTTTTAAGAAGTCCAAATGAAATCTGAAAATGGAATTGGATTTGAAATCTGGAAATCGAGATAGATTTGGATTTTGAAATCTAGAATTGGGAATGGAATTGGATTTGAAATCTAGGATCCAAAGTGAAATTTGAATCCAAAGTCTGAATTCTAAATGGATTTTGGATCCGAAGTCTGAAATCCCAGCTGAAGTCAAATTCTGGAATCCTAAATGGAATTGGATCCGATGTCTGAGATCCAAGATGAATTTGGGTTCTGGATCCTAAACGGAATTGGATCCAAGATCTGGAATCCAAGAAGGAATTGGATTCTGGATCCTAAATGGATTTGGATCCAAAATCTGAGATCCAAAAAGTGAAGATTGCATTTGGAAATCTGGATTCAAATTGGGATTGGGTTCTAACTTTGGATTTGGATTCTGAAAGTCCAAATGGGACTTTTGAAGATGGGTTTGGGTTTTAAAAATCCGGATTGAATTTAAAACTTTAGAAAAGAATCAAACTTTGAGATTTAGAATCAATCTCAAAACTTTGAATTGAGAATTAAGACTCAATCTGAAGATAAAGAATAATTTTGAATTTTGAAATCAGAAGATGAATCAGAGATTTCAAATTTAACTTGAACTTTGAAATTGAATTTGAATTTTTGAAATGAAATTTTGAATATAAAATTGAATTTAAAATTTCAAAGTCAAATTGGACTTTGAATTCGAAATTTAAATCTTTGAAATAAGATGGAAGAATAAATTGAAATAGAGATTGAAGAAAGATATTTGAGATCACTTGGATTTTGGAAAAGAATTTTAAAAACATGATGTTGTTCTATCTTAAATGATGAATGAATTTAAATAATTTTGAAATTGGTTTTGAAAATCATATTTCATTCTTTAAGTGAATTAAAATATGATTGAGGATATATTGCATCCCAGACTATGGTCATTGAATGTATTATATAATAATCATATTTAAATTTAGGTGAAGAATAAAACATATTTTTGTGCTTTTATAGAGTTTAAAATGAAATTAACTCTCAATATATCCTGAATATGGCCATTGATATATATTTTGAGTTAATTTTAAGTTAAACTCTGATAAAAGAAGAAAAATATTTAAAAATATGATGATTTTTAGAAAGAGATCCAGTGTGGATCCAATGTTATTCCATAAAAGATGAAAATCCTAAGTCTTGTTCACATCCTGACTATGACCATTGATGTAAATCATCAATTTAGGATTTAATCACCTTTTATTAGAATGGTGCATGTGCCATTCATGTTTCTATTCGTGGATTTTTGAGAAACAAAGAGAAAAATAATATGAAAATAAGCCTTTCAGGATATTTACAATGCTTGCTCATTCTACCTAATACAGGAAGATATGGAAGTTTTATCAACACCTAATTATTACAACCTTTCAACTGAATTTAAAATTGAATTTAATGTTCCTAAACTAAAATAACATCTTTAACTTACTACCTGCAAAACTGAGTTAGTATAGAGCAAGATTGCAAAAAAATGTGAAAGATGATAGAAGATATTAAACTGAATCTAAGATGTTATGTTCATATGGAAAATATATATGGAGATGCCCTCATTCAATGAGAAGGTGATACCTCAACCGATGGAAGATGCTTGTGGAAGTCGCCAAAATAATGCCTGATGTGCAAGAAATGTGAGGAAGATGTATGATATGCAAGTAGCTGTGAAGGTGAGTTAGGTTGGAGGGTATATTAATGATGCAAAAAGACACAACACAAGGCTATGAGGAAGGTGGAGTGCCTAGTTGCAGGTCGGCTGAATGCAGGTAGGGATATAAAGGAAATGCACTGTGAAGGTGCAGAAATATGATGAGGTGATATAGTGTGTTACCATAGATATGAAGTAGGAAATATAGCCTAGTGTGCAGGTGACAGATGGAGGATATACTGAAATTTGAAGAAGTGGATGTGAAGTTGTTGTACCACAGTGAGCCACGTATGCAAATGGAGATCTTAAGTGCAGAAACAAAGTGGAGATATACATATACAGCCTGTAGTAAATGAGTGTATACCGATGAGGGTGGATGGCTAGTGTATACTGCGGTGCAACAGTAGGTTATGCTGGAAGTGGATTAAGGAAACTGGGAGGTCACTACAGATGGAGCTGGACATTGAAGGCTGTGGTGGAGGATACAATGTTAATGGGGAGTTGGATATGGCAGGTACGGGTACTAGAACTGGCAGTGATGGCAAATACACAGCTATTGGAACAGAATATATAAGTTGCAGCAGTTCTTTGAACTGCTGGACACCTAAAATGATTACAACAATTCTTTGAGTTGCTGTAAAAAAAATGGAGGTTGCAATGGTTCTACAACCACAATGATCACAACAACTTTTTGTAATGGCAGTAACAGCTAGGGGTGGCAATTTCTGACACGACCCGCCAACCCGCCTCTTAGGCGGGTTCGGGTTGGGCTTAAGCCAACCCGTTTAATAAACGGGTCGACCCGCGTAACCCGTTTATTAAACAGGTCGGGTTCGGGTTGGGGGTATGCCAACCCGCCAACCCGGCTGACCCGTTTAATAAACGGGTTAGGCGGGTGGGTCAACCCGCCAACCCGTCTGCCCGACCCGTCAACCCGCCAACCCGACCCGCCAACCTGCCTACCTGCCAACCCGATCCGCCAACCCGCCAACCTGAAAACCCGTTCACCCGACCCAACCCATTTATTAAATGGGTTGGCGGGTGGTGTCGGGTTAACCGCTTATTAAACGGGTCGGGTTCGTGTTTGCCACAGCCGACCCGTTTAATAAACAGGTCGGGTTCGGGTTGAGGTATGCTGACACGCCAACCCGACCCGCCAACCCGCCAACCCGACCCGATTGCCACCCCTAGTAACAGCATGACATAATTTTCAAGAAATCCTTAAGGGGAATGCACATCTCATGCTTAGTAACTTGAAAGGGAAGATAAAAGGCCAAACAATCACTTCTAAGAGTCATACCAGAAAAGAAAATGTCAAATCAGGCCAACAATTTGTGTTCCAGAAGCAAAGCCAAAGAAATTGTCCAATATAACTAGGTGAACTCATTCGATCTTATGGACTGGAATTGGCAGACCATGTTACAGACTGCAAATTACGAGCTTCTTGATCCATCAAACTACTCTAGTGCCTCACGGAAGAAAGAAGTTGACTTGCCACCTTAGGAATGCCCATAGTTGAGATGAGGAATGCTGAAACTACTGAACAAATCCACAACAACCACTTATGGAAATTGGTGGAACAACTTCAGCTAGCAACTCCAACAATGCAATAAGCAAAAGTCTTATAGGATGCATAAACTCTTAATGTTGCATTGGAATTCTTACCCCAAAATATGCAACTACTAAACATTCTCAAAGCCTCCCTCAGTTATGGTTTTCATGCGCAGTGATCTCTACTGTGAAATCATGCCTACATTAGCTATTAATTTAGCTTTGGAACCAAAGTAGTTCGCTAGTTGTGATAATAAAAACCATGACTAAATTCTTAAAAAGACAATAGGAAAACTGCAATGGCATAAGCTATAAACATAACTTTGGAACAAAGAACTACATTACTTATGATAATAAAGAACATGTCCTAAATTATAAAAAAAAAGAGGAAAGAACAAGAGCTTATCAGCTTGTCGAAAAATAGGTTTGTATATGTAGATCCCACAAGGCAGAATAGATAAAAAGGAACTCAGGACCTTTGAACGTTCAGAACTCTTCAGAGATGTCCCTGGGAACAACAGTCTTGATCCTGCTTAATCCCATTGCAATAGTCTATCAATTGGTTAAACCAAGTTCTCACATAATTATTCTAATGCTTCTTAAAATGCCCATTGCGCATGACATTGCTATGCTTCACCATTGCTTACCATGAATTTGATTTTTTTGAGGAAGGAGAAGCCACCACTGCTGCTGCACCCTTGATGTGGGAAAAAAAACTGATCATATAAGAGGCATATCCAGTTTAACATTAATCAGAAAATGCACGAAGTCGAGATGCAAATGGGTCAGGCTTAATAACATTGAACGTGGCTTTTGCTGGATTAAACCAATGCTAAAGGGGATTCAAACGAAACAGAAATTCAATGACAGTGACCCGTTAGTGGCCAAGTGCTGTGTAAATGGGAATGGGTGTATGAAGGCTATTGACAAGTGGATTGTAAGCAGAAATGAATTCAAAGGAGGGCATCCCAACAACGTAATTACTGATAATGTGTGAGGAATAAACACTCGGATGATGCTTCAAACAAGAGCACAACAAAGGAAGCCGTGAATAAGATATTATCCAAGACAAAAGATCAAAGGCAGTAAGTAATCAAATATAACCATCAACCTCACAATCAGAAAAAAAAATGGAATATAACTATGAAGATTAGAACCTGTAAAATGAGATGCTCCCACTCGTGCTTTCATAAGGAGAAATAAACAAAAAAGAAAAGGGGGTTCGAAGGGATTTAACAAAACTCTCTAGATCGCCGTTGTGCATCGTATGACTCATCGGCATATGGGTACTCAGTACCCAGATATGCCTCCTCCGAATGCCAAGCACGAAACACTACCAAATGGGATTAATCGAAAAATCGACTATGAGAAAGGGAAAAGGGAACATGAATAAATGCAACAGTTCCAGAACGACTAAGGTGTCGTCCAATGTTTATTCAGAACAAGAAATCAAAATGTAAAGACAATTAACGTAAATAGCAGAAAAGAATAGGAAATCTATTGATGAAAATAAAAACAGAGAAAAACTGAGCGTAAACAAATTTTTAAACCGAAAATCCGGGAAATCTAATAAATACACGAATGAGATGTTGGGATGAATCCTCCGTTGCTTTTGCACAAGGGCAGATTGATGTTGCATAAGCAACTCGACGTTACCCATGGCGCGTTAATGGTGTTAAAAACAAGAAATCAAAGGGGAATTAGAATTTACAGAGGAAAAGGAATGTACTTACCTGTTTGGCATGAGAGAAAGGGAGAGAACTTCCTTCAGTTGATCAAGAGAGAAGATTAGAGGAAGGCAAAGAGGAAATAAGAGGAAAACGAAGAAGGAGAAGAGTCGATCGTGAAGAAGCAATGTGCGGGGGTGGAAAATGGATTGAACTGTGGGGATGATGGAGAATTGTGGATAATGGATGCTGGAGAAGGGCCTCTAAGGGTTCTCTTTAAAGAGGATAAGGAAGGTTCGGGAGGGGAATCGTTGGAGATGGAGGGCCATCGAGCAGGAGAGAAGGCAATAGAGGATGCGAACGGGAGGTGGCCGTTGCAACTTTCCTCAAAATTCCAAAGAGGGGGCTCCCTTTAAGAGTTTTCTAAAAAGTGGTTCTTGATTTTCAAAAGGGGTTTTTAGAAAAAGAACATTTTCAAAAAGGGAGGTTCTAAAAACTTTTTTCTTCTTTTCTATTTTTCTATTTTTTTGTTCTTTTCTTCATTTTCTATATATATTTTTTTGTATTTTTTGAAAACAAAATTCTAAAGCTATGGGATTTCTATAAAGTTTTCAAATATTTACAAAAGAAGGCTTTTTTGAAAGTTTGATGTTTATCTTTTGGAATTTTCTTCAAAAAAATGGGTTTGGATCCAGGTTTTGAGAAAATGTTTGAGTTTTGAACCTCAAATCAAGAAATATAACACGATGGATCCAAACGGATACCGGACGAACTGTTTGAGCCATTCAAAAGCTAATTTTGGTAATTTTGAGAATTTGGTTGAAAATTGGATGAGAAAGCTCAGATTTGGATTCTGACAATGGATCCGGATCCAAAATTGAGTCAGATATATAAAATGAATTTAATTTCAGAAAAATCTGAGAAATAAACTAGAATTTAGATTTAAAAGTGACTCAATTACTCAGAAAATGGAATCAGGGGCAGAAAGGGAATATTTTAAAAGATTTTGAAAATTTTGGGGTGTTCACAGATGCCCCTCTTTGCTACTAAGCGGGTTGAAAGCCAAGCTTAGTGGAAAAGAAACACTCCAAATTTTTAAAAAAAATGCCTTATCCTTATCCTGGGTGTGGAAGAATTTATTTTGAAAAGACAAGATTTTTCAGACTTAATACCTTATCCTGAATGGCTTTGGGGAGACAAAATCCTCGAAAATGATATGACTGAATAATAGAGGAGAAAATCGTGATGGGACTTTGGGCGGAGATCCCGAAATGATAAAAGATAAGAATTTTGATCAAGTCTCACGAGTGAGACAAGATCAGCTTTTTGGAAGGACTCAGGTTTAGCCCTTAACCTGGATGGGGCGAATATATATGAAGATGAATTGAATGGGGAAAGGAATATATGAGGACCTTGATGGGATATTTTTGGCAAATGTCTCATGAGATGAAGCTCAAGTAGGATCCTATCCTGGATGGATATACAAAGCATGGATTACTCGATGGGAAGAACCATGATGGAACTGAAAGAAAACATCTTGTCAAAACGAGGATTTTTGTAGGAACAAAACTCAGGTTTAACCCAAACCTGAAAAAGGAAGATACCTCGTGACACGTGGTTCAGGCTTAACCCTTAACCTGAAGGGGACGACCAAATGGAATCCTCGAATGAAGAAACCATGATGGGACCTTTAGAGTTTGGACGAACAAATCCGAAAGGGGTTTGCGAAAGGAGGAAGATGGGGGTTCCCTAAAACTTGAAAAAGGGATGATCTTGGGTGTCTCATCGCTGAGGCTGAAATAGCTTTTGAAATGGATGGCTTTTCACAGAAAATTCAGATTTGACCCTTAACCTGAGTGGGAACGACCATACAGAATTCTCGAATGAAGAAACCATGATGGGACAAGAAGAGATACCTCTCCTGAATGAGGCAACTCTTCTGCTAGGTTGCATCAAAATGGATATTGAATATTTATTTCATTTTTGGAATAGCTAGAAAATTTTGCCAATAAGATAAAATTATAGTTGACTCTAAATCTTGAAAATGTGCACGTATATGCAAAAGACATTCCCTCTTTTAACTAGAGTATTTCCTCCAATGAGGTTAACTCCTTGGTCTTGAGAGTCAAATTCAAAATTTTAACGCTGATGATTTTCTTTAAGGAAGCTATCCATTCCCTTGATATGAGAAGAGAAGAAATATTCTTAATCTCATAAAAGCAAGTAGTGAAAAGATATTGATAAAAGGATTTCGCATGAGAGAAGATGACTTCTGGCAATTTTGGCAGTTTGATATCTGGGTGTTTTCCCATGATGTTCCTTTTGCACTCTTTTTGAGTCATTGAATTTTCTCGGGTTTTAACATCATCCTTTATTTTGGAGATGTGTCCTGACTTTTCTCTCTTTTTCTCGGAGAAGGGTACGTCATAAACTCCTTCATCTTGGAGACGTTCTGATCCTTCTCTTATCTCAGGAATTCTACTGATGATATTGGCTCAAAAGGTCTTTAGATGATAGCAGAAATCAAATATCATTTAGGGTTTGTTGATAGGTTCATCACACTCGCCTTCATCTCGACGGTGATCTGAACTTTCCCTGGAAGGATCTTTCACAAACTCCTTCATCTCGGAGATGATCTAAATCTTCTTTGGCCCCGGGGGTCTAGCTCGCATATTCGTCTTCATCTTGACGACAGTTGAGAGATCCCTTTTGTAGATATTTGATTGCAACTTTACTGGATTGAGAAGACATTGGTTGAGTGAATTTTTTTAATCGCTCAGGATATTTCCACTGCCTGATTGTCAGATAGTCATCTTTAAACATGTGCCATAGCCATGATCAATATCAATTCGCTTCTGGCTTTTCAATATCATTGAATATTTTCTTTTGCTAATCATACCGAGGATATTTCTTTCATCCTTTTGGTTGATCAACAGGGAAAAGTTCTGAATTTTATCCCTTTCTCGCAAAAAGTTTTACCCTTTTGGAAAAGAATACTAGAGGTAATTTGAGGTGGTTTATTTTGTGCAGTAAAATGTTGGGATCAACAAATGTCTTCAATCAAATTGGCAAAGTTTTCACAAATTCTTTGTGAAATAATCACTCAATATAGATTTTGATGAGACCTTGAGTTGAACTTTTGGTTTTGGAGATTTTGACCAGTAAAACTGGGACATTTTATTTAACGACCAGTGAAGGAGCTGGGACTTTTTATTTAACGACTAGTGGAGACTGGAACCTTTGATTTAATGAACAGTGAAAACTGGGACCTTTCATTTAACGACCAACGAAGGAGCTGGAACCTTTCATTTAACGACCAATGAAAACTGGGACCTTTCATTTAACGACCATCGAAGGAGCTAGAACCTTTCATTTAACGACCATTGAAAACTGGGACCTTTCATTTAACGACCAGCGAAGGAGCTGGAACCTTTCATTTAACAACCAGTGAAAACTGGGACCTTTCATTTAACGACCAGCGAAGGAGCTGGAACCTTTCATTTAACGACTAGTGAAAACTGGGACCTTTCATTTAACGACCAGCGAAGGAGCTGGAACCTTTCATTTAGTGACCAGTGGAAACTGGGACTTTTCATTTAACGACTAGCGAAGGATCTGGAACCTTTCATTTAGTGACCAGTGGAAACTGGGACTTTTCATTTAACGACCAGCGAAGGAGCTGAAACCTTTTATTTAATGACCAGTGAAAACTGGGACCTTTCATTTAACGACCAACAAAGGAGCTGAAACCTTTCATTTAACGATCTGATTTAAGATTAAGATTTTTACGAGGACAAACAACACGAGGACTGAGTCTTGTGACTGAACTTGATCTTTAGATTTGAAGATTTTGAGAAGTAACCCGTGCGAGGATTGGGTTTTTCAAAGGATTCAACTTGCAAATCAAATTTGGAATAATGAAGATTCTTGACAAAGATTTAGAATTTAACAGACCATCCTAACTAATTGTATGTGGTCTGCTTTCAGGATTATCCCCTTATTCTGAATGTGCAATAGAATAGACATTTGATGAGAATTTAGGAAAAATGATTCAGGTTTATCCCTTAACCTGAAAGGGAAAATAATATTTTTGTGAAGAGATGACCTGAGACTTGAATTTAGAAGGGATATGACAAGATTTATGATTTATGATTTGTGATTTATGATTTATGATTTATAATTTATGATTTAGATGGACCAACAGATTTAGTTGTATGTGGTCCAATTTTCAGGATTAACCCCTTATCCTGAACGGGGAGTAGAAAGAATAATATTTGTGAAGATAGAAGGAAATAAAATTTGATGAAAATTTGATAAAAATGGAGGAAATTTGAGGAAATTTGATTTATTTTGTAAAAGAATTCTCACAAGTAGCATTGTTGCTCTTATGAGTGATCTCAGGATTATCCCTTATCCTGAATGGGAAATTTTATAAAGGTGGAAAAAAATCAAATAAATTTATGAAATATTTGTTTTTGAAAAGAATTCTCACAGGTAGCCTTGTTGCTTCTGTGAGGGGTCTCAGGATTATCCCTTATCCTGAATGAGAAAAGAATAGAATTTAAGGAAAATTAATGAAGAGAAATTGATATAAATTTAGACAATAAAGATTGAGAAAACTTGTGTTGCAAAGGAATTCTCGTAGGTAGCATTATTGCTCCTACGAGGGGTTTCAGGATTATCCCTTATCTTGAAGGGAAAATAGAATAGACATTTATTAAGAATTTAGGAGATCATAAAAATGATTCAGGTTTATCCCTTCACCTGAAAGGGAAAAGAATACCTCAAAGGCCGAGGTTCAGATTTGTCCCTTCACCTGAAAGGGAAAAGAATATTTTGAATAGATAACTTGAGACTTGAATTTAGAGGGGATATGAAGAGATTTATGATTTATGATCTATGATTTACATGGACCAGCACATTTAGCTGTATGCGGTCCAACTTTCAGGATTAACCCCTTATCCTGAGCGGGGAAAAGAAAGAATACAATTTAAGAAGATAGAAGGAGATAGAACCTGATGAAAAAAATGGGGAAAATTTGAGGAAATTTGATGAAAATTTATCTTGTAAAAGAATTCTCACAAGTAGCATTGTTGCTCCTATGAGTGATCTCAGGATTATCCCTTATTCTGAGTGGGAAAAAGAATAAAATTTAAGGAGAATTATTGAAGAAAAAATTGATATAAATTTAGAACATCAATAAAGATTGGTGAAAACTTGTGTTGCAAAAGAATTCTCATAGGTAACATTATTGCTCCTACGAGGGGTCTCAGGATTATCCCTTATCCTGAATGGGAACACCTCGGACAACGAGGGTCAGGTTTATCCCTTAACTTGAGCGGGAATGAAGGAAAAGAAAATACCTCATGGGAAGGAGGCATCAGGTTTATCCCTTAACCTGAAAGGGTAAATAGTTTGATAAAATGTAATAAAATTGAGGAAAATTTGATAAAACTTGATAAAATTTGATAAAATTTGATAAAATTGATGTAAACTTGATAGAAATATGAATAAAATGAATGAACTGATAAAGATAACAAGATTTAACTGAAAATTTTATAAGATTTGAGAAAACGAGTTTGTCTGATCCTGCCTGCATATGGGATTTTTAAAGTGAAAGGAAAAGGGTTCATTTTGAAAGGCAAGTGAGAAATCATTTTTGGGAAGAAAATCAACCGCAAGAAGAATAATCAACGCGAGATCTGATCTTTTAAGTCAAACATGAGAGATCATTATGAGGGTCAATTTTTGAAAGCAACAGTTTGAAACCTAATTTTGAAAAAGAAGATCAACAATAGATCTGATTTCTGAAAATAACAGTTCGAAATTGATAATAAGATCAACACAAGGGTTGATTTTTGAATATAATGTTTTAAAACCAAATCTTGGAAGATAAGACCAACACAAGGGTTGATCTTTGAATATAATGTTTTGAAATTGATAATAAGATCAACACAAGGGTTGATTTTTGAATATAATGATTTGAAACCAATCTTTGAAGATAAAACCAACACAAGGGTTGATCTTTGAATATAATGTTTTGAAACCAATTTTTTTGGAAAAATAAGATCAATATGAGGTTTGATAATGGTTCGAAACCCATTTTTGAAAACTACGATCAACACGAGGGTTGATTTTTTAATGCAATGGTTCGAAACCAATTTTTTGAAAAATAAGATCAACACGAGGGTTGATTTTTAAAGAATGATTTGACACCATTTTTAGAAAAGAAAATCAAAACGAGGGTTGATTTTTGAAAAAGATTGGACCAAAAATATTTGAAATTTTCGGTTATCATGATGAAGATTTTGCAGAAACTTTCAAAATTTAATGATTTTTGAAAGACCCTCATAGGTAATATCATTTCTCTCATGAATGATGTCAAGATTGTCCCGCATTCTGAAAAAGAACAGGAATTTAATGCCCCAGTATGGCAAAAGAAGGAAATATTGGATATTAGATATATAAAGAAAATTGTCTTTTCATTGATAAGAAAAGGTTGATAACAGAACTGAAATATTTACAAGAACTTTGAAAGAAAAAAATATAAAAGACGGGGCCGACTTGCCTCTACAAGATGACTGAAAAAAAAGGAATGACAGTGCAGAAAAACTTTGGCATCCTCAATTCTTTGAGTGGTCCGGAAATGGCTCTGTCGGGACTGCTGGGCGCTCTTCTTCCTCGTCCTCCACCAGCTCACTTCTATCAATGCAGTCTTGTATCATATGCTTGAGGACGAAGCAATGTTTTGTATCATGCCATGTTGCCCTATGGTACTTGCAGAATTGGTCTTCAAATTTTCCCAAGATTACGGGAGGATCCGATATTTTAGGGAGTTTGATCATCCCATGCTTTAATAGGTAATCCAGAACTGTTTCTAAAGTTTGATCTAAAGGAGTGAAGACTCGATCTTTCTCCCACTTGATGTACTTGGGTTTCTCTTGAAGATCACCTTTTTGCTGGAGGCCATCTAGGAGTGGTTTGTCATTGTTCTTAAAAGACCTTTCCTTCTGCCCCTTGTTCTGATATATTCTTGGGCCATTGCCGCTGTTATTTTTGTTTCCTCTGCTGCTACTGCCATGATGGTTGCCGGAGGTATCAGCTAAATGAGTGAACTGTGCCTTCTTCTTCTGGTCTTGGATATTCTTGACCAGAGGCATGCCCTCATAGAGTCCATTTTCTATTCCTGCCTCGAGTCATTCGGCTCGCTCAATCAACTTGATAAAGGATTTTGCTGGAGAAGTGGCAATGAGGCTTCTCATGGGCTGAGAGAAATTGTTGAGGATGATCTGCAATGTGTGCTCCTCTGGAATGGGTACCTTTATCTTATTACAGGTGCTTCTCCACCTGTGAATGAAATCTCCTGCTCGTTCATTTTCAGTTTGCTTCAGGTTGTAAAGATGATTTAGTGTAGGTGAAGCTTCAGTGTTGAATAAGAAACGTTCAATGAACAAATTTACTACCTTATCGAACTCTCGTAGTTCGATAGGATTGATGTGGTCGGCATACCACCTGGCCGCTACACCCTCTAGACTGCGGGAAAGCAAATGAACAAAGCTTTGTTGTCCTTTCTGAAACGACAACATCTTGTATAAAAAGTGGCTAGGTGAGCCTTAGGATTGCCAGTCCCGTCAAACTTGAGAAACTTGCGAGGAAGATTCTCCAGATTATCATCCCCATCTAGGCCATCGTAAAAATCCTCGCCAGTGTAGGTCTGCTTTCCCTTACTCTTAGCTTGAATGTCCTTGATTGCTCGATTCATCTCCTTCATTTGCTTGCTCATCGGGTCCTCTGCTGAAATCCCAGACTTGGGCTTGTTGATGGACTCGGGTTCTTCTGCAACTATCTTTACAGACTGCTTTGGAGGATTCTGGCTGAACACATACTATTCCTCTTCTTCTAATTATTCTTCCTCTGATTTTGTCTCCTCAGAAGTATTGTCTGACTGTCTCTTCTTCTTGATGATTCTGATATGCTTTTTCACAACTTTCTTTTTCAGCTTGCTCTTAGGGACTTCCTTTTTCCAACTAATCTCGGCCTATTCTGACACCATTTTGGCCATCAACTTCTGGAACAAACCATAGATAACTGGATCAACATCATCTCCTTTATCCTGGCTCTGTCCTCTGGATGACCTAGGAGAGTTCATTCATTCTATTTCACTGTCGCTGAATTGTTGAAAAGTCTCCTTTTTTATCCTTGTCTGAACCATTTTTGAATATCAATGCTTTCTGCAGAAGAAAGTGGAGGTTTTTAGACCGAAGAAATTTTGAGAGAAGTTTTGACAAGATGAAGGATTTTGTCAAATATATTTTAAAAAATTGTATCTCATTACTAGGGATTGAGTCACCACAAAAATTCGTGACAATTGCGTTGTTACTCTACGAGAGAGAGTAACCAACTAAAATATGAAAAAAAATGTTTAAAAAGGACATCTCTTGACGAAAAGAGTTTTTATTTATGAAAAGATAAACAATAAAAATAGAGTCATAAGATACATTGAAAATATAGGAGGGAAAATGAATTTGAAAATATAAATGGTAAAGATTTAAAAATTTGAAGAATTTGCAGGCAGGATCAGAAGATTTTGAAGAAATTTTGAAGAAGAAAAAGGAAAATACACCTGGGTTTTAAAAACAAAGAGGAAATTTTGAATAATATATACCCAGGGTTTTGGAAAATATAAGGAAGATATAAAATATTACACGATCACAGATGTACAAACAAGGATGCACATACAACACTCCCTAAGCTGAATCTAAATGCAATATTTGAAATGGGTTGTAGGACCTTATTCCTAACTCTAAGATTTAGATCATCTGATTCCAATCAAGGTACGCCGATATACTCACGCCGAAGCTCAAAGCACGTTGCATAACAATATTTCTCTGATTCTAATTTAATGGCTTCCCAACATCCTTGAGCACCTACCGATATACCTCTGTTATCGTCGCAAAATTTTTCCCCCGTCTTCCCTTCCTTGCGGAAGAGAGAAAGAGGAAACGCTTTCGCGCTTCAAACTTGACCGGATTTTGGAAATTGTTTTGAAATACTCGCCTCCGTTTTGAAAATTGCGGGAAAATCCATGGGATGGGGCTCGACCTGTCGGTACGAGGTTCGACCGTTCCTGCCGCCTTTAACAGGGGTAATCGAACCAAGGACCAAAATTGTGCTTGACTTAGCGAAATTATCAAAGTTATGTTCTATCCTAAATGCACAGAGAATTCAGGCATGTGCTATGAGATTTTGGAAAATACAAGTTGGAAAACATGATGTATGCTTAGAAAATATTTGGAGTTGAAAAGATTCTCTCAGGAAAAAGGTCAATTTCTCAGGAAACTCAGATAAAAAGGGTTTTTGAAAACATGAGAAAGCTTATAAAGATGTGAGGAAATCAGGAATAGTTGAAAATCCTGGGAAAATGGAAGTGATTCTTAAAAAAAAGGTGAACCTTTGAAAAGGGAAATACTTTTTAGGAAAACTTGGACTTTGAGAGTTTTCTTAGGAAAATGATGGAAGATTTATAGGAAAACTCATTGGAGGAGAAAATTCAAAACTTGGGGAATCGAAATCCTGGGAATTTTACCTTTTGAAATACTTGGAAATCGATTTTGGATCTTGGAGAAAGATTGGAAAACTCTTTTGAATCTCTTAAGAAAATATCATTTTCCAGGGAAAACTGTGGAAAAACTTGTCTTTGGAAAACCGATTTTTGAAAAATCCTTAGAGTTTCTTGAGAAATCGATTTCTTGAGAATGAAGTTTTCTTGAGAAAATCTTGAGAAAATCAAGGATTTCATGATGCAAATGACATGAGTGAATGAATGCACTTTGAAAAGATTTTCTAAGGAATTGGTTGGAAAAACGTGCATTAAGTCCAAATAAATCCTTCACATATTCTGACTGTGGCCATGAATATGTTCAGAACTTAGTTGATTTGATGCACATGATTTTGAAAACTTTGGAAATATGATGTGCATTTTAAGATAGCCTAAGAGTGTAGGCTCAATGTGACTAGTAGAAAGATGACGGATCTGGGTCTCGTCCATATTCCGACTAGGGCCGTAAATATGGATCCCATCGAGTCCGTCAACTCCCTAAGAGTTGGTGCACGTGCCATTCGTGAACATCCATAGTGCTTTTGAAATAATAATGCATGAATCATATAAGCAGGATATTGCATAAATTCAAACTATATGATATGCATCCTAGTCTAAGCAGGAAATTAACTCTCTTATTCCAAAATTTACATTATTACATCACTAAATAAAGGAAATAAAAGAAATTTTCAGACTTCAGCTCCTTCTTTTGAATGTCCCTGCCAAACTTGAAATAAGGTTAGCTCAAATATGTGGGTTTTTCCAAGATTTTCCAATAATATTATGAAATTATTGGACTTAATTGGATATAAACCCTATTCTCATGCTTCCTTGATATTTTGAAATGATGAAAATGCTAGAAATTCAGTAGAAAACAATTTGAAATTCGGAATTAAGGTTAAAATGACCAAAATACCCCTAAAATTAAAGTTACATCTTTAAAATCAGGGTTTTTTGAAGGAAAACTAGGTAAAATTGAGATTTTGAAATTCAAATTGAATCCAATGATGATAAAATGCAGTATGAGACATGATGACATGCTTCTAAACACATTAAGACTGTAAAATCAGAATTTGACATTTTGCAATTTATCCAAAATAACGAATTTCGCTTGGATCTGGGTCCTGCGGGACCCTGTTTTGGTATTGTGGCTAATCCGAACCTCAAATGGATTCCAAATTGCACCAAATTCGGTATGAAGCATCTAAACACTCTGATAAACAGCCTAGAATGCTAAAATTCATGAAATGATATGATTTAAATGCCAAAATTCAAAGAAAGTCCTAAAATGGTGGATTTTGCCTATGGATCCGAACCAAATGCAATGCTTAATATGATAATGCAAGATTTACACCATGGAAACTTCTGATATTTTGTAGACTGCTAAAAGACCCGAAATGAAACATTTTTTGTTTTTACAGTCTCGGGATTTGAGCCATGGTGAGTTCAATAAGAGGGATTTAGTTCTGACAGAGATAAAAATCACCCTAATCTGATGTAAAATGCTAAACAAATATAAAACAGCCATGGAAATTTATGCAATTAATCCGAGCTTTGAACGACACCTACATAAACAACTTTCATGTTTATGACTTTGGCATTTGATCAACAGAAACACAGATAAAAATATAACTATTCCTACCTAAACTAACAGAACAGACAAATGTAGCAAAACAGGGGACTGACAAGAAAAATCTGAATCAGGGGTCAACACTGTTCTAAAAATTACAGGCTTTCATATGCAAACAGAGAACATCTCGTACACCACTTTCACTTTTTACAGTTTCGGATTTGGAGCATCACACAAAGAGAAACCATAGCCCTAAGTCGATCCAAGATCTCAGAGGCCCAAATTAGGCTCTGACACGTGTCCCGAACTCTCGGATTTGTTTCAGATATAAAAAAAAATCGGAAAAATCGGAAAAACTCATATTAAAAACTAGACATTCTCTCGAGTTCAGAACATTTTTCGGATCGAAAATCTAATCTCCCATGAGTGATATATTGATTTTACAAGTCGGCAAATGATTTTCAAAACGCATCCCGCGTAAAAAAACCCGACTTGCCATTTTGAATGTTTACCATAGTAAACAAATTCAAATGCCTTCGAATTTTTGGAGACATGTGTCAGGCTACTTTTCTAGAAGGAGGGAGGGGTTGACACGTGTGCCCTGCAGGAGACACACTTCAAGTGGCGCCACCTCAGAGGAGACAAGCTCCACTTTTCTAGACAGGACAACCTATGACACTTGGCATCTCCTGGTAGTCTCTGCAATGACACATGGCGCAGGATGGATGACACGTGGCGGCTTCTGAAGGTAGCCCCACACTGACACATGGCAGAAGAGGGAAGGTGACATGTGGCGCCAATTCTAGGTGAACCCTATGCTGACACATGGCATGTAAATGGGAGGAGAGAGAAAAGACAAGTGGCATCAATCCAGGGGACAAGGCTCCTATATTTTTGGGTTTTTCAAAATTCAAATTTTCAAAAGAAAAGCTTGTGTGACACCACCTCAGTGTGGGTCCCACATTGTTTATTTACTGAAATAAGGATAAAACAACAACTTCTTTTTGGAATTTTCATAAAATCTGGACTAATCGGTAAAATAGGAATTTTTGGAAAGAGTTGACCCCTGTAGGGCGATTTTGTAAAAGAAAGATATTTGAAATTGTCAAAAAGGGGCAAAATCTGAGGTGAAGTGGCTGAAATCCATATTGAAAACTATCCAGATCGTTTTCCTGAGAAAATATTTTGAAATTCAGAGTCCTGGGGGTAAAATGGGAAGAATTGATAATTTTAAAGACCCAGGGTTTTGAAATCAATTTTGAAAAGAGTTAAAATTCTAATCTGGATTGAAGATTTTTAAATCGAGAGTTCTGGACCTCGAAATGACATGTTGTGCAGTGCAGTGATTTGAAATGCTCATGCAATGATATGCAATGTCATGTCTTATGAAATGCAATCTTGAACCAAGACTCTGGAGATGTCTGTCTCCTGTCAGGAGTAAAATCTTGAACATCTGAGATAAAAATAGAGAAAATTTGAGAGTTTCAGATGAAATTTGGACTTTTGCAAGGTCCGGGCTCAGAAAATGACCATTTTTCCCTCCAGCGATTTCAGAGGCTGGATGATGATGGGAGGTGGAAATGTCGGGGAGGTGAGTGAAAATTTAGGGTGCTTACAGATGCCCCTCTTTGCTACTAAGCCGGCTCATGGCCGAGCTTTGTGGCAAAGAAAAACACACCAAATTTGGGCTATATATAAAAAAAATGCCCCAGTTAGAAGGATCTGACTGGGTATGAAGAAATTAGCCCGAGGAAGATGGTAGATATGAAGCGGAGAATGAAGAGGAAATACTCATTCTGTGAGAGTGAAATTCAGGTTTTTATGCCCTTAACCTGGATGGGACAGAAATACCTCGTATGGAATGAAGCTCAGGTTTGGCCCTTAACCTGATTGGGGATGGAATATCTCATAACATGAGACTCAGGTTTGTACCCTTAACCTGATCGGGCGGAAAATGAAATACCTCTTTGATTGAGGCTCAGGTTTGTACCCTTATCCTGATCGGGCGGAAAATGAAATACCTCTTTGATCGAGGCTCAGGTTTGTACCCTTATCCTGATCGGGCGGAAAATGAAATACCTCTTTGATTGAGGCTCAGGTTTATACCCTTATCCTGATCGGGCAGAAGATGAAATACCTCTTTGATTGAGGCTCAGGTTTGTACCCTTATCCTGATCGGGCGGAAAATGAAATACCTCTTTGATTGAGGCTCAGGTTTGTACCCTTATCCTGATCGGGCGGAAAATGAATGGAATCCTCAAAGGAAGAGACCATGATGGAACCTTCGGATTTTGCACAGTAAATCCGACAGGGGTTTTGCAAAAGGAAGGAAAATGAGGTCCCTAAAGCTTGAAAATGGATTGATCTTGGGCGTCTCACTGCTGAGACTAAAATCAGCTTTTGAAATTGCCTTTTGCTGGAATTGGTGGTTTAACCTTAAGCCGAAATGGGACTGTCCATGGTGGGACAGTGGGGACACAGGGAAGTGTGCAATATGAGAGTTCATGCTCTCAAAGAAGGGAAGGAATCAAGTCCTTAGGAGGGATTTAAAAATTGGTGTCAGGATGCATTGAAAATGGACATCAAGCTCTCACTTCATGTCAGGATAACTAGAAAATATTGTCAAAATGTTGGAAATTCTGCTGTTGATTCGAAATTTTTGAAAATGTGGCACATTGTTGCAAAGATATTCCTTCTTTTCTACCTAAAGCATTACCTCCAAACAAGGTTCACTTCGTAGAATCGAGACTTGAAAACCAAAATTGTTTGCAATTGACCTTCTTCAAGAAAGCTATCAATTTCCTTGATATGAACAAGAAAGAGGATTTGATATTATGAAAGCAATTGATGAAAGAATATTGATAATAGAATTTCACAAAGTGAAAGAGGATTCTTGATAGATTTGGCAGTTTGATATCCTGAGAGCTTCTCTATTGATAATCTTTATGCACTCTTTTGGCTCTCTGGGTTTTGGCTGCATTCTCCTTTATTTTGGAGATGTTCTGACTTTTTCTCTCTTTCTTTTCCCTCTCTTTCTCTCTTTTGGGAAGGGTACGTCACAAACTCCTTCAACTTGGAGATGTTTCGATCCTCCTTGGACGATGGGTTTGGAGATCTTTGGGTGATAGCTGAAATTAAATATCTTTTAGGGATTGTCGAGAGGTTCATCGCATCTGCCTTCATCTCGACAGTGCTTTTGACTTTCTCTGGAAGGATCCATCACAAACTCCGTCATCTTGGAGATGTTTCGAATCTTCTTTGGCCCCAGGGGTCTACTCGCCTAATTCGCCTTCATCTTGACGACAGGTGAGAGATCCCTTTTGCGGATACTTAATTGCAGCTTAGGTGATTTTGAGTGGACAGGGCTTGGGTAAATGCTCTCTTTTCTAGCACTCAGGATATTTCCACTGCCTCGTCCTTACAAGAATAGTCTTTAAAGATGCGTCATTGACTGCGATCAATATCGATCATCTACGGCTTTTCAATAACATTGATTCTTCTTTTCTGGCCATATCGAGGACTTTATCCTTCATCCTTTTGGTCGGCCAATAAAAGGAATTTGAATTTTGAATCTCTTTTCGCAAAAGCTTCACTCTTTTGGAAGTAATGTTGAAGGTAAATTGAGATAAAGATTTGTACCATAAAGATCAACAATTGATTGACAAATTGACAAATTGACAAAATTTTCTTGAAATCCTTGGTGAAAATGAGTATTTGAAATCCGGCTTAACACATCCGTGACGAAAATTCTCCTCTCTTTTTCCTCAAAAAGAGAGGCTCAGGCTTAGCCCTTACCTGAATGGGAAATGGGAAATACTCCTCTCTTCCCTGAAGAGGAGGTGTTTGCAAAACGAACTTTCGAAGAGAAATTAAGCTTTCGTCAAAGCTCCCTAATATTAGGCTTCTCTTATGGAAAGGGGGCCGATAATAGTGAGGTCTGAAAATTGGGTCATGAAAGGAACGAGTCCATCACACTCTCCCTGCAAAGAGGGTCTTTCATGACGAAAATGGCCTAGTATGAAATTGGGGGGGGGGGGGGGGGTCACAAGAAAAGCGAGTCTCCGTCGAGCCTCTCCCTTAAAAAGGGTTCCTCGTGTGAAATTGGAAATTGTTTTGCAAACGGTTCACAAAGACGCGAGTCCCTTCAAACTCTCCCTGAAAAGGGGCTAAGTGAACGAATTGGATAGCATGCGAAAAGAACGAGCTCCCTCGAACTCTCCCTAAAAAGGGTCTCTCGCAAGAGAAAATGATTGAAATTGGATATTGAGATTGATTGACCCGAAGGTCGAAACTGGAAATTGGAAATTTGGTTGTTGAGAATTGAATGACCCAAAGGTCGAAATTGGATGACCTGACGGTCGAAATTGAGAATTGATTTGACCAAAAGGTCGAAATTGTGAATTGAGTGACCCGAAGGTCGAAATTTGGAAATTGGGTGACCCGAAAGTCGAAAATTGGAAATTGGTTGACCCGAAGGTCGAAAACTGGAAATTGGTTGACCCAAAAGTCGAAAATCGGAAATTGGTTGACCCGAAGGTCGAAAATCGGAAATCGATTGACCCGAAGGTCGATATTTGGAAATTGATTGACCCGAAGGTCGAAAATTGGAAATTGATTGACCCGAAGGTCGAAAATTGGAAATGGATTGACCCGAAGGTCGAAAATTGGAAATTGGTTGACCCGAAGGTCGAAAATTGGAAATTGGTTGACCCGAAGGTCAAAAATTGGAAATTGATTGACCCGAAGGTCGAGGATTGAAAATTGATTGACCCGAAGGTCGAAAATTGGAAATTGGTAATTGGTAATTGAAATTGAGAATTGGTAATTGGGTGACACAGAGGTCGAAATTGGAGAATTGCCTGATTTGAGGATTTAAATTGAAATTTGGAGGGCAAAATGTCAAACTTGAGCAATTGACATACCGTGATGATTGAAATGACTTGGATCAATCAAAGGAGAATGATGAGTTTGAGTCAGAGCTCGAATAACATAGAGATCACGAGTCGGAACCCGGATCAACAAAAGAAAATCAAGAGCTCGCATTTGAGCTCGAATGATGTAGAGAGATCACGAGTCGGAACTCGGGTCAACAGAGAAAATGTGAAGAGCTCGAATCTGAGCTCGAACGAGGTAATGAGATCACGAGTCGGAACCCGGATCAACAGAGGAAAATGAGAGGCTCGAATCAGAGCTCAATTAAGATAATGAGAACACGAGTCAGAACTCGGATCAACAAAAGAAAATGAAGAGCTCAAATCAGAGCTCGAATACATAGAGAGATCTCGAGTCGGAACTCGGATCAACAGATGAAAATGATTTGAATAAAAACCCGAGTCGGAACTCGGTTTTCTGAAAAATTGGGATTTTGAAAATGTGCCAGTTTGAGTACTGGATTTTGGAATAATACCAGTACGAGCGCTGGGTTTTGGTTCAGTATTGGTGATGACCTTTTGATTTTAAATCATTAGGAATTGTGATGGGACTGTTTGTTGAAATCCCAATACTGACCAGATTGTTGTTAATGCAAATGAATATGAATTGATGCTTATGAATGCATACGTGCATGAAATGAGGAATTTGTTTATCCTGCTTGCATATAGAACAAAATTTTAAAATGCCCCAGTGTAACTGGGAAAGAAAGTTGGATCATTATTTGAAGGAAACAGGAAGGATTACAAGAGAAGGATAAATGTTTCAAGTATAAAACTTTTTCAAGTGTCGAGCATTAATAGGATCTGGCAATTCTACCCCATCAGCATTGATGAGCCGATATGAGTTGCGGGGTAATGCTTCTTTGACAACATAGGGACCTTCCCAATTTGGCGACCATTTGCCGCCGGGACGATGCTTGAGATAAGCTGCGGATCGAAGTACTAAATCATTGACTTTGAATCTTCTTTCGATGATAGATTTTGCATATTTCCTGGCTACTCTCTGACGATAGGATTGAGCATGCTCTGCTGCTTTTAGCCTTCTCTCGTCGAGTAAGTCTAGTTGCACTAGTCGCTGCTGCTGGTATTGGTCAAGAGGTAATTGCAGAAGTGAAGCAAAATTCAAAGCGGGCTTCTGAACATGTAGCGGGAATACTACTTTTGTTCCATAGACCAGTTCTGATGGGGTAGCATTCGTTGGTGTACGAATGGTGGTCCGATAGGCCCACAGTGCATCATGGATCTTCTCATGCCAGTCACGGCCGGTTTCCACAGTTCGCTCCAAGATACGAATTAAAATCTTGTTGGTGGCCTCTGCCTGACCATTCCCTTGAGGATAATATGGAGCGGAAAAATGGTGATAGATCTTGAATTTTGAGCAGAATGTCTTCATCTTTTCATTCTTGAAATGACTGCCATTATCTGACACAATGTCATGCGGGATGCCGAAACGGCAAAGGATGTTCTTGTGAATGAAAGAGACCACGTGTCGGCCTTCTACTGTGCGAAGACTGATGGCTTCTACCCACTTGGTGAAATATTCTGTTGCGGCAAGGAAGTATTTGTGGCCATTTGAAGCTGAAGGAGTGATGAGACCTACGACATCGAAGGCCCACATGGAGAACGGCCATGGAGAAACAACAGACTGTAAATAAGTTGCCGGAGCATGGATAGAAGGTGCGTGTATCTGACATTGTACGCACTTCTTCACATAATGATAATAGTCTTGTTGCATAGTCTTCCAGTAGTACCCTGCTCTGATGATTTGCTTGACAAGGGTTTGGTAGCCGACGTGGCCGACACAAATGCCTTCATGTGCTTCTCGCACGACTTCTTTGGCTTCGTCTTCATCTAAACATCTGGAATACTCTGAACTGAATCCACGACGATAGAGGACATTGGCCAAAATGAAGTATCGAGTAGACATACGCTGGATTGCTCGCTGCTCTTTCTTTGAGAGTTCTGGAGGAAACTCGCCAGTTTCTATGAAAGTTTTGATATTGTAATACAAAGGCTTCTTCCTTTGTTCAGCCTGGTTTACCTGTTCCGCTAGAATGAAAGCAGGTTAGTCAAGTCTGCCAATTTCAAAAGAGCGACAAGATTCTCCATTCTTGAATGCCATAATGGAGCCTAAACTGGCTAGGCTATCAGCCACTTGATTAAAATCTCTCTTGATATGGAAGAGCTGGAATTCTTCAAACTTGCTGATAAGAGCTGAAACAATTTTCTGATAGGGAAATAGCTTCTGATCTTTGACCTGCCATTCGGCTCGAACTTGATTAACCACGAGTAATGAGTTGCCATAGACATGCACTCTCTTAACATTGAAGTCTAGTAGAATCTTTAGACCTTGAATCAGGGCTTCATATTCAGCCATGTTGTGAGTGCATTGAAAGTCTAGCTTGAGAGAAAATGAAATCATCTCCATCTCAGGAGTGATTAATAAAATTCCGATGCCTATTCCGGCCATGTTCTTAGAACCATCGAAAAATAAGTTCCAGACTAGAGATTGCTGGATATTGCAAATTTGCTCATCAGGGAAGTCATCTTCGGCTTTCACTTCTTCGGCCAGGGGAAAATCCGCCAATTGATCTGCAATTGCTTGGCCTTTGATTGATTGCTCCGAGACATATTCTAGGTCATACTGCATCAGTAAGACTTGCCATTTTGCGACTCGTTCGCTGAGGAAAGGCTGCTCTAAAATATACTTGAGAGGATTGAGTTTAGACAAGATTTTGACTTCAGATGCTAGCAGGTAGTGTCTTAGCTTCTGACACATCCATACCAGAGCTAGGCAGGTCTTCTCTATTTGAGAGTATCTCTTTTCATAATCTATGAAAGTCTTACTCACGTAATAGATGGCGTGCTCTATCAGGCTGCCTTCTTTGTATTGCGCCAAGAATCCGCCACATGCGACTTGATTGACTGAGATGTATAATAAAAGAGGTTTTCCCAATTCTGGCGGCTTCAGGATGGGAGGATTAAGAAGATACTTCTTGATTCGATTGAACGATTGCTGACATTATGACCCCCATTCGAACTTCACTCCTTTTCTGAGTAAGTGGTTGAAGGGCTCACATCTCATTGCCAAATTGGAAATGAATCGCCGGATTGACTGCATACGTCCTTGAAGGCTACGTAATTCTTTGAGATTCTTTGGGGGTGGCATATCAATGATAGCCTTGGCTTTGGCTGGGTCAACTTCAATTCCCTTTTTGCTTACCAGAAAACCCAACAGTTTGCCTGATTCGACTCCAAAGACACATTTTTGCGGGTTAAGCCGTAACTTATAAAGGATGAGCCGCTTAAAGACTTGATCAAGCGCTTCGAGGTGATCCTCTCCCTCTTTAGATTTCACGAGAATATCATCAACATACGCATCCATGATTTTACGCATCTGATCGTGAAAGATGACAGCCATTGCCCGTTGATACGTTGCTCCAGCATTCTTGAGCCCAAAAGGCATAACCGTATAGCAGAAAGTGCCCCAAGGCGTAGTAAAGGAAGTTTTTGATTGGTCGCGGGCGGCCAACTTAATCTGATTGTAGCCGGAATATCCGTCCATGAAAGAGAACATAGCATGTCCTGCCGTGCTATCGACTAGAAGATCGATGCTTGGAAGTGGATAGTCATCCTTCGGAGTTGCCTTGTTGAGGTCTCTGAAGTCTATGCAGATCCTTACTTTGCCACTTTTCTTTGGGACGACGACGATATTGGCTAACCAATCTGGGTAGTCAATAGCTCGAATAAATCCTGCTTTGAGCAGATCTTCAAGTCCTTCCTTGACTTGTTGTTCTATTCTGGGATCCATTTTTCTCAGCTTCTGCTTGACTGGCTTAGCATCCGGCCTTAAGACAAGACGGTGTTCGACTAATTTGGGGTCTAAGCCTGGCATGTCTTCATATGTCCATGCGAATACTT
The DNA here is from genome assembly GCF_984573655.1 of Nuphar pumila. NCBI lineage: Eukaryota > Viridiplantae > Streptophyta > Magnoliopsida > Nymphaeales > Nymphaeaceae > Nuphar > Nuphar pumila. Next base: position 45,763,890 of record NC_143260.1, on the reverse strand, counting down.
CTTCATGCCGCTTGAGAAAATCTGTAAGCCTTTTCTTTTCTTCCGGACTCATGCTGGTTCCGATCTGGAGAATTTTTGGATCTTCCTCTGAACCGATATTGACACCTTCAGTTGGATCTTGTACTAGAGGAGATGGTTCATCTTGCTTCTGAACTGCGGCGAACTCCGGTAATTCTTGAAGAGACTGATCACATTCTGCACGATCATCAGACTGCTTTGCACTCTTGTCATTTCCGGTGCATGCTTTGATTCTGTGAATTGCTGTCGACTTCTGAAAGGCCTTGGGATTGAGAACGAGCTTCTTGATTGTCCTAGAAGTCATTCTGAAATTTTGGAGAAAAAAATCTGGTTCAGGCAAATCGGCCTATAGTAGGACAAGCAATCATTTGAAGAGACTTATGCATAAAATGGCATTGAATTATAAAATGATGAGACAGACAGAAAGGGAGTAGATGGCATCCGAATAGACAAAGAAACTTGGAATTTTATTGATTGAATTGATCAATGACATTGGTAAAATGAGACATTTATTTGGAAAAGAATAGAAAGACAATAACAAATGGTCTTCATTGTGCTCCTTTGACAAAAACAGTCTTCCTTGATGAGCTTCCTCCGGAGAACCCCAATCCTGCCCTGTGGGGACGATGTTTCTGGATCATTGGCTCGATGCGGCCATCTTCATTCTTGCCGAGTCCCTTGAAGGGTTGATAGCCATGCTTCAGGAGTAAATCAAATCCCTTTCTTGACTTCATGAATTGAGGAAACAAGGGATGATGCTTAATGGTGCTGTAGTCGATTCGACCTCCAACCTTGAAGAATTGAGGACCTTTCCATCGTGTCGTGGCTACTGTGTGCAGAGATGGCTCTGATGGTGCCTGAAGTATTTCTCGATTCTCCCCGAGATTGATCTCTTCACTTTCCCTGATGCTGGGAATATCTGCATTGAATGATGGCCGAGGAATCATGGGCTGCAGGAGCCTTTCTTCTGGGTCTTCTCCCAGTATTGTGGTAATCATTCCACCTTTTGACCACTTCACACATTGATGGAGGGTAGAAGGCACTGCATTAGCGTTGTGAATCCATGTCCTTCCGAGCAGCAAGTTGTAGGTTGGTGGTACGTTAATCACATGGAAAAGCACTGAATGCACTGAATAATTAATAAACACCTTCAGGAATATCTTGCCTTTTGCCGTTTGACCATGGTTGTCAAACCCATAGATAGTGATGGGATCCGGAATATATTCTTCATCCTTGATCCCTAATGCCTTGGCGGTCATTTCAGGGCAAATATTGAGGCAACTGCCTCCATCGACCAACACATGCGGTACTGTCATTCCTCTGACCCGAACGACAATGTACAGAGCATTATTGTGAAATGAATGAGGTTTTGGAAGATCCTCATCCGAGAAGGTGATTGGCGCATTGGTCATGGCGGAGTTCACGATCTGCGCCATGTCTTCTGAAGTGGTACTGGGCTTAACTTTGATTTTTCTGAGCAGATCATCCAGTACTTGCTGGTGCTTGCTAGAATTCTTGGCCAAGTCAAGGATGGAGACATTGGATAAAGCAGTCAGAGGCTTCTGACTTGACCTTTCTGACCTTGGTCTAACGATTTGCTTGAAGAAGTCAGGAGTTCCTTTTGATTTGGGAACTGACTTCACAGGTGCTTCCGCAACTTTCATTTTATCGAATGCTGAAATTAAGTCCATCCTCTTAGAATCTGGAGCTGCTTGTCGTAGCACCGTCACCTGATGCTGAACTTGGAGATCTTGCGCAGAACATGGCTTGATATGCTCATGCGGTAGAAATGGTTGTGCAGACACTACTGCTGTGGTGTGCGAAGGGAAGGGGTGATTGAGAATGTCCATTTTCTCTTCTTCTTCTCCTTCCACTAGAAGATTCTTTTCAATGAGATCTTGCACGATGTTTTTTAGAACAAAGCAGTTCTCGGTGTTGTGTCCCACTGTCCTGTGGAACTTGCAAAACTGATCTTTCCATTTTCCCATGGGCACAGGGGGATCGGCCAATCTGGGCAACTTAACCATCTCTTTTGATAGCATGTACTCGAGCACATCCTCGAGTGATTGGTCAAGAGGAGTAAACTTTCTGTCGTAACTCCATCCTTCATGTTTAGCTTTTTTGCGCAGCTTCGGTCCTTGATCCTGCTGCGGAGGCTTGCTGTACTAAGGAGCAGGCTTTGCCTTTTGGTCCTTGTTGTTTGAACTGCTGGTGCCGTAGCAGTAATCTTTCTTCTGCCCTTTGTATCGATTTTGGCCTTTGTTGTTGTTGCTGGCAGAATAAGTAAAGTGAGCTTTCTTCTTCTGCTCACCATGGGAGTTGTTCTTGGAAAAGGTGAAGCCTTCATAGACTCCATTTTCCACACTTAGTTCAAGCCATTCGGCTCGTTCAGTCAACTCAATGAAGGTCCTGGACGGCGCTGTGGAGATTAATCCTCTTAATGGCTGCGAAAAATTGTTGAGGATCAGGGACAATGCATGCCTTTCCGAGATAGGATCTCTCATCTTATTACAGGCTGATCTCCATCTGTGAATGAAGTCCCGTGCTTTTTCATTCTCGTTCTGCCTTAAATTGCAGAGATGACTCAGTGTAGGCAGCGCTTCTGTGTTGAACAAGAAGCGTTCAATAAAGAGATTTACAACTTTATTGAACTCCTTGAGCTCGATGGGGTTGATATGCTTAGCATACCACTTGGCTGCAACTCCTTCCAAGCTGCGGGGGAAACATAGAAACAATGCTCGGTTATCCCTCTTAAACCGAGAGCATTCAGCAAAGAAAGTGACGAGATGCGCTTTTGGATCGCCAGAACCATCGAACTTGATGAATTTTTGGGGGAGATTCTCCATATCATCATCCTCTTCTAAGCCATCATAAAAGTCCTCACTAGTGAAGACTTTCTTGCCCTTGTCGCGGGCTTGCAGATCTTTGACAACTCGGGCCATTTCTTTAAACTGCGCTTGCAAAGGCTCTTCTTTATCTCTGCTCTTTGATCTGCGGCTTTTACTTTGGCCACGTTTCTGAAATGCCGGAGGCACCTCATATTCTTCATCTGTGTTTTCAGTTGAGTCTGATTCATCTGAAATCTCTTCTGGCTGGATCTGCTTCTTGGGAGCCTTCTTACTCCTGCGACCATGAAACTTTTCTCTGAATGGATTCCTTTCTGAGCTGGTCCCGGGCTGCTCATTCATCATTTTGTTCATCATTTTTCTGAACATGGCATACATTTGAGGGTCTATGCCGTCATCTTCTTGCTGCTGCTCTTGACTCTTCTCGGATCGAGGGGAACCCATTTCTTCTTCCGAGGCTGACGAGTACTGGGATGCCGTGGTTCTTTTGCCTGACCTTGTCTCAACCATCAAATGGTATGGATGCTCTCTGCAGGGCAAAGACCTGATTAGATTATGAAGGAATTAGCTTTTGGAAGAAATATTTGCTGAAAATATGGTAGACAATTTGGAAGAGATGTCCCATTACTAGGGACTGAGTCGTCGTGGGAATCACGACAATTGTGTTGCCGTTCCTTCTACAAAAGAAATAAACAACGAAAATATGCCTTGTTACCTAGGCGAGGTCGTCAAACCACAATAGAAAGAAAGAGAAATTTAAAATGAGAAGAATAAGATTTTATTGATCTTGACAAAGAGGTGGAGGACAAACGATTTGCCACCATTCACGATAGTCGGCAGACACCCTAGGACCAGGAAAGATTTTAAGAGAGACAAAGGAATCCCAGCCGTAGCGGGCAGAATGATATGCCCCGGACCATTGTGCGGAAGTGAGATCAAACTCTGCCATAGCTTCTGATAACAAGCGGGCTTCAATGTACTGCTGCCTTTGAGAAAACTGCCGAACACATCTCTCTGGTTGGTAGTAAGTGCAGAAGAATGGTCCTAGCAACTTGAACCGCTTGCCATAAGCATAGGTATATCTGGGAGGAGACAACTGCCGATCAAAATAGTCCCAAACTACGTCATCTTCTTGAATGTTGTTGATCATAGACCGGTACTGCGCCACTGGAAGGAGTTCTTGACCATTGTATCTGAAAGAGCTTGCTCGGGTTGGAACATGCTGGAAAAACCAGGACTGAAGTGCGTAGATGCATCCTTCAACTAAAATGGACTCTCCAAGTGAGAATCGAGTCAGACCTCGATAAAGGAAGGCGAGCGCTGCCATGGCTATAGAGAGGCAATTGGTTTGCCGACTTCCCCATCTTCTCATAAGCTGGATTATCCTGATGTCCATGTAGTTCTGTCCATCTGGGAAAAGGGACAGTCCTACAGTGCATAGAACCATTGCATTCTGAATCCTTTCTTTAGCTGTTCTTGAAAGTGAGTTGACTTCGACGAAGGTCCCGTACTGGCGGTACAACTCAAGTAGGTCAACATGTTCATTTCCTTCTAACTGGATCAGAGGCCAAGATCAGCGGCCTGTCATACGAGCTAAGGAGTCTCGGGGGTCCAAACCCTTGACATTGATAAGGAATTGATGCTCTAATGGGTCGCTTGGTCGACCAGCTGGTTCTGGCAACCCCAAGATTTCTGAAAATTCATCCATCAAAACGGTCATCTCTCCCCACGGGAACCAGAAGGTACACGTCCGAGGATTCCATCGCTCCGCCATTGCATGGATCAGGTTGTCGTTGATGGTCTGCTTTCCGACTATTGACGCCAGTTCTAATCCGCACTCGTTCAAATGGTCCGGGAACATTCGGGAAAAGCTCTTTAGCCAGGAATAGTACCACCGGGGAATGAAAGTTCCGGTGCTAAGGGCTCGATGTTCAGGACGACCTTGTCGCACCTCGAAGGAGATGTGACCTTCAGGAAAGATAGGATCGATTTGACTGGATGCCATTGAACTGAAAACAGAGAAAGACTCAGAATGAGACTTAGAAAAATGTGAGAAATTTTGAAAAAATTTTGCAGGCAGGATAAAAATGCAGCTAGAAATTCGAGATCCAGTAGAAAAGGTAGAATGGAAAATCGCCTGGAGTTTTGAAAGAAATTGGATATTTGAGGAAATCATCCAGGGTTTGAGAAAACATCTTGTGGAAAATAAAGATGTTTTGAAAAAGGCCTAAGAAGTTGGAAAACATTGGGAAATATAAAAAAATTAAGGAAATCATACAATCACATCCTGCACAAACATTTATGCACATTCAGCACTCCCTAAAAGGCTGACTCTAGATGCATCAATTGAAAACAGCTGTAGGACCTTAATCTTAACTCTAGGTTCAGATCATCTTTGTCCAATCCAGTTATGCCGATATACCCGAATCGAAATCCGAGGTACGTGGCATAGAATTTCAACTCTGGTTCTAAGGTAAGGTTTTCCAACATCCTTGAGCGCCTACCGATATACTTCGGACTGTGGCCCGCGGTACGTGGTAGGGGGTGTTAACCCAAATAGTTGGCCCAGTTGTGAGGCTCTGTTCCGAACTAGGGTTCTGGAAGAGAGCCCAGCAACGTGAAGACCAGGTAATGATAGGTAAGGGAGTTTTGAGAAAATGATCACATGCAAGAAATAGAAGGCTCTAAATCCTAGAGAGATAGATTTTGAAAACTTTGAAGAAGCATACATTGTTTGCATTCAGATCCTAAATTGAGGAGGGTTGTATTTAGACCTAAGTCTATGTGAGCATGAAAATTTCTCCTCAATATGGCCCTACCAAACCATGCCTAAGCAATATGCAATCAATGTCAGTTAGGTCAGAATCTAGGCTCCTAGGTTCGCATGATAGAAAAATAAAAGAGCTGACATTTTGTGAACATAATTTTGATAATTGAACTAAGTCAAGCACTACTTTGACCAGACGAGGACAGGTCCCATCACGGTCGCCGAACCTGTTATCGTCGCGAAATTTTTCCCCCATCTTCCCTTCCTTGCGGAAGAGAGAAAGAGGAAACGCTTTCGCGCTTCAAACTTGACCGGATTTTGGAAATTATTTTGAAATACTCGCCTCCGTTTTGAAAATTGCGGGAAAATCCATGGGATGGGGCTCGACCTGTCGGTACGAGGTTCGACCGTTTCTGCCGCCTTTAACAGGGGTAATCGAACCAAGGACCAAAATTGTGCTTGACTTAGCGAAATTATCAAAGTTATGTTCTATCCTAAATGCACAGAGAATTCAGGCATGTGCTATGAGATTTTGGAAAATGCAAGTTGAAAAACATGATGTATGCTTAGAAAATATTTGGAGTTGAAAAGATTCTCTCAGGAAAAGGGTCAATTTCTCAGGAAACTCAGATAAAAAGGGTTTTTGAAAACATGAGAAAGCTTATAAAGATGTGAGGAAATCAGGAATAGTTGAAAATCCTGGGAAAATGGAAGTGATTCTTAAAAAAAAGGTGAACCTTTGAAAAGGGAAATACTTTTTAGGAAAACTTGGACTTTGAGAGTTTTCTTAGGAAAATGATGGAAGATTTATAGGAAAACTCATTGGAGGAGGAAATTCAAAACTTGGGGAATCGAAATCCTAGGAATTTTACCTTTTGAAATACTTGGAAATCGATTTTGGATCTTGGAGAAAGATTGGAAAACTCTTTTGAATCTCTTAAGAAAATATCATTTTCCAGGGAAAACTGTGGAAAAACTTGTCTTTGGAAAACCGATTTTTGAAAAATCCTTAGAGTTTCTTGAGAAATCGATTTCTTGAGAATGAAGTTTTCTTGAGAAAATCTTGAGAAAATCAAGGATTTCATGATGCAAATGACATGAGTGAATGAATGCACTTTGAAAAGATTTTCTAAGGAATTGGTTGGAAAAACGTGCATTAAGTCCAAATAAATCCTTCACATATTCTGACTGTGGCCATGAATATGTTCAGAACTTAGTTGATTTGATGCACATGATTTTGAAAACTTTGGAAATATGATGTGCATTTTAAGATAGCCTAAGAGTGTAGGCTCAATGTGACTAGTAGAAAGATGACGGATCTGGGTCTCGTCCATATTCCGACTAGGGCCGTAAATATGGATCCCACCGAGTCCGTCAACTCCCTAAGAGTTGGTGCACGTGCCATTCGTGAACATCCATAGTGCTTTTGAAATAATAATGCATGAATCATATAAGCAGGATATTGCATAAATTCAAACTATATGATATGCATCCTAGTCTAAGCAGGAAATTAACTCTCTTATTCCAAAATTTACATTATTACATCACTAAATAAAGGAAATAAAAGAAATTTGCAGACTTCAGCTCCTTCTTTTGAATGTCCCTGCCAAACTTGAAATAAGGTTAGCTCAAATATGTGGGTTTTTCCAAGATTTTCCAATAATATTATGAAATTATTGGACTTAATTGGATATAAACCCTATTCTCATGCTTCCTTGATATTTTGAAATGATGAAAATGCTAGAAATTCAGTAAAAAATAATTTGAAATTCGGAATTGAGGTTAAAATGACCAAAATACCCCTAAAATTAAAGTTACATCTTTAAAATCAGGGTTTTTTGAAGGAAAACTAGGTAAAATTGAGATTTCGAAATTCAAAATGAATCCAATGATGATAAAATGCAGTATGAGACATGATGACATGCTGCTAAACACATTAAGACTGTAAAATCAGAATTTGACATTTTGCAATTTATCCAAAATAACGAATTTCACTTGTTTTTCGCTTGGATCTGGGTCCTGCGGGACCCTGGTTTGGTATTGTGGCTAATCCGAACCTCAAATGGATTCCAAATTGCACCATATTCGGTATGAAGCATCTAAACACTCTGATAAACAGCCTAGAATGCTAAAATTCATGAAATGATATGATTTAAATGCCAAAATTCAAAGAAAGTCCTAAAATGGTGGATTTTGCCTATGGATCCGAACCAAATGCAATGCTTAATATGATAATGCAAGATTTACACCATGAAAACTTCTGATATTTTATAGACTGCTAAAAGACCCAAAATGAAACATTTTTGGTTTTTATAGTCTCGTGATTTGAGCCATGGTGAGTTCAATAACAGGGATTTAGTTCTGACAAAGATAAAAATCACCCTAATCTGATGTAAAATGCTAAACAAATATAAAAAGCCATGGAAATTTATGAAATTAATCAGAGCTATGCACGACACCTACATGAACAACTTTCATGTTTATGACTTTGGCATTTGATCAACAGAAACAGATAAAAATATAACTATTCCTGACTAAACTAACAGAACAGACAAATGTAGCAAAACAAGGGACTGACAAGAAAAATCCGAATCAGGGGTCAACACTGTTCTAAAAATTACAGGCTTTCATATGCAAACAGAGGACATCTCTTACACCACTTTCAATTTTTACAGTTTCGGATTTGAAGCATCACACAAAGAGAAATCATAGCCCTAAGTCGATCCAAGATCTCAGAGGCCCAAATTAGGCTCTAACACGTGTCCCGAACTCTCAGATTTTTTTCAGATATAAAAAAAATCGAAAAAATCTGAAAAACTCATATTACAAACTAGACATTCTCCCGAGTTCAGAACATTATTCGGATCGAAAATCGGATCTTCCATGAGTGATATCTCGATTTTACAAGTCGGCAAATGATTTTCAAAACGCATCCCGGGTAAAAAAACCCGACTTGCCATTTTGAATGTTTACCGTAGTAAACAAATTCAAATGCCTCCGAATTTTTGGCAAAATTTCAGGGACACCTAAGGGCGCATTTATTGTTTTTTTTGGGATTTTTAATAAAAAATAAATGCATGAAATGACGTGTGGACTGACTGACAAAAACAGAGACCTACTGAAAATAAGCAGAATTGAAATAAATGCTAAATTAATCCTAATTAATTCATGAAATGTACTAAATGAATGAAATAAAATGCAAATTAAACCTAGCTAACTACATGCATGTTAAAAATCATCAAGGAATCATAATTAAACATTTTTATATATGTCGTTTTATGAGAATAGCTCAATCCATCTCTCGGATGAGCTCTTTCTTCAAACGACTCCCGAATCGAATCATGGCATCCAATCAATGGGAAAAGAAGTGCACCTTGTTTCGTTACGCAGCGTAGGAGCTCTTGAAAGGGGCGGTTATCACGAGCTTCCTTCGTTCTTCGCTCCGAGCTTCAGATGGTTCACAAAAATCGACCTCTGTTGGAATCGAATTGGCCACAGCACGAGCTCTACTCCACCTTCTCCAATGAGCCAAAGGGGGCACGATTTTCAAAGTTCAAAATCTGATTCTAGGAAGGCTAGGTCGGATTTTCCAAGTTCATCAGAGCTAAAAAAAAATGATCTCCTTAGGCTGGGCGTGAACCCTTGTTTTTATAAATTTTCTGAAAAATTTTTGAAATTCAAACAGGCTCGATCTGAGCCCTCCATGTGGCGCCATCTCAGGGGGTGCCATCTGGGGGTTTGAAATTCGAATTTAGCTTTTGCAGGGAGCCCTCAGGTGGCGCCACCTCAAAAGGCTATTTTGATTTTTTGAGAAAAATAAAAAATGGAAATTTTGTGGGTGAGACACCTCAGCAGGGGGAATTTGGAATTTTTCAAAAGTTTGCTTGATTCTCTCTGCAGGGAACTCCCAGGAGGCACCACCTCAGAGGGTGCTCTCTTGGAGTTTGAATTTCAAATTCACTTTTTGTAGGGAGTCTTCAGGTGGCGCCACCTCATGGTGGGCTACCTTTATAAAAAATAAAATAAAAAATGAAAATGGAGCCAAGTGGAGTCCTGGAATGGTGCCACCTCAAAAGGTGTTTGACACATGTCAGAAGGACAGAGCAGTGGGCTCAGAAGGCGCCACCTCAGAGGAATTTGAATTTTGCTTTTTCTGGTGAAAGGAGATTTGGACATGTGGCGGACAAGTGTCAGCTGTCTGGAGAGGCTTTCTCAAATGGCGCCACCTCAAGGGGAAGTTTGAAATTCAAATGGAGGTTGGCCCTGAAGGAATGGAGGGTGGACATGTGGCGCCACCTCAGGGTGGCTCCTACAATGCCATGTGGCAAGAGGGAGGAAAAAGAGGGCAGTGACATGTGTCTCCTACTTTTCTGAAAAAAGTAGGGAGAGGACATGTGTCCTCTACTTTTTCTGAAGGAGTGAGAAGGAGACATGTGTCACCTTCTTTTTCTGAAAGAAGCAGAAGATGACACGTGGCAGAGGGGTGAGAAGGAGGGCCAAGCCATGTGGCGCCATCTCAGACAAGATGAAAAAGGTAGGAGTTCAGGATCTGCGCCACCTATGAGGAGATTTGAATGTTTGAATTCTAGTTTTCTGAAGAAAGCAGAAAACGACACATGGCATTTGCTTTTTCTGAGGAAATGGGAGCTTGCCACGTGTCCTCTGCAGGAGACACTTGTTTTCGTCGCGAAATTTTTCCCCCGTCTTCCCTTCCTTGCGGAAGAGAAAAAGAGAGAAACGCTTTCGCGCTTCAAACTTTGACCCGGATTTTGTAAATTGTTTTGAAATACTCGCCTCCGTTTTTGAAAATTGCGGGAAAATCCATGGGATGGGGCTCGACCTGTCGGTACGAGGTTCGACCGTTCCTGCCGCCTTTAACAGGGGTAATCGAACCAAGGACCAAAATTGTGCTTGACTTAGTTAAATCATCAAAATCATGTTCTATCCTAAATGCACAGAGAATTTAGGCATGTGCTATGAGATTTGGAAAATGCAACTTGGGAAAACATGATGTATGCTTGGAAAATATTTGAAGTTGAAAAGATTTCTCACGAAAAGAGTAAATTTCTCAGGAAAACTCATGTGAAAAAAAGGGTTTTTGAAGTCACGGGAAAGTTCATGAAGTTGTGGGAAAATCATGAATGGTTGAAAATCCTGGGAAAATGGAAGTGATTCTTGAGAAAAGATGAACCTTTTGAAAAGGGAAACACTTCTTAGGAAAACTTGAACTTTGAGAGTTTTCTTAGGAAGATGATGGAAGATTTATAGGAAAATTCATTGGAGAAGGAAATTCAAAACTTGGGGAATCGAAATCCTGGGAATTTTACCTTTTTAAATACTTGGAAATCAATTTTGGATCTTGGAGAAAGATTGGGAAACTCTTTTGAATCTCTTAAGAAAATATCATTTCCAGGGAAAACTGTAGAGAAACTTGTCTTTGGAAAACTGATTTTGAAAAATCCTTAGAGTTTCTTGAGAAATCGATTTCTTGAGAATGAAGTTTTCTTAAGAAAGTCATGGGAAAACCAATGATTTCATGATGCAAATGATATGAGTGAATGAGAGCATTTTGGAAGATTTTCCAAGAACTTTGTTGGAAAAATGTGTATTAAGTCAATGTAAATCCTTCACATATCCTGACTGTGGCCATGAATATGTTCCGAGTTTAATTGATTTAATGCACAAGATTTTGAAAACATTGGAAATATGATGTGCATTTTCAAGATAGCCTAAGAGTGTAGGCTCAATGTGACTAGTAGAAAGATGATGGATCTGGGTCTCGTCCATATTCCGACTAGGGCCGTAAATATGGATTCCACCGAGTTCATCAACTCCCTAAGAGTTGGTGCACGTGCCATTCATGAACATCCATAGTGCTTTTGAAATAGAATGCATGAATCATATAAGCAGGATATTGCATAAATTCAAACTATATGATATGCATCCTAGTCTAAGCAGGAAATTAACTCTCTTATTCCAAAATTTACATTATTACATCACTAAATAAAGGAAATAAAAGAAATTTGCAGACTTCAGCTCCTTCTTTTTAATGTCCCTGCCAAACTTGGAATAAAGTTAGCTCAAATATGTGGGTTTTTCCAAGATTTTCCAATAATATTATGAAATTATTGGATTTAATTGGATATAAACCCTATTCTCATGCTTCCTTGATATTTTGAAATGATGAAAATGCTAGAAATTCAGTGAAAAACAATTTGAAATTCGGAATTGAGGTTAAAATGACCAAAATACCCCTAAAATTAAAGTTACATCTTTAAAATCAGGGTTTTTTGAAGGAAAACTTGGTAAAATTGAGATTTTGAAATTCAAATTGAATCAAATGATGATGAAATGCAGTAAGAGATATGATGACATGCTGCTAGACACATTATGACTGTAAAATCAGAATTTGACATTTTGAAATTTAGCCAAAATAACGAATTTCGCTTGTTTTTCACTTGGATCCGGGTCCTGCGGGACCCTGTTTTGGTATTATGGATGATCCGAACCTCAAATGGATTCCAAATTGCACCAAATTTGGTATGAAGCATCTAAACACTCTGATAAACAATCTAGAATGCTAAGAATCACGAAATGATATGATTTAAATGCTAAAATTCAAGGAAAGTCCTAAAATGGTGGATTTTGCCTATGGATCCGAACCAAATGCAATGTCTAATATGATAATGCAAGATTTACACCATGGAAACTTCTGATATTTTTCAGACTGCTAAAAAACCCGAAATGGAACATTTTTGGTTTTTACAGCCTCGGGATTTGAGCCATGGTGAGTTCAATAACAGAGATTTAGTTCTGACAGAGGTAAAACTCACCCTAGTCTGATGTAAAATGCCCAAAAAATACAAAACGGCCATGGAAATTTATGAAATTAATCAGAGTTATGCACGACACCTACATGAACAACTTTCATGTTTATGACTTCGTCATTTGATCAACGGAAGCATAAATAAAAATATAACTATTTCTGCCTAAACTAACAGAACAGACAAATGTAGAAAAATAGGGGGCTGACAAGAAAAATCCTAAGCAGGGGCCACACTGTTCTAAAAATTACAGGATTTTAGATTCAAACAGAGGACATCTCGGACACCACTTTCACTTTTTACAGTTTCAGATTTGGAGCAACACACAAAGAGAAACCATAGCCCTAAGTCGATCCAAGATCTCAGAGGCCCAAATTAGGCTCTGACACGTGTCCCGAACTCTCGGATTTTTGTCAGACAAAAACGAAAATCAGAAAAATATGAAAAAATTATATTACAAACTAGACATCCTACCCAGTTCAAAACATCTTTCTGATCGAAAATCGGATCTCCCATGAGGGATATCTCGATTTTACAAGTTGGCAAATAATTTTCAAAACGCATCTCGGGTAAAAAAACCAGACTTGCCATTTTGAATGTTTACCGCAGTAAACGAATTCAAATTCCTCCGAATTTTTGGCAAAATTTTAGGGACACCTAAGGGCGCATTCCGTGATTTTTTTGGGATTTTTAATAAAACATAAATGCATGAAATGACGTGTGGACTGACTGACAAAAACAGGGACCTACTGAAAATAAGCAGAATTGAAATAAATGCTAAATTAATCCTAATTAATTCATGAAATGTACTAAATGAATGAAATAAAATGCAAATTAAATCTGGCTAACTACATGCATGTTAAAATCATCAAGGAAATATAATTATGTATTTTTATATATGTCGTTTTATGAGAATAGCTCAATCCATCCCTCGGATGAGCTCTTTCTTCAAACGACAACACGAATCAAACCAAAAGAATTATCATAGTGAAATCAATAGGAATGGAAGCTTACCTTGTGTTCTCCAGCGGTTTTGGAACTCCCAAAATGAGTGGCTACCTTGATAATGGGCTCCAGAGAGGCGTGAATCCAGAGGAAACCAAGAAAGAATGAAAATGGAATTCTGAAGTTCAATTCTCAAACAGGGCTCTCAGAGTGAAAATGCTAAATCCAAAAGAAGCTCCCCTAGGCTGGGCATGGGGCCTTGTATTTATAGAGATTTTTGGAAAATTTTGAAATTCAAAGAAGCTTAATCTGAGCCCTCCATGTGGAGCCATCTCAGAGGGTGTTGTCTTGGAGTTTGAAATTCAAATTCTGCTTTATTCTGGAAGGAGGAGAGACTTCCATGTGGCGCCATCTCAGAGCATCCACATTGCCATGTGTCAGAAGGTAGGAGCAGAGGAAGCAGAAGACGCCACCTCAGAGGGGTTTGAATTCTACTTTTTCTGATGAAAGGAGAGACTGACATGTGGCGCCATCTCAGAGCATCTTCATTGACATGTGTCAGAAGGAAAGGCAGAGGATTCAGATGGTGCCACCTCTGAGAGAGTTTGAAATTTAAATTTCTGCTTTTTCTAGAGGAAAGGAGAGACTGCCATGTGGCACCACCTCAGGGTGGCTCCTACAATGACATGTGGCAAGAGGGAGGAAAAGGGACACGTGGCACCATCTCACACAAAATAGAAAAGGTGAAGTTCAGGATTTGCGCCACCTCAGACTGGAGTTTGAACATTTGAATTCTAGCTTTCTCTGAAGGAGGCAGAAAGTGACATGTGTCACTTGCTTTTTCTGAAGAAAGCAGAGAGAGACACGTGTCCCTTGCTTTTTCTGAGAAGAGCAGAGGGTGACATGTGTCACTTGCTTTTTCTGAGAAAAGCAGGGAGTGACATGTGTCTTCTACTTTTTCTAAAGGAAGCTGGAGATGACATGTGTCATCTACTTTTCTGAGAAAAATAGGAGGGAGACATGCGTCCTCTGCTTTTTCTGAAAGGAGCAGAGATTGACACATGTCGCTTGCTTTTCCTGAGGAAAGGAGAGAGTGACATGTGTCACTTGCAGGAGACATAATTCAAATGGTGCCACCTCAGAGGAGACAAGTTCTACTTTTTCTGAACAGGACAACACATGACACGTGGCATCTCATGGTGACCTTGGAATGACACATGGCACAGGGTGAAGATGGTAGACATTGACACGTGGCATAAAATGAAGAGGATGACTAATGACATGTGGCGGCATCTTAAGGTGGCCCCACGCTGACACGTGTCAAAGGATGGCAGAAGAGAGAAGGTGACATGTGGCACTTCTAGGTGAACCCTATGCTGACACATGGCAGGTAAATGGGAGGAGAGAGAAAGGACAAGTGGCACCAATCTAGGGGACAAGGTTCCTATTTTTTTGGGTTTTTCAAAGTTCAGGTTTTTCAAAAGAAAAGTCTATGTGACACCACCTCAGTGTGGGTCCCACATTGCTTCTTTATTGAAATAAGAACAAGACAACAACCTCTTTTTGGAATTTTCATAAAAATTTGGACTAATTGGTAAAACAGAAATTTTTGGAAAGAGTTGGCCCCTGTAGGGCAATTTTGTAAAAGGAAGATATTTGAAATTGTCAAAAGGGCAAAATCTGAGATAAGGTGGCTGAAATCCATATTAAAACTATCCAGATCATTTTCCTGAGGAAATATTTTGAAATTCAGAGTCTTGGGGTAAAATGGGAAAAATTGATAATTTTGAAGACCCAGGGTTTTAAAATCAAATTTGAAAATAGTTAAAATTTGAATCTGGATTGAAAATTTTGAAATCAAGAGTTCTGGACCTCGAAATGACATGCTGTGTAGTGCAGTGATTTGAAATGCTCATGCAATGATATGCAATGTCATGTCTTATGAAATGTAACCTTGAACCAAGACTCTGGAGATGTCCGTCTCCTGTCAGGAGTAACATCTTGAATATCTGAGATAAAAATAGAGAAAATTGAGAGTTTCAGATGAAATTTGGACTTTTGCAAGGTCCGGTCTCAGAAAATGACCATTTTGCCCTCCAGCGATTTCAGAGGCTGGATGATGATGCTTGGTGGAACTGTCGGGAAGGTGAGTGAAAATTTGGGGTGTTTACAGATGCCCCTCTTTGCTACTAAGTCGGCTCATGGCCGAGCTTAGTGGCAAAGAAAAACACACCAAATTTGGGCCATACATAAAAAAAATGCCCCAGTTAGAAGGATCTGACTGGGTGTGAAGAAATTAGCCCGAGGAAGATGGTAGATATGAAGCGAAGAATGGAGAGAAAAGATTCACTCTATAAGAGTGAAGTTCAGGTTTATGCCCTTAACCTGGATGGGACAGAAATACCTCGCATGGAACGAAGCTCAGGTTTGACCCTTAACCTGATGGGACAGAAATACCTCGCATGGAACAAAGCTCAGGTTTTGACCCTTGACCTGATTGGGGAATGGAATATCTCATCGAAATGAGACTCAGGTTTGTACCCTTAACCTGATCGGGCGGAAGATGAAATACCTCTTTGATTGAGGCTCAGGTTTGTACCCTTATCCTGATCGGGCGGAAAATGGAATACCTCTTTGATCGAGGCTCAGGTTTGTACCCTTATCCTGATCGGGCGGAAAATGAAATACCTCTTTGATTGAGGCTCAGGTTTGTACCCTTATCCTGATCCGGCGGAAAATGGAATACCTCTTTGAGTGAGGCTCAGGTTTGTACCCTTATCCTGATCGGGCGGAAAATGGAATACCTCTTTGATTGAGGCTCAGGTTTGTACCCTTATCCTGATCGGGCGGAAAATGAAATACCTCTTTGAGTGAGGCTCAGGTTTGTACCCTTATCCTGATCGGGTGGAAAATGGATGGAATCCTCGAAGGAAGAGACCATGATGGAACCTTTGGATTTTGCACAATAAATCCAATAGGGTTTTTGCAAAAGGAAGGAAAATGGGGTCCCTAAAGCTTGAAAAGGGATTGGTTTTGGGCGTCTCATTGCTGAGACTAAAATTAGCTTTTGAAATTGCCTTTTGCGGGAAATGATTGGTGGTTTGACCTCGAACCGAAATGGGACTGTCTATGGTGGGACAGTGGGGACATAGGGAAGTGTGCAAATCTGAGAGTTCATGCTCTCAAAGAAGGAAAGGAATCAAGTCCTTAAGAGGGATTTAAAATTGGTGTCTGGATGTATCAAAGACGGATATCAAGCTCTCACTTCACGTCAGGATAGCTAGAAAATATTGTCAAAATATTGAGAATTTTGCTGTTGATTCAAAATTTTTGAAAATGTTGCACATTGTTGCAAAGATGTTCTTTCTTTTCTACCCAAAGCATTACCTCCAAACAGGGTTCACTTCGTAGAATCGAGATTTGAAACCCAAATTGCTCGCAATTGACCTTCTTCAAGGAAGTTATCAATTTCCTTGATATGAACAAGAAAGAGAATTTGATATTATGAAAGCAATTGATGAAAGAGTATTGATAATAGAATTTCACAAGATTAAAGATGATTCTTGATAAATCTGGCAGCTTGATATCCTGAGAGCTTCTCTCTTGATAATCTTTCTGCACTCTTTTGGCTCTCTGGGTTTTTGCTACACTCTCCTTCATTTTGGAGATATTTTGACTTTTTTTTCTCTCTCTTTCTTTTTCCTCTCTTGCTCTCTTTTGGAAGGGTACGTCACAAACTCCTTCATCTTGGAGATGTTTCGATCCTTCTTGGACGATGGGTTTGGAGATCTTTGGATGATAGCTGAAATTAAATATCTTTTAGGGATTGTCGAGAGGTTCATCGCATCTGCCTTCATCTCGACAGTGCTTTGGACTTTCCCTGGAAGGACCCGTCACAAACTCTGTCATCTTGGAGATGTTTCGAATCTTCTTTGGCCCCAGGGGTCTACTCGCCTAATTCGCCTTCATCTTGACGACAGGTGAGAGCTCTCTTTTATGGATATTTAATTGCAGCTTAGTTGATTTTGAGGAAACGGGGCTTGGGTAAACGCTCTCTTTTCTAGCGCTCAGGATATTTCCACTGCCTTGTCTTTACAAGAATAAACCTTAAAGATGCGCCATTGACTGTGATCAATATCGATCATCTACGGCTTTTCAATAACATTGAATCTTCTTTTCTGGCCATATCGAGGATTTATCCTTCATCCTTTTGGTTGGTCAAATAGAAAGAATTTGAAGATTGAATCTCTTTTCGCAAAAGCTTCAGTCTTTTGAAAGTAATGCTGAAGGTAAACTGAGGTAAAGATTTATGCAATAAAATTTTGAAATCAACAATTGATTGACAAATTGACAAAATTTTCTTGAAATCCTTGATGAAAGAGAGCACATGAGGTCCAGCTTAACGCATCCGTGACGAAAATTCTCCTCTCTTTTCCTCAAAGGAGGTGACTATCAGTTCACTGGGAACAATATCAGTTCAATTAAGAACAACCATCGGTGAGAATAATATCAGTTCAATTAAGAACGACTATCAGTTCAATGAAAAACGCTTATCAGTTCACTTGGAATACTATCAGTTCAATGAAAAACGACTATCAGTTCACTTGAAACACTATCAGTTTGATGAAGAACGACTATTAGTTTACTTGGAACACTATCAGTTCGATGAAGAACGACTATCAGTTCGCTTGGAATACTATCAGTTCAATGAAGAACGACTATCAGTTCACTGGGAACAATATCAGTTCAATGAAGAACGACTATCAGTTCACTTGGAACACTATCAGTTCAGTGAAGAACGACTATCAGTTCACTTGGAACACTATCAGTTCAATGAAGAACGACTATCAATTTTCTTGGAATACTATAAGTTCAATGAAGAACGACTATCAGTTCACTGGGAACAATATCAGTTCAATGAAGAACGACTATCAGTTCACTTGGAACAATATCAGTTCACTTGGAACACTATCAGTTCAATGAAGAACGACTATCAGTTCACTTGAACACTATCAGTTCAATGAAGAACGACTATCAGTTCACTTGAAACACTATCAGTTCGATGAAGAACGACTATTAGTTCACTTGGAACACTATCAGTTCGATGAAGAACGACTATCAGTTCACTTGGAACACTATCAGTTCAATGAAGAACGACTATCAGTTCGTTTGGAACAACTATCAGTTCGCTTGGAACGACTATCAGTTCGCTTGGAACACTATCAGTTCAGTGAAGAACGACTATCAGTTCGCTTGGAACGACTATCAGTTCGCTTGGAACACTATCAGTTCAGTGAAGAACGACTATCAGTTCGTTTGGAACGACTATCAGTTCGCTTGGAACGACTATCAGTTCGCTTGGAACACTATCAGTTCAGTGAAGAACGACTATCAGTTTGTTAGGAACACTATCAGTTCAATGAAGAACGACTATCAGTTCGTTTGGAACACTATCAGTTCAATAAAGAACAAGGACCATTATAGAGAGTTGAATCGCTTCTATGAATGGTTTCAGGATTATCCCCTTATCCTGAACGGGGACTGAAAATTGGATGACCTGGCGATCGAAATTGAGAATTTTGGTGATTTTAAAATTGGGAATTGGGTGACCCGGAGGTCGAAATTGAAGAATTGGATGACCCGAGGGTCGAAATTGAAGAATTATGGAAAATGATTCAGGTTTATCCCTTAACCTGAAGGGGAAATGGAATTGGGTGCATAGTCAATGCAAATGCAATGCAAATGCAATGCACATGCACATGAAATGCAAATGAAGTGCAAATGAGTGCATATATATGCAAAATGAGAGAATGGTTTATCCTGCCTGCATACAGGATGTTTTGAGGTA
The DNA here is from genome assembly GCF_984573655.1 of Nuphar pumila. Taxonomy (NCBI): domain Eukaryota; kingdom Viridiplantae; phylum Streptophyta; class Magnoliopsida; order Nymphaeales; family Nymphaeaceae; genus Nuphar; species Nuphar pumila. The sequence goes on along the minus strand of NC_143260.1, from coordinate 45,744,642 downwards.
AAGATAAATTTTCCAAAAAAATGCCCCAGTGTAACTAGGGAGAAAATTTTGAATAAAAGAAGGATAATTGATGAATAAGGCGACAAGCTTCTTGACTGATAGATGTCCTCAAGATATTCTTCACAAGAGAGACATTATGAAAAGGAAGAGGAAGTAAATAAGACGACACCAAGTTATTGAAAAATTCGATGACTTTATTGATGCTTTAAAATCAAGGAAAGAGAATGGGATTACATTATTCTTTTGAAAAAGCAAGATGGGAAATGGAAAATTGTTGGCATTGTCATCTTCTTGAATGATTGTAGAAAAAATCTTTGTCAGGATGACTAGTCCTCCTTTTCATCTTCAACGAGGAGCTTCTTGTCAATGCAGTCTTGAACAATGTTCTTAAGGACGAAGCAGTTTTCTGTATCATGCCCTACTGCTCGATGAAACTTGCAAAATTATTCTTTGAATCTGCCCATAATTGCTGGAGGCTCAGCAGCTTTAGGCAACCGGACAAGGTCTTTCTCAAGCATATACTCGAGGATACTCTCGAGTGTCTGATCCAGAGGGGTGAATTCTCGATCAGTTCTCCAGTCCTTGCGCTTTGATTTTTCTTGATCTTTCTTTTGATGCTGAGGGCTGGATTGGAGAGGTTTATCACTGTTGATGTCCTTTCCTCTTTGCTTTTTTATTCTCTCCAAACTATGATCATTCTTGTTGCCTTTGCTATTATTGAAAGATTTAGCCGCAAAAGTGAAGTGAGCCTTCTTCTTTTGTTCACCTTGAGGGTTGTTCTTGGAAAATGTGAAGCCTTCATAGACTCCATTCTCCACACTCAACTCGAGCCATTCTACTCGTTCAATGAGTTCAACGAAAGATTTGGATGGTGAGGTAGAAATTAATCCTCTCAGAGGTTGCAAAAAATTATTGAGGATCAATGATAAAGCATGTCTTTCTGATATAAGATCCCTCATTTTGTTGCAGGTCTCTCTCCATCTGCGAATGAAGTCCCTTGCCTTTTCATTTTCATTCTGCCTTAGGTTGCAGAGATGGCTCAATGTTGGGAGCGCTTCAGTATTGAACAAGAATCGTTCAACGAACAAATTCACGACTTTGTCGAACTCTTTCAGTTCTATAGGATTGACATGTTCCGCGTACCATTTGGCTGCGACTCCTTCCAGGCTGCGGGGAAAGCATAAGAACAATGCTCTGTTGTCTCTCTTGAACCTAGAGCATTCAGCGAAGAACATGGCGAGATGGGCTTTTGGGTCGCCAGAACCATCGAACTTGATGAATTTTTGGGGAAGATTCTCCAGATCATCATCCCCTTCTAAACCGTCGTAGAAGTCTTCGCTGGTGAAGACTTTCTTGCCCTTGTCGCGGGCTTGCAGATCCTTGACCACTCTGGCCATTTCCCTGAATTGTGCTCGCAGGGGCTCTTCTGCGACCTGACTTTTTGATTTGTGACTCCTCCTTTGGCCACATTTCTGAAATGCCGGAGGCACCTCATATTCTTCATCGGTATCATCTTCGTCTGAAGTATCTTGAACATTCTCCTCAGAGGACTTGGTTGACCTCTTGGCCACACGATCCCTAATTTTCTGACTGAATGGATTTTTGTCTGAGCTGGTGCCAGCCTGCTCACTCATCATCCTCTTTATCATTTTCTGAAACATTGCGTACATCTGAGGGTCGATGCTGTCATCTTCTGGTTGCTCTTGGTCTTTGTCTGACCTTGGTGAATTCATCTCTCCTTCTGATGTTGATGAGTAGATGATACGCTGAATTGGTGCGGTCTTCTTTCCTGACCTTGTCTGAACCATCAAATGCTGTGAAGGCTTTCTTGTATTCTCTCTCTTTCTCTTTCTCTGCAGGACTCTGCAGGGCAAAGATAGGATCAAATTTTGAGGAATTTTTTTTTGGATTTTGGAAGGAAATATTGAAGAAATATGGTAGACCATTGGAAGATTATCCCATTACTAGGGAGTGAGTCGTCATAAGGATTATGACAATTGTGTTGTCATTCTTTATAAGAGAAATAAACAACAGAAAATGTGCCTTGTTACCTAGGCGAGGTCGTCAACCACGAGTAAAACACCATTTTTGAAGGAAAGAGATATCTTTTGGAAAAACAATCCGTAAACAGATTTAGAATAAGGAGAAGGCAAGTGGGTAAACAATTTCCGCCACAATAATCAAGGTATGCACGAGGAAAATGCGGTGAAGAATTTTGCAAGTAAACAACAGGATCGAAAATCCAATGAGAGAAAACATATGATTTTGGAAAATCGCAGGCAGGATAAAAATGCAGCTGGAAATTCGAGATCCAGCAGAAAGGGAGAATGAAAAATCACCTGGAGTTTTGGAAGAAATTGAATATTTGGGAAAAACCATCCAGGGTTTTAGAAAATAAAGGAAAATATGAGAATATGGATATTTGGAAAGATATTTTTGAAAAAAATATGAGAGAAATAAAAGTAGCATACAAACTCACATCCTGCATAACATTTATGCACATTCAGCACTCCCTAAAAAGCTGACTCTAGATGCATCATTTTGAAAACAGCTGTAGGACCTTAATCCTAACTCTAAGTTCAGATCATCTTTGTCCAATCCAGTTATGCCGATATACCCGAATCGAGATCCGAGGTACGTGGCATAGAATTTTCACTCCGGTTCTAAGGTAAGGTTTTCCAACATCCTTGAGCGCCTACCGATATACTTCGGACTGTGGCCCGCGGTACGTAGTAGGGGGGTGTTAACCCAAATAGTTGGCCCAGTTGTGAGGCTCTGTTCCGAACTATGGTTCTGGAAGAGAGCCCAGCAACGTGAAGACCGGGTAATGATAGGTAATGGGGGTTTTGAAAAAATGATCACATGCAAGAAATAGAGGGCTCTAAGTCCTAGAGAGATAGACTTTTGAAAATCTTTGAAGAAGCATACATTGTTTGCATTCAGATCCTAAATTGAGGAGAGTTGTATTTAGACCTAAGTCTATGTGAGCATGAAAATATCTTCTCAATATGGTCCTACCAAACCATGCCTAAGCTATATGCAATCAATGTCAGCTAGGTCAGAATCTAGGCTCCTAGGCTCACATGATATTGAAAGTAAAAGAGCTGACATTTTGTGAACATAATTTTGATAATTAAACTAAGTCAAGCATAATTTAGGTCAGACAAGGACAGGTCCCATCTCGGTCGCCAAACCTGTTTTCGTCGAGAAATTTTTCCCCCGTCTTCCCTTCCTTGCGGAAGAGAAAAAGAGAGAAACGCTTTCGCGCTTCAAACTTTGACCCGGATTTTGTAAATTGTTTTGAAATACTCGCCTCCGTTTTTGAAAATTGCGGGAAAATCCATGGGATGGGGCTCGACCTGTCGGTACGAGGTTCGACCGTTCCTGCCGCCTTTAACAGGGGTAATCGAACCAAGGACCAAAATTGTGCTTGACTTAGTTAAATCATCAAAATCATGTTCTATCCTAAATGCACAGAGAATTTAGGCATGTGCTATGAGATTTGGAAAATGCAACTTGGGAAAACATGATGTATGCTTGGAAAATATTTGAAGTTGAAAAGATTTCTCACGAAAAGAGTAAATTTCTCAGGAAAACTCATGTGAAAAAAAGGGTTTTTGAAGTCACGGGAAAGTTCATGAAGTTGTGGGAAAATCATGAATGGTTGAAAATCCTGGGAAAATGGAAGTGATTCTTGAGAAAAGATGAACCTTTTGAAAAGGGAAACACTTCTTAGGAAAACTTGAACTTTGAGAGTTTTCTTAGGAAGATGATGGAAGATTTATAGGAAAATTCATTGGAGAAGGAAATTCAAAACTTGGGGAATCGAAATCCTGGGAATTTTACCTTTTTAAATACTTGGAAATCAATTTTGGATCTTGGAGAAAGATTGGGAAACTCTTTTGAATCTCTTAAGAAAATATCATTTCCAGGGAAAACTGTAGAGAAACTTGTCTTTGGAAAACTGATTTTGAAAAATCCTTAGAGTTTCTTGAGAAATCGATTTCTTGAGAATGAAGTTTTCTTAAGAAAGTCATGGGAAAACCAATGATTTCATGATGCAAATGATATGAGTGAATGAGAGCATTTTGGAAGATTTTCCAAGAACTTTGTTGGAAAAATGTGTATTAAGTCAATGTAAATCCTTCACATATCCTGACTGTGGCCATGAATATGTTCCGAGTTTAATTGATTTAATGCACAAGATTTTGAAAACATTGGAAATATGATGTGCATTTTCAAGATAGCCTAAGAGTGTAGGCTCAATGTGACTAGTAGAAAGATGATGGATCTGGGTCTCGTCCATATTCCGACTAGGGCCGTAAATATGGATTCCACCGAGTTCATCAACTCCCTAAGAGTTGGTGCACGTGCCATTCGTGAACATCCATAGTGCTTTTGAAATAGAATGCATGAATCATATAAGCAGGATATTGCATAAATTCAAACTATATGATATGCATCCTAGTCTAAGCAGGAAATTAACTCTCTTATTCCAAAATTTACATTATTACATCACTAAATAAAGGAAATAAAAGAAATTTGCAGACTTCAGCTCCTTCTTTTTAATGTCCCTGCCAAACTTGGAATAAAGTTAGCTCAAATATGTGGGTTTTTCCAAGATTTTCCAATAATATTATGAAATTATTGGATTTAATTGGATATAAACCCTATTCTCATGCTTCCTTGATATTTTGAAATGATGAAAATGCTAGAAATTCAGTGAAAAACAATTTGAAATTCGGAATTGAGGTTAAAATGACCAAAATACCCCTAAAATTAAAGTTACATCTTTAAAATCAGGGTTTTTTGAAGGAAAACTTGGTAAAATTGAGATTTTGAAATTCAAATTGAATCAAATGATGATGAAATGCAGTAAGAGATATGATGACATGCTGCTAGACACATTATGACTGTAAAATCAGAATTTGACATTTTGAAATTTAGCCAAAATAACGAATTTCGCTTGTTTTTCACTTGGATCCGGGTCCTGCGGGACCCTGTTTTGGTATTATAGATGATCCGAACCTCAAATGGATTCCAAATTGCACCAAATTCGGTATTAAGCATCTAAACACTCTGATAAACAATCTAGAATGCTAAGAATCATGAAATGATATGATTTAAATGCTAAAATTCAAGGAAAGTCCTAAAATGGTGGATTTTGCCTATGGATCCGAACCAAATGCAATGTCTAATATGATAATGCAAGATTTACACCATGGAAACTTCTGATATTTTGCAGACTGCTAAAAGACCCGAAATGGAACATTTTTGGTTTTTACAGCCTCGGGATTTGAGCCATGGTGAGTTCAATAACAGAGATTTAGTTCTGACAGAGGTAAAAATCACCCTAGTCTGATGTAAAATGCCCAAAAAATATAAAACCGCCATGGAAATTTATGAAATTAATCAGAGTTATGCACGACACCTACATAAACAACTTTCATGTTTATGACTTCGTCATTTGATCAACGGAAGCATAAATAAAAATATAACTATTTCTGCCTAAACTAACAGAACAGACAAATGTAGAAAAATAGGGGGCTGACAAGAAAAATCCTAAGCAGGGGCCACACTATTCTAAAAATTACAGGATTTTAGATTCAAACAAAGGACATTTCGGAGACCACTTTCACTTTTTACCGTTTCGGATTTGGAGCAACACACAAAGAGAAACCATAGCCCTAAGTCGATCCAAGATCTCAGAGGCCCAAATTAGGCTCTGACACGTGTCCCGAACTCTCGTATTTTTGTCAGACAAAAATGAAAATCAGAAAAATATGAAAAAATCATATTAAAAACTAGACATCCTCCCTAGTTCAAAACATCTTTCTGATCGAAAAGCGGATCTCCCATGAGGGATATCTCGATTTTACAAGTTGGCAAATAATTTTCAAAACGCATCTCGGGTAAAAAAACCAGACTTGCCATTTTGAATGTTTACCGCAGTAAACAAATTCAAATGCCTCCGAATTTTTGGAAAAATTTTAGGGACACCTAAGGGCGCATTCCGTGATTTTTTTGGGATTTTTAATAAAAAATAAATGCATAAAATGACGTGTGGACTGACTGACAAAAACAGGGACCTACTGAAAATAAGCAGAATTGAAATAAATGCTAAATTAATCCTAATTAATTCATGAAATGTACTAAATGAATGAAATAAAATGCAAATTAAATCTGGCTAACTACATGCATGTTAAAATCATCAAGGAAGTATAATTATGTATTTTTATATATGTCGTTTTATGAGAATAGCTCAATCCATCCCTCGGCTGAGCTCTTTCTTCAAACGACAACACGAATCAAACCAAAAGAATTATCATAGTGAAATCAATAGGAATGGAAGCTTACCTTGTGTTCTCCAGCGGTTTTGGAACTCCCAAAATGAGTGGCTACCTTGATAATGGGCTCTAGAGAGGCGTGAATCCAGAGGAAACCAAGAAAGAATGAAAATGGAATTCTGAAGTTCAATTCTCAAACAGGGCTCTCAGAGTGAAAATGCTAAATCCAAAAGAAGCTCCCCTAGGCTGGGCATGGGGCCTTGTATTTATAGAGATTTTTGGAAAATTTTGAAATTCAAAGAAGCTTAATCTGAGCCCTCCATGTGGAGCCATCTCAGAGGGTGTTGTCTTGGAGTTTGAAATTCAAATTCTGCTTTATTCTGGAAGGAGGAGAGACTTCCATGTGGCGCCATCTCAGAGCATCCACATTGCCATGTGTCAGAAGGTAGGAGCAGAGGAAGCAGAAGACGCCACCTCAGAGGGGTTTGAATTCTACTTTTTCTGATGAAAGGAGAGACTGACATGTGGCGCCATCTCAGAGCATCTTCATTGACATGTGTCAGAAGGAAAGGCAGATGATTCAGATGGTGCCACCTCTGAGAGAGTTTGAAATTTAAATTTCTGCTTTTTCTAGAGGAAAGGAGAGACTGCCATGTGGCACCACCTCAGGGTGGCTCCTACAATGACATGTGGCAAGAGGGAGGAAAAGGGACACGTGGCACCATCTCACACAAAATAGAAAAGGTGAAGTTCAGGATTTGCGCCACCTCAGACTGGAGTTTGAACATTTGAATTCTAGCTTTCTCTGAAGGAGGCAGAAAGTGACATGTGTCACTTGCTTTTTCTGAAGAAAGCAGAGAGAGACACGTGTCCCTTGCTTTTTCTGAGAAGAGCAGAGGGTGACATGTGTCACTTGCTTTTTCTGAGAAAAGCAGGGAGTGACATGTGTCTTCTACTTTTTCTAAAGGAAGCTGGAGATGACATGTGTCATCTACTTTTCTGAGAAAAATAGGAGGGAGACATGTGTCCTCTGCTTTTTCTGAAAGGAGCAGAGATTGACACGTGTCGCTTGCTTTTCCTGAGGAAAGGAGAGAGTGACATGTGTCACTTGCAGGAGACATAATTCAAATGGTGCCACCTCAGAGGAGACAAGTTCTACTTTTTCTGAACAGGACAACACATGACACGTGGCATCTCATGGTGACCTTGGAATGACACATGGCACAAGGTGAAGATGGTAGACATTGACACGTGGCATAAAATGAAGAGGATGACTAATGACATGTGGCGGCATCTTAAGGTGGTCCCACGCTGACACGTGTCAAAGGATGGCAGAAGAGAGAAGGTGACATGTGGCACTTCTAGGTGAACCCTATGCTGACACATGGCAGGTAAATGGGAGGAGAGAGAAAGGACAAGTGGCACCAATCTAGGGGACAAGGTTCCTATTTTTTTGGGTTTTTCAAAGTTCAGGTTTTTCAAAAGAAAAGTCTATGTGACACCACCTCAGTGTGGGTCCCACATTGCTTCTTTATTGAAATAAGAACAAGACAACAACCTTTTTTTGGAATTTTCATAAAAATTTGGACTAATTGGTAAAACAGAAATTTTTGGAAAGAGTTGGCCCCTGTAGGGCAATTTTGTAAAAGGAAGATATTTGAAATTGTCAAAAGGGCAAAATCTGAGATAAGGTGGCTGAAATCCATATTAAAACTATCCAGGTCATTTTCCTGAGGAAATATTTTGAAATTCAGAGTCTTGGGGTAAAATGGGAAAAATTGATAATTTTGAAGACCCAGGGTTTTGAAATCAATTTTGAAAATAGTTAAAATTTGAATCTGGATTGAAAATTTTGAAATCAAGAGTTCTGGACCTCGAAATGACATGATGTGTAGTGCAGTGATTTAAAATGCTCATGCAATGATATGCAATGTCATGTCTTATGAAATGTAACCTTGAACCAAGACTCTGGAGATGTCCGTCTCCTGTCAGGAGTAACATCTTGAATATCTGAGATAAAAATAGAGAAAATTGAGAGTTTCAGATGAAATTTGGACTTTTGCAAGGTCCGGTCTCAGAAAATGACCATTTTGCCCTCCAGCGATTTCAGAGGCTGGATGATGATGCTTGGTGGAACTGTCGGGGAGGTGAGTGAAAATTTGGGGTGTTTACAACACTCCAGATGGCGCCACCTCAGAGGAGACAAGCCTACCTTTTCTGTAGGAATTTAGGAGTGACACATGTCTCCTACTTTTCTGAGAAAACTAGGGAGAGACATGTGTCAGGCTACTTTTCTAGAAGGAGGGAGGGGTTGACACGTGTCCCCTGCAGGAGACACACTTCAAGTGGCGCCACCTCAGAGGAGACAAGCTCCACTTTTCTAGACAGGACAACCTATGACACTTGGCATCTCCTGGTAGTCTCTGCAATGACACATGGCGCAGGATGGATGACACGTGGCGGCTTCTGAAGGTAGCCCCACACTGACACATGGCAGAAGAGGGAAGGTGACATGTGGCGCCAATTCTAGGTGAACCCTATGCTGACACATGGCATGTAAATGGGAGGAGAGAGAAAAGACAAGTGGCACCAATCCAGGGGACAAGGCTCCTATATTTTTGGGTTTTTCAAAATTCAAATTTTCAAAAGAAAAGCTTGTGTGACACCACCTCAGTGTGGGTCCCACATTGTTTATTTACTGAAATAAGGATAAAACAACTTCTTTTTAGAATTTTCATAAAATCTGGACTAATCGGTAAAATAGGAATTTTTGGAAAGAGTTGACCCCTGTAGGGCGATTTTGTAAAAGAAAGATATTTGAAATTGTCAAAAAGAGGCAAAATCTGAGGTGAAGTGGCTGAAATCCATATTGAAAACTATCCAGATCGTTTTCCTGAGAAAATATTTTGAAATTCAGAGTCCTGGGGGTAAAATGGGAAGAATTGATAATTTTGAAGACCCAGGGTTTTGAAATCAATTTTGAAAAGAGTTAAAATTCTAATCTGGATTGAAGATTTTGAAATCGAGAGTTCTGGACCTCGAAATGACATGCTGTGCAGTGCAGTGATTTGAAATGCTCATGCAATGATATGCAATGTCATGTCTTATGAAATGCAATCTTGAACCAAGACTCTGGAGATGTCTGTCTCCTGTCAGGAGTAAAATCTTGAACATCTGAGATAAAAATAGAGAAAATTTGAGAGTTTCAGATGAAATTTGGACTTTTGCAAGGTCCGGGCTCAGAAAATGACCATTTTGCCCTCCAGCAATTTCAGAGGCTGGATGATGATGGGAGGTGGAAATGTCGGGGAGGTGAGTGAAAATTTGGGGTGTTTACAGATGCCCCTCTTTGCTACTAAGCCGGCTCATGGCCGAGCTTAGTGGCAAAGAAAAACACACCAAATTTGGGCTATATATAAAAAAAATGCCCCAGTTAGAAGGATCTGACTGGGTATGAAGAAATTAGCCCGAGGAAGATGGTAGATATGAAGTGGAGAATGAAGAGGAAATACTCATTCTGTGAGAGTGAAATTCAGGTTTTTATGCCCTTAACCTAGATGGGACAGAAATACCTCGTATGGAACGAAGCTCAGGTTTGGCCCTTAACCTGATTGGGGATGGAATATCTCATAACATGAGACTCAGGTTTGTACCCTTAACCTGATCGGGCGGAAAATGAAATACCTCTTTGATTGAGGCTCAGGTTTGTACCCTTATCCTGATCGGGCGGAAAATGAAATACCTCTTTGATCGAGGCTCAGGTTTATACCCTTATCCTGATCGGGCGGAAAATGAAATACCTCTTTGATTGAGGCTCAGGTTTATACCCTTATCCTGATCGGGCAGAAGATGAAATACCTCTTTGATTGAGGCTCAGGTTTGTACCCTTATCCTGATCGGGCGGAAAATGAAATACCTCTTTGATTGAGGCTCAGGTTTGTACCCTTATCCTGATCGGGCGGAAAATGAATGGAATCCTCGAAGGAAGAGACCATGATGGAACCTTCGGATTTTGCACAGTAAATCCGACAGGGGTTTTGCAAAAGGAAGGAAAATGGGGTCCCTAAAGCTTAAAAAGGGATTGATCTTGGGCGTCTCATTGCTGAGACTAAAATCAGCTTTTGAAATTGCCTTTTGCTGGAATTGGTGGTTTAACCTTAAGCCGAAATGGGACTGTCCATGGTGGGACAGTGGGGACACAGGGAAGTGTGCAATCTGAGAGTTCATGCTCTCAAAGAAGGGAAGGAATCAAGTCCTTAGGAGGGATTTAAAAATTGGTGTCAGGATGCATTGAAAATGGACATCAAGCTCTCACTTCATGTCAGGATAACTAGAAAATATTGTCAAAATGTTGGAAATTCTGCTGTTGATTCGAAATTTTTGAAAAATGTGGCACATTGTTGCAAAGATATTCCTTTTTTTCTACCTAAAGCATTACCTCCAAACAAGGTTCACTTCGTAGAATCGAGACTTGAAAACCCAAATTGTTTGCAATTGACCTTCTTCAAGGAAGCTATCAATTTCCTTGATATGAACAAGAAAGAGGATTTGATATTATGAAAGCAATTGATAAAAGAATATTGATAATAGAATTTCACGAAGTGAAAGAGGATTCTTGATAGATTTGGCAGTTTGATATCCTAAGAGCTTCTCTATTGATAATCTTTATGCACTCTTTTGGCTCTCTGGGTTTTGGCTGCATTCTCCTTTATTTTGGAGATGTTCTGACTTTTTCTCTCTTTCTTTTCCCTCTCTTTCTCTCTTTTGGGAAGGGTACGTCACAAACTCCTTCAACTTGGAGATGTTTCGATCCTCCTTGGACGATGGGTTTGGAGATCTTTGGGTGATAGCTGAAATTAAATATCTTTTAGGGATTGTCGAGAGGTTCATCGCATCTGCCTTCATCTCGACAGTGCTTTGGACTTTCTCTGGAAGGATCCGTCACAAACTCCGTCATCTTGGAGATGTTTCGAATCTTCTTTGGCCCCAGGGGTCTACTCGCCTAATTCGCCTTCATCTTGACGACAGGTGAGAGATCCCTTTTGCGGATACTTAATTGCAGCTTAGGTGATTTTGAGTGGACAGGGCTTGGGTAAATGCTCTCTTTTCTAGCACTCAGGATATTTCCACTGCCTCGTCCTTACAAGAATAGTCTTTAAAGATGCGCCATTGACTGCGATCAATATCGATCATCTACGGCTTTTCAATAACATTGATTCTTCTTTTCTGGCCATATCGAGGACTTTATCCTTCATCCTTTTGGTCGGCCAATAAAAGGAATTTGAATTTTGAATCTCTTTTCGCAAAAGCTTCACTCTTTTGGAAGTAATGCTGAAGGTAAATTGAGATAAAGATTTGTACCATAAAGATCAACAATTGATTGACAAATTGACAAAATTTTCTTGAAATCCTTGGTGAAAATGAGTATTTGAAATCCGGCTTAACACATCCGTGACGAAAATTCTCCTCTCTTTTTCCCCAAAAAGAGAGACTCAAGCTTAGCCCTTACCTGAATGGGAAATGGGAAATACTCCTCTCTTCCCTGAAGAGGAGGTGTTTGCAAAGCGAACTTTCGAAGAGAAATTAAGCTTTCGTCAAAGCTCCCTAATATTAGGCTTCTCTTATGGAAAGGGGGCCGATAATAGTGAGGTCTGAAAATTGGGTCATGAAAGGAACGAGTCCATCACACTCTCCCTGCAAAGAGGGTCTTTCATGACGAAAATGGCCTAGTATGAAATTGGGGGGGGGGGGGGGGGGGTCACAAGAAAAGCGAGTCTCCGTCGAGCCTCTCCCTTAAAAAGGGTTCCTCGTGTGAAATTGGAAATTGTTTTGCAAACGGTTCACAAAGACGCGAGTCCCTTCAAACTCTCCCTGAAAAGGGGCTAAGTGAACGAATTGGATAGCATGCGAAAAGAACGAGCTCCCTCGAACTCTCCCTAAAAAGGGTCTCTCGCAAGAGAAAATGATTGAAATTGGATATTGAGATTGATTGACCCGAAGGTCGAAACTGGAAATTGGAAATTTGGTTGTTGAGAATTGAATGACCCAAAGGTCGAAATTGGATGACCTGACGGTCGAAATTGAGAATTGATTTGACCAAAAGGTCGAAATTGTGAATTGAGTGACCCGAAGGTCGAAATTTGGAAATTGGGTGACCCGAAAGTCGAAAATTGGAAATTGGTTGACCCGATGGTCGAAAACTGGAAATTGGTTGACCCAAAAGTCAAAAATCGGAAATTGGTTGACCCGAAGGTCGAAAAATCGGAAATCGATTGACCCGAAGGTCGATATTTGAAAATTGATTGACCCGAAGGTCGAAAATTGGAAATTGATTGACCCGAAGGTCGAAAATTGGAAATAGATTGACCCGAAGGTCGAAAATTGGAAATTGGTTGACCCGAAGGTCGAAAATTGGAAATTGGTTGACCCGAAGGTCAAAAATTGGAAATTGATTGACCCGAAGGTCGAGGATTGAAAATTGATTGACCCGAAGGTCGAAAATTGGAAATTGGTAATTGGGTGACCCAGAGGTCGAAATTGGAGAATTGCCTGATTTGAGGATTTAAATTGAAATTTGGAGGGCAAAATGTCAAACTTGAGCAATTGACATACCGTGATGATTGAAATGACTTGGATCAATCAAAGGAGAATGATGAGTTTGAGTCAGAGCTCGAATAAAATAGAGATCACGAGTCGGAACCCGGATCAACAAAAGAAAATCAAGAGCTCGCATTTGAGCTCGAATGATGTAGAGAGATCACGAGTCGGAACTCGGGTCAACAGAGAAAATGTGAAGAGCTCGAATCTGAGCTCGAACGAGGTAATGAGATCACGAGTCAGAACCCAGATCAACAGAGGAAAATGAGAGGCTCGAATCAGAGCTCAATTAAGATAATGAGAACACGAGTCAGAACTCGGATCAACAAAAGAAAATGAAGAGCTCAAATCAGAGCTCGAATACATAGAGAGATCTCGAGTCGGAACTCGGATCAATAGATGAAAATGATTTGAATAAAAACCCGAGTCGGAACTCGGTTTTCTGAAAAATTGGGATTTTGAAAATGTGCCAGTTTGAGTACTGGATTTTGGAATAATACCAGTACGAGCGCTGGGTTTTGGTTCAGAATTGGTGATGACCTTTTGATTTTAAATCATTAGGAATTGTGATGGGACTGTTTGTTGAAATCCCAATACTGACCAGATTGTTGTTAATGCAAATGAATATGAATTGATGCTTATGAATGCATACGTGCATGAAATGAGGAATTTGTTTATCCTGCTTGCATATAGAACAAAATTTTAAAATGCCCCAGTGTAACTGGGAAAGAAAGTTGGATCATTATTTGAAGGAAACAGGAAGGATTACAAGAGAAGGATAAATGTTTCAAGTATAAAACTTTTTCAAGTGTCGAGCATTAATAGGATCTGGCAATTCTACCCCATCAGCATTGATGAGCCGATATGAGTTGCGGGGTAATGCTTCTTTGACAACATAGGGACCTTCCCAATTTGGCGACCATTTGCCGCCGGGACGATGCTTGAGATAAGCTGCGGATCGAAGTACTAAATCATTGACTTTGAATCTTCTTTCGATGATAGATTTCGCATATTGCCTGGCTACTCTCTGACGATAGGATTGAGCATGCTCTGCTGCTTTTAGCCTTCTCTCGTCGAGTAAGTCTAGTTGCACTAGTCGCTGCTGCTGGTATTGGTCAAGAGGTAATTGCAGAAGTGAAGCAAATTTCAAAGCGGGCTTCTGAACATGTAGCGGCAATACTACTTCTGTTCCATAGACCAGTTCTGATGGGGTAGCATTCGTTGGTGTACGAATGGTGGTCCGATAGGCCCACAGTGCATCAAGGATCTTCTCATGCAAGTCACGGCCGGTTTCCACAGTTCGCTCCAAGATACGAATTAAAATCTTGTTGGTGGCCTCTGCCTGACCATTCCCTTGAGGATAATATGGAGCGGAAAAATGGTGATAGATCTTGAATTTTGAGCAGAATGTCTTCATCTTTTTATTCTTGAAATGACTGCCATTGTCTGACACAATGTCATGCGGGATGCCGAAACGGCAAAGGATGTTCTTGTGAATGAAAGAGACCACGTGTCGTCCTTCTATTGTGCGAAGACTGATGGCTTCTACCCACTTGGTGAAATATTCTGTTGCGGCAAGGAAGTATTTGTGGCCATTTGAAGCTGAAGGAGTGATGGGACCTACGACATCGAAGGCCCACATGGAGAACGGCCATGGAGAAACTACAGACTGTAAATAAGTTGCCGGAGCATGGATAGAAGGTGCGTGTATCTGACATTTACGCACTTCTTCACATAATGATAACAGTCTTGTTGCATAGTCTTCCAGTAGTACCCTGCTCTGATGATTTGCTTGACAAGGGTTTGGTAGCCGACGTGGCCGCCACAAATGCCTTCATGTGCTTCTCGCACGACTTCTTTGGCTTCGTCTTCATCTAAACATCTGGAATACTCTGAACTGAATCCACGACGATAGAGGACATTGGCCAAAATGAAGTATCGAGTAGACATACGCTGGATTGCTCGCTGCTCTTTCTTTGAGAGTTCTGGAGGAAACTCGCCAGTTTCTATGAAAGTTTTGATATTGTAATACCAAGGCTTCTTCCTTTGTTCAGCCTGGTTTACCTGTTCCGCTGGAATGAAAGCAGGTTGGTCAAGTCTGCCAATTTCAAAAGAGCGACAAGATTCTCCATTCTTGAATGTCATAATGGAGCCTAAACTGGCTAGGCTATCGGCCACTTGATTAAAATCTCTCTTGATATGGAAGAGCTGGAATTCTTCAAACTTGCTGATAAGAGCTGAAACAATTTTCTGATAGGGAAATAGCTTCTGATCTTTGACCTGCCATTCGGCTCGAACTTGATTAACCACGAGTAATAAGTTGCCATAGGCATGCACTCTCTTAACATTGAAGTCCAGTAGAATCTTTAGACCTTGAATCAGGGCTTCATATTCAGCCATGTTGTGAGTGCATTGAAAGTCTAGCTTGAGAGAAAATGGAATCATCTCCATCTCAGGAGTGATTAATAAAATTTCGATGCCTATTCCGGCCATGTTCTTAGAACCATCGAAAAATAAGTTCCAGACTGGAGATTGCTGGATATTGCAAATTTGCTCATCAGGGAAGTCATCTTTGGCTTTCACTTCTTCGGCCAGGGGAAAATCCGCCAATTGATCTGCAATTGCTTGGCCTTTGATTGATTGCTGCGAGACATATTCTAGGTCATACTGCATCAGTAAGACTTGCCATTTTGCGACTCGTTCGCTGAGGAAAGGCTGCTCTAAAATATACTTGAGAGGATTGAGTTTAGACAAGATTTTGACTTCAGATGCTAGCAGGTAGTGTCTTAGCTTCTGACACATCCATACCAGAGCTAGGCAGGTCTTCTCTATTTGAGAGTATCTCTTTTCATAATCTATGAAAGTCTTACTCACGTAATAGATGGCGTGCTCTATCAGGCTGCCTTCTTTGTATTGCGCCAAGAATCCGCCACATGCGACTTGATTGACTGAGATGTATAATAAAAGAGGTTTTCCCAATTCTGGCGGCTTCAGGATGGGAGGATTAAGAAGATACTTCTTGATTCGATTGAACGATTGCTGACATTCTGGCCCCCATTCGAACTTCACTCCTTTTCTGAGTAAGTGGTTGAAGGGCTCACATCTCATCGCCAAATTGGAAATGAATCGCCGGATTGACTGCATACGTCCTTGAAGGCTACGTAATTCTTTGAGATTCTTTGGGGGTGGCATATCAATGATAGCCTTGGCTTTGGCTGGGTCAACTTCAATTCCCTTTTTGCTTACCAGAAAACCCAACAGTTTGCCTGATTCGACTCCAAAGACACATTTTTGTGGGTTAAGCCGTAACTTATAAAGGATGAGCCGCTTAAAGACTTGATCAAGCGCTTCGAGGTGATCCTCTCCCTCTTTAGATTTCACGAGAATATCATCAACATACGCATCCATGATTTTGCGCATCTGATCGTGAAAGATGACAGCCATTGCCCGTTGATACGTTGCTCCAGCATTCTTGAGCCCAAAAGGCATAACCGTATAGCAGAAAGTGCCCCAAGGCGTAGTAAAGGAAGTTTTTGATTGGTCGCGGGCGGCCAACTTAATCTGATTGTAGCTGGAATATCCGTCCATGAAAGAGAACATAGCATGTCCTACCGTGCTATTGACTAGAAGATCGATGCTTGGAAGTGGATAGTCATCCTTCGGAGTTGCCTTGTTGAGGTCTCTGAAGTCTATGTAGATCCTTACTTTGCCACTTTTCTTTGGGACGACGACGATATTGGCTAACCAATCTGGGTAGTCAATAGCTCGAATAAATCCTGCTTTGAGCAGATCTTCAAGTCCTTCCTTGACTTGTTGTTCTATTCTGGGATCCATTTTTCTCAGCTTCTGCTTGACTGGCTTAGCATCCGGCCTTAAGACAAGACGGTGTTCGACTAATTTGGGGTCTAAGCCTGGCATGTCTTCATATGTCCATGCGAATACTTCTTCATGCCGCTTGAGAAAATCTGTAAGCCTTTTCTTTTCTTCCGGACTCATGCTGGTTCCGATCTGGAGAATTTTTGGATCTTCCTCTGAACCGATATTGACACCTTCAGTTGGATCTTGTACTAGAGGAGATGGTTCATCTTGCTTCTGAACTGCGGCGAACTCCGGTAATTCTTGAAGAGACTGATCATATTCTGCACGATCATCAGACTGCTTTGCACTCTTGTCATTTTCGGTGCTTGCTTTGATTCTGTGAATTGCTGTCGACTTCTGAAAGGCCTTGGGATTGAGAACGAGCTTCTTGATTGTCCTAGAAGTCATTCTGAAATTTTGGAGAAAAAAATCTGGTTCAGGCAAATCGGTCTATAGTAGGACAAGCAATCATTTGAAGAGACTTATGCATAAAATGACATTGAATTATAAAATGATGAGACAGACAGAAAGGGAGTAGATGGCATCCGGATAGACAAAGAAACTTGGAATTTTATTGATTGAATTGATCAATGACATTGGTAAAATGAGACATTTATTTGGAAAAGAATAGAAAGACAATAACAAATGGTCTTCATTGTGCTCCTTTGACAAAAACAGTCTTCCTTGATGAGCTTCCTCCGGAGAACCCCAATCCTGCCCTGTGGGGACGATGTTTCTGGATCATTGGCTCGATGCGGCCATCTTCATTCTTGCCGAGTCCCTTGAAGGGTTGATAGCCATGCTTCAGGAGTAAATCAAATCCCTTTCTTGACTTCATGAATTGAGGAAACAAGGGATGATCCTTAATGGTGCTGTAGTCGATTCGACCTCCAACCTTGAAGAATTGAGGACCTTTCCATCGTGTCGTGGCTACTGTGTGCAAAGATGGCTCTGATGGTGCCTGAAGTATTTCTCGATTCTCCCCGAGATTGATCTCTTCACTTTCCCTGATGCTGGGAATATCTGCATTGAATGATGGCCGAGGAATCATGGGCTGCGGGAGCCTTTCTTATGGGTCTTCTCCCAGTATTGTGGTAATCATTCCACCTTTTGACCACTTCACACATTGATGGAGGGTAGAAGGCACTGCATTAGCGTTGTGAATCCATGTCCTTCCGAGCAGCAAGTTGTAGGTTGGTGGTACGTTAACCACATGGAAAAGCACTGAATGCACTGAATAATTAATAAACACCTTCAGGAATATCTTGCCTTTTGCCGTTTGACCATGGTTGTCAAACCCATAGATAGTGATGGGATCCGGAATATATTCTTCATCCTTGATCCCTAATGCCTTGGCGGTCATTTCAGGGCAAATATTGAGGCAACTGCCTCCATCGACCAACACATGCGGTATTGTCATTCCTCTGACCCGAACGACAATGTACAGAGCATTATTGTGAAATGAATGAGGTTTTGGAAGATCCTCATCCGAGAAGGTGATTGGCGCATTGGTCATGGCGGAGTTCACGATCTGCGCCATGTCTTCTGAAGTGGTACTGGGCTTAACTTTGATTTTTCTGAGCAGATCATCCAGTACTTGCTGGTGCTTGCTAGAATTCTTGGCCAAGTCAAGGATGGAGACATTGGATAAAGCAGTCAAAGGCTTCTGACTTGACCTTTCTGACCTTGGTCTAACGATTTGCTTGAAGAAGTCAGGAGTTCCTTTTGATTTGGGAACTGACTTCACAGGTGCTTCCGCAACTTTCATTTTATCGAATGCTGAAATTAAGTCCATCCTCTTAGAATCTGGAGCTGCTTGTCGTAGCACCGTCACCTGATGCTGAACTTGGAGATCTTGCGCAGAACATGGCTTGATATGCTCATGCGGTAGAAATGGTTGTGCAGACACTACTGCTGTGGTGTGCGAAGGGAAGGGGTGATTGAGAATGTCCATTTTCTCTTCTTCTTCTCCTTCCACTAGAAGATTCTTTTCAATGAGATCTTGCACGATGTTTTTGAGAACAAAGCAGTTCTCGGTGTTGTGTCCCACTGTCCTGTGGAACTTGCAGAACTGATCTTTCCATTTTCCCATGGGCACAGGTGGATCGGCCAATCTGGGCAACTTAACCATCTCTTTTGATAGCATGTACTCGAGCACATCCTCGAGTGATTGGTCAAGAGGAGTAAACTTTCTGTCGTAACTCCATCCTTCATGTTTAGCTTTTTCGCGCAGCTTCGGTCCTTGATCCTGCTGCGGAGGCTTGCTGTACTGAGGAGCAGGCTTTGCCTTTTGGTCCTTGTTGTTTGAACTGTTGGTGCCGTAGCAGTAATCTTTCTTCTGCCCTTTGTATCGATTTTGGCCTTTGTTGTTGTTGCTGGCAGAATAAGTAAAGTGAGCTTTCTTCTTCTGCTCACCATGGGAGTTGTTCTTGGAAAAGGTGAAGCCTTCATAGACTCCATTTTCCACACTTAGTTCGAGCCATTCGGCTCGTTCAGTCAACTCAATGAAGGTCCTGGACGGCGCTGTGGAGATTAATCCTCTTAATGGCTGCGAAAAATTGTTGAGGATCAGGGACAATGCATGCCTTTCCGAGATAGGATCTCTCATCTTATTACAGGCTGATCTCCATCTGTGAATGAAGTCCCGTGCTTTTTCATTCTCGTTCTGCCTTAAATTGCAGAGATGACTCAGTGTAGGCAGCGCTTCTGTGTTGAACAAGAAGCGTTCAATAAAGAGATTTACAACTTTATCGAACTCCTTGAGCTCGATGGGGTTGATATGCTTAGCATACCACTTGGCTGCAACTCCTTCCAAGCTGCGGGGGAAACATAGAAACAATGCTCGGTTATCCCTCTTAAACCGAGAGCATTCAGCAAAGAAAGTGGCGAGATGCGCTTTTGGGTCGCCAGAACCATCGAACTTGATGAATTTTCGAGGGAGATTCTCCATATCATCATCCTCTTCTAAGCCGTCATAAAAGTCCTCACTGGTGAAGACTTTCTTGCCCTTGTCGCGGGCTTGCAGATCTTTGACAACTCGGGCCATTTCTTTAAACTGCGCTTGCAAAGGCTCTTCTTTATCTCTGCTCTTTGATCTGCGGCTTTTACTTTGGCCACGTTTCTGAAATGCCGGAGGCACCTCATATTCTTCATCTGTGTTTTCAGTTGAGTCTGATTCATCTGAAATCTCTTCTGGCTGGATCTGCTTCTTGGGAGCCTTCTTACTCCTGCGACCATGAAACTTTTCTCTGAATGGATTCCTTTTTGAGCTGGTCCCGGGCTGCTCATTCATCATTTTGTTCATCATTTTTCTGAACATGGCATACATTTGAGGGTCTATGCCGTCATCTTCTTGCTGCTGCTCTTGACTCTTCTCGGATCGAGGGGAACCCATTTCTTCTTCCGAGGCTGACGAGTACTGGGATGCCGTGGTTCTTTTGCCTGACCTTGTCTCAACCATCAAATGGTATGGATGCTCTCTGCAGGGCAAAGACCTGATTAGATTATGAAGGAATTAGCTTTTGGAAGAAATATTTGCTGAAAATATGGTAGACAATTTGGAAGAGATGTCCCATTACTAGGGACTGAGTCGTCGTGGGAATCACGACAATTGTGTTGCCGTTCCTTCTACAAAAGAAATAAACAACGAAAATATGCCTTGTTACCTAGGCGAGGTCGTCAAACCACAATAGAAAGAAAGAGAAATTTAAAATGAGAAGAATAAGATTTTATTGATCTTGACAAAGAGGTGGAGGACAGACGATTTGCCACCATTCATGATAGTCGGCAGACACCCTAGGACCAGGAAAGATTTTAAGAGAGACAAAGGAATCCCAGCCGTAGCGGGCAGAATGATATGCCCCGGACCATTGTGCGGAAGTGAGATCAAACTCTGCCATAGCTCCTGATAACAAGCGGGCTTCAATGTACTGCTGGCTTTGAGAAAACTGCCGAACACATCTCTCTGGTTGGTAGTAAGTGCAGAAGAATGGTCCTAGCAACTTGAACCGCTTGCCATAAGCATAGGTATATCTGGGAGGAGACAACTGCCGATCAAAATAGTCCCAAACTACGTCATCTTCTTGAATGTTGTTGATCATAGACCGGTACTGCGCCACTGGAAGGAGTTCTTGACCATTGTATCTGAAAGAGCTTGCTCGGGTTGGAACATGCTGGAAAAACCAGGACTGAAGTGCGTAGATGCATCCTTCAACTAAAATGGACTCTCCAAGTGAGAATCGAGTCAGACCTCGATAAAGGAAGGCGAGCGCTGCCATGGCTATAGAGAGGCGATTGGTTTGCCGACTTCCCCATCTTCTCATAAGCTGGATTATCCTGATGTCCATGTAGTTCTGTCCATCTGGGAAAAGGGACAGTCCTACAGTGCATAGAACCATTGCATTCTGAATCCTTTCTTTAGCTGTTCTTGAAAGTGAGTTGACTTCGACGAAGGTCCCGTACTGGCGGTACAACTCAAGTAGGTCAACATGTTCATTTCCTTCTAACTGGATCAGAGGCCAAGATCAGCGGCCTGTCATACGAGCTAAGGAGTCTCGGGGGTCCAAACCCTTGACATTGATAAGGAATTGATGCTCTAATGGGTCGCTTGGTCGACCAGCTGGTTCTGGCTAAGGGCTCGATGTTTAGGACGACCTTGTCGCACCTCGAAGGAGATGTGACCTTCAGGAAAGATAGGATCGATTTGACTGGATGCCATCGAACTGAAAACAGAGAAAGACTTAGAATGAGACTTAGGAAAATGTGAGAAATTTTGAAAAAATTTTGCAGGCAGGATAAAAATGCAGCTAGAAATTCGAGATCCAGTAGAAAAGGTAGAATGGAAAATCGCCTGGAGTTTTGAAAGAAATTGGATATTTGAGGAAATCATCCAGGGTTTGAGAAAACATCTTGTGGAAAATAAAGATGTTTTGAAAAAGGCCTAAGAAGTTGGAAAACATTGGGAAATATAAAAAAATTAAGGAAATCATACAATCACATCCTGCACAAACATTTATGCACATTCAGCACTCCCTAAAAGGCTGACTCTAGATGCATCAATTGAAAACAGCTGTAGGACCTTAATCTTAACTCTAGGTTCAGATCATCTTTGTCCAATCCAGTTATGCCGATATACCCGAATCGAAATCCGAGGTACGTGGCATAGAATTTCAACTCCGGTTCTAAGGTAAGGTTTTCCAACATCCTTGAGCGCCTACCGATATACTTCGGACTGTGGCCCGCGGTACGTGGTAGGGGGGTGTTAACCCAAATAGTTGGCCCAGTAGTGAGGCTCTGTCCCGAACTATGGTTCTGGAAGAGAGCCCAGCAACGTGAAGACCGGGTAATGATAGGTAAGGGAGTTTTGAGAAAATGATCACATGCAAGAAATAGAAGGCTCTAAATCCTAGAGAGATAGATTTTGAAAACTTTGAAGAAGCATACATTGTTTGCATTCAGATCCTAAATTGAGGAGGGTTGTATTTAGACCTAAGTCTATGTGAGCATGAAAATTTCTCCTCAATATGGCCCTACCAAACCATGCCTAAGCAATATGCAATCAATGTCAGTTAGGTTAGAATCTAGGCTCCTAGGTTCGCATGATAGAAAAATAAAAGAGCTGACATTTTGTGAACATAATTTTGATAATTGAACTAAGTCAAGCACTACTTTGACCAGACGAGGACAGGTCCCATCACGGTCGCCGAACCTGTTATCGTCGCGAAATTTTCCCCCCGTCTTCCCTTCCTTGCGGAAGAGAGAAAGAGGAAACGCTTTCGCGCTTCAAACTTGACCGGATTTTGAAAATTGTTTTGAAATACTCGCCTCCGTTTTGAAAATTGCAGGAAAATCCATGGGATGGGGCTCAACCTGTCGGTACGAGGTTCGACCGTTCCTGCCGCCTTTAACAGGGGTAATCGAACCAAGGACCAAAATTGTGCTTGACTTAGCGAAATTATCTAAGTTATGTTCTATCCTAAATGCACAGAGAATTCAGGCATGTGCTATGAGATTTTGGAAAATGCAAGTTGGAAAACATGATGTATGCTTAGAAAATATTTGGAGTTGAAAAGATTCTCTCAGGAAAAGGGTCAATTTCTCAAGAAACTCAGATAAAAAGGGTTTTTGAAAACATGAGAAAGCTTATAAAGATGTGAGGAAATCAGGAATAGTTGAAAATCCTGGGAAAATGGAAGTGATTCTTAAAAAAAAGGTGAACCTTTGAAAAGGGAAATACTTTTTAGGAAAACTTGGACTTTGAGAGTTTTCTTAGGAAAATGATGGAAGATTTATAGGAAAACTCATTGGAGGAGAAAATTCAAAACTTGGGGAATCGAAATCCTGGGAATTTTACCTTTTGAAATACTTGGAAATCGATTTTGGATCTTGGAGAAAGATTGGAAAACTCTTTTGAATCTCTTAAGAAAATATCATTTTCCAGGGAAAACTGTGGAAAAACTTGTCTTTGGAAAACCGATTTTTGAAAAATCCTTAGAGTTTCTTGAGAAATCGATTTCTTGAGAATGAAGTTTTCTTGAGAAAATCTTGAGAAAATCAAGGATTTCATGATGCAAATGACATGAGTGAATGAATGCACTTTGAAAAGATTTTCTAAGGAATTGGTTGGAAAAACGTGCATTAAGTCCAAATAAATCCTTCACATATTCTGACTGTGGCCATGAATATGTTCAGAACTTAGTTGATTTGATGCACATGATTTTGAAAACTTTGGAAATATGATGTGCATTTTAAGATAGCCTAAGAGTGTAGGCTCAATGTGACTAGTAGAAAGATGACGGATCTGGGTCTCGTCCATATTCCGACTAGGGCCGTAAATATGGATCCCACCGAGTCCGTCAACTCCCTAAGAGTTGGTGCACGTGCCATTCGTGAACATCCATAGTGCTTTTGAAATAATAATGCATGAATCATATAAGCAGGATATTGCATAAATTCAAACTATATGATATGCATTCTAGTCTAAGCAGGAAATTAACTCTCTTATTCCAAAATTTACATTATTACATCACTAAATAAAGGAAATAAAAGAAATTTTCAGACTTCAGCTCCTTCTTTTGAATGTCTCTGCCAAACTTGAAATAAGGTTAGCTCAAATATGTGGGTTTTTCCAAGATTTTACAATAATATTATGAAATTATTGGACTTAATTGGATATAAACCCTATTCTCATGCTTCCTTGATAATTTGAAATGATGAAAATGCTAGAAATTCAGTAGAAAACAATTTGAAATTCGGAATTGAGGTTAAAATGACCAAAATACCCCTAAAATTAAAGTTACATCTTTAAAATGAGGGTTTTTTGAAGGAAAACTAGGTAAAATTGAGATTTTGAAATTCAAATTAAATCCAATGATGATAAAATGCAGTATGAGACATGATGACATGCTTCTAAACACATTAAGACTGTAAAATCAGAATTTGACATTTTGCAATTTATCCAAAATAACGAATTTCGCTTGTTTTTCGCTTGGATCTGGGTCCTGCGGGACCCTGTTTTGGTATTGTGGCTAATCCAAACCTCAAATGGATTCCAAATTGCACCAAATTCGGTATGAAGCATCTAAACACTATGATAAACAGCCTAGAATGCTAAAATTCATGAAATGATATGATTTAAATGCCAAAATTCAAAGAAAGTCCTAAAATGGTGGATTTTGCCTATGGATCCGAACCAAATGCAATTCTTAATATGATAATGCAAGATTTACACCATGGAAACTTCTGATATTTTGTAGACTGCTAAAAGACCTGAAATGGAACATTTTTGGTTTTTACAGTCTCGGGATTTGAGCCATGGTGAGTTCAATAAGAGGGATTTAGTTCTGACAGAGATAAAAATCACCCTAATCTGATGTAAAATGCTAAAAAAATATAAAACAGCCATGGAAATTTATGAAATTAATCCGAGCTATGCAAGACACCTACATGAACAACCTTCATGTTTATGACTTTGGCATTTGATCAACATAAACACCGATAAAAATATAACTATTCCTGCCTAAACTAACAGAACAGACAAATGTAGCAAAACAGGGGACTGACAAGAAAAATCCGAATCAGGGGTCAACGCTGTTCTAAAAATTACAGGCTTTCATACGCAAACAGAGGACATCTCTTACACCACTTTCACTTTTTATAGTTTCGGATTTGGAGCATCACACAAAGAGAAACCATAGCCCTAAGTCGATCCAAGATCTCTGAGGCCCAAATTAGGCTCTGACACGTGTCCCGAACTCTCGGATTTTTTTCAGATATAAAAAAAAATCTGAAAAATCGGAAAAACTCATATTAAAAACTAGACATTCTCTCGAGTTCAGAACATTTTTCGGATTGAAAATATAATCTCCCATGAGTGATATATCGATTTTACAAGTCGGCAAATGATTTTCAAAACGCATCCCGGGTAAAAAAACCCGACTTGCCATTTTGAATGTTTACCGTAGTAAACAAATTCAAATGCCTCCAAATTTTTGGCAAAATTTCAGGGAAACCTAAGGGCGCATTTCTTGTTTTTTTTGAGATTTTTAATAAAAAATAAATGCATAAAATGACGTGTGGACTGACTGACAAAAACAGAGACCTACTGAAAATAAGCAGAATTGAAATAAATGCTAAATTAATCCTAATTAATTCATGAAATGTACTAAATGAATGAAATAAAATGCAAATTAAACCTAGCTAACTACATGCATGTTAAAAATTATCAAGGAAGCATAATTAAACATTTTTATATATGTCGTTTTATGAGAATAGCTCAATCCATCTCTCGGATGAGCTCTTTCTTCAAACGACTCCCGAATCGAATCATGGCATCCAATCAATGGGAAAAGAAGTGCACCTTGTTTCGTTACGCAGCGTAGGAGCTCTTGAAAGGGGCGGCTATCACGAGGTTCCTTCGTTCTTCGCTCCGGGCTTCAGATGGTTCACAAAAATCGACCTCTGTTGGAATCGAATTGGCCACAGCACGAGCTCTACTCCACCTTCTCCAATGAGCCAAAGGGGGCACGATTTCCAAAGTTCAAAATCTGATTCTAGGAAGGCTAGGTCGGATTTTCCAAGTTCACCAGAGCTAAAAAAAAATGATCTCCTTAGGCTGGGCGTGAACCCTTGTTTTTATAAATTTTCTGAAAAATTTTTGAAATTCAAACAGGCTCGATCTGAGCCCTCCATGTGGCGCCATCTCAAGGGGTGCCATCTGGGGGTTTGAAATTCGAATTTGGCTTTTGCAGGGAGCCCTCAGGTGGCGCCACCTCAAAAGGCTATTTTGATTTTTTGAGAAAAATAAAAAATGGAAATTTTGTGGGTGAGACACCTCAGCAGGGGGAATTTCGATTTTTTCAAAAGTTTGCTTGATTCTCTCTGCAGGGAACTCCCAGGAGGCGCCACCTCAGAGGGTGCTCTCTTGGAGTTTGAATTTCAAATTCACTTTTTGTAGGGAGTCTTCAGGTGGCGCCACCTCATGGTGGGCTACCTTTATTAAAAATAAAATAAAAAATGAAAATGGAGCCAAGTGGAGTCCTGGAATGGTGCCACCTCAAAAGGTGTTTGACACATGTCAGAAGGACAGAGCAGTGGGCTCAGAAGGCGCCACCTTAGAGGAATTTGAATTTTGCTTTTTCTGGTGAAAGGAGATCTGGACATGTGGCGGACAAGTGTCAGCTGTCTGGAGAGGCTTTCTCAATTGGCGCCACCTCAAGGGGAAGTTTGAAATTCAAATGGAGGTTGGCCCTGGAGGAATGGAGGGTGGACATGTGGCGCCACCTCAGGGTGGCTCCTACAATGCCATGTGGCAAGAGGGAGGAAAAAGAGGGCAGTGACATGTGTCTCCTACTTTTCTGAAAAAAGTAGGGAGAGGACATGTGTCCTCTACTTTTTCTGAAGGAGTGAGAAGGAGACATGTGTCACTTTCTTTTTCTGAAAGAAGCAGAAGATGACACGTGGCAGAGGGGTGAGAAGGAGGGCCAAGCCATGTGGCGCCATCTCAGACAAGATGAAAAAGGTAGGAGTTCAGGATTTGCGCCACCTATGAGGAGATTTGAATGTTTGAATTCTAGTTTTCTGAAGAAAGCAGAAAACGACACATGGCATTTGCTTTTTCTGAGGAAATGGGAGCTTGCCACGTGTCCTCTACAGGAGACACTCCAGATGGCGCCACCTCAGAGGAGACAAGCCTACCTTTTCTGTAGGAATTTAGGAGTGACACATGTCTCCTACTTTTCTGAGAAAAGTAGGGAGAGACATGTGTCAGGCTACTTTTCTAGAAGGAGGGAGGGGTTGACACGTGTCCCCTACAGGAGACACACTTCAAGTGGCGCCACCTCAGAGGAGACAAGCTCCACTTTTGTAGACAGGACAACCTATGACACTTGGCATCTCCTGGTAGTCTCTGCAATGACACATGGCGCAGGATGGATGACACGTGGCGGCTTCTGAAGGTAGCCCCACACTGACACGTGGCAGAAGAGGGAAGGTGACATGTGGCGCCAATTCTAGGTGAACCCTATGCTGACACATGGCATGTAAATGGGAGGAGAGAGAAAAGACAAGTGGCACCAATCCAGGGGACAAGGCTCCTATATTTTTGGTTTTTTCAAAATTCAAATTTTCAAAAGAAAAGCTTGTGTGACACCACCTCAGTGTGGGTCCCACATTGTTTATTTACTGAAATAAGGATAAAACAACAACTTCTTTTTGGAATTTTCATAAAATCTGGACTAATCGGTAAAACAGGAATTTTTGGAAAGAGTTGACCCCTGTAGGGCGATTTTGTAAAAGAAAGATATTTGAAATTGTCAAAAAGGGGCAAAATCTGAGGTGAAGTGGCTGAAATCCATATTGAAAACTATCCAGATCGTTTTCCTGAGAAAATATTTTGAAATTCAGAGTCCTGGGGGTAAAATGGGAAGAATTGATAATTTTGAAGACCCAGGGTTTTGAAATCAATTTTGAAAAGAGTTAAAATTCTAATCTGGATTGAAGATTTTGAAATCGAGAGTTCTGGACCTCGAAATGACATGCTGTGCAGTGCAGTGATTTGAAATGCTCATGCAATGATATGCAATGTCATGTCTTATGAAATGCAATCTTGAACCAAGACTCTGGAGATGTCTGTCTCCTGTCAGGAGTAAAATCTTGAACATCTGAGATAAAAATAGAGAAAATTTGAGAGTTTCAGATGAAATTTGGACTTTTGCAAGGTTTGGGCTCAGAAAATGACCATTTTGCCCTCCAGCGATTTCAGAGGCTGGATGATGATGGGAGGTGGAAATGTCGGGGAGGTGAGTGAAAATTTGGGGTGTTTACAACCTCAGACTATGGCCCTTAGGTACGTGGAAGGGGGGCGCGAACCCAAATAAGTGGCCCAGTTGTGAGGCTCTCTCCCGAACTATGGTTCAGTGAGACAGCCCAGCAACGTGAAGACCGGGACAATATAGGTAGGGATGTTTTCGAAAAACATGTTCAACATGCAGATAAAACCAGAAAGCTCTAATGAAAGTCCTAAAAGAGATAGAATTTAAAACGAACAGAAGCATACACTTGCATATATTGTTTACATTCAATCCCTAGAATTGAGGAGAGTTGTATTTCAAACCTAAATCTAATGTGAACATGGAATAATCTCCTCAATATGGTCCTACCAAACCAAATTTAGATCCTATATGCAATGATGTCAGCTTAGAACAAAGTCTAGGCTCCTAAGGTTTGCATGTAAATGAAGCTGACATTGAAAGAATAAAGACTTGGATAATATCAAAGCAAAGAAAAGGCATAAATTCAACCGGACGAAGACGAGTCCCATCTCGATCGCCAAAACTGTGATCATTGCAAAAAATTTTCTCTCTTATGGTTTTTCTCTCTTCCTTTCTCTTTTCCTTTCCAACCTCTATTTTCTCCTTTTTGAAGGGAGAAAATAAAAAGAAAGAAAAGAAGAAACAAGAGAAAAAGAAGAGAAGAGAGAGAGAAACTCTTTTGCGGGGTCTCACTTGACCTTGATTTGAAAATATTTAAGAAAACAACTCGCCTCCATTTTGAAAATATTGCGGGAAAATTGGAAGACGGGATTCGTTCATCGGTACGAAGTTCGACTGTTCCTGGCGCCTGTACCAGGGGTAATCGAACCAAGGATCGAATTTATGCGATTTTGCTTTGCCTAAATTTTATCTAACAATTTATTCTAAGTATAAATGCACAAAGAATCATGCTTGTGCAATGCAAGGATGTATGCTCTTTTGAAAAGAATGATTTGGAAATCTGAGATTTTTTCAAGTGAAAATGAAGTGAATGTGATAATGGAAATGAGGAAATGATAATTAGTTGAATCTAACATAGAACTTGAGATAGATCTGAAAAATGATGTTTGAAGTTCTAAGTTTTTGAAATAAACAGAGTTGGGAAAATAAATCTTTGACTTTGAGGAAGAATGATTTGAAGTTGAGAGAAAAGGAAATTTTAAAGTCAGAAATAGAATTTGAATTTTGGTCTTGGATTTAGGAGAGGAAATGGAATTTTGAAACAGAATTAAATTTCGGATTTGAAATGGGATTTGAGAGATCCAAAATTGAGTTTGAAAAAGAATAGAATTGGGTTTAAGAGATCTAGATGAGATATGAGAAATAAAATTGGTTTTTGGAATTTGGAAATCAAGATAGACTGGGATTTGGAATCTGACATCTTAAATGGATTTGGATCCGAAGTTTGAGATCCAAAAATGGAGTTGAATCCAAAATCTAGAATAAAATTTGTATCTGAAGACTGAGATCCAAGATGGAATTGGATTCTGAGAAATTCGAATGGAAATTTAAACATAGAAATGGTTTTAAGAAGTCCAGATGAAATCTGAAAATGTAATTGGATTTGAAATCTGGTAACTCGCCTCCGTTTTGAAAATATTGCGGGAAAATTGGGAGACAGGATTCGCTCGTCGGTACAAGGTTCGACCGTTCCTGGTGCCTTTACCAAGGGTAATCGAACCAAGGATCGAATTTATGCCCTTTCACTTTGCCTAGATATTATCTAACAATTTATTCTAAGTATAAATGCACAAAGAATCATGCTTGTGCAATGCAAGGATATATGCTCTTTTGAAAAGAATGATTTGGAAATCTGAGATTTTTCCAAGTGAAAATGAAGTGGATATGATAATGGAAATGAAGAAATGATAAATAGTTGAATCTAACTTAGAACTTGAGATAGATCTGAAAAATGATGTTTAAAGTTCTAAGTTTTTGAAATAAACTGAGTTGAAAAAATAAACTTTGACTTTGAGGAAGAATGATTTGAAGCTAAGAGAAAAGGAAATTTCAAAGTCAGAAATAGAATTTGAATTTTAGACTTGGATTTAGGAGAGAAAATGGAATTTTGAAACAGAATTAAATTCCGGATTTGAAATGGGATTTGAGAGATCCAAAATTGAGTTTGAAAAAGAATAGAATTGGGTTTAAGAGATCTAGATGGGATATGAGAAATAGAATTGGTTTTTGGAATTTGGAAATCAAGATAGACTGGGATTTGGAATCTGACATCTTAAATGGATTTAGATCTGAAGTCTGAGATCCAAAAATAGAGTTGAATCCAAAATCTGGAATGGAATTTGGATCTGAAGTCTCAGATCTAAGATGGAATTGGATTCTGAGAAATTCGAATGGAAATTTAAACATAGATTTGGTTTTAAGAAGTCTAGATGAAATCTGAAAATGGAATTGGATTTGAAATCTGGAAATCAAGATAGATTTGGATTTTGAAATCTAGAATTGGGAATGGAATTGGATTTGAAATCTAGGAACCAAGGTGAAATTTGAATCCAAAGTCTGAATCCTAAATGGATTTTGGATCCGAAGTCTGAAATCCCAGATGAAGTGGAATTCTGGAATCCTAAATGGAATTGGATCCGATGTCTGAGATCCAAGATGAATTTGGGTTCTGGATCCTAAACAGAATTGGATCCAAGATCTGGAATCCAAGAAGGAATTGGATTCTGGATCCTAAATGGAATTGGATCCAAGATCTGAGATCCAAAAAGTGGAGATTGCATTTGGAAATCTATATTCAAATTGGGATTGGGTTCTAACTTTGGATTTGGATTCTGAAAGTCCAAATGGGACTTTTGAAGATGGGTCTGGGTTTTGAAAATCCGGATTGAATTTAAAACTTTCGAAAAGAATCGAACTTTGAGATTTAGAATCAATCTCAAAACTTTGAATTGAGAATCAAGACTCAATCTGAAGATAAAGAATAATTTTGAATTTTGAAATCAGAAGATGAATCAGAGATTTCAAAGTTAACTTGAACTTTGAAATTGAATTTGAATTTTTGAAATGGAATTTTGAATATAAAATTGAATTTGAAATTTCAAAGTCAAATTGGACTTTGAAACCGAAATTTAAATCTTTGAAATAAGATAGAAGAATAAATTGAAATAGAGATTGAAGAAAGATGATTTTGGAAAAGAATTTTGAAAATATGATGTTGTTCTATCTTAAATGATGAATGAATTTAAATAATTTTGAAATTGGTTTTGAAAATCATATTTCATTCTTTAAGTGAATTAAAATATGATTGAGGATATATTGCATCCCAGACTATAGTCATTGAATGTATTATATAATAATCATATTTAAATTTAGGTGAAGAATAAAACATATTTTTGTGCTTTTATAGAGTTTAAAATGAAATTAACTCTCAATATATCCTGAATATGGCCATTGATATATATTTTGAGTTAATTTTAAGTTAAACTCTGATAAAAGAAGAAAAATATTTAAAAATATGATGATTTTTAGAAAGAGATCCAGTGTGGATCCAATGTTATTCCATAAAAGATGAAAATCCTAAGTCTTGTTCACATCCTGACTATGGCCATTGATGTAAATCATCAATTTAGGATTTAATCACCTTTTATTAGAATGGTGCATGTGCCATTCATGTTTCTATTCGTGGATTTTTGAGAAACAAAGAGAAAAATAATATGAAAATAAGCCTTTCAGGATATTTACAATGCTTGCTCATTCTACCTAATACAGGAAGATATGAAAGTTTTATCAACACCTAATTATTACAACCTTTCAACTGAATTTAAAATTGAATTTAATGTTCCTAAACTAAAATAACATCTTTAACTTACTACCTGCAAAACTGAGTTAGTATAGAGCAAGATTGCAAAAAAATGTGAAAGATGATAGAAGATATTAAACTGAATCTAAGATGTTATGTTCATATGGAAAATATATATGGAGATGCCCTCATTCAATGAGAAGGTGATACCTCAACCGATGGAACATGCTTGTGGAAGTCGCCAAAATAATGCCTGATGTGCAAGAAATGTGAGGAAGATGTATGATATGCAAGTAGCTGTGAAGGTGAGTTAGGTTGGAGGGTATATTAATGATGCAAAAAGACACAACACAAGGCTATGAGGAAGGTGGAGTGCCTAGTTGCAGGTGGGCTGAATGCAGGTAGGGATATAAAGGAAATGCACTGTGAAGGTGCAGAAATATGATGAGGTGATATAGTGTGTTACCATAGATATGAAGTAGGAAATATAGCCTAGTGTGCAGGTTACAGATGGAGGATATAGTGAAATTTGAAGAAGTGGATGTGAAGTTGTTGTACCACAGTGAGCCACGTATGCAAATGAAGATCTTAAGTGCAGAAACAAAGTGGAGATATACATATACAGCTTGTAGTAAATGAGTGTATACCGATGAGGGTGGATGGCTAGTGTATACTGCGGTGCAGCAGTAGGTTATGTTGGAAGTGGATTAAGGAAACTAGGAGGTCACAACAGATGGAGCTGGACATTGAAGGCTGTGGTGGAGGATATAATGTTAATGGGGAGTTGGATATGGCGGGTACGGGTACTAGAACTGGCAGTGATGGCAAATACACAGCTATTGGAACATAATATATAAGTTGCAGCAGTTCTTTGAACTGCTGAACACCAAAAATGATTACAGCAATTCTTCGAGTTGTTGTAAAAAAAATGGAGGTTGCAATGGTTCTACAACCACAATGATCACAACAACTTTTTGTAATGGCAGTAACAACATGACATAATTTTCAAGAAATCCTTAAGGGGAATGCACATCTCATGCTTAGTAACTTGAAAGGGAAGATAAAAGGCCAAACAAACACTTTTAAGAGTCATACCAGAAAAGAAAATGTCAAATCAGGCCAACAATTTGTGTTCCAGAAACAAAGCCAAAGAAATTGTCCAATATAACTAGGTGAACTCATTTGGTCTTATGGACTGGAATCGGCAGACCATGTTACAGACTACAAATTACGATCTTCTTGAACCATCAAACTACTCTAGTGCCTCACGGAAGAAAAAAGTTGACTTGCCACCTTAGGAATGCCCATAGTTGAGATGAGGAATGCTGAAACTACTGAACAAATCCACAACAGCCACTTATGGAAATTGGTGGAACAACTTCAGCTAGCAACTCTAACAATGCAATAAGCAAGTCTTACAGGATGCATAAACTCTTAATGTTGCATTGGAATTCTTACCCAAAAATATGCAACTACTAAACATTTTCAAAGCCTCCCTCAGTTATGGTTTTCATGCGCAATGATCTCTATTGTGAAGTCATGCCTACATTAGCTATTAATTTAGCTTTGGAACCAAAGTAGTTCGCTAGTTGTGATAATAAAAACCATGACTAAATTCTTAAAAAGACAATAGGAAAACTGCAATGGCATAAGCTATAAACATAACTTTGGAACAAAGAACTACATTACTTATGATAATAAAGAACATGTCCTAAATTATTAAAAAAGAAGGAAAGAACAAGAGTTGATCAGCTTGTCCAAAAATAGGTTTGTATATGTAGATCCCACAAGGCAGAATAGATAAAAAGGAACTCAGGACCTTTGAACGTTCAGAACTCTTCAGAGATGTCCCTGGGAACAACAATCTTGATCCTGCTTAATCCCATTGCAATAGTCTATCAATTGGTTAAACCAAGTTCTCACATAATTATTGTAATGTTTCTTAAAATGCCCATTGCACATGACATTGCTATGCTTCACCATTGCTTACAGTGAATTTGATTTTTTTGAGGAAGGAGAAGCCACCACTGCTGCTGCACCCTTGATGTGGAAAAAAAACCCTGATCATATGAGAGGCATATCCAGTTTAACATTAATCAGAAAATGCACGAAATCGAGATGCAAATGGGTCAGGCTTAATAACGTTGAACGTGGCTTTTGCTGGATTAAACCAATGCTTAAGGGGATTCAAACGAAACAGAAATTCAATGACAGTGACCCGTTAGTGGCCAAGTGATGTGTAAATGGGAATGGGTGTATGAAGGCTATTGACGAGTGGATTGTAAGAAGAAATGAATTCAAAGGAGGGCATCCCAACAACGTAATCACTGATAATGTGTGAGGAATAAACACTCGGATGATGCTTCAAACAAGAGCGCAGCAATGGAAGTCATGGATCAGATATTATCCAAGGCAAAAGATCAAAGGCAGTAAGTAATCAGATATAACCATTAACCTCACAATCAGAAAAAAAAAAATGGAATATAACTATGAAGATTAGAACCTGTAAAATGAGATGCTCCCACTCGTGCTTTCATAAGGAGAAATAAACAAAAAAGAAAAGGGGGTTCGAAGGGATTTAACAAAACTCTCTGGATCGCCGTTGTGCATCGTATGACTCATCGGCAGATGGGTACTCAGTACCCAGATATGCCTCCTCCGAATGCCAACCACGGAACACTACCAAATGGGATTAATAGAAAAATCGACTATGAGAAAGGGAAAAGGGAACATGAATAAATGCAACAGTTCCAGAACGACTAAGGTGTCGTCCGATGTTTATTCAGAACAAGAAATCAAAATGTAAAGACAATTAACGTAAATAGCAGAAAAGAATAGGAAATCTATTGATGAAAATAAAAACAGAGAAAAACTGAGCGTAAACAGATTTTTAAACCGAAAATCAGAGAAATCTAATAAATACACGGATGAGATGTTGGGATGAATCCTCTGTTGCTTTTGCACAAGGGCAGATTGATGTTGCATAAGCAACTCAACGTTACCCATGGTGCGTTAATGGGGTTAAAAAGCAAAAAATCAAAGGGGAATTAGAATTTACAGAGGAAAAGGAATGTACTTACCTGTTTGGCGTGAGAGAAAGGGAGAGAACTTCCTTCAGTTGATTAGGAGAGAAGATTAGAGGAAGGCAAAGAGGAAATAAGAGGAAAACGAAGAAGGAGAAGAGCCGATCGTGAAGAAGCAATGTGTCGCGGTGGAAAATGGATTGAACTGTGGGGGATGCTGGAGAAGGGCCTCCGAGGGTTCTCTTTAAAGAGGAGAAGGAAGGTTCGGGAGGGGAATCATTGGAGATGGAGGGCCATCGAGCGGGAGAGAAGGCGATAGAGGGTGTGAACGGGAGGTGGCCGTTGCAACTTTCCTCAAAATTCCAAAAAGGGGGCTCCCTTCAAGAGTTTTCTAAAAAGTGGTTCTTGATTTTCAAAAGGGGTTTTTAGAAAAAGGACATTTTCAAAAAGGGAGGTTCTCAAAACTATTTTTCTTCTTTTCTATTTTTTTATTTTTTTGTTCTTTTCTTCATTTTCTATATATATTTTTTGTATTTTTTGAAAACAAAATTCTAAAGCTATGGGATTTCTAAAAAGTTTTCAAATATTTACAAAAGAAGGCTTTTTTGAAAGTTCGATGTTTATCTTTTGGAATTTTCTTCAAATAAATGGGTTTGGATCCAGGTTTTGAAAAAATGTTTGAGTTTTGAACCTCGAATCGAGAAATATAACGCGATGGATCCAAACGAATACCAGACGAACTGTTTGAGCCATTCAAAAACTAATTTTGGTAATTTTGAGAATTTGGTTTAAAATTGGATGACAAAGCTCAGATTTGAATTCTGACAATGGATCCGGATCCGAAATCGAGTCAGATATATAAAATGAATTTAATTTCAAAAAAAATCTGAGAAATAAACTAAAATTTAGATTTAAAAGTGACTAAATTACTCAGAAAATGGAATCAGGGGCAAAAAGGGAATATTTTAAAAGATTTTAAAAAATTTGGGGTGTTCACACTGAGGAAGAAGGTGCTGGTGCGTGAATCAGGCTTGGGGAAGCAGCTTCCAAGGCAAAGATCTGAGGTAGGGTTTTAAAACTTGATTTTATAGGCAAAACTCCCTTTTTCGCTATTTCCAAATGAAAGATTAAAATAGAAAATATTGTCGGGCTCCCTTTTTGAGGTGGGTTTTAGCAATTATTTTGAAAAATTATGAATGGGCTGGAATGAGGTTGGATTGTGGACTTTTGATCTGGATCCAAGGCCCAAATGGGCCAATTGGATCTGTTTTGCCCAATTTCACCCCGAGGTTTGACCTGTTTCGCTAAAAATGCAATATCTCTCTTGTTTTAAATCTGATTCGAACGAAATTCGAACCATAGCTCAATAACATCTATATACATCTAAGTGTGAGTTATAAACCTATAAATGATGCGTTTATGCAATAAAAATGTATTATGATTACGGGTAATTTATGTATCATCAGCCATACCGGAGCAAGCACAGCTATTTTGTATGATAGACAGGGGGATGCTGATGACCATCTATTTGATCTATTCCTACTGTTGGACCTTCCATTATTCGCAAACCATCATTTGCAACTGAAAAAATATCTACCTAATATTTGATATACTTCATAACAAATATGCTAGTCGTGTGGGGCTGCATCTTCTCTGTAATGCCCCAAAATTTTAACCCAAATTTAAGAGGATTTTTTTTATATAACAGCGGAAATAAGTAATATTATGGGGTTAAACATTCTGGAACATTACAGTGGAGAGAAAGCCAAAACATTTATTTTATTTCGCTATCAATGAATAATGACATCAGAGTTTTAAAAACATAAAAGGAACTCAAACTATCCCTGAAACAATAAATCCAAAAAACTCGATCTGATGCCTCATCCCGCAGCCGCTCATAAACCCTATTCTCTACCTGAAAAATAGTAAATTGATTGGAATTAGACTACCACGTCTAAGTAGGAAAACTGTAACTTTTCTTGCAGGTATATCATGTGTCAAGTATGTGATGTGAGTGTCAAGTGTGAATTTTTAGCATATACCAAGGCACGTAAAACAGACTATGCAATAGCAATAACATACATACATCTAAGTAAGTAAGCAGGTTATACAACAGCTATAATTAAGCAAGTAAAGCTTTTATGCAACAACAATAACAGTAACTTGCACCACTTTCAGGTAATGGTCACAATATGAATTCAATTACTTCATATCCACACATTTCAGGATTTGCATTTCATCACAATTACTTCATATCCACACATTTCAGGATTTGCATTTCATCACACGCTCAGAACATAAAGTATGCTAGAAAGAATATGAAATTGTCTCTTTAGTAACTCCACTCACTGTGATACCTATCTGTTCTAATTGTTTATCTTTTCTTATCTCGTGGGTACACACGGGCCAAGGCAACCATCACAGAAGAGAACGTTCGGGGGTATATTATTCAAAGTTATTTTATTAACCCGAACATTCTAACTGAGACTGAAAATCCTAAGGGAGCGGTCAATGACCGAGAGAACCTCCCAAAGGCCAAAACCAAAAACAGGATGCATCCCTAACTTCTGCAGAAGAACAAAGAGCTACCACCTAGGACACATTGGTAGTCTGGGTCCCTCCCAACTCCGAGGACTGGGGACCAACGAGTCACTTTAGCTCAAAACAGATAAACACGTCCCTGGAGTTTTGTACCACCTACCCTCTCCAAGGTAAGCCCAAATGTGAGTGGGTTAATCTTTTCATTTAATTTATTTCCCGAAGTACATGGCATTTCCCCAACTTCCTTCTACTATCATAGCAGTAGAATTCCCAACCTTAGTCATTTTACCAAGGTGTATAGAACAGTCTCAATCCTTTGTCATATTGATTGCATAACCCACTCAAAGTGCTCCGGTGCCTTTAAACCAGTCAAGCACGAATGCCCCGGTGCCTTTAAACCAGTCGGGCAACAATATTATATTTTCATTTTCACGTGGATTCACATCATAACTTCGATGGTCTATGCATGACCCTCAACACACTGGCTTAACATTCATATGTCCTCAACAAACCGACCCTTAGGTTCGATTATCAAATCATCATTCATCCTCATTATTATTATTTATTTATTCTTCAATAGCAAATTGCCACAACGTACCATTAGGTTTTGACTTGTGACATCCCAACACAGGGTGGCATGTATTAAAACTCTGCCAACAAGCAAAAACACTGTTGGTGTCCTTTATTGAGCATGTATTGTAATCCTAGAGATTTGGTAATACAACTAGATACTTTTCTCCACACATTCTCATTTGAACATTCCACAAGATATACAACTTAGTTGGCATTTGATACTTTCAGTAAGTATGTAGTGTTAGGCAATAATACTTCAGAAAAATATACAGTTTAAAATGCATATGGACGTTGGAGAATAAGCATCTTAATGGCCATTTGAATCTTCTAGATGATATGCATGTAATGGGCATTGAAACATTTTAAGGAATATGCAATTGAATATCATAAATTATGCAGCTTAATATGCAACTAAATATCAACTTAATATACAAGTTACTATGCAGTTGAACACCAAATGGGCAATATCAACTGAACAAGACATACAAGAGAATGTATCTCAAACATCACTGAGAAGCACATGACTGAATCAGATTTAATCTGAGAAAGCATATGAGTTCCACTAAAACAAATCGCAGCCAACATACTTTAAACTATGAGAAAGAAGCTTATGAGACTGCAACATATTTAATTCCCCACAATATCATGCATACAACTTGTATAAGATTATACATGATCACATGTACTCAGATCTGATCATAGCTAACATAACTACTTGAAGTCAATACTGATGATGGAAAATAAAAATAACTTTGAACTCAAGTCTGATAATAGGTAATAAAAGAACTTGAAATTAAGCATGATAATAGGTAACAAAAACATATGTATTCAGATTTGATATCAGTTATTAAACCAACATTGAAACAGATTTGATATAGTCAGTAAAATGACATATAGTTATCTTGGATATCAATCAATATAATAATATATATATAAAAAAAATCAGATTTGGTGATAGAACACAACAAGATATCATCTAATCAACTCTAATCACCGTCAACAAACTAATAGGAAATCAGATTTGATACAATCCACAAAATAACTTATTACTCAAGTATTTAAACTGTCAACAAAACATCATATAACCCATATGTTTACATTGTTTTTATGTTCGTGGCATTTGCCATATCTGAATCTCCAAGTCAAATATGCATCCTCCTTCAGGATTTATTTTTTTTCCATTATTAACTATTTAAAGTGGTGTATAAACTTCACTGTCATAAAGAGAGCTTAACTGTGAAATTGGGGCATTGATAAAGTAGAGATTCAATGTAAAAGCAACATCAGAACCTAAATTAGCAAATATTAGTAATTGGAACGGATAACATGCTCTATTGTAAGGAAAATTAACATGAAGAATGGGTTCATCTACAAGTAAAACAATTAAAGTCCATTCCTATCGTCATAGGTTTTGATGTTAATCATGTATAACTACAACCTAAAAAGAAATTGTCCTGGTAGGAGGGTCAACTGGGTTGAGTCAGATAAGTCATCAGATCAACCCCCCTGTCACACCGGATATTTAAACCATAAATTGCAGCATGCCACCTATAGATAAGGTTGTATGCATACAGCCAAAGAGCTGAATGCAAAAGATAGTGGTTGATGAGGATATGGACTGGGAAGTGGCAAGGTTGACAAGGGTCTCCACGAACAAGCATCAATTGAAGGAAATTATGCCTATGTTTTCCTAAAGCAGACAAACGGATTGTGTAATGTGGCCATGATTCTACCTTTTTCAATTAGCCACTTATGGTATATTTGAAACATTCTTTCAGGTAGCGTAACATACATAAAATTGCACAGCCTCAATCAGAAGGTTGTACCTTCGTTGCAGCAATGGCTCTCGGGAATCTTTTTGTTCCAAGATCACTAGATCCCACATTCAGATCACCCAACAAAATTAACGCAAAATACAATATACCCAAATGGAGAGAAAAACTCCAAGAGTGCTGAAATAAAGAAAATCAAGAAAGCCAACCAACTCGTTTCATAAATATTTTAACTATAACAAACGAAGGAAATCAAGAACACCAAGAGACCCCTTTTTCCTTAACCCCATTCTGCGTTCAAGAAACAATCCTATGAATCTAAAACAAGAAACCCCCAAATCCAAGAAATTGGGTTCTCGGCTTAGGTTATCAGAATATTTTTTTTTCTTGACCAATACAAGCACACACAGACCCAATCAATAACCCACAAGATAAGTTACCGATCCTACCTTTCTCCGATGATCGGAGGTTGCTGCGGTGCAATGGTCGCTCAGACGAACCCTGTAGGTGCTGCCAAAGAAAGGGGAAACGAAGGTGGTGGCGTTGTCACCAGAGCTCGCAAAGGGGAAAAGTTGTAGAGAGGTTGTAGAGGACAGTGGATCGGGTTGTTGGGAGGTCGCAGGCGACGACATCGACGGCGAGAGGAAGGAGACACTGCCATCGACCAACATCGCACCAGCACCGGCTCAGTCGCACGCTGGGAGTGCAGAGCCGAGAGAGAGGCGAGAGAGGAAGATCACAGGGGGAGATACAGAGGGTGTCGGCTGCCCCTGCTGGCGCGTGCAAAAACAAGAGGGAGGTGGGAGGGGAGTAAATAGGGCGGGTGGCCCCAAAACGGAAGGAGGTAGTTACCTCCTTCACTCCTCTCGGCTGCGCATCTGCATTCCCCAACCACCCCTCATGATGAGTTAGGGTTCAAAAATGAACCCTAACACTTGATTTATCGGGTAGGGGCCCTCTCTTTTTTTTTTCCTTTTTTTACGTATGCGGGGCGGGGCTTGGGTCCGGGTCCAAGACCCGAGATCCAACCAAGAGTTGGATCTGCGACTCACCTATGGTGCGGATCTGTCGCTTGCCCGAAATATGGATCCGCATGTTGGATCCAGATGGATCCAACTGTGGATCCATTTATTAACTTGGGTATATATATAAGTTATGTTTATTATTATTTTATTTTATTTTTATGATATTATACATAAATATGGACCCTTTATGGATCCTGAATCTGAAACTTTTCTCTCTATTACACTATTGAAACTATGGATCCAAATAATATAATTTGGATCCAAACCTTCAGTAGATGAATATGGCTCCAAAATAAACTATTATGGATCTTGTATAAAGTTTTCTCCTTTAAGATCTGATTATAAATTCGCAGATCCACATAATAAGTTTTGGATCCATTATCAAATCTAACCATGATATCGAGATTCCAATATCAAGGATCTGAACAAAAAAATAAAAATCTACTATTAGGTATTTGTCTGGATCCAATTATCGAAGATCCAAATAATATTTTAAGGATCCGACATCGAAGATCCGAGCAGGGCATCCAAGATCCAATTAGATATAAAAATAAAACAATGAAAGTATCCGTATAGCAGCTTCTGAATATGAAATTCACATTTATTTATCTGATAAAATTCACGGTTATTACATTCTCTGCCTGTTTGGATCCATACCTTTATCTGTTTTCTGCACTAGCAAGCTGGATTTCATGCGCATCTGGATTGCACTCGAAGCACATAATTATTTGGACGTGGGGGTGATGTTGATAATGATGTCTGTTTTCTTTGATGATGATGGTCATGTATTGTATCTAAGCCAAACCATTGGTCATGATGTATTGTAAATAAATACTCATATATTTTGTAAATGAATGTAGTTGTAATGTATCATTGAAGTTAACTCGATTTATAGTTTAGTAAGTCTAAACATCATGTCGATTTGTTTATTATTTTTCCTTTTCGCCTTTTATGAATCAGTCATTGTGTAAATCGTGATAGAACATATTTTTCACATATACAAAGCTCATAAATTTAATTCGCAATAGGACAATCGGTATCAAGCAAATTGCGATAGCACGTATTGTTACAGTGAAATCGATTTGCAACTAAGTCGCGATTTATAGTTTACTAAGTCTAAACATCATGTCGATTTGTTTAGTATTTTTTTTGCCTTTTATGAATCAGTCATTGTGTAGATTGTGATACGACATATCGTTCAAATAGAGATAGCTCATAAAAGCAAATCGCGATAAACATCATGTTACCTAGATTTGTGGTTCACCAATAAACATCATGTCGATTTATTTTTTCTTTCTACTTTTTGCCTTTTATCAGTTAGTGTAAATCGCGATAAGACAAATCATTGTACATATACTGTATTTGAATTGTTATATCGGATATTGTCCTAGAGCGATTTACACAATGATGTATGTATCTTTAAAATTAACTTGATTTGTTCTTTACTAAGTCTAATTATGAATCAATCATTGTGTAAATCGCGATGGAACATATCGTTTGCTTAGACAAAGCTCACAAAGGCAAAACACAATAGGATATTAAAACAGATTTGATTCGATTATTTGATGGGTTTTGGTGGGATGGTTGTACAGATCATGATGGAACACCTTTTTAAAAAACAAATCATGATCTCTTATAGAACTGGTTGCAGGGTA
This sequence comes from Nuphar pumila, assembly GCF_984573655.1. Classification (NCBI taxonomy): domain Eukaryota; kingdom Viridiplantae; phylum Streptophyta; class Magnoliopsida; order Nymphaeales; family Nymphaeaceae; genus Nuphar; species Nuphar pumila. The sequence goes on along the minus strand of NC_143260.1, from coordinate 45,702,242 downwards.
ATTAGAATCAAGCAAATCATGATAGTACGTAGTCTTTATACATACAAATTGTTTCAGCCTTTTATCAATGTTTGTATAAATTGCGATATAAAGATAGCTCGTAAAAGCAATTCATAATTTATGCAGTACACAATGCTAAATGCTTTTTTTATTTTTTTTATGAAGGCCAAACATTACAATGATTTGTTCAATGGCACTTGTGTGTTACGCTTATTAAAAAAAGAATTATACATTTATAGAATGTCACTTTACAAAAAAGAATTATAGAATTACAACAAAAAATTATAGAATTACAACAAATAAATATCGAGATAAAAAAATCATATAATGTTTATTCAGTGGCACTTGACGACTCAGATGGACTATGATATATAAATCGTCTCTTTCTTTTTCTTGGTGGAATCTCTTTCCTCGGTGGCCTCTTGGTTTCCTCGATCTTATTATAATCACTGGTCATCATCTCTACTAGTGTATCATATTGTCTCCCCAAATTCCTCACTTGCTTTTGTAACTCCTTATTCTCCCTCTCAAACCTTGTGGCAGAGACTGCCTTCTTTTTTGTGAGCTGTGTTCGTTCTTCATCGTGTACTGCAACTAAAGGAATCGTTGTTGTAGCCGAAGGGACACGATGGATGTGTTTTCTATACTGGGAGACGACATGATAGGGGATAGAAGGGACGCATGGGTTCCCAACATTTTCACGTTGCTTATTCTCAATCTCCAGATTTCGACGCATAGGTTCCCAATGGTTTTTGAAATAGTTGGGGTCATATTGTCGTTCTTTATAATCATATGTTATGGCATGAACACCTCATTTGTTTCAGCTATCCAATTGTTCCCTGAAGCTTTCGTGCCAATTCACGTTCCTCGCCCCACCACTTTTCATCTTCCTTCTCACTTCTACAGGCTGCTTTGGGGTAGACTGTCCCAAGCCAGCTTGTAGGAGAACTCGACTACCATGCTGCAACTTGGCTTCATAATTGCTAAACAGTCAAATATTGCAGTCAGACAGTCTCGCAGCCTCAGCAACAACCTCTTGGTCCTCATCCTTCCCATCTCCATATGATCTCCACACAGCCTATACATTGAAGATTATGGTTTAGGTATAGTCATAATTATTCATGCTAATGAATACTAAATATTAAAATGATTTATAATAACAAGTGCTAAATATATTACAACGACTGTTACTAATAAGAGCTTTGTATTAGAATGATTTACACTAATGAATGCTACATATTATAATGATTTACAATAACGAATGCTAAATGCTAAAACGATAACGCTTTGTACTAACAAAAAAAAAATCCTGCAACGATCATTACTTAAGAAAGCTAACAATTATAATGATTTACGATAACGATTTATACTAAGGAAGAAAAAATCATGCAGCAATCATTACTTAAGAATGCTAACAATTACAACGATTTACACTAATGAAAGTTAAATGCTAAAGCGATAATGATTTGTACTAAGGAATACAAAATCCTGCAATGATGATTACTTAAGAATGTTAAACATTAGAACAATTTATACTAAAGAATAAAAAATCCTGCAACGATCATTACTTAAGAATGCTAACGATTACAACAATTTACACTAATAAAACTTAAATGCTAAAGCGATAACGATTTGTACTAAGGAATACAAAATCCTGCAACGATCATTACTTAAGAATGTTAAACATTAGAACGATTCTAACGAAGACAAAATCCTGCAGCGATAATTACTTAAGAATGTTAAACATTAGAACGATTCTAACGAAGACAAAATCCTGCAGCGATAATTACTTAACAATGTTAAACATTTCAATGATTTATACTAATGAATGATAAATGTGGAAATGATTGTAAATGATTTTAAACCATTTACCTCATTTAATTGCAGACCATCTAAAATGAACTTAGAATTATCTTGCCTTACATTTATTCTAGCTCACTATAAACACCCCAAATTTTCACCCTCATCTAGTGTTTACATTTCATATATCATCGCAATATCATTTCATCCATTTGACATATCATTTCATTGCATTGCATGGCATTGCATGGCATTACATCTCATTTTCGAGATTCAGAACTCTTGTTTTCAAAATATTAAATCCAGATTCGAGCTTTTAAAACTTTTCTTTCAAAATCAATTTTAAAACCTGGGTTTTTAATCAACATTGTGTCATTTGCCAACCCCCAGGACCTTATATTTTGAAGTATTTTTCTCAGAAAACAATCTGGATTCATTTTAAACTCAATTTTCAACTGATTTCAATTCTCAGATGAGACCCATTTAGGTGGTGTCGCTTCTGGATTCCTTCATTTATCAAAAATCTCAAAAACTTTAGAGTCCTAGTTGGATCAGGACTCTGTATTTTCATCTGTTTGAATCTTTTTGAACTTCAAAACTCCATTTTGATTTCAAACCAGTTATGGTCATATCCCTTCTCCATTTTCTCCATTTTTTCCAAAATCTTAGAGTCCTAGTAGGATCAGGACTCTTTTTCCAGAGTCCAGTCAGATAAGAACTCTACTTTTCACTACATTTTTACCTGTTTTCGGAGAAAACCTTTCAAAATCTTCTGTTTTGGCCAAAATTTCATAGTATTAATTAGAACAGGACTCTTCTTCAAGAGTCCAGTCGGATCAGAACTCTTCTTCAGAGTTTTAATCGGATTAGGACTCTAATCTTTTACAGTTATTTTATCTATTTTTTCAATCAAATCTTTCAAAATGAGTCAGAAACTCAGAGTTTTAATCAGAACAGGACTATGTTCAGAGAGTCCTAGTTGGATCAGGACTCTGATCCTGATTTCAATTTTGAAAGAATCTTTCAAAAATCTTTCCATCTATCAAAATTGTTACACTTTTATCAAAGAATTTCAAAATTCTAAGGTTTTATCCCAGAGTCCTCATCAAATCAGGACTCTACCCCAGAGTCCTGATCGAATCAGGACTCTATCTAAAATTGATTTTTATACTTCATTTTCACTGGTTTTCAAAAGCTTTGCCCAAATTTCATCGTTTGCTTATCAGAAAACCAAAATTCTTAGAGTTCTGATCGAATCAGGACTCTTTCTCAGAGTCCTAATCCGATCAGGACTCTGAACCAAAACTTCAATTTCATCCTGTTTTTAACTGTTTTTCAAAATTCTCTCATTTGTTTTCTCAGAAAGTCCAAAAATCTGAGAGTCCTAGTTCAATCAGGTCTCTGTCCTCAGAGTCTCAGTTGAATCAGAACTCTGTTCTATTTCAAAACTTGTTATTGTTTACATTGTTTTTACAAGTTCTTTCGTCTGTTTTTCAGAAAATACCAAAAAAATCTAGAGTTTCAGTCCGATCAGGACTCTGTCCTAGATCCTAGTCCAGTCAGGAGTCTGTTTTGAAGTCTGTTGTTACTTCAATTTTTCATTTATTTCCATTTGTTTTAAAAAATTAGGTCATTTTATAGAGTCCAGTTAATCCAGGACTCTATTTCAGGTTTCTGATCGAGTTAGGAGTCTAACCCTGATTGTATTTTCTCACTTGTTTCGCCATTTTCGATGAAATCTTTTCAAAAACTCCTTCATTTGGCTTTTAAAAACCAAAATCACAAAGTCCTAAAAATCCAGGACTCTAACCCGAAGTTCCAGTTCGCCTGAGACTCTATTTTCAAAGATTTTGAATTTCAATTATTGATTTTAACCTCTTTTCAAAGTCATTTTCAGTATTTATTTCAGACTTCTCAAAACCTGATGTGGGCCCACTCAGTTGGCGCCACATATAGAGGAGTTATAACCCAGTTGAAACTCAATGCCATTTCAAAATTTTTAATTTCAGGTTTGCTTTTGAAAATCTTTTGAAAACTCTCTCAATTTCAAGTTTTAAAATCATTTTTTGAAAAACTCAAGTAGGGCCCACTCGGGGTGGCGCCACATTTGAGAAAGTCAGGGTTAGTCTAGGCTTAGTCAGTGTCTTGGTTAGTTTTAGAAGTTTAGAAGAGTCAAAATCTATTTTGAAAACTCATTTTTAAAGTTTGGTTTTTAAATTGTTGTTTTTAAAAGTTTTAGTTAAAACTTTAAAAACCCAATGTGAGAAAATGCCAAGTGGCACCACATTTGGGGGGTTTTTAGGATTAGCTAGGGGTTAATTAGGAATTAATTAGGATAATTTAAATTTGGGGTAGATAGGTAACTCCACCCAAAAATTGCCCCTCCTTTTAGAAGTCCAAAATTTTTAAAACTATTAATTTTTAACCTAATTTTTTATTATAAAAAGGAGCATAAGGGGGGACCATTTTTCCATTCACCTCTTTAGCAATTCTTGGAGAATCTCTCCCCTCTCCAGCCCTTCTTCCATTGCAGCAACCTCAAGGTAATTATTTTTTAATTTTTAGCTTTTTATTTAATGTTTTTAATTGTTTAAATCAATTTTAACCATTGGCTCCATCTATTCCATGGATTAAACCATGGATTCAAGTCCAAGAACCTCAAGAGAGGTTCAAGAAGATGATCTAACTCTATTTTGATGTTTTTCCAGGGATTCTAATCCATTAGAATCGATTATAGTGTGGTTTTTCATGTTCTTAACCATTAAAACATGTGATTTACCCGTTAAATGGGTCAAATCCATGCTTTTTAAGGTAAAATCAAATTCCATCCATGGATTCCCTGTTTTTATTTTATTTTTTTACTTAGTTATGTTTATTACATGTGTTTTAACATAGAAATCAATTTCATTTTTCTGTTTACTATTTTTCTTATTGTTTTCATTAATTAATGCATGGTTTATTAGATTTCATTAGATTTCTGTGTTTTTAAGCATGGATCAGCAAAGAATATGTTATTTCGTATTGAAGTACTCACTGTAAATTTCTGATTTTTTAATATGTGAAACATGGATATGTCAGTGAACTACTGTAAAAAATTTGGATGTTTTTGGATTCGAGAACCTGTCAGAAAAATCAGATATCAAACCGTGATTTTAAATCTTTAAAATCGTTATTTAAATTCAAGAGGTAACTTGCTGTTATGTTTTTTTTCTCATCCGATATCCGATTTAAGATACGTAAAATGTTGTGGATTCTTGTTAAGATGGTCTATTTACTGTAAAATTTTGGTAATTTTTGGTCTCTGTTTAGTATTTTTCCTCTGACAGAAAGTCTGATTTTAAAGTTAAAACTGGTTAGGGTTTACCAAAACCCTAATTGGACTTGTAATGACCATAGATCTCAAACCACAGATCCGATTCATAATCTGTAAAAACGAAGTTTTATTATTTTTATGTCTACTGTTCACTGATAAAATTTCAGAAGTTTTGTATTAAGTTTTCTATTTATTTCTGTATTTTCAATCTGAAGTAGATGTTTTAACCCCTGTTAGATTTGTTATATTTTAGTTCAGATTGTCGGATGGGTTTCTCCCTAACCGGAGATGATTTTTCCAATCTGTAAAATATAAAACCTTTGTTTCTATGTCTAGTTTGCCTCTGTAAAAATTCAGAAGTTTTCATGGAGAATTGACCCCTGATTCAGGTCTAATTCTGAAACTGGTTTGTGACCTAGGTTAAAAATAACATATTTTAGGGTTTTAATGCAATTTTTGGATTACAATAATGTCAAAAAAATATTTTTATGATTTCAATCTGATTTTAGGGACATAACAAGTTCAGGTACCAATTTTTATGAAATTTGAAATCCGTTTGATGCCTGAATTAATCAAATTGCAAAACAGGGCATCCGCAGGATCCCGAAACACTGCCAAAATTATAATTTTTATGATATTTCTTGATTTTCGTGCATATGTGTGTGTGTTTTAGGGTTGGTTCATGTCTAAAATCATATTAGGGTATTTCATGTTTATTTCAATCATAAATCTTAAGTTTTTATCAAAATCCATTTCAGAAAACCCTGATTTCAAGGCCATAGTCTTGCTATTAGGGGTAATTTGGTCATTTGACCTAAATTTCGAAATTTTAAACCCTAATTTTCATGTTTTAATCATGTCATATCATATTTGGTTTGATTTATTCTCATTTGAATTTTAAAACTTGCATTTTACAAAATATCTTTCTGAAAACCCTGATTTCAAGGCCATAGTCTTGCTATCAGGGATATTTTGGTCATTTTGACCCCAATTTTGAAATTCCAAATTCTATTTTCATCTTATTTTATATTTTATTAAGTTTATATAAGGGAATCATATGGAAAATGGCTTATGTCTAGCAAAATCCAGTAATTTCTAAATATTATTGGATAAATCTAGAAAAGCCAACATATTTTCACTAACAAGTTTTCTAGTTTTGCAGGAACATTTAAGACTTTATTTCCTATATTTAAATTTGATTAGTGATGTAAATTGTAATTAATTTTGGAATAAGAATTTCAATTCCTGCATAGAATAGGATGCATTGTATATAGTTTTGAACTTTGATATATAATTGTTATGTATGCCAATTCATGCATATTTTTACCAATTCACTATGGTCTACACAAATGGCACGTGCACTAGCTCTTATAGAGTTGACAAACTTGATGGAATTTGTATTTATGGCCATAGTCAGAATGCGAATGATAAATATATTTGTAATCTTCATATTAGCCACATTCAGCTAACTTCAAAATGCACTGCACTTCACAAAAATACAAAAAAGATTTCCTCAATTCCTCAAAATCAAGTCTTTCAAATCCATATTCATTCAATTCATGCATTTACAAATTTCAATTTCAATTCAGAGAAAGCAATTTTCTGAAAAATTTTCTAAGTATTATTCAGAAATTGATTTTCTCAAAACATTGATTTTACAATGATATTTCAAGCATTTCCCAAATTCAAAATCCTGATTTTTCAAGTTACATTTTCAATTCCCAAGTTCCAATTCAGAAAAATCAAGTTTTACAAAGTTATTGGGGTTTTCTCAGAAATCGATTTTCACAAAACCTCTGGATTCTTCATAATCGATTTTCATTTTCCTTAGAAATATTCTTTCACCATGATTCACGATTTTCCAAGTGGCATCTTTTCCAAGAATTTTCCAAGTATTTTAAATCTCAGAAGCAAACATCATGTTTTCAAACCTGCATTTTCAGAAAATTCATAGCACATGCCTGATTCTTTGTGCATTTAGGAAATAGAACACGATTTAGACAAGTTGAGCAAAGCTAAGCACACTTTTGATCCTTGGTTCAATTACCCCTGGTAAAGGCGCCAGGAACGGTTGAACCTCATACCGACAGGTGAGTCCCATTCTTTGAAATTATTCTGCATTTTAAAACGGAGGTGAATTATTTTCAAAATCTTTTTCAAAGGTCAGTTTGACTTGCAAAAGTAAAATTTTGCGATGATAACAGGTTTGGCGACCGTGATGGGACCTGTCTTCGCCTGATCAATTATGTGTTTAACTTAGTTCAAATTGTCAAAATCGCGTTCCAGGGAATGTCAACTTTTATTTCATGATATCAAGTGATCCTAGAACCCTAGACTTGAACCCAACTGACATGAATTGCATGTAGACTAGGCATGGTTTGGTAGGACCATATTGAGGAGAAGTATTCATGCTCACATAGACTTAGGTCTAATACAACACTCCTCAATCTAGGAATTGTATGAAAACAATGTTTGCTTCTTCAAATATTTCAAAATTCTATCTCTTCAGGACTTAGAGCCATATGTTTGCTTGCATGTGATCATGTTTTCAAAAACCACCCCACCTATCTCTACCTGGTCTTCACGTTGCTGGGCTCTCTTCTAGAACCATAGTTCGGGAGATAGCCTCACAACTGGGCCACCTATTTGGGTTAACACCCCCCTGCCACGTTCCAAGGGCTATAGTCCAACGTATATCGGTAGGTGTTCAAGGATGTTGGAAAACTTGAACCTAGAACTGAAGAAAATGATTTTATGCCACGTACATCGAGCCTTGGCTTGAGTATATAGGCATAGCATGATTCGACACAGTTGATCTAAACCTTAGAGTTAGGATTAAGGTCTTACAGCTATTTCAAAACTTGTGCATCTAGAGTCAGCTTTTAGGGAATGTTGTATGTGCATACTTGATTGTACAGGATGTGATTGAATGTTAGCTTCTTATGTTCCATTACATTTTTCACAAGTTTTCCAAAATATTGGACGATTTTCATAAATCTCTAAATTTTTCCATCTGTTTCCATATACTATCTAAAAATCCCGTTTTATTCAAACCCTGGACGATTTTACAAATTCCCCTTTATTTCCTTCAAAACTCCAGGTGATTTCCATCCTTTCGTTCTTCTGGATCTCGAATTTCCAGTTTATTATCCTGCCTGCATCTTTTTAAAATCCTTATATTTTCCCAAGTCTTATTCCAAACTTTCCATGTTTTCCAGTCTGATGGCATCCAGTCAACTTGATTCGGTCTTTCCTGAGGGTCACATCTCCTACGAGGTGCGACAAGGTCTTCCAGAACATCAAACTCTCAGCACAGAATTCTTCTTTCCCAGGTGGTATTATTCATGGTTCAAGAACTTTTCTCGTATGTTTCCGGACCATTTGGACGATTGTGGATTAGAACTGGCATCCGCAGTGGGAAAGCAGACAGTCAACGACAATTTGATCCACACACTGGTAGAGCGGTGGAATCTGAGCACTAGTACCTTCTGGTTCCCATGGGGGGAAATGACTTTGTTGATGGACGAGTTCTCAGAAATTATGGGATTACCTGAACCAATTGGTCAGCCTGGAGATCCATTGGAGAAGCAGTTTTTGATTAATGTTAAGGTTCTGGATCCCCGAGACGCTTTAGCTCGCATGACAGGACGCAAGTCTTGGCCATTGATAGAGGAGAATGAAAATGAATATGTGGACTTGCTCGAAATCTACAGACAGTATGGGACATTTGTGGAAGTCAGTTCCTTACCTTAAACAACTCGAGAGAGAATCCAACATGCGATGGTCTTATGCACTGTGGGATTAGCTCTCTTTCCCGATGGACGGAATTACATGGATATCAGGATAGTTCAACTTCTGCGAAGGTGGGGAAGTCGACAGACCAGCCGCCTCTCTATAGCCATGGCCACACTCGTATTTCTGTATTGAGGGTTAACCTGTTTCACTGTAACACCCCAATTTTTATAACCCAAAATTGGTGGAATTTTTTTTTTTTTGAAATACATTTAAATCTTTTAGCAGTTAACAGCGGAAAAACACATTGGGCATAAAACTTGGCGTGCTACTTTAGATGAATGCTTGCAAACATATACTTATGGAATTTAAACTTTAACAACTAATTAACCATGCATGAAATAAAATCAAGTTCCATAATATCCAAAATTTATCACATTTGTCATTAAATTGAATTAAAGTAAAATCAGAGTTCAGAATTCATGAAGCAGAGGAAAGGTAGGCTCAGTCCCCGTCGCAACCTTCCGCCTTCGCACATAAGTACCTACTCATTACCTGAAAATTTTTAAACCATATAGGGTCAGACAACATGTCTCAGTAGAGTAATTATGCTAAACTTGTAAGACAGAATAACAAGACAAGGATTTCAATAGAAATTTCATGATTTAACATTTAATTTAACTTAAAAAAAATCATACAACAATCATGCATGTTTAGAAGTTTCATATTTAACAGAAAGACATAAATTCATATATTCAAAATACAAAATGCATGAACCATTAAAATGCATGACTTACCATATGCAGAAGCTCTTTCAATGCATGCATATTTTCTTATCTTTAGTTACATTTTCTTAGTTAGATGATGCATGCGATGCCAAATTAATGCACACACCATTTAAGTTATCACTTCTTAGCCCTGCTGATACGACACAGGCAGACATTCTCAGATCAGGACCATGACACAGGACGTGTTTTACATACAGGGGTGGCTTTAGCCTGGCCAGGTCCATTCACTAAGACGGGGTGAGGGACGTTAATATGAGAGAGATTCACAACACCTTTCAACCCGATGCATCAGTTTTTCCTCATGAGTACTATAACCTATACGCTGTAGTCTAATGCAGAGGTTTTCCCCCTAAAATCGTGGGAGGGGAGGAGCAACCTTCCGTGCCCGTAACAAAACTTGCCCCACGAAGTTTTGTATCACCTGCTACTCTCCAAGCAAGTATCTTGAGTTTAATGTCACATGATTACTTGTTTACAGTCATACTTTTTATGCAACATCAAACTTAAACCACTTTATGGTCATGGATGCATTCTTATAAAGCATTGGATAAAGTCATATAATTAAACTTATAACAGACACTAGAGCACATGCGTAGCATAAACATCTTATTCACTTTCACACAATATAATGCATATGCATGTACATGGCCAATGCAACAAGGAGAATATATATGAACATCCGTATCAATGAAACAATCATATCATCACGATATCATGAACATACATGTAGGCAACACATTTTTAGAATTTAAAACATAAACTTCATTGGACCTTTTGATCCTAAATCTTTAATGTGTAACCTTCCATTTACAATTCATGCCATAATCATATAAGATTGCATACAATCAGACCTACATAATCATTCACATAATGCGTACTAATTCTATAAAGAATTTGATTAAAAACATATATACTAAGCATCCTTTGAGACTTGATTTATGAATTTGCCCTAAATTTTTCCAATTTCTTAACTCTGTCCGACTGGTACAGAGCTCACAGAAAATTTTTGGCTCCATGAACAGAGCTAAAATTTTTATAGTATATAGGAATTGTTGTCAGCTATCCATAGCCGCAAACCGTTCGTAAAAACTCTTCCGTATGAGAGAGTTATGCATGTTTTACTACAGACCTATTTGTTTTTATTTTGACTGTCACAGAGATGTGCTCTGTCCATGAACAAAGCCCAAATTTCTACAGTAGATGCAAAATGGAGTTAGCTTTCCAACGCAATAATCCGTTCATCAAAACTTTTCCATACGGCGGATAAACGACCATTTTACTGAACGGAGGTCAAGTGGAAAACCTGAAATTCCGAGATTTGCATTTGGGTGAATCAAACCGAGTCACCTGAATCCCAAGAAAAATTAAAAGAAATAGGGAATACGCATGAAATAAAATTCCAAAAATTCTAAAATATTCACAGTAGATGAAACACTTCATAATCTATCAATCCAAACTAATATTTGCAAAAAAATCATGGAATAAATCAAATACAAATATATTTTACGAATCTATTTCTAAGAAACCGTTTTTTATAATAAACCCGATTTCAAAAAATGGTTTTCTTTAGGGGAAAACGTGTTTTTGCCATAGATCATTAGATCTGAGTCAAACCCACGGTTAGGAGGCTTTGATTATGATCTAAACTCATGAAAAAGCATCAAAATCCATGCCAAAAACTCTGTTCTTGCAAGAAAAGCATAGAAACCCTATCTTTTGTTGAAAAAAATGTATTTCTTGATGAATGAACGCCCCTTTTTGCTCGATCCACCGATCAGCCCTTTCTTCCAGCAAGGTGAGGACCTTAGATCTCCTCTCCACACCCCTTGAGGCCTGGATCTTGCACTCAAGAACCCAAAAGAAACCCTAAAAGAAGAGAATAGGGAAGAGAAATAGAGGAGAGAGAGAAGAGGGTTTTTGGGGGAGAGAGAAGCTCTCCTTTTTTTTTTCCAGCACAAATGAGGAGGGCAAGGGCTATGGGAGGGTTTTATAACCCTTCTTAAATTAGGTTATGTGCTGGAATTAATTTCAGCCCTTGATCTCATTAATGAAATTCATTTGGAGCCCTTGATGTCCACTTTGACTTTTCAAACTTTAAATAACCTTGAAATTCACTATACCTTTATTTTCAATTTGAATTTGAAGTAAGATGCCACATAGGATGGGACGGCCCGCCTATGGTCTCCTACTAAACTAATGAAAATGGATATTAATTTATAAAAAAGAAAACTATTATATTAAACTATTATTAAATAATCATAAAATTCTAATTAAAAACCGTTTTAGTTTTATATACCCACAACTCATGTGAAAATGTAAAGGAATTGAATATAAGTTAATTCCATCTTATTAAGCATGTTAATATGTATATTTTTAAAATCTACTTTTGTTAATTTACTTTATTTAAATAATTTTACTTAAAAGAAAAATCAACATTTTCTTTTTAAGTAAGACGTTTTCAATTAGACATCACTTAGAATTTTCTCAGATATCCAAACCATGTAGGGTTTATATTTACTACAATTCAATATAATTAAACCCCTTAATCCTTACGAATATACTCAAACATTAATTTTTAAAGAAATTAGGGTTTTATATTGGCACGAAATTCAGGACATTTCACAATGCTATAGAAAAGAACTTAGAAATTTTCGGATATTACATCCAATCCCCCTTAAAAAAAAAATCGTCCTCGAAATTTGGTTAACATTACGTACCGAACAAGTATGGATATTTAGCTCTCATATCAGCTTCGGGCTCCCAAGAACACTCCTCAAGCCCGTGGTGCTGCCATCGTACTTTAACAAGTGGAATTGACTTATGTCGCAACACTTGTTCTCGTCGATCTACTATCTCTACCGGCCGTTCCTCAAATGTGAGATCTCTCTGAACCTCGACCTCGTCATACTGAATAACATGAGTAGGATCTGGTACATATTTCCTCAACATTGACACATAAAAAATATCATGAATGTTGGAAAACTGAAGGGGAAGTGCCAATCTATACGCAGTGCCTCCTATCCTCTCAAGGATGAGGAACGGTCCTACATACCTCGGACTCAATTTCCCTTTCTTGCAGAACCGAAATACACTCTTGGTTGGCGATACTTTGACAAATACATGATTACCAACCTCAAAAGAAACCTCTCGCCTCTTTGGATCTGCATAACTCTTCTGACGGCTTTGCGCTGTCAAAAGCCTCTTACGAATCAACTATACTTGATCCGTATAATGCTGCAAAACTATAGGCGATTCAATAGTTCGATCACCTACCTCGCTCCAACAAACAGGGGACCTACAGGGTTGCCCGTACAATGCCTCATATGGAGCCATGCCGATACTCGAATGATAACTGTTATTGTAGGCAAACTCAGCTAACTTTAGGTGCTTACTCCAGTCACCTTTCCACTCCAATGCACACGCTCGCAACATATCCTCGAGTGTTTAAATAGTCCTCTCTGACTGACCATCCGTCTGGGGGTGAAAAGCTGTGCTAAACTTAAGCGTTGTCCCCAAAGCTTTCTGAAGTTGTCCCCAAAACTTTGACGTGAATCTAGGATCCCTGTCTGAGATAATCGAAACAGGTATCCCATGTAATCTGACAATCTCGTCGACATATAAATCCACCAAACTCTCCAAGGTTTGATTCGCCCTGGTCGGTAAGAAGTGTGCCGACTTTGTAAGGCGATCCACAATCACCCAAATGGTATCATACTGCTGGCGTGTCTTGGGTAGACCTACCACAAAGTCCATGGTAATGTCTTCCCACTTCCACTGCGGAATCTCAATCGACTGCATCATACCGCCTGGTCTCTGGTGCTCTATCTTGACCTGCTGACAGATTAAGCATCTCGACACGTATTCAGCGATGTCTCTCTTCATGTCGGGCCACCAGTAATTCCTCTGAAGATCCTTATACATCTTGGTGCTTCCGGGATGTATAGTGAATCTGGTACGATGTGCCTCATCCAATAACTCTTTCCTCAACTGGGGCTCTGCGGGCACCCAGAGCCTCTGACCGTACCAAATGCTTTCATCCTTCTCTAAGTGCAATGCTGATTGATCTTGCTTGCATGTTGCAATCATCTTATTGAATTCAGGGTTATCCTTCTGTTGGGCGATGATCCGGTCCATGAGTTCTGTCCGCACTGCCGTGCTAGCAATCTGAATCTGACCCGGTTCTGCTTCAAAAGGCTTCCAGTCTATCAGGTCTTCGAGTAATCTCCACTCACTGCTGATAAAACTCACAAGGCTCCCTGCCTTTCTACTCAAAGCATCAGCCACTATATTGGCTTTGCTTGGATGATAAGAAATGGAGAAGTCGTAATCTTTTAGAAATTCTAACCATCGTCGCTGCCTCATGTTCAAATCCTTTTGTGAGAAGATATACTTGAGACTCTTATGATCTGAGAAGACCTCAAATTGCTCACCGTACAAATAATGTCGCCATACCTTTTGTGCAAAGACTACTGCAGCAAGCTCCAAGTCGTGAGTGGGGTAGTTTCGCTCATGCACCTTCAGCTGACGTGATGCGTAGGCTATCACCTTGCCGTGCTGCATCAAAACACATCCCAAACCAGTACCTGATGCATCACTATAAATCACAAAGCCTCCTTGCCAAGAAGGCAATGTGAGTATAGAGGCTGTAGTAAGCCTCTTCTTCAGCTCTTGAAAGCTTTCTTCGCATTGCTGGGTCCAGACAATCTTAATTCCTTTACGAAGTAGTTTCGTCATAGGTGAAGCGATCTTCGAAAAATCCTGAATGAAACGACGATAATAGCCTGCAAGCCCGAGAAAACTGCATATATCTGAGACACTCTTAGGTTGTCTCCAATCTATGACTGCTTCCACCTTGGCAGGGTCGACTGACACCCCATCTTTAGAGATTACGTGACCCAAGAACATAACTTGATTCAGCCAAAACTCGCACTTCGAGAACTTAGCATATAGCTGATGGTGTCGAAGTGCTTCGAGGACAATCCTTAGATGCTCCCTATGATCTTCCTCGCTCTCGGAGTAAATTAGGATATCATCTATAAATACGATCACGAAAAGGTCTAGGTAAGGCCGAAAGATCCGATTCATCAGGTACATAAATGCCGCAGGGGCATTTGTTAACTCGAAAGGCATCACCAAAAACTCGTAATGGCCGTATCGCGTCCTGAATGCTGTCTTTTGCACATCGGATTCTTTGATCTTCAGTTGATGGTACCCTGAACGAAGATCAATCTTGGAGAAGACCTTGGCCTCTCGAAGTTGATCAAACAAATCATCGATCCTGGGAAGAGGATATTTGTTTTTTATTGTTACCTGATTCAGCATCCTATAGTCAATGCACATACGCATTGACCCATCCTTCTTTTTAACGAACAATACTGGAGCTCCCCAAGGTGAAACACTAGGCCGAATAAAGCCTTTATCCATCAATTCTTGCAGCTGCTTCTTTAGCTCCTCTAACTCTGCTGGGGCCATACGATAGGGTGCTTTAGATATTGGGGTCGTTCCAGGCACCAACTCTATCGCAAAGTCCACCTCTCTAGTAGGCGGTATGCCTGGCAGGTCATCTGGAAAAACGTCCGAAAAATCTCGAGCTACGTCCAAGTCTACCAGTGGTGTAGTACTGGGGTCTATCCAAGAAACACTAGCCAAAAAGGCCTCACACCCCTTTTCTACACAACGATGTGCCTTTAATGCCGAGATAAGTCGTCCTTTGTTCTCTTTTTTACAGGCCTTGTACTCGAGTACAGGCTGATCAGGGCGAGCAAATTGAATGCGTCGCTCATGACAAAGCATACAAGCGTAATGCTCATACATCCAATCTATGCCAAGAATTACATCATAACCGACCATATCCAACAGAATAAGATTGGCAGGGAGGTTCTGCCCTTCAATCATAACCTCTACTCTAGATAGATAGGTACGAGCGATAGAGCTACCGCTCGAAGGTGTGATAACTTCCAGAGTATATCCCAAAGAAGTCAGCGTGACACCAATCAAATTCGCAAAACGTATGGATACGAAGGAATGCGTAGCACCAGTGTCAAAAAGAACTTTAGCATCAAACTTTGCAATAGGGATTGTACATTCAATGACGTTGGCATCTTCTTGCAACTCCTCTGCAGAAGTCGCATATACGCGTCCAGTAGCTTTCTTCTGACCTTGCGGCTGGGACTGCTGAGGTCGCTGCTGCTGTGGTCCTCTAGGAACAGGGGCAACTCCCTCCTGAGCTGGCCTCATAGGGCAGTCTTTGATGAAGTGACCCTGTTTTCCACATCTCAGACATGCACCCGAGACTCTATAGTAGACTCCAGGGTGCCTCTTATTGCAGTGCTTACATACTGCATAAGACTGCGGTGCTGGTGTGCCGCCCTGTTGTCCCTTGGCCTTCTTTGTGGGTGGCGCCTTACTACTCTCCGCTGCTGGTCGAGGCGCCTTATTCCCATTGCCCTTCGACTTGTCGAAACGGCTAGGATGAGTCTTCTTAGAAGACTCCCAGTCATCCTGCGTCACAAAGACATCGTTACGATCTATCGAGATTGTTTTTAGAAAAAAAAAAAAAAAACAAAAGTTGGTTCTAGTTTTCCCCACCTGAAGTATTGTGGCCATCTCGATGGCCTGGTTGAGGTTTTGAGGACGGCTGGTCAGCACTCTCGTCCTCAGTCCATCACGTAAACCCTGCACATACTTCTTAGCTCGCGCCTCGTCAGTGGTATAAGTATGCGGGCAGTACTTCTCTAAATGTCGGAAACATGTAGTGTACTCTGCCACCTTCATGGACCCCTGTCGAAGATCTAAAAACTCTTGTTTCTTACGATCGCGCGCGTACTGGGGAAAGTAGGTGTCCATGAATACCGCTGTAAACTCCTCCCATGTGAGGGCGCGTCGCTCATCAGGCGTATAGCGTACTTCGTGTGTCGTCTCCCACCAGCTCTTGGCATCCCCTTGGAGTCGATAAGTGGCAAAAGAAACCTGCCTCTCAGCGGGAACCTCGAGAATCTCGAAAATCTCGCTTATGGCGCGAACCCGTTCCTCCGCTGCATCTGGATCTTCCTTACCAGTGAAAGCAAAAGGGCTCAATTCCATGAAGCGCTTGTACGACGCCCCATTGGTTGCGACAGCTGGTGCCGCAATATGACCCTCATGCTGATGGCCTGCACCATTGCCATTACCTCCGTTGCCGGCATGGTTCTGACAATAGGCCATCAGGTTCGCGAGGGCTTCAAAAATAAAGTCCCTCTGAGCAGTCCAACCTGGGGGCTGTCTTTCGGCCATCTAAAGACACACACATTGATTCAGATTACTTATAAGTTGGGTATAAATACAAAATTCTCATTCATGTAATCCTATCAGATCTGCGTTCTGATTCTTATCGCATTTATCAACAGAAATAATTACAGACATACAATTTTTACAACAAGTCATCAAAACAAATAGAAATGGAAGCATACTTACAGCGATGGTGGTCGGTTGGACGAGCTTTGAGCCATGCATTCCTTATGCTCTGATACCATATTTGTAACACCCCAATTTTTATAACCCGAAATTGGTGGAATTTTTTTTTTTTTTTGAAATACATTTAAATCTTTTAGCAGTTAACAACGGAAAAACACATTGGGCATAAAACTTGGCGTGCTACTTCAGATGAATGCTTGCAAGCATATACTTATGGAATTTAAACTTTAACAACTAATTAACCATACATGAAATAAAATCAAGTTCCATAATATCCAAAATTTATCACATTTGTCATTGAATTAAATTAAAGTAAAATCAGAGTTCAGAATTCATGAAGCAGAGGAAAGGTAGGCTCAGTCCCCGTCGCAACCTTCCGCCTTCGCACGTAAGTACCTACTCATTACCTGAAAATTTTTAAACCATATAGGGTCAGACAACATGTCTCAGTAGAGTAATTATGCTAAACTTGTAAGACAGAATAACAAGACAAGGATTTCAATAGAAATTTCATGATTTAACATTTAATTTAACTTAAAAAAAATCATACAACAATCATGCATGTTTAGAAGTTTCATATTTAACAGAAAGACATAAATTCATATATTCAAAATACAAAATGCATAAACCATTAAAATGCATGACTTACCATATGCAGAAGCTCTTTCAATGCATGCATATTTTCTTATCTTTAGTTACATTTTCTTAGTTAGATGATGCATGTGATGCCAAATTAATGCACACACCATTTAAGTTATCACTTCTTAGCCCTGCTGATATGACACAGACAGACATTCTCAGATCAGGACCATGACACAGAACGTGTTTTACATACAGGGGTGGCTTTAGCCTGGCCAGGTCCATTCACTAAGACGGGGTGAGGGACGTTAATACGAGAGAGATTCCCAACACCTTTCAACCCGATGCATCAGTTTTTCCTCATGAGTACTATAACCTCTACGTTGCAGTCTAATGCAGAGGTTTTCCCCCTAAAATCGTGGGAGGGGAGGAGCAACCTTCTGTGTCCGTAACAGAACTTGCCCCACGAAGTTTTGTATCACCTGCTACTCTCCAAGCAAGTATCTTGAGTTTAATGTCACATGATTACTTGTTTACAGTCATACTTTTTATGCAACATCAAACTTAAACCACTTTATGGTCATGGATGCATTCTTATAAAGCATTGGACAAAGTCATATAATTAAACTTATAACAGACACTAGAGCACATGCGTAGCATAAACATCTTATTCACTTTCACACAATATAATGCATATGCATGTACATGGCCAATGCAACAAGGAGAATATATATGAACATCTGTATCAATGAAATAATCATATCATCACGATATCATGAACATACATGTAGGCAACACATTTTTAGAATTTAAAACATAAACTTCATTGGACCTTTTGATCCTAAATCTTTAATGTGTAACCTTCCATTTACAATTCATGTCATAATCATATAAGATTGCATACAATCAGACCTACATAATCCTTCACATAATGCATACTAATTCTATAAAGAATTTGATTAAAAATATATATACTATTCACCCTTTGAGACTTGATTTATGAATTTGCCCTAAATTTTTCCAATTTCTTAACTCTGTCCGACTGGTACAGAGCTCACAAAAAAATTTTGGCTCCATGAACAGAGCTGAAATTTTTACAGTATATAGGAATTGTTGTCATCTATCCATAGCTCCAAACCGTTTGTAAAAACTCTTTCGTATGAGAGAGTTATGCATGTTTTACTACAGACCTATTTGTTTTTGTTTTGACTGTCATAGAGATGTGCTCGGTCCATGAACAAAGCCCAAATTTCTATAGTAGATTCACAATGGAGTTAGCTTTCCAACGCAACAATTCGTTCATCAAAACTTGTCCGGACGACGGAGAAACGACCATTTTACTGAACGGAGGTCAGGTGGAAAACCTGAAATTCCGAGATTTGCATTTGGGTGAATCAAACCGAGTCACCCGAATCCCAAGAAAAAATAAAAGAAATAGGGAATACGCATGAAATAAAATTCCAAAAATTCTAAAATATTCACAGTAGATGAAACACTTCATAATCTATCAATCCAAACTAATATTTGCAAAAAAATCATGGAATAAATCAAATACAAATATATTTTACGAATCTATTTCTAAGAAACCGATTTTTATAATAAACCCGATTTCAAAAATGGTTTTCTTTAGGGGAAAACGTGTTTTTGCCATGGATCATTAGATCTGAGTCAAACCCACGGTTAGGAGGGTTTGATTATGATCTAAACTCATGAAAAAGCATCAAAATCCATGCCAAGAACTCCGTTCTTGCAAGAAAAGCATAGAAACCCTACATTTTGTTGAAAAAAATGTATTTCTTGATGGATGAACGACCCTTTTTGCTCGATCCACCGATCAGCCCTTTCTTCCAGCAAGGTGAGGACCTTAGATCTCCTCTCCACACCCCTTGAGGCCTGGATCTTGCACTCAAGAACCCAAAAGAAACCCTAAAAGAAGAGAATAGGGAAGGGAAATAGAGGAGAGAGAGAAGAGGGTTTTGGGGGGAGAGAGAAGCTCTCCTTTTTTTTTCAGCACAAATGAGGAGGGCAAGGGCTATGGGAGGGTTTTATAACCCTTCTTAAATTAGGTTATGTGCTGGAATTAATTCTATCCCTTGATCTCATTAATGAAATTCATTTGGAGCCCTTGATGTCCACTTTGACTTTTCAAACTTTAAATAACCTTGAAATTCACTATACCTTTATTTTCAATTTGAATTTGAAGTAAGATGCCACATAGGATGGGACGGCCCGCCTATAGGCTCCTACTAAACTAATGAAAATGGATTTTAATTTATAAAAAAGAAAACTATTATATTAAACTATTATTGAATAATCATAAAATTCTAATTAAAAACCGTTTTAGTTTTATATACCCACAACTCATGTGAAAATGTAAAGGAATTGAATATAAGTTAATTCCATCTTATTAAGCATGTTAATATGTATATTTTTAAAATCTACTTTTGTTAATTTACTTTATTTAAATAATTTTACTTAAAAGAAAAATCAACATTTTCTTTTTAAGTAAGACGTTTTCAATTAGACATCACTTAGAATTTTCTCAGATATCCAAACCATGTAGGGTTTATATTTACTACAATTCAATATAATTAAACCCCTTAATCCTTACGAATATACTCAAACATTAATTTTTAAAGAAATTAGGGTTTTATATTGGCACGAAATTCAGGACATTTCACAATGCTATAGAAAAGAACTTAGAAATTTTCGGATATTACATTCACACTCGGAGAATCAATTCTAGTCGAAGGGTGCACCTATGCATTGCAATCTTGGTTCCTCCGACATGTGCCAGCCTGAGCCAACTCATTCAGATACAATGGTGAAAAGCTTCTTCCAGTTGCGCGATACAGATTCTTGATCGATAACCTTCAGGAGAAAGAAATTGTATGGGTCTACTTTGATCGTCAGGAATCACCTCTCAGATATACTTATGCATATGGCAAGCGATTCAGGCTACTTGGCCTATTCTTCTGCGCATACTACCATCCATAGCGGTGTGTCAGACAGTTCTCTCAGAGACAGAAGCGCATAGAAATTCGTCCACTATCAGGCATCTTGCCAGAGTTCGATCTCACATCAGATCAGTGGTCCGGAGCATACCATTCTGCCAGACATGGTTGGGATTCTTTTGTTACTCTCACTATTTTTCCTGGTCCTCGAGTGTCCTCTGATTATCAGGAGTGGTGGAAAATTGTTTGTCCCCCTCCCCTTTGTCAATTGTATTATTAATAAAATCATGTTTTCTTTTCCTTCAATAAAATTTCTTTAATTTTCATTCTATCTTGGTTTGACGACTTCGCCTAGGTAACAAGGCATATTTTCAGTTGTTTATTTTGCAAAGAATAGCAACGCAATTGTCGTGACTC
This sequence comes from Nuphar pumila, assembly GCF_984573655.1. Lineage (NCBI taxonomy): Eukaryota > Viridiplantae > Streptophyta > Magnoliopsida > Nymphaeales > Nymphaeaceae > Nuphar > Nuphar pumila. The sequence continues at coordinate 45,681,207 of NC_143260.1, read as the reverse complement.
CAGCGACGACTCAGTCTCTAGTAATGAGACATCCTTCAAATTGTCTACCAGATATTAAGCAAATACTTCCTATTCAAAATCATTTTCAGCAGCTAATCCTCAGTTTTGCTCTACAGATAGCACTTGCACCCTTACATGGTGCAGACGAGGTCCGGAAAGAAGACCGCACCAATCCAGCTTATCAGTTTTCCGTCAGCTTCAGTACAGGAAATGGCCTCTTCAAGATCTGTAAGAAACAAAAATCAGCAAAGCAATAATGATGTTGACCCCCAGATGTATGTCATGTTTCAAAAGATGATGAGTAAGATGATGGCAGAGCAAACAGAGGTCTATTCTGGCAAGATATCTAGCAAGAAGAAGACTAAGGGCCAAACACTGAAGAAGCAGCCGATGATATCCAAGAAACATATCCAACATGAGGATACATCTGATGAATCAGAATTGGTAGGTGACACTGATGAAGAGTATGAAGTCCAACAAGCAATTCAAAGATCCCCTCATAGACAAGGGACATCCTCTAAATTGAAAAATCAGGCAATGGATGATCCAGTCCAAATACAACTGAAGGAAATGGCCAAGATGATTAAAGATTTGCAAGCTCATGACAAGGGAAAGAAGGTCTTCAGGAGCAAAGATTTCCATGATGGCATCACCTCCGTCAGGAATAATCAAGATTCAGAAAAGAAGACAAAACTCACCTTCTTCGTTGATGCCAATCGCAGTGATTGCAAAAATAACAAGGGAGATCATACAAGTCAGAAAGAAAAGTCTTCAAAGCAGAGTAAAAAATTGAGTCAACAGAAAGAGAAGAAAAAGCATGACGGTTGGGGTTAGGATCGCGAATTCACTCCTCTAGATCAGCCCCTCGAAGAGGTCCTTGAATACATGCTGAGCAAAGGAATGGTTAAGCTTCCAAGAATTGCTAATCCTATGGTCTCTCTAGGGAAATGGAAAGATTGTTTCTGCAAATTCCACCAAACAACAGGGCACAATATTGAACATTGTTTCGTCTTTAAAAATATCGTCCAAGACTATATCGACAAGAATTTCTTTGTTAAGGGTGAGAAAGGATACCAGTCGACTGTCTTTGCCAAGTGTCAGCAGAAATCAAGCACTCGGCAAGAGGTACAACATGATGATCGAAATCAAGACCGCAAGATGGCCCCTTTGGATCAAATATTTGAAAGTTTTTTGGAATACATGCTCGTGAAAGATACAGTAAGATCTCCGAAGGCTCACTCCATATTTTCTACCAATTCCACCAGAAATAGTAATGGACACAACAAAAGAAGGGATAGAAAAAATCATGTTGGAGGCTCAGGAAACCCAAACCCAGAGAGAAACGACCTCGCAAGTCGAAAGGATAAAATGAACAAGCAAAATGAAAATTCTTTCTCAAGTGTCCAAGGAAGACCGAAGCATGACGGTTGGAAATATGACCGCAATTTTACTCCCTTAGAACAACCGCTTGAGCAAATTCTAGAATATATGGTAGCCAAAGGGGTGGTCAAACTTCCCAGGATGGTGGATCCTCCTGTGACCATGGAAAGGTTTAAAGATCAGTTATGCAAATTCCATCGGACAATGGGTCACGACACCGAGCATTGTTTTGTCTTCAAGAACAGCGTTCAGGACTGCATCAACAAGAATCTTCCTGCCGAAGATGAAAATGAGAACCAATCATCCTGACCATGCCTTTCCTCAATCATTCTAGACATTAATAACACTAATGCTTTTCCAATTTCTTATCTTGCTTTTATTATTTAAAGGGATAGTACAATCCCATTTATTTTTCCTTGATTTGTCAATTTTCCTTTAATGCATCAATAAAGTATCTATTTTTTCCGCAAGCTCGGTGCCACCTTTTATTCTCCTTCTCTGTAAAATGTTCTTTCATGAGGAATGATCTCTTCAGAGTCTCTCCTGAATCAATCAAAAGTCAGTTGTCTTGTCACCTTCAGAGAGCGTTCTTCGAACATCAATCATTTATCCTTTTGTTCAAAATATTCTTCCCCCATTACACAGGGGCATTACCTTGAAAATTGTCTTCAAAACTTCCTGTATGCAGGCAAGATCAAATAAATCTCTCATTTTGTATGCATGCGCATCCATTTACATCATTTTGCATTCATTTGAATTTGCATTCATTCATTCGCATTCATATGCATCAAATTCATAAGTTTCTCATTTAGGATAAGGGATAAATCCCGAGACCCGTGGCATTTGTCCAAGTCATTGTGAGGGTAAAGATTGAAAATCCCCTATCAACCGGCAATCTTTCAAAACCCAGTGCTCGTACTGGCAAACCTTTTAAAATTCAGTGCTTGTACTGGTATTCTTCCCAAATTCGGTGCTCGTGCTGGTACTTTTCTAAATTCCGTTGAAACTCTTTTGGTTTTCTTCCTAGTCAATGTTTCCAAACACAAAATATATTGGTTTAGTTTTCTTGAAATGTCTCGAATTGGTCTAGAAGATCCGAGTTCCGACTCGAATTTTCTTCTAAATCCAATTCAGAATTGGTCTAGAAGATCTGAGTTCCGACTCAAATTTTCTTCCAAATCCAATTCATAATTGGTCTAGAAGATCCGAGTTCCGACTCGAATTTTCTTTCAAATCCAGTTCATCTAGTTTTCTTTCCTTCAAATGTCTCGAATTGGTCTATAAGATCCGAGTTTCGACTCGAATTTTCTTCCAAATCCAATTCAGAATTGGTCTAGAAGATCCAAGTTCTGACTCAAATTTTTTTCCAAATCCAATTCATCTAGTTTTCTTTCCTTCGAATGTCTTGAATTGGTCTAGAAAATCCAAGTTCTGACCTAAATTTTCTTCTAAATCCAATTCAAAATTGGTCTAGAAAATCAGAGTTCCAACTCGAATTTTCTTTCAAATCCAATTCGCTTAGCTTTCCTTTAAAAGTTTGAACTTCTACTCAAACTTTCCTGCAAATTTGGCAATTGGTCTAGAAGATCCGAGTTCCGACTCGAATTCTCTTTCAAAATCCAATTCATCTAGTCTTTCCTTGAAGATTTGAATTCCGATTCAAAACTTTCGACCGAACCCAGTTTTCCACCGGTCCGGTTAAATCCAATTTTCAAATTGGTCCTTTTAGGAAATCCAACATCGTCTTACCAAATCTTGTATTCGTATGGGTAACCTTTTTGAAATCCAGTGCCCGTACTGGTAACCTTTTAAAATCCAGTGCTCGTACTGGTAATCTTTCAAAATTCAGTGCTCGTACTGATAATCTTTCAAAAAAAATCAGGGCTCGTACTGGTAATCTTTCTAAATCCAGTGCCCGTACTGGTAATCTTTGAAAATCCAGTGTTCATACTGGTAACCTTTTGAAAACCAGTGCTTGTACTGGTAGCCTTTTAAAAATTCAGTGCTCGTACTGGTAACCTTTTGAAATCCAATGCTCGTACTGGTAGCTTTTTTAAAATTCAGTGCCCGTACTGGTAATCCTTGGAAACCCAGTGCCCGCACTAGTAGTCTTTTAAAATCCAGTGCTCGTGCTGGTGGTCTTTTAAAATCCAGCGCTCGTATTGGCAATCTTTTAAAATACAGTATTCGTATTGGTACTTTGTCAAAGTCCGGTCTTCATACTGGTCACAACATAAATCTCACATTGAGGTCCAGACTCAATCTTCAGATCTGCGAACCAAACAATCTTTATCTGACCTTTGGGTCACTCTATTCTTTTGATCTGACCTTCGGGTCACCAATTTGTCAGACCTTTGGTCATCTATTTTACCAAGCAAACTTTTGGGTTATCAAATCCTATCAATGTTGATCATGTTTGTCCGACCTTCAAGTCGTATCATGCAATCATAGTCTTTCAAGATTCGACTTTTATGTTGGATCCGTCTGCCAGTTAGTTCATCATCAATCATCTTCTCTTGCGAGGAACCCTTTTTCCAGGGAGAGTTTGAGGGAGCTCGTTCTTCTCGCATGTCTTTATTGTTCGTTCGTTAAACCCCTTTTTCTAGGGAGAGTTTGAAGGGACTCGTGCTTCACGAACAGTTTGCAAAACAATCTTTATTGTCATACAAGAAACCCTTTTTCCAGGGAGAGTTTCGACGAAGACTCGTCCTCCTTGTAACCCTAAATGTCTTTTGTTAGGACACCCTCGTCGTTGAGAACCATTTTTCCAGGGAGAGTGTGATGGACTCATTCATATATGATATCCTTTCAACCTTTGTTAGCGCCTCCCTTTTCATAAGAGAAGCCTAGAAATAGGGAGTTTTGACGAAAATTTTATTTCTCTTCGAAAGTTCATTTTGCAAACACCTCCTCTTTAGGGAAGAGAGGAGTATCTTCTTTATTATTCGTTCAGGTAAAGGTCAAGCCTGAGTCTCTCCTTTGGGAAAAGGAGAGGAGAATCTAGCCACGGATGTGTCATTTAGATCTCAAGTGATTTCTTTCACCAAGGATTTCAGGAATATTTTGCCAATTTGCCATGAAAAATAGTTGTTGATTTCAAAATCTTTATCGCATAGAATTTTACCTCAGAATACATTCAGTATTACTTCCGAAAGGACAAAGCTTTTGCGAAAAAGGATTCAAAATTCAAAATCTTTCTATTGGCCAACCAAAAAGATGAAGAATAAATCTGCGATATGGCCGATAAAGAAAATTCAATGTTGTTGCAAAGCCATGAGTGGTCGATATTGATCGCAGTCAATGGCACACTTTTAAAAATCATTCTTGGAAAATAAAGCATTCGAAATATTCTAGGTGATACAGAAAAATCCACTCAATCTCCATATCTCCTGAATCACCTAAGCTGCGATTAAATATCTGCAAAAAGGATCTCTCAATTGTCGTCAAGATGAAGGCGAATTAAGCGAATAGACCCTCAGAGCCAAAGAAGATTTGAACCATCTCCAAGATGACGGAGTTTGTGACGGATCCTTCCAGGGAAAGTCCAAAGCATTGTCGAGATGAAGGCATATGCGATGAACCTCCCGACAATCCCTAAAAGGTATTTAATTTTTTCTATCACCAAGAGATTGTCAACCAAAGAGCCAATAACCGTCAATATAATCCTTGAGAGAAAATAAGGATCGGAACATCTCTGAGATGAAGGAGTTTGTGACGTACCCTTCCCCCACAAAAAAAAAAGAGCTAAAAGTTAGGACATCTCCAAAATGAAGGATGATGTAATTCCGGAAAAATCCAATAGAGCTCCAATTATGTTAAAAAGAGAGTGCAGAAAGATCATCATGAGAAAAGAATCCCAGGATATCAGACTGCTGAATCTATCAAGAATCTCCTTTAATTTTGTGAAATTCTTTTATCAATATTCTTTCACCAATAGCACTCACAATATCAAGAATACATTCTTTTCTGTCTATATCAAGGAAATTGATAGCTTCCTTGAAAGAAAGTCAATGGCAATGATATTCGAATTCGAATCTTGATTCTACGGAGTTAAGTCCAGTGAGAGGTAATACTTCAGGTAGACAAGAGGGAATATTCTTTATATATATATATAGATATGTGCTTATCATTCTTGAATTAACTACAATTTTTTTTTTATCTTATTGGCAATCTTTTCAAGTTATCCTGACATGAAGTGAGAACTTGATGTCTATTTTGATGTATCCAGGTGTTGTTGTTATCCCTTTTAGGATCGGATGATGGGAGTTGTCCAAGTTCATTCTCTTCTTGTTTTAATTTGAGTGCCTGGGCTCTCAGATTCGCATACTTCTCTGTGCTCCCCACTGTCCCACCATAGACAGTTCTCGTTCAGGTTAAGGGTTAAACCTGAATTTTCTGCAAAAGGTCATCTGTCTTAAAATCCATTCAGTCTCAGCGACGAGACATCCAAGATCAATCCCTTTTCAAGCTTTAAAGAACCCCCTTTCTTCCTTTTGCAAACCCCTCTCGGATTTATTGTGCAAAATTCGAAGGTCCCATCATGGTTTCTTCATTTGAGAATTCTGTTTATCGTCCCCTTTCAGGTTAAGGGTTAAGCCTGAGCCTCGTTTTTCCATGAGATATCGTCCCCTTTCAGGTTAAGGGTTAAGCCTGAACCTCGTTTTTCCACGAGGTATCGTCCCCTTTCAGGTTAAGGGTTAAACTTGAACCTCATTTTTCCATGAGGTATCGTCCCCTTTTAGATTAAGGGTTAAGCCTGAACCTCATTTTTGCATGAGGTATCGTCCCCGATCAGGTCAAGGGGTTAAACCTGAGCCTCACTCTGATGAGGTATTTCATCTTTTGTCCCATCCAGGTTAAGGGCTAAGCCTGAGCCTCATTTCGATGAGGTGAATCTTCTTATTTGTTCTCTATCCCATATCTACCTACATCATCTAAATTAATTCTTTCATACCCGGTCAGATTCTCCTAACTGGGGCATTTTTTTTATATATAGTCCAAATTTGGTGCGTTTTCTTTGCCACTAAGCTCGGCTTACAACCGGCTTAGTAGCAAAGAGGGGCATCTGTAAACACCCCAAATTTTCACCCTCATCTAGTGTTTACATTTCATATATCATCGCAATATCATTTCATCCATTTGACATGTCATTTCATTGCATTGCATGTCATTACATCTCATTTTCGAGATCCAGAACTCTTGTTTTCAAAATATTAAATCCAGATTAGAGCTTTTAAAACTTTTCTTTCAAAATCAATTTTAAAATCTGGGTTTTTAATCAACATTGTGTCATTTGCCAACCCCCAGGACCTTATATTTTGAAGTATTTTTCTCAGAAAACAATCTAGATTCATTTTAAACTCAATTTTTAACTGATTTCAATTCTCAGATGAGACCCATTTAGGTGGTGTCGCTTCTAGATTCCTTCATTTATCAAAAATCTCAAAAACTTTAGAGTCCTAGTTGGATCAGGACTCTGTATTTTCATCTGTTTGAATCTTTTTGAACATTTTCAAAACTCCATTTTGATTTTAAACCAGTTATGGTCATATCCCTTGTCCATTTTCTCCATTTTTGCCAAAATCTTAGAGTCCTAGTTGGATCAGGACTCTTTTTTCAGAGTCCAGTCGGATCAGAACTCTACTTTTCACTACCTTTTTACCTATTTTCGGAGAAAACTTTTCAAAAACTTTTGTTTTGGCCAAAATTTCAGAGCCTTAGTTGGAACAGGACTCTTCTTCAAGAGTCCAGTCGGATCAGGACTTTTCTTCAGAGTTTTAATCGGATTAGGACTCTAATCTTTTACAGCTATTTTATCTATTTTTTCAATCAAATCTTTTAAAATCTTTCAAAATGAGTCAGAAACTCAGAGTTTTAGTCAGAACAGGACTCTGTTCAGAGAGTCCTAGTTGGATCAGGACTCTGATTCTAATTTCAAATTTGAAAGAATCTTTCAAAAATCTTCCCATCTATCAAAACTATTACACTTTTATCAAAGAATTTCAAAATTCTGAGGTTTTATCTCAGAGTCCTGATCAAATCAGGACTCTACTCTAGAGTCTCGATCGAATCAGGACTCTATCTAAAAATGATTTTTATACTTCATTTTCACTGGTTTTCAAAAGCTTTGCCCAAATTTCATCATTTGCTTATCAGAAAACCAAAATTCTTAGAGTTCTGATCGAATCAGAACTCTTTCTCAGAGTCCTAATCAGATCAGGACTCTGAACCAAAACTTCAATTTCATCCTGTTTTTAACTGTTTTTCAAAATTCTCTTTTTTGTTTTCTCAGAAAATCCAAAAATCTGATAGTCCTAGTTCAATCAGAACTCTGTCCTCAGAGTCTTAGTTGAATCGGAACTCTGTTCTATTTCAATACTTGTTATTGTTTACATTGTTTTTACAAGTTCTTTTGTCTGTTTTTCAGAAAATACCAAAAAAAATCTAGAGTTTGCATCCGATCAAGACTCTCTCTCAGAGTCCTAGTCAAGTCAGGAGTCTGTTTTGAAGTCTGTTGTTACTTCCATTTTTCATTTATTTCCATTTGTTTTCAAAAATTAGGTCATTTTGTAGAGTCCAGTTAATCCAGGACTCTATTTCAGGGTTCTGATCGAGTTAGGAGTCTAACCCTGATTGTATTTTCTGACTTGTTTCACCATTTTCGATAAAATCTTTTCAAAAACTCCTTCATTTGGCTTTTAAAAACCAAAATCACAGAGTCCTAAAAATCCAGGACTCTAACCCGGAGTTCTAGTTCGCCTGAGACTCTATTTTCAAAGATTTTGAATTTCAATTATTGATTTTAACCTCTTTTCAAAGTTATTTTCAGTATTTATTTCAGACTTCTCAAAACCTGATGTGGTCCCACTCAGTTGGCGCCACATCTAGAGGAATTCTAACCCAGTTGGAACTCTATGCCATTTCAAAAATTTTAATTTCAAGTTTGCTTTTGAAAATCTTTTGAAAACTCTCTCAATTTCAAGTTTTAAAATCATTTTTTGAAAAACTCAAGTAGGGCCCACTCGGGGTGGCGCCACATTTGAGAAAGTCAGGGTTAGTCTAGGCTTAGTTGGTGTCTTGGTTAGTTTTATAAGTTTAGAAGAGTCAAAATCTATTTTGAAAACTCATTTTTAAAGTTTGGTTTTTAAATTGTTGTTTTTAAAAGTTTTAGTTAAAACTTTAAAAACCCAATGTGAGAAAATGCCAAGTGGCACCACATTTGGGGTTTTTTTAGGATTAGCTAGGGGTTAATTAGGAATTAATTAGGATAATTTAGACTAGGGGTAGATAGGTAACTCCACCCCAAAATCCCCCCCCCCTTTTAGAAGTCCAAAATTTTTAAAACTATTAATTTTTAACCTATTTTTTATTATAAAAAAGAGCATAAGGGGGGACGATTTTTCCATTCACCTCTTTAGCAATTCTTGGAGTTTCTCTCTCCTCTCCAGCCCTTCCTCCATTGCAGCAACCTCAAGGTAATTATTTTAAATTTTTAGCTTTTTTTTAATGTTTTTAATGGTTTAAATCAATTTTAACCATTGGCTCCATCTATTCCATGGATTAAACCATGGATTCAAGTCCAAGAACCTCAAGAGAGGTTCAAGAAGATGATCTAACTAAGTTTTTATGTTTTTCCAGATATTCTAATCCATTAGAATCGATTATAGCGTGGTTTTCATGTTTTTAACCATTAAAACATGTGATTTACCCGTTAAATGGGTCAAATCCATGCTTTTTAAGGTAAAATCAAATTCCAGCCATGGATTCCCTATTTTTATTTTATTTTTTCACTTAGTTATGTTTATTACATGTGTTTTAACATAGAAATCAATTTTGTTTTGCTGTTTACTATTTTCCTTATTGTTTTCATTAATTAATGCATGGTTTATTAGATTTTATTAGATTTCTGTGTGTTTTTAAGCATGGATCAGCAAAGAATATGTTATTTCGTATTGAAGCACTCACTGTAAATTTCTGATTTTTTATTATGTGAAACATGAATATGTAAGTGAATTAGTGTAAAAAATTCGGATGTTTTGGGATTCGGGAACCATGTCAGAAAAATCAGATATCAAACCGTGATTTTAAATCTTTAAAATCGTTATTTAAATTCAAGAGGTAACTTGCAGTTATGTTATTTTTCTCATCCGATATCCGATTTGAGATCCGTAAAATGCTGTGGATTTCTGTTGAGATGATCTATTTACTATAAAATTTTCGTAATTTTTGGCCTCTGTTTAGTATTTTGTCCTCTGACAGAAAGTCTGATTTTAAATTTAAAACTCGTTAGGGTTTACCAAAACCCTAATCGGACTTGTAATAACCATAGATCTCAAACCACACATCTGATTCATGATCTGTAAAAAAAAAGTTTCATTATTTTTCTGTCTACTGTTCACTTCTAAAATTTCAGAAATTTTGTATTAAGTTTTCTATTTATTTCTGTATTTTCAATTCGAAGTAGCTATTTTAACCCCTGTTAGATTTGTTATATTTTAGTTCAGATTGTCGAAAAAGTTTCTCCCTAACCGGAGATGCTTTTTCCAATCTGTAAAAAGGAAATACTTTGTTTTTATGTCTAGTTTGACTCTGACAAAACTCAGAAGTTTTCATGGAGTAGTGACCCCTGATTCGGGTCTAATTCTGAAACTGGTTTGTGACCTAGGTTAAAAATAGCATATTTTAGGGTTTTAATGCAATTTTCGGATTAAAATAATGTCAAAAAATTATTTTTATGATTTCAATCTGATTTTAGGTACATAACAAGTGCAGGTACTAATTTTTATGAAATTTTAAATCCGTTTGATGCCTGAATTAATCAAATTGCAAAATAGGGCATCCGCCGGATCCCGAAACACTGCCAAAATCACAATTTTTGTGATATTTCTTGGTTGTCGTGCATAAGTGTTTGTTTTTAGGGTTGGTTCATGTCTAGAATCATATTAGGGTATTTCATGTTTGATTTCATGTTTATTTCAATCATAAATCTCAAGTTTTTATCAAAATCCATTTCAAAAAACCCTCATTTCAAGGCCATAGTCTTGCTATCAAGAGTAATTTGGTCATTTGACCTAAATTTCGAAATTTTAAACCCTAATTTTCATGTTTTAATCATGTCATATCATATTTGGTTTGATTTATTCTCATTTGCATTTTAAAACTTGCATTTTACAAAATATCTTTCTGAAAACCCTGATTTCAAGGCCATAGTCTTGCTATTACGGATATTTTGGTCATTTTGACCTTAATTTCGAAATTCCAAATTCTATTTTCATCTTATTTCATATTTTATTAAGTTTATATAAGAGAATCATATGGAAAATGGCTTATGTCTAGCAAAATCCAGTAATTTCTAAATATTACTGGATAAATCTAGAAAAGCCAACATATCTTCACTAACAAGTTTTCTAGTTTTGCAGGAACATTGAAGACTTTATTTCCTGTATTTAAATTTGATTAGTGATGTAAATTGTAATTAATTTTGGAATAAGAATTTCAGTTCCTGCATAGAATAGGATGCATTGCATATAGTTTTGAACTTTGATATATAACTGTTATGTATGCTAATTCATGCATATTTTTACCAATTCACTATGGTCTACACGAATGGCACGTGCACTAGCTCTTATGGAGTTGACAAACTTGGTGGAATTTGTATTTATGGCCATAGTCAGAATACAAATGATACCTAGATTTGTAATCTTCGTATTAGCCACATTCAGCCTACACTCTTAGGCTAACTTCAAAATGCACTGCATTTCTCAAAAATACAAAAAGGATTTCCTCAATTCCTCAAAATTAAGTCTTTCAAATCCATATTCATTCAATTCATGCATTTACAAATTTCAAATTTAATTCAGAGAAATCAATTTTCTCAAAAAATTTCTAAGTATTATTCAGAAATTGATTTTCTCAAAACATTGATTTTCCAATGATATTTCAAGCATTTCCCAAATTCAAAATCCTGATTTTTCAAGTTACATTTTCAATTCCCAAGTTCCAATTCAGAAAAATCAAGTTTTACAAAGTTATTGGGGTTTTCTCAGAAATCGATTTTCACAAAACCTCTGGATTCTTCATAATCGATTTTCATTTTCCTTAGAAATATTCTTTCACCATGATTCACGATTTTCCAAGTGACATCTTTTTCAAGAATTTTCCAAGTATTTTAAATCTCAGAAGCAAACATCATGTTTTCAAACCTGCATTTTCAGAAAATTCATAGCACATGCCTGATTCTTTGTGCATTTAGGAAATAAAACACGATTTAGACAAGTTGAGCAAAGCTAAGCACACTTTTGATCATTGGTTCAATTACCTCTGGTAAAGACGCCAGGAACGGTTGAACCTCGTACCGACAGGCGAGTCCCATTCTTCGAAATTATCTCGCATTTTAAAACAGAGGCGAGTTATTTTCAAAATCTTTTTCAAAGGTCAGTTTGACTTGCAAAAGTAAAATTTTGCGATGATAACACCCACCGATCGATCTTTGGAAAACCACAAATCGTAGGGCCACACTGAGGATACAAGGCGACAATATGCTCTCACAACTGGGTCTACAAAATCAATATATTAGTAGACTATAACCTTCAACGATCTTAGTCTACAACTACAAAATATGTAATAAATAATTACCTGAATAAATGGCCAAAACCCTGCGATGGTTTTTGTACCATTACTCGCATGGTAAAGTTGATTGTACAAGTGTGCGAGCATAGCAGCACCCCATGCATAGTTATTGACTTCATCTAAGTCTTCTAAGAATTGCAGCCACAGGTAACTTATCCTCGAACCAGACAAATCAGAAAATAAAGTAAGACCAAAAAAATGAAGAAGGAAGTTGCACAACTCTTGGTCAACTCTTTCAGATGCATATGTAGCAGACCACCCTTCCCATTTATTACGGAAAGAATAAACTTTCATCAATGTGGAATTGCTTCTACCAGAAATACATTGTCTCCAGTCCTCCATCGACATTCCTAAAAGGGTCGTGCACTTGTTCCTTGCAGTATAAATTGAATCCCGTAATAGGACAACACTTCTATGGCACTTAAGGCCCGTAATCCGCGTCACATCTTCTAGGGTCATGGTGATCTCAAAAGAATCAAACTGGAATGTATTCATCTTATTATTCCACTTATTTACCAGGTGGGTCATGGTGTTCTAACACGTTTCAAAAGAATGCTGGTCTAGAAGGCCGCCGAAGTGCATATTTCACAATTGATCATTCTGATATTCACTCAGTTGTCCATACCACGATAAAACTATAGGTCACTGACACCGCCCTTTAAGCTTTTAACCTGGTGCTCTACTTCTCTTGTGACCTCCCTGTAACACAAAATAGCATATTATTCATATCAAATCAAAGTTAGTCTCATTTGTACTTCTACACATCATTGTACACAGTAATCGCTATAAACAATAATTATTGCACACTCGTTATACATATTAATCGCTATCACAGTAATCCGTATACATAATCATACCTATAACGGTAAATCATTCACATTAATCACTATACATAGTAATCGCTATCACAGTAATCGCTATATATAGTAATCATTATCACATTAATCGTTATACATAGTAATAACTATCACAGTAAATCATGACAGGCATGATCGATTTTTGTATCTTGGTCACACTTTTCTCCTCTTTATCCCTTCCCTCCATCCTCTGCCTTTCTTCTTCCTTCCTTCGCTCCTTTGGCTCCCTCCTCTGCTTTTCAATTTCTTCCTTCCTTTTCATTTTCTTCTCTTCCTCCTCTTGCTTTTTTCTTTTCCTTTCCTTCTCTTCCTTCTCCTACTTTTTTCTTTCTCTTTCCTTCTCTTCCTCCTGCTTCTTCATTTTTCTTTCCTTATTTTCCCCGTCCTCCTTCTTCTTCATTTGCCTTTCTTTCTCTTCCTTCTCCTCCTTCTCCTTCCTTTCCCTTTCCTTCTCTTCCTCGTCCTCCTTCTCCTTCCTTCGCCTTTCCTTCTCTTCCTCATCCTAATGCTTTTTTCTTTGTCTTTCCTCTTTCATCTTTATCATTTGCATTTCCTTATCTTCTTCCTCCTTCTTCTTCAATTGTCTTTCCTTCTCTTCCTCCTCCTCTTTATTCTTTCTTTGCCTTTCCCTCTCCTCCTCCTCCTTCATTTTCCTTTGCTTTTCACTCTCCTCCTTCTTCCTTTGCCTTTGCCTTTCCCTCTCCTCCTCTTCCTCCTTCATTTGCCTTTGCTTTTCACTCTCCTCCTTCTTCCTTTGCCTTTCTCTCTCCTCCTCTTCCTCCTTCATTTGCCTTTGCTTTTCATTCTCCTCCTCCTTATTCCTTTGCCTTTTCCTCTCCCTCTCCTCCTCCTCATCTTTCATTTGCCTTTGCTTTTCATTCTTCTCCTCCTTCCTTTGTCTTTTCCTCTCCTCCTCCTCCTTCTTCATTTGCCTTTTCTTCCTTTGCTTTTCATTCTCCTCCTCCTTCCTTTGCTTTTCCTTCTCTTCATCATCTTTCTTCTTCTTCTTCATCTTTAGTTCTTCCCCATGCTTCCTTTGGTCTTCAGCTTTAATATCTGATGGATAATGCTCTGCATAATACAATTTCAACGCTTTGTCCCTTTCTTTATCATTCTCAATCTTCATTATATTTTGGTACCTTTCATAATGCTCATATATATAGGACTGGCGGATCATTTCAGTAATAGTCATGAAATTAAATGGTGAGGGATTTCTTGTCTGACGAGCTTTAGACATTGCTAACCTGCACAACACATAAATTCAACCTCATCATTATAAGTTACAACCGCCCCCCAAGTATATAATATTACAAATTATCTCATTCGTTAAACAATCACCAACATTACAAATCGTCGTAATATTTGGCTTCATAAGTAAACATCATTGTAAGATTTAGCAAACTTAAGTACAAATCACGGTACCTTCATAAATATACATCGCTACTGCTTTAGATGTATAAATTGTTGCTACTTCAAACTTATAAATCATTGTAGAAATTGCAACCTTCGTAAGTACATAACGTTGTAACGTTTGGGCTTCATACGTAAACATTGTTGTACGATTTATTAAACTTAAGTACAATCGTGGTAACTTCATTAAATCATTATTGCTTCAAACATATAAATCATTGTTGCTTCATAAGAACAAATTGTGCTAACTATTTTTTGATGCTCAGAAGGTGGATAGATATAAATCGATTTGTTTCAGTATGAAAATAGGTGTTATTTAGCATGAATAGTACAACCAGTTATAAGATTTAGCATTTAGATTTACAAATCAATTTATTTGCATAATGAAACGTTACACAAAACTCACCGAAATGATACGAGTTTTGGTAATCTGATAGTGAAGGAGAAACACCCAGAAGGTAGATGCAACTGATGGTGGTAATGATGATGCCACTGCGCAGACGACAACAAAGGATGCTCTGACGGCAGCAGATGATGGCAAAGGGTGCTCTAGCGACAACAGATGATGATAAAGGTTACTCTGGTAGCAATAGACGACGACAAAGGGTGCTCCGGTGGTAGCAGACGACGATAAAGGGTGCTCTGATGGAAGCAAATGACAACAAAGGAGGGTCTGGTGGCAGCAGACGACGGCAAAGGGTGTGTCAATAAAGGGAGTTGTTGTTACAACAAATGATGCAAAAGTTTACTGCTTAGGGCGAAAACAAAACGTTTGGACTTTAAAGAGTTAACATCATCCTCGACTTTCTGGATGAAGGGCATTTTTATCCTTTTCTTGAACTGTCGCTTCACTTTTCTAGATAGAGGGCATTTTTATCCTTTTCTTGAACCATTGTTTCATGACAAGAATGGCGGGAAAGGGTAGTTAAGTCTTTGCAACGGCATCGGACTCTGATGCTAAGTGATGCAGACACACACGGGGATACGATCCCTACATGCTTATATATGTGGCACTCATTCGGACCCCCAAACACGCACTGTAGCAAACAATGCATCTTCGGAGGGGAACATATAACTTGCTTCGCCTTTTATTGGCCCCCTCCACTTGCTTTATTGTCTTCACCACCTCTCAATCTATCCTTCTCCGTTAATGTCTGAGATTGATACATTCACCTACCTCCATTGGTGTTTGAGCAAGAGTGACTTTGCTCCTTCTCTATCTGAGGTAACCAACTTCATCTTGCGTGAATAATTTTGAACTTATTGTGAGGGTTTTCAGAGATGGATTGCTCTGATCGAGCACGGGGCCTCATGTTTAGGTATGATTTCAGGAAAGAGTGTGGATTCCTAAATTTTAAAAACCAAATCGAGGGCTATCCAAAAAAGTTAGTGGATTCAAAAACCGGATCCTAGTATATGATTAGTGAGAGATGTAGGGTTCGCTCTTTAAGTTGCATGTCTTTCAACCTTCGTTGAGCGGGGATTAGCTCCACTAGGAACTTTGAAATCTTTAATATCTAAGATATAGCTTGCAAGTGGCATGCATCTCGTACACGGGTCCTAAAAGAAAATGAGCTTGATGGTGTGAGCCACCACTAAAGCTCGAAAATCATGAAATAGAAACAATTACAATGTCTGACTTAGGCAACTCTTTCTTATGATAATGATGAGCAAGATGAAAATCCAAAAACACCTCCATAAGACTCGTGTAACACCTTAATTTTTTAAACAAAAAAAATTAGAGATTTTTTTTAAACCCTTTTACATGATTTTCAAGAAACACAGCAGAAACTCTTCTTAAATATGGTTCAAGCCTTGGACGGGTTACAAATATAATAATTGCATAAGTAAAACTAGAATAACTCAATCAAACCATAGTTTGCATTTAAAATAAATTAAATACTAGTCTCAAACATTATCAGAGTTAACATGACTTAATCAAATAAATAAATAATAAAATATTAAGTTCTCTCAAAACCTTAAAGAACTGTGACCCACTTGGTGTCACCCCGAGCCAACTGTCATCACCCACTAGCCTACTTATTACTTGAAATATTATAAGTAAAGGCATAAGTCTACAACCTCAATAAGTAACCACCAAACACGTGAACACAATTATTTCAATCACAAAAATAAACATTGGCACATTCTTAGATATCATTTAAGTCATGCAACATCACAATATCAGAATTAAGCATAATTCACAATTATACAACTAATCATGCTTGCAATTATATTATAAGATAAACATGTTATAATGCATCATACTAATGAAATAACAATTTATGCATAAACAAAAATATTACAATGATTCTATTCTGATTTCTTATGTTCTACTTTTTCTCCTGCCCGAAGGCACACTCTCGGGTTTCTAACTTCGATCCAATCAATCCAATAAGGGGTATATTATGCCATGTATTTTATTAACCTCATTAAACGGAAGAATTTGCAACCTCATACCGAGGTTCCAATAGAGTGGTCTGTAACCGAGAGAAACTCCCAATGGACTTGCACGAAATTGATTCCTACTCTGTAGAGATTTTGAACATACCACCTAGGACATATGGTAGTTTGGGCCCCTTACGACCGCAAACAAGAGACCAGAAGACACCGCCACTCTCCAAAACAACTCAATAGTCACATGTTGTATGTACCCCCACTCTCTTCAAAGTGAGCCCTAGTCCAAAGGATCTGTTTCGAATGGGTCATGGGTATTATTTAATTATTAGGCTTATAAATTAAATTATATGTATTCGCCGCACACACACCCAGGCTCACCAGCCCAATCTCCCCATTAGAGATTTCATAAGCAAGTCTGTTTTGACTCATCCAAATCCCACAGTTAACACAGTGAGCCCGACTTCCATGAGGCAATTATGTGATTATGTGCATGAATATCTTTTCTGTCTCTGGTGCACCACAAACACCCATTGTATTGCCTGCATTTTTTTAAAGAATTTTCTTAATTTTTTGCACTTTTCTTTATTGAATAATAAAGCCAAATTTTTAAATTTTGGTAGGCACTTTATTATAGGGTTTGTAGAATTTAGAAAAAATTTCTAAGTATAAAAAAAATACCCCTGCACGCCCAAGGGACTCATCGACCCTATGGAGTTTCAAATTTTTTAGAAATTATTACTGAAGAATTTGATTTAACCTATTAAGGGATATTTAAAATAAATAATTTAAATAATAGAAGTTCAAAAATTTATGGGTGAAATCTATTTACACTTAAGTCTAATGGCATTTCATATAATTCCACATTTGAATTTGTAAAGAATTGAATTTGTATTTAGTTTGAATTAATTAAGAATTTCATTTAATGGAATAAAACTTAAGAATTAATTAAATTATATAATTTGGTAGGAGTCCATAGGTGGGTTGTCCCATCCTATGTGGCACTCCTACTTAAACGTTAAAAAAAAACTTGAAATTCAAGAGTTAAAATAAAACTTATCAATTCTTTCCTTATTTTTCAAAATAAGACTTCATAAGGGGGGTGTCACCCCCTAGAAAGTCCAATTTGAAGAAGGGGATGGACCAAGAAGGAAATAAAGAAAAGAAAGGAAAGAAGAAAAAAAAAGTAGAAGTTTATGGAAACTAACCTAGATCTAAGATCAAGGGCTAGGATTAACTCCATCCCTTGATCCAACCCTAATAGTATAAAATAGAGGAGGGGTTCACGACCCCCTATTTGGCCTCTTTTTTGCTTTTTTCTAAATTTTCTTTTCCTTCTTCAAGAAATCCCTTTTCTTTTCTCCTTTCCCCACACCAAACCTCTGGTGTTTTCACCCTTAGCTCAACAAGGGAGATATCCATGATCATGTGAGGAGCGTAAGGAGGTCATGGGCGAGGCTATCGTTCATGTTAGATAGTTGATTCATGTTAGAAGAGCGATCTATAAGCATAAGACCGACTTTTTTGTTAAAAAGGTAGGGAGTTTTATATTCTACACGTAAAATGAAATTTGTGGGTATAAATTCCTTTGATTTTTTATAAGTACAGACCCTAAACCATGCCTCTCACACATGGATTTGGCTTAGGGCTGACTATGCATGTAATAGAAAGGGGTTTTCAAAAGAAAACCTCTCTAAAAATTGTTTTCTCTCAAAAACGATTACTCAAAAAATAAAACCATAAAAACTACAAAATACACATATTACCCAGTTATTTTTTTATATATTTTGATTTGGATTAGTAGATTATGTTCATACTTATGTCCTGCAAAAATTGAAATGATTTCTATAGTCATTTTTATAGGGAAATACATGTTTTGTATTACTGAGTTTCTAAAAAAAAAATGGTAATTACGTATTTCCGATTTGACACCCGAATGGTAAATTACACGTATCTCTCTCATTCGGAAGAGTTTTAAAGAGAGGTTTATTGCATTGAAAATCTAACACAATTTTGCATCTACTATAAATTTTTGAGCCTTGTTTATTAACTAAGCACGTATTTGTGACAGTCATAACAAAAAAGTGTAGGACTGCACTAAAATATTTGTAACTCTCTCATACAAATGAATTTTTATAAATAGTTTGCGGCATTAGAAAGCTAACAAATAATTAAAATTTAGCTCTGACCACTAACTGAAAAAAAATTGCACTTCTATAATAGTCAGAAAGAGTTAGACTTTTTAAAAATTTGGGCAAAGGTTTTTTCTTATTATTTGTTAGATTTTATTTGTTTCAGCATGTATAATAGATTAATATTAGGTTTTATTGATGAAATATAGGTTTTATAAGTTTTAAAATTTAATTATATGCATGAATCCAAGTTTTTGTATGCAAAAAATCATTTTAAAGAAGGTTTTGGCAAAAACATTTTTAGGGTTTTGATGTTTTTGATAAAGAGAGATGATATGAGTATGTAGAATGAATTATTTCATGTTTAGCGTGATTAAACAGCGTGTTATTGCATAAAGAATCCATGTTTTCATGATTGTTTAGGGTTTTGTATGATTCTTGCATAGATGTAATCATATTTGAAATATTTCTTAAAGGTTTTATGATTCTTGGATGATGTATGTTATTGTTTTAGCAAGATTAGCATGATCTGATCAAATATACATTATATGATGATGTAACAATGTTTAGAGTATAAAAAAATGTGATTGTATGGGTTTTTACCTTGAATCTTATTTTTGCTTTATAGATCTTGCATGAGTTTGAATCTTGGATTTTTTGTCCTCATTGTTTTATCCGGACCTATTTAAGAACAAAATTGATATCTTTATGAAAATAAAGCCAATAAATTAAAACAAAAATACTAGAGTGTTATACACATCAATGGATTGAATATAGAATCTTGTTTTGCTTTGTTTGGACTAGTATTGAGGCCAAAACTTTCATTGCAATAGAACACAAGTTTTCTATCCTGTCTGCAAGACTGTTCCGACCCATATTGTTTATGGTTCTAAAGACCCAACCAAGACTGATCAAAATAAATTAGAAAAAATCTGAGTGAAAGGTAACCTGTATAAGATGATCCTGTAAAAAGGGTTTTTTGAAAAGATTTCTCTATAGGCTAGGAGAAATTTCTCAAATATGGATAAATTTCTACAGATGACAGGATCTGTCATATATTTTTCTTTAACAGGGTTTAGTCCAAGAATTTTTCTGATTTTATTATAATGAATTTTTTAGTTCTGTTTCTTGGACTATTTTTTTGAGACATAGGCATTCAAAGTAAAATTGGGTGAGTGTAATTAGGTTCTTATGATTTTCGGTGAGTTTTCCAAAAACCGTTTAACAAAGATCCGAGTTTGCACAATATGACATGTGTGGATGCTTAATTGTATTTGATATTATGCATGCAAAGTTATGAAAGTTTATTATATTGTTTATGTATATGTGCACATATTTGCAAAGTAAGAAATACGAATGCAATATTTTGAACTTGTATCCATTGGCCTCGAAGTAGCCAAATAATCTTTAATGGATTCTAATCTGGTGTTGTATGTAAGACATTTAATTTAAATAAGTGAAACCTATAACACTAAAATAAGAGCTTGCAAAGAGAGGACAAGCGGTACAAATGGCTTCATAGAAATATGTATTTGAGCATTGAAGGTTGGTCCTCCCCAACCACGAAGATAGGAAAACCCCTCTACAATAGACTACAACGTAGGAAAAAGAAACTCATGAGTGAAAGTTTGATGCATGAGGATGGTGGTGTTGAGAGTCTCTCTCGCACTTGTCGTCCCTCACTTGGTACTGGTGAAAGATTCCTAGCCAGGCCAAAGTCACTCATATATGAAAACACTGCATATGTTATGGCCATGATCCAGGTATATGCATGTGTTTGTACCTATGGGGCTAAGAAGAGGAACCTAAGCATGTGTGCATTAGAAAGGCATGACATACATCATATAAGAAAGAAAAGATAATTAAATATAAGAATTGATTCATATATATGAATGGCTTCTGCATTGGTAAATATATGCATTTCTAACTATTCATGCATTTTTACTTGTTTAAGTTTGAATAAATGATGGATAAATGTTAACTTTTATAATTACATGCTCACTTGAGATATTTGCAATACCTATTGAACTTTGTCGAATTTGATTTGTTAAATGCATGAAAATTTGAAGCAATTCCTGCTTATGAATTCTAGATTACATGTTTAGTATAGCTCTACCCTTCTAAGACAAGTTTTGTCTGACCCTATAAAATTTTAATATTTTTCAAAAAGTGAGTGAGCTCAAGTGCGATGGTGGGAGGTTATAATGGGGACTGGGTCATACCTTTCCCAAACCTTCAAAGTTCTGGAATAAGAGCATTTTAATTGCTCAAAAACTCTAATATTTGATTTGATAATTAGACTTTTATTCTTAATGTTGGACATATATGAACATTTATTTCATACATGAATGTCTAATTTTTAAGTTCAAATGCACGTGTGAATATAAATGTAAACGAGAAGTAACGCACCAAGTTTTACTCCCATTTGATTATTCTGCTGTCAATTTTATAAAAGTATTTAAAAGTATAAAAAAAATCATGATTTTCGAGACTTAAAAATTGGGGTATTACACCCATAGGTTCCACCGAACCCTGGCTCACACCCGAGCCACACACATGCTCATATCATACATCATTATCATCATGTCATATGCTCACATGCATAAATAAGGGGTGCAATCATATGCAATTCATGATCATGCGCAAACAAGCAACAACATGTGTAACAATTTACTTTGCACTGATCATGCCTTACGATATTTAATATTCATTAACATGCAGGTCATATGAATTATTATAAATCAAGAATAACATAGAATATGTTCAGTTTGCATGCATATCAGCTCAAATTTCAAGATAAACATTTATAACCATGTTATGCTGCATAATGTAAAATATACTTAAGCATCCACACATGTCATAATATGTAAATTTAGATCCCTGTTACCCCATTTTTGTAAAATCCACCAAAAATATCAGGAATCGAATTACACTTTTCCAATTTTATTGAGATTGCTCCCATATATCACGAACACAATCCAAAAAACACTGAAAAAATCATTAAAAGAAAATAAAAAAAAAATCCTAGACTAAACCCTATTCAACAAAAATATAAGACAGATCCTATCTTCTGCAAAAAGTTATCCCGGTTTGTGGAATTTCTTCAAGCCTACAAAAAAATTGACAAAACCCTTTTTACAAGATCTTCTTATACATATTACCTTTCACCCAGATTTTTCTTAATTTATTTTAATCAGTCTAGGGGGTATTTAGAACCATCAAAATCGTGGGTCAGAACAATTCTGCAAACAGGACAAAAAACCAATGCTCTGTTGCAATAGACGATTCAACCTCAATATTGATCCAAACAAGACAAAACAAGATTCTAAATTCAAGCCCTGGATGTATAAAACACTTCAGTATTTTTATTTTAATTTATTGGCTTCATTTTCATGAATATATCAATTTTTTTCTAAAACGGGTCAGGATAAAAAATGAGGACAGAAAAGCCAAGATTCAAACTTATGCAAGATCCATCAAACAAGAACAAGATTCAAGGTAAAAATCCATATAATCATGATTTTTGATATTTTAAAGATATTCACCTCATCATACAATAAATATTTGCTCAGATTCATGCTAATCTTGCTAAACAATAACATACATCATTTAAAAATTATAAAACCATCAAGAAATACCTCAAATAAGATTATATCTATGCAATAATCATAAGAAACCCTAAATAATCATGAAAACATGGATTCTTTATACATTAACATATTGTTTGATTATGCTAAATATGAAATAATCCATCATACATGCTCATGTCAACTTTCTTTATTAAAACATCCAAACCCTAAAAATGTTTTTGCCAAAAGCTTCTTTAAAAAGATTTTTCGCATACAAAAACATAGATTCAAGCATATAACAAATTGTCAAAACTTATAAAACTTATATTTCATCAATATAGCTTAACATTAACATATTAAACATGCTAGAACAAATAAGATCTAGCAAATAACAAGAAAGAAGCTTTCCCCAAATTATTCTTCATAAAAGAAGCCCAAAAATCATCCTGTTTTGAAAATCATTTTCCTTTTTTATTTCATGGTAACAAAGATCTATAAAAACGTATTCTCCAGATTGAAACTCAATCTTAGAGAAGTGTTTCAAGGTCTGATCCATCATTGGTTCTGATCTGAAAATCGTCCCACGCATATTTCATGCGTTTGAAAAAATCTATGCCTACACAATTGATGTACCTACCTTAATCGGGTTCTCAAACGTTGATCGGCCTTCGTCTCCCATCTTAGAACCTTAGAGGAGCTTCAATGGCTACTGAAAAAGCTTCAAGGAAGAAAGAAATATGAAGAAGAAGAAGAAAGAGATCTACCTCTATTTTTTTTCCTTTTTATATTAGAAAAGCCCACCAAGGGTGTCCCCTCCTTGGAGTCCAAATCAAGATGGACTCTAGCTAATCTGATCTCTAAGAGTCCTATTTCACAAATATATTAACTAATCTCTTAATTAATTATGTAATTAATTTAATTAACTACTATTTTTATTTTAATTAATTTACTAATTAATCTAATTAGTTATGAATTCACTAGGGAGGGGCGACTCACCCTCTCTAGAATCCTCTAGGGTTTAAAAGCACTCCTAATGAGGTCTTTAGAACCTAAAGTGGATCCCACTTGGGTCCAAATCCAAAAATGATCTTGATCTAGATCTAAAAACTCTATCCAAATCCAATCTCCAATTGGGTTGGATCTAGGAACCAAACAAAAAGATCCAAGTCTAAATCCAAAACCAAATTAAATATTTATATCCAAACATAAGGTCCAAAATAGCACAGGATCCAAACTCAGGTTTGGATCTGAACCTGACCTATCTAAGATTCAAATAATCCTGAGTCACCCTTAAACACCTGTGAGCCACTCTAACCATACCTAACACCTCACTGGGCAATGCTTGATCCTTCTAAGCCTCTCATGGACCCTGGTTTGAGTCCAAAACACTGCTCAGTCAACTTAGACTCTCAAATTTTGCTAAAATAAAAAAAATAATTTTAACATGAATTTAAAAGTTAAAGCAAAATCACAGATATTATAACTCAGGCTTAGGAAGGTTTGAGTCCTATAGGGTGTACCCTAGGACTAAACCTAGAACTAGGATAGTTGATTAGTGGGCTCATCATAACAGGTATGATCATGGTGATTATGTGCATGGATATCTTTTCTATCTCTAATGCACCACAGGCACCCATAGGTTCTACTGAACCCTAGCTCACACCTAAGCCATACACATGCTCATATCACACATCATTATCACCATGTCATATACTCACATGCATAAATAAAGGCTACAACCACATGCAATTCATTATCATGCTTAAACAACTTTACACTGATCATGCCTTATGATATTCAATGTTCATTAACATGCATGTCATATGAATTGTTATAAATCAAGAATAGCATGGAATACATTCAGTTTGCATGCATATCAGATCAAATTTCAAGATAAACATCTATAACCATGTTTCATAATGTAAAATACACTTAAGCATCCATACATGTCATAATGTGTAAATTTGAATCCTTGTTAACTTATTTTTGTAAAACCTACCAAAAATAACATGAACTGAATTACATTTTTCTAATTTTACTAGGACTTTCCTTATATCTCAGAAACACAGTCCAAGAAATAAAACTGAAAAATTCATTATAATAAAATCGAGACAATTCTTGGACTAAACCATGTTCAGGATAAATGTAAAACATATCTTGTCATCTACAGAAAGTTATCCTGAATTGGAGATTTCTCCAGGCCTACAGCAAACTCTTTTAACAAAATCATTTTTATAAGATCTTCTTATACATATTACCTTTTACCCAATTTTTTTTCCATTTATTTTGATCAGTCTAGGTCAGTTCTTTAGAACCATAAAAATCATGGGTCAGAACAATCCTCCATACAGGACAGAAAACTAGTGCTCTATTGAAATGAATGTTTCAGCCTCACTACGGATCCAAACAAGGTGAATCTAAATTCAAGCCCATGATATGTATAACACTTCAGTATTTTTATCTTAATTTATTGGCTTCATTTTTATAGAAATATTGATTTTTTGCTAAAATAGGTCAGGATAAAAAATGATGATAGAAAAACTAAGATTTAAACTCATGTAAGATCCTTCGAGCAAGAATAAGATTTAAGGTAAAAATTCATACAATCATGACTTTTTATGCTCTAAACATATTTATCTCATCATATAACAAATATTTACTCAGATTCATACTAATCTTGCTAAAACAATAACATACATCATCCAAGAATCATAAAACCATCAAGAAATACCTCAAATAAGATTACATCTATGCAATAATCATAAGAAAATCTAAACAATCATGAAAACATGGATTCTTTATACAATAACATATTTTTTAATTATGATAAAAATGAAATAATCCATCATATATGCTTAGATCAACTTTCTTTAACAAAACTACCATACCCTAAAAGTGTTTTTGCCAAAACCTTCTTTAAAACAATTTTTTGCATATAAGAATATGGATTCAAGCATATAACAAACTTTCAAAACTTATAAAACTTATATTTCATCAATATAACCTAAGATTAACATATTAAACATGCTAAAATAAATAAGATCTAACAAATAACAAGAAAAAAGCTTTCCCTAAATTGTTTTTCACAAAAGAAGGCCGAAAATCATCTTGTTTTGAAATTTAATTTTCTTTTTTATTTCATGGTAACAAAGATTCATAAAAACATGTTCTCCATATTTAAACTCAATCTTAGAGCGGTGTTTCAAGGTTTGATCCATCATTGGTTCAAATTTGAAAATTGTCTCACGCATATTTCACGCATTTTGAAAAATTGATGCCTACATGATTGATGTACCTACCTTAATCGGGTTCTCAAACATAGATTGGTCTTCGGCTCCCATCTTAAAACTTTAGAAGAGCTTCAATGACTGCTGAAAAAGCTCTAAGAAGAAAGAAAGAAAGAAGAAGAAAGAAGAAGAAGAATAAGAAAGAGGCCTAACTCTCTTTTTTTTCCTTTTTTATATTAGAAAAGCCCACCAAGGGCATCCCCTCCTTGGAGTCCAAATCAAGATGGACTCTAGCTAATCTTATCCCTAAGAGTCCTATTTCAAAAATATACTAACTAATATCTTAATTAATTATGTAATTAATTTAATTAACTACTATTTTTTTAATTAATTTACTAATTAATCTAATTAGTTGTGGATTCGCTAGAGAGGGGCACCCCACCCTCTCTAGAATCCTCTTGGTTTTAAAAGCCCTCTTAATGAGGTCTCTAGAACCTAAACTGGATCCTACTTTGATCCAAATCTAAAAATGATCCAGATCTAAAAACCCAATTCAGATCTAAAACCTGATTCAGATCCAAAAACCTGATCAAGATCCAATCTCCAGATGGGTTGGATCTAGAAACCAAACAAAAAGATTCAAATTCAAAACCAAATTAAAGATTCATATCCAAACATAAGATCCATAACAACACTAGATCTAAACTCAGGTTTGGATCTGAACTTGGCCCATCTAAGATCCAAATAACCCTAAGTCACCCATAACCCTCTGTGAGCCACCCTAACCGTACCTGACACCCCACTGAGCTGGGTGTGACCCTTCTGAGCCTCTCATGAAGCCTGGTTTGAGTCCAAAACACTGCTCAGTCAACTTAGACTCTCAAATTTTGCCAGAATAAAAAAATAATTTTAACATGAATTTAAAAGTTAAATTAAAGCAAAATCGCAGATGTTATAACTCATGCTTAGGATAGTTCGGGTTCGATAGGGTGTACCCTATGACTAAACCTAGAACTAGGATAGTTGACTAGTGGGCTCATCAGAACATGTATGATCATGGTTAGGGTGAGCTCTCACTGCAGCAGGGTCCCCTTACTCTGTTTTTAGATGGCTAGAATCGAGGGGAGAACCTCTATTTATAGTTTTCTAAGTGGATTTGGATATGAATGTCTAGATGTGGTGACATGGCATAATCTTATTGGTTTGAAGTTTTGTTGTATCATTCTGATTGGCTAGAGTTACCTAGCTTAGGAGCTGAGAAACTGAGATAAAGGAATAGGAAAAATGAGTTCCTAAGATTTCAAAATGTAGTCTAAGTTCAATGAATGGAGTTTTTGAGAGTTTACGAAAGAGATAAGAGGTTTCTAATGGTCAATCTCTAGTTGGTGCATGAATCTGGACCAAATGGGTGCTAATGACACATGGTGCTAATGACACATTAGAAAGTGCTAACGATACATAAAATACTAATGACACATTGAGATTTTCTAATTGAAAATCATGGTTTTTTAACCCTTCTAATAATACTTCAAAAAATTGCTAACAATAATTCAAGAGACACTAACGATAATTCTTGCATCATTAGCAGTTCTTAATGACAATCCCTAATTGTCATTAGCAGCAGGTTGAAACATGTCTAACATGTTAACTTGTTTTCGTCGTAACTTCCTATCTAGATGTCAGATCAATGCATTGTTTGATGTATTGAAAATCTAACATCCTCTACTTTAATTCATCTATGTAAGAATCCAAATTTGATTGTTTGGGTTGTCAAAATTATACTCAAAATGATCCCTACTTGAAGAATAGGACTTTTACTATACAAGTCATCTTGTTTTGGTCATAAATCTCTATTTTAATGTCATATTGACCTGACTTTTGATTTGTTTGAAAGATGAAATCCTCAACTTTAATTGATCTTTTGGATAAAAACCTTGATCATGCCATTTTAGAGGCCAAAAATAAAGTTGAAATTAAAATAGCCCTAAAATGGACTAAAGATACTTGATTTTGGCATATGACTCTTGACATGAAATGATTTGGTCAAAATTGGGGTGTCGATAAAAGGACGATTAAAGAAGAAGGTGGAGGCCAAGTTGTTAAAGTTCACCAACTACACCAAAGATGTTTTGGCGGTATGTTTCACATTCATTGTTGCTTGATGCAGATTATGATTCTATGTTTGTTATTTTTCAAAATTTTAGAAGATTTTGTAGTTGTTGAATGTGTTATAGATCAAGAGGTATGATATTAGAAAGGTTGCTTTTTTGATGTTTACGACACAAACTGTATGTTTGATTTAGGTTTTGATTTTCTTCTCATCATATTTGTTTAATGTTTATTATTGAAGTGGTACACTAATTTGAAAACTCAGATGGTGAATGATAGACTTGTTTGAGGTTTTTGACTTGTAGAGGAAAAGAAACCATTTTATGGAACCAATTATTGTGAACTTGGTGCCCAATGACACCGCAAAGGTTCCTTGAACCATACACTCAATCACAAGCAATAAGCATGCAACTCATACATATCATGCTTTACATTCATGACATACATCCTCATTGCATATTCAGCTTGTGCATTAATACATATGCCTTCTTTTCCAAAAACTCATAACATAGGTAAAGTCCCACATTTCTGAAATATGCACCACACATAACCAATTTTGAACTTAAAAAAAAAACATATCACATATATATATATATATATATATATATATATATATATATATATATATATATATATATATATATATATATATATATATGCTTCTTTCTCCTTTTTTTATTTTTTTATTTTTTTTATTTTTCTCTTTTTTTTTAAAGTGACTAGGCATGGTTCAGCTAGGCTGAACTTTAACGTGTATCGGTTCAGCTGGGCTGAATTGTGAAGTGTATCAG
The DNA here is from genome assembly GCF_984573655.1 of Nuphar pumila. Lineage (NCBI taxonomy): Eukaryota > Viridiplantae > Streptophyta > Magnoliopsida > Nymphaeales > Nymphaeaceae > Nuphar > Nuphar pumila. The sequence goes on along the minus strand of NC_143260.1, from coordinate 45,652,706 downwards.
TTCAGCTAGGCTGAACCGTTACACGTATCGGGCCAACCGATTTACATATGTGCATATATATTTTCTTTTAAAACTATATCTAGTTCCAAAACTGAATATATATATATATATATATATATATATATATATATATATATATATATATATATATATATATATATATATATATATATATATATATATATCAGAATATATATACATATACATACTTCAAAACTGCATATACTTATGTACTACATTATATACTTAGGTTCAAAACTACATATACATTTTTTTTATTGAATGTATTTGGAGCAATATATGTACTTATTCATCGATAATAACCTGCCAATCCAAGAAACCTCCTGATGTCACTAACTTTTTTTGGTTGCTTTCAATCCAGTACAACTTACACCTATTAGAAACCAAATCAGAACTAAAAAGTAAGATGTTCATCAAATTAACTTGAGGATTTAAACAAAAAGTGAAATATTAATCTTAACAGGGTCCATAAATATTCTATTCTTCAAGATCACATGACCCAAGAGCATGACTTCAATAAGCCAAAATTCGTATTTAGAGAACTTAGCAAACAACTGGTGCTCTCTAAGAACTTCAAAAATGATCTGTAAGTATTCTTAATGTTGTTTTAAGCTTTTAGAATACACTAAGATATGATCGATTAATACAATCACAAATATATCCAAGTACAGTCAAAACACTTGGTTCATCAATTCTATGAAGGCCGTTAGCACATTGGTGAGTCCGAAAGGCATCACTACAAACTCATAATGCTCATACCTCATCCGAAAAGCAGTCTTCAAAATATCTTCATCCTTAATTCTAAGTTGATGGTATTCAAATCTAAGGTTGATCTTTAAAATACTTTTGTCTTCTCCAAATGATCAAACAGATCCTCAATATGCAGAAAATGATAGTTATTCTTGATAGTAGCCCGATTGAGCATTTTGTAGTCAATGCACAATCTCATCAAACCAGCATTATTCATCACGAATAATACGGGTGCACCCCATGGTGGCGCACTCGATCGAACGAAACCTTGTTCCATCAGCTCTTGCAACTATTTTAGCTTCTCGAGCTCTGTTAGCACCATGCGATATGGTGCCTTAGAAAAAGGTGCAGTTTCAGGCAAAAACTCAATGTGAAATTCTATATCTTGATGCAGAGGAAGTCCAGGTAACTTCTTCGAAAATAGATCTAGAAAATCTTGTACAGTATTCAACTCCTCAATTGGCACGATCTTTGGCTCCACCAAAGTGACAATGACTAGAAAATTAGTGCACCCTTTCTATAGGTACTTTTGTGCCTTTAACGTAGAGATCACTCAATCCTTCAACAAGGGTCTAAAAAGTCTAAACTCCACCTTTGGAACTCCGAGTCATGATATAACAACCTTTCCTTCCCAACATAGAACTTGAGCATGATGCTCAAACAACTAATCAATGCCCAATATGACATTAAAATCAGCCATATCAAGTAGGATCGTATTTGCAAGCAGGTTCTGCCCTTCTAACAATACTTTATGTTTGGAATGTAAGTCATGTATAAAGAATGATTACCAATTAGAGTATATACATCTAATGCATAGTTCAAAGACTCAACAAGCACACTTAACCGTTTATCAAACTTTTTGGAAATGAATGAATAAGTTGCATCACAATCAAATAAGACAAGAGTCGCTTGTCCAACGACTATCCTAATACCTTATACCAATTCACTCTTGGTCATTTACTCGGCGGTAGTGGTGTAAACACGTCCCACCACCATCTTCTGTCTGACCTATTTCTATTGCTGCTAAGGTTGTTGTTGTTGTTGAGATGCTCTAGAACCCTTCCTCCAATCATCAGATTTCTTCTTGTATCACTCCTTGATATAGTGGACCATCTTGCAACAATACAAACATCCACCCGTCTCACAAGGACAAAGATGTCCCATGTGGTCATGACCATATTTTTTACAAGATTGTGATGACCACTGCTACTGCTAAGGCTTTGTGCCTCCCTAATGCTTCTGTTTTTGGCCAGTGGTTTGAATTTCTTCTCATCGAAGTTCTTCGTGAGAAAAATCTTCTTAGGCCAGCTCCTCTGGCCACCAGAGTTCTGCACGATCTTGGTTGGCTAGGACTTCTGTGATTCTGCCTTGTCACCATCGAGCAAAGTGGCCTCATCAAGAGCCTTAGGTCCACGGGTGTAGACCTCCATCCTCAAATCCTATTTCATCCCTCGTGCAAATTTTATTGCATGCTCCTCCTTAGTGGTGTAAACATTGGGGCAATAACGCTCCAAGCCCCGAAACTTTGTGACCATAAACCCAATTAATAACTTGACTGAAAACCAATATTTTTATAATTGACTAAAATAAGCTTTGTTCTTCATAAAAAAAACATATTTAACCAAAACAAATCAGACTTGGCGATTTCAATTGACATTCACATTTAGTCGACTTAAGTAAATTCAGATTTCAAATCAATTTCCAAACCAGAATTTTAACACATAATCTATAGCTTAATAGATTAACTTCAAGCAAAATAGTTTTAGATTCATCATGAAAGCTCGGGTTTTATTTCTTCAAGAATTCCATATTTTAATACACATTAATAGGTAGCTGAAATAATTCAGATTTATGTACAGATATAACATCCGATTCGTACTAACAGATTTAGGTTCACATAAACTGCTTCTGATTTAACAAAACCAAATTTATCAAAAAAAAATGGATTTGCTTGGTTGCTTAAAAGTATTAGACTCTAGGCCAAGGAATAGAAAATCAGGTTTTCTATCTTAAGTTACAAATTTCAGGTTTGATACAAATTCAGGTTTGTTTAACTAAAATTCCAGATTTATTAAACCTTGAGTAAGCTTCATCAATTCAGTTTGAATATGGACCACATAATGAAAAAGATTTAGGACAAACGTGAAGAACAAATTAAGCATATCATGATATATGAATCAGACTGTATAGAAAATAAAATTGAAAACATACACTGACGTCTAACATAATCATATGCATGCCCACAATTCACGATTTCTAAAAAACTCAAGTCATGCATATGCAAAAATAATTTACCTAATCTGCCTATACAGACCCAATACAATAGTATGCGGGGACAAATCTAATATCCAACATGCAAGAGCATATTTATTAACTATTATGCATAAGCATATTTAACTCATCATGCATGTACATATCGGGAAACTAACAAACACATATTGAACAAGTATAATTCAGTGTCAACACTAACGATTTCTAATAAAAGAAAACTGGTTATGATCAGTTCTGAAAATAACACAAAAGAGAATATATATACTGATTTTTTTCCAGTCATGGTATGTATTTTTGAAACAAAGAAACCATTCAGGTTTCCCTCTTCATAAACTAAAAAATCGATGTTAAAAATAGTTATGCAGATTCATTCATTACATCAGCATGAATTTTAACTGTGTAACAAAGATTAATTTTATGAACACAAGCATTGATCAACGATTTGAACCACAATCGGCATGAACTCTTTAAAAAACTGCAGATTAAAATTTAAACCAATAAATCTAACTCAAATATAACCAAATCTTTAACACAGCCTAATATGAACCCAATTCAAGAACATAAAACACACACACACACACACACATATATATATATATATGACCAATAAATTTAAATCCTACACAGAATTAATCACAGCAAATCTTTTTACAAGAAATTAGATTTTTTTAGGCCTATCAAAACCCAATCAAGAAAATTGATATTTGCATCAGCAGAGCCAATCAAGGTCTAAGAGAAATCAGAAATTTGTGAATAAATACATAGATTTGATCATTTTCTCAAACCCATGCATGATACGATTTAGGCTAAGTCCTTCACCTATCAAGTCTCAAGAGGAAAGACTTGTACCTTTTCTTGCTAGATTCAACGACAAAGAAAGAAGAAGAAGAAGGAGACGTTGATGGAGAAGGTCCAAAAGAGGTGCAGGCCACACATTGCTCTCTCTCTCTCTCTCTCTCTCTCTCTCTCTCTCTCTCTCTCTCTCTCTCTTGATTGAGAGAGAGGTCTCACACCCCTTTTTATCAAACGAATAAGACTCCTATAAGGTGGGAATGCATGTCATGCATGAAAATAGGACATGCGAACGATATGAATTGTGTATGCATTATGTATGTCATGCATCATAGCATAACATATGATATGAGCATGCTATAAATGAATCATTCATAAGGGCATGGATGAATTGCATCATGAATCATGCATGAAGGCATAAATTAAATGTGACATGTACCATGCACAAGAGCATAGATGAATTATGTCATGTTTCATGCATAAGAACATATTACAGATGAATCATGCATAAGAGCATATTATAAATGAGTCATGCATAAACGCATGGCTGAGTGAATCAAGCATGAGGGCATGAGATGATTATCATGTGAAATAATGACACTGAAAATGTGACCCATAACCGTAATAAAGGATAACCTTGGACCACAATCCTTATGAGGCATCAGAGAATTCGGGTTCTCCGAGATCTAGGCCCATCCCAATCGAGGCACTTATTGTCTCCATCCCACGAAGGTTAGGGAACAGATCTACTAGCGAGTCATAAGCAGTAGGACCACAACTCTGTAGAATTAGGAATGCATGCCCGATGATGTATCAGGCATAGGTCAATACAATGACCATGAGTCCATCTCCCAACCGTTGTACTACAGGGTTGATCGCACATAATAGACCCATTTAAGCCTTCAAAAAAATACTAAAACTAATAGCATATTGAACACCCCGATGGTTGTTTCTAGATGGCTATACCTTCCATTATATTAGATGGTCTAAGATAATCAAAAGAAACAATACATTAGATTCTTAGAATCACTTTTGTCGTGTGAATAAACATAACGATGTAGACATGTAGATTGCTAATGTTTATAAATGTCATTGCATATGAGCATATATGTAAATGAAAAAGATGTGAAAATTGGTCATGTGATTGACTAGTTGATTCAAGACAATGAGTTGACTGAGATGCATGCGTGTGTGTGATACACACTGGAAAGGCCATGAGAATTGACATGTTCCACTTTATGAAAATGCAAGAGTGCATAATATGCACGTCAATCATTGAACTATTGGTTACATGAATGCATGAATGCATATCATGGTCATGAGATTTGGATGTTATCGGCATGGTCTCCGGGATCATTAAGGTTGCATGGATTTTGAGGCAGGGACTCTAATGTCACTGATAGAATCCAAACTTTCACAGAGAACAGTTCTACGAATTCTAGCGAGCTGGGTGTGAGGCATGACTCTAAAAAAAAGCATGTGCAATGTTGGAGGGAGAGAGAGTATCTCTCCTGGTCGAATATATAGGGAAGCGTGAGGTGGATGGGGGTCGACGACAAGAGAGAGACAAAAGGTGTTCTCTCCAAGTCGATGATGGGCATGAAAGAGAGGCAATGGATAAATATGTTCCCTCAGTGAACAAGAATACAAATCAAGAACGAATATTAGAGAAAATTCTAAATAAACTTCATTGAAAAATATCCAAGCTATGTACACATGTTTAATTTAGTTAATAAGAAAAAACCCATGGGTGGATTTTGGACATGGGTTGAATCTTATGTGATCCAATCTAGGTATAAGCTAGAACTGGTTTGGTTAGGGTCTTAATTTCACCAACTAGATTTTAATTTAGTTAATGTGACTAGGTCCAAAAAACCATCCTTATAATTATGATATTTTCACATAAATCTCTACCATGAAGAAAATATCAATAAGCCAAAAGTTAATGACCGACATGTCTTTGAGTCGGTCAACAAAGCTTTGGATGACTATGATCCTCAGGTCGTAACGGTCCTCGTAACTTTTCAAAAATGATTATTTTGCCTCCAAAACTTGTCGGGCATGTCCCAAACTCGTTTCAATTTCGCTTTTGACGAAATAAAACTTTTTTTTTTAAATTTGATACAAGTACAACCTTATACTTAAAAGTCATAAAATATGCCTCAAAAATTTCATTATCCAGATATTATAAAAAATTGAGATAAATATTGAAAAAAAACCATACGTTATATACACCCTCACAACAAGAGAGAAAGACAAGAGATCGAGTGAGTGAGAGAGATGAGGGTATGAGAGAGAGAGAGAGAAAAGTGAGAGTATGAGAGAGACGAAAGTACATTTTTAAGAGAGAGAGACACGTTTGTGAGGAATATTTTTAATGGGTGATGGGTATGAAATCGTGCGTGAAAGTGGGGAAAGGATGTTCATAAATTAGGGGATATGAAGTGAGTGAAAAGGGGGAAGTGATGGGTGAGTGAAATGATGGGTTGGTAAAACAGGGAAAGTGATTGTTTTGGTAAATCATTTGGGTCCTTGGACCCAAATCCAATCCACCATTCTCATGTGTGTACAACCCATTTGAGATGGTTATTGTACTCAAGACCCAAACCAATTAAAGATCCAAAGAGAAACAAATTAAAGATCCAAATTATGGATTCACACGAATCGGTTCTAAACGAACTTGTGTGGGTTGACCCGTTTGGATCTTCGTTAAGATCCAAATACAAATGACTTCACGATCTACTAGGTGTAAAACAAACTCATGTGGGTTGATTAATTTGGATCCTCCACCTAGGTCCAAATTGGTTTTCCTGAATTAATTACACTATTGAATTTGATGGGGCAAGGGCTCGAATTTATTATTATATGTGGATTTGCATAATTGGTTTTCCTGGTATCTCTCTAAAAAAGAGAACCTTGGATGACGGTCATGAAAGACTGTAAGAATACTAAACACTGTGTGCATTTGTTGTCCCTAAGAACTCAATGTGTGGTTCGTGTTCACGACCACGATTGTAAGAAACTTTAAGCCACTTTGCATGGAAGTGATGTTGTTGACTCAGTTATCGTTCCTAATATACCAAGAAAGTAGCGTCAATGGATAATGCTTTCCTTGATGTCCCGATATTAAGTGATGATTCTTAATGTTTCAATTGACGGTGATGATTCCTAATATCGGTCGAAGAACAAATATACAATCTAATAATTAAAATAAAATTTGTGTGTTAAGCTATGACTGGTAACTACCTTAAACCTCGAAAACTTTGCCCATATTTAGTATATGCAGGTTTGTAAGAGTAAAATTAAATTTGTGTGCATTAAATAGGAATATGCCTGTAAAAACAATTGTGATAATTTAACTTAAAATGTATTAATGCATCCTTAAATGTTTAGCATTAATTTCATGCATTTATAAATGATTGATTTAGCATGAAATTGTTGAGTACTTTGAACTGCCTAGATGATAAATTTGTTCTGATGATATATTATCTATGATTTTTTCTTAAATCTATGCATGATTTATTTTATGTTATTTCTTTACTACTGTTGAAAATTTAAAGAATCTCGTATGAGAACTTCGATTTTTATCTTCTTTTTTTAATATTTTTCAAACGCTAAGACTATGTGATGATATAACTTGTGATGATGTAACTCACTTGCTGAAAGACTAGAGGGTTATGGATATGATGTCTCAAGTTCTAACAGACATGAATGTTCTACGCCTTCATCCCAAAACAATTGGGGTGCCTTCATCTCAAAACAATTGGGGTCGGCGATATGAACCAAAATCATTCTGTCTATTCAACTTCATTGAGACTATTAAATTAAGTTAATTCAATTTCAGTTCATGATTTAAATTTATTTTATGTCTGAAATAGTTGATAAATTGTAAATATTAAATTTGTAATGTTCCCTGATCTTTGAAAGGTTTTTCGCAATTATTAGAAAAGAATTATATTTTTTAAAAATCCATTTAGAGTCGTTACAACCAAAACCTATCAAATAGATATTTTATATGAAGAAGAATTAGAGCACTCAAACCAAACAAATAATCCAGCATTCAATGACGCCCAACCAGCATCCTCGTTGCCAACCATTTATGTTTAACTCAAGGCTCTCGTATCTCCGAAATAGAAAAGATGGAATTTTTTTTTTTAACATAAAAGATTGAAGTATCAATATGTATATGTAAATTTACAAATTTACTAATTAATGACGGTAGCAGAAAACTCTTGATCTACTACCGACTGCATCCCTTCGTGATCAGAAACATATAGAATGAAACAAGTGCCCTAGAACAAGACAGCTATAAGATATTTGATGAACTAGCTACATATGTTAAAGAAAAAAAGTAGAAGAAAAAGAAACACCGCGAATTAATGTAATGATCATGGGCAAATTACCCTCCCTTTGATGCTTCACTTCCTCCTTAAAGGGCTGATCCAGAGTACCTATGTTCTCTCGGTAACAAATATTTTGCAATTGTAAAATTTAACGAATTGATTAACGAAAAAATGTGGGCTACGGACGATCATTTACGCCACCATCTGCTCCTGCTCCATATACAACTGATCAACCCAAGGCACAAACCCGGCAGCAGAAGCCGAGACATCCGAGCCATGAAAACCGTGCTGCAGCCCACTCTGGCTCAATCCCTCGAACCCATAGCTTGTAGGTCCGTCCTTCACCAACGACTGCACCCAAGATACATCTGGGTCCTCTGCCATGGGTTCGTTAGCAGTAGACCCCCTGCTGCTACGGATAGCAAACGACGCAGACTTCCTCAGCTTGTTGAGCTCCTCCCCCTGAACCCCCCAATCCAGTTTCCCATTGGGAGAGCCCCAATCAGACAGCTTCGATGATGCAGAAGGCGCCCTTCCATCAGCAACCCCCGCTGCTCCTCGATCACAGAAACTCTGGCTGCGGTTAGCAAACGCAGCAGCCCTAGACGAATTCATGACCGCCGTGGCCAATGCAGGGGACATCGACGAAGAAGACCCACTGCTCAGATCCATTCCTAGATGGGGCGAAGAGGCCCTCACAGGAGAAGAAGGGACACCATAATTGAGATTCGGACGCATCGTTGACTGCATTTGGGCCATGGCAGCTGCTTTCAGGGACAGAGCAGAATCGACAGCGGCCATTTGGGACAGCACATCAGAGGTAAACATGTCTTCAAGGTTAGCAGATTGCATAGCAGATCCGGGTATGTTCCTGTACTTCCCACTGCGGCTGCCCACAGATGAAGCAAGCACACTAGCAGCAGCAAGAGAGCCAATCCGGGATTGCTGAAGCGGCGGCGAGGAGGCCGCAGCTGCGGCTAGATCGTCAAGAAGTTGCTTCTGACCCTCCAATTCAACAAGATCATCCATCGTCAAGTCACGAGCACTAAGCGCCGCCCTAAGCCTGCTTGACTGCAGGCCACTAGCACCGCCCAATTGCCAAGCAGAGCCAACGCTGGCGGAGGGTGACATTGGCGGAGTACCCAAGAGAACAGAAGGCGAATTAAGTGTCAATGGGCTCAATAAGGGCGAGTCGAGTGCCATCGACCTCGGAGAAGGGAGGGCAGAGCCGGTGGAAGGATACAAGGATCGGAGCTCTTCTGGCTTATGGGCAAAGAAGCAGACGCGCCTGCTGCAGTTGGTCTCATCTTTGCACAACCTGGTTCGATACTGTGCAGGGTGGAGCCAGCACTCGAACACACCATGAGCGTATTCACAAGCATCACCCCTGCGGCAAGCACCCTTCCTGAAGTCAGGGCACGGGACGCAGCTGTAGTGGTACCTCCTGGGGTCCCTCCGCCTCGCGTTCTCGCCCGGGTGCGCAAAGGGGCACTCGGTCCAATCGTGCGAGTAGGCCCTGGAGCAGGGTTTCACCTTGAAGGTATACATCCTGAACTCATCTGTGGTGTACATGCCATTCTTGATATCAGGCATGGAGAGATCGACTGGGTACTCCTTCTTCTCTGCCCCCGATTTGAGCGTCCGAGCCACCGGAGACGACTTCCCGTCACCGTTAACATTCAACAACGATTTCAGATCATCTATCGAGTCGGACAGCACCGGGGAAGAGGTTGCAATCAGGTCCCCTGGTCGGTTTGCATTGGCATCAACAGAATTAACATCGGCCGAAGCCTCGAGCAGAAGCTTGACGATCTGTACAGACGCCGGCGAGCCACTGGCAGCGGCACAGTGCAGGGCGGTGGCTCCATCGGAGGCGGAAGCGCGGTTCAGGTCGATGCCGCAGGTGGTATAGGTGGAGAGGATGTACTTGAGAACATTGGTGCTGCCGAAGAGTGCAGCTATCATAAGCGGCGTCCTCTGCAGGAAGCCCATCTTCCTGGGGAAGGACGGGCCGTACCAGAAGCTGGCCTTGTCGATGGCGGAACCGTCCTCTTCGACGGCCTGCTTGAACCCTATCAGGTCATCGGAAGCCGATAGCTCGAGCAGGGCAGAACAGGCGCTCGCCTTGCAGGATAAGTCATCCATCCTGCCTCTGTTGTCACCGCAGAAGCCCATCGCGCCCTCCATCCCACCCTCAAAACCCTCTTTCTTCACAAACTCTAGCCTTCCGCACATGCTCTCTTACCCTGCACAGCAATCAAACGAAACAACTTTATAATCCGACCAACCACCAAACCGCACAAACTTCTTCTTCTTATTCAAACACAAGGAGAAGGAGAAATGAGGGGTGGGCCTTATCTCAGAGGGAATTTTACGGTTTTTGCAGGTGAGAGTTAGGATTGACAAGGGTGAGGAACAAGGGAAGACGGGTAGGGTAGGGTATGGCAATAAAAGAGCCACCATGTCGGTTCGTGAACCTAATCCACACCAAAATGACAAAGGAAAGCAAACGATAAAAACTTAAAAAAAGGAGGAAACATAACACCGCCATCTCCTATTTATCCAATCCCCTATAGAAGAAGCAACCTAATCCATCTGTCCACAAAAAACTTTACTTCTATATAACCAATGAAATAAATAAGGGAAGCCCTCTCCATGCGTTATGATTCATGTAACACAGGATCACAAGTTTAATGCAAAAGAAATGATGGGTATCCACAGGAAGAGAGAGAGAGGAGTTGGGGATTTACCTTGAAGGGAGATGACGGTCTACAAACAAGCGAGAACGAGCGGTTCTCTCTATCCCTCTCTGCGCCCCTCACACTCCAGTTCACACACACCTCACTCACCGACCCTCCACCCCTCCCCTTCTTCTACCTCGAGCAGAGGAAAGCAGGGAGGAAAGAGGAGAAGGGCTGAATAAAGGAGACGACAACAGGGGACGAAGGAAGCATCCTTCCGCCTTCCTTTTCCGCTCTCGGTCAAAGCAACTAAGAAATTTAAAAAAAAAAAAGAAAAAAAGAATGCTTTTGGGGAAATTTTCAAAAGCTATTAAGAAATTACAAATTATCTGATTCGTTGAGAAAAAGGTGACAGCGAAAAAAAGGAAGGATGTGGAAAAATGGGGGTAGGGGAACCGACTTTCTGAAAGGGACGGGCGAAACGAGGAGAGAGTTTCTTCCTGGGTGGGCGTCTCGTCTAACGTGCGAGATCGCACCCTCCCTTCCTCACAGCTCAGAGCAGGCATCAGCCTGCTTCCCTCGTCGCGTGGCAGCGGCCCACACGCATTGACCGCTTGTGGATAAGTCTCTCTCTCTCTCTCTCTCTCTCTCTCTCTCTCTCTCTCTCTCTTGACCGTGTGTGGATAAGCCCCTCTCTCAACCCACGTGAAAAGATCAGGTGCACAAATATTTGTGCCTTACCAACCTGATCACCCTTCATCCTCAGGACTTGTGAGGCTAGCGTCCTGGAGGGCGATCAGGGATTAATACACAAATTTTGTACCATGTGATTGCACCCGATCCGGACTCCCACCCCCACCCTGCACGGCCAAAAAGCTTCATCCGAGTCTCAAACGACCCGACTGAGTGACCCGGGTTTTTAATTATCTTATCCTTGTCCATATTGGCCTCATGAAGTATAAATTTTTTATCGGGTCTCCAACCTCATTTCGAGGTAGACTCTGCATGATCATAGATTCCTAACAATAGCTAAATCTTTATCCATCACAAGCATTTTGTTAGTATGATCAACTACATCATCATTCTTTTGCATTTTGCATGAGTTGTATTGATATGAATATGAGTTTTTGATTTAATGTCATACTTAACAACTCTACTTTCAAACATTAAACCTAGGATAATTCTCTGATACCTTAATAAGATCATCATCCATATAAGTAAGCATAATAGTTCTAACAGATTTAGCTTTTTTTTTTATAAGCAAGTGTCCAATATCCAATAATGAAACAAATATCACAATATTAATCAAGATTGTTTGAAAAAAAATATACTCAATATCAAGTGTTCCATAATATTAAAAAAACCTTTCTCATAAATATCTATCATATTGTGTACTTAATATGATTTCTAAGCACATTAATATCTAATTCTCTAGAAATAAATCATGCAATTATCAAAAATATGAAGTACAATCCAAATTTAGCTTTATTTTATCGAAATAAAGTGGTATGAGGTAAACAGCACACAAGAACCACTTTTTTGTGATTTCAAAAAACTTAGAATCGTTTATGAAAAAATAGCAAACCAGAACCTAAAACAATAAATATAGAACTTTTTGAGTTAAATAGAAAAGTTTAGGAGGTTTTTTGAAAAAAATCAAAATAGACGAGCCTGTCTTAGGTATTTTCTAGAGCACAGGTATGTTTTTGGAAGCCTCTGTTCAAAAAAAAACAAAGGACGCAAGCAAGAAAATAGTAAACCAACAAGGGTATAGTAGTAATACGTCAGAGAGGGGCAGAATTAGAAATCAACAGAAGAGCAAGGGCAAACAGGTAAATCACTTAATAGTGGATATAGAAGTAATTACTAAAAAACATAGGGACAATACTATAATTCAGAGAACAATATTAATAAAATATAAAAAAATACAAAAGGGAAGAGAAGGGTCTCAACCCTTCTCAAACCCTAGAATTTTTTTTACCGCTGCCCCCTTCTCTAGAGAGTCAGCCAGAAACAATAGATCAGAGACTCGGTGGTTCGACGATCAGACCCTCCTGACATAACATCTTTGTTTCACTACTCTTCGGTAAGACGAACCACCAGACACAAAAGCAGTTCAGTGGAGTAGACTCTTTCTCCCAAAAACCTTTGTTCTGACACACGGATTCAGTGATAACAGACTGGTGGTGGAGGTGAGAAGTTGGGGATACCTTGCATCAGAGTTTGAGACCCATGGTGGTGCAAGAGCTTAAGTTCCCTCTGATGATCCTCAAGAAGTTGTTTCCCAGTGTCTCAGGTCATAACCGACCAATAGGGTTGACCCTCTGCATGAAGTTGCCTCACTCAGGCGTTGAAACAGATCTTTGTAGCCGCTTACCTCATACATAATTGTCGGTCAAGGCCAACAACCTCTGGGTTTTCTCAGCAAATGCCCCTCGCATGCAACCAATTCTCACCTGGGCATCTCAACAAGCGCTTCCCTCAACACCGCCTGATTCAACTGACAATATACCAAGGTCTACTAGTGAGGAGTGAAGAAATAATTTCTCGAAGATGGGGGGGATTTTCGGTGAAGGGTGGCACCCTATGAGGGGTTTTTTGTTCCGTTCCTTGTAAGGAGAAACAAAATTCCTAGAGAAAAAAATGATTCCTGGTGAGCTCGTTTCCTGGTGAGGGATTTCTTGAACTCGTCAGAGTTTGTCAATAAAAAATAGGTACGATAAATTTATGATTGATTTTTATTTGCATTTTTATTTTTTTATCGTATTCTCTCTTTTCCAGTGGCCAGATTACCGATGACTGCGTAGCCAGATTTTTGGTGATTGCATTAAACAAAAAGGCTTAAGATACTAACATTTGTTCGCTTTTCCTATTTATTTTTTGATAATGATCATGTCTGCTTGATCGGCGGCCTTAAGTGATGATCTGCAACTTTGATCGATGAGTTGGGGTGAAACTTTGCGCACTCTAGGTATGGTTGGTGATCATGGATAATTTTTATATTTTAGATATATATTTTTATGCATAATCTATCAAAAAATTGTATTAAAAACCCATTCTCGTCAACATTTTTTGAGAAACTATGTTAAAATCGAAAATGAGAAAAAAATATCAATTTCAACCTTCCCTGTGTGTTTTAATTAGTTTTGGAGTTTTTTATTCATATTTTAATTAGTTTAGGATTGAGTATTTCTAAAAATTAGTTTTTAGCAAGGTAGTTTTTAAAAAATTTAGAAAATTAAATTTAGTTTTTAGAATTTTTTGTTTTAACCTAGATTTTTAATATAAATAGTATTTTTTTAGACCGGGGGGCATCCTCCCTTTAGAAAAATGCAAGCTCTTCTCTTCCTCTCCTATTCGTTTCTTCCCTCTTTGCTTCGTTCAATCATCGGTTCTCCCTCTTCTCTTCCGTTCTTCAATCTCGATTTCATCTTTTTTCGAACCCTTGCTTTCGTTGGTGCCTTCTTGCCTCATCATCGAAGTACACATTCAACCATGGGAGTGGCCTCTTCTTCTTCTCAACTCCTCCGTCGAAAGTGAACCGCGAGGTTTGTTTCTTCTCCCCCATCTCGTTGATTGACTCGTATCTAGTTGGATTTATTTATTTATTTTAGATTTGTTAACTGCATAATATAGTTTCTAGTTTTCTTAGCATAAATCATTTTTTCTTGATTATTTTATTTAGTATAGATTGAAAATCTAATTTCCTGCAATAGTTAGTGTGTAAATCATTGCTTGTCATAGTTTAGTCTTCTCTGCGAAAATTCTGCTTAGATTGGGTCACACATAGTGTGAGAAATGGTTGCAGCAACATAGGATCTGCATGACTTTCTAGATCATGCAGACCCGTGTGGGCACAAGACTTGTGTGAGCTTGCATCTGCACAAGGATCATACTGAAATCATAGAAATAAATAAGATGTGTGATTTTTTTTAGCATGCAGGTCGTGCATCATTGCAGATTTCCATTACATTGCATTTTCCAGATTTAGCATTTTTTAGCAATCTGTAGCGTGCTTGCTCTACTGACTAGTCCATCAATCTGCACCTTGTTGAACCCTGTATATTTTTGTTGTGAAATAAAATATTTTCTTTAGTATAGTGGACTATTGATAATTTGTACATTAGGCGTGGGCTGGTATAACAGTTCATGTTGTATCATTGTTTTATTGGGCATTAATGTCAATCATGGTCCAACATGATTGACGCTAATCTCAACCTTCATTTAGCAAGTGTGACCCAAGCTAATTTAGTTCCATTAGTGCGCGTTGTGTCATTAATTAATCAGGCAAAATTACTTTGTGTGTTTTCTCATCATTAGGTTAGTTATAGTTTTTCATTCAGTTTATCGTTTAGTTCACGTTTTCTTTTCATTCATTCATTACTTAATGTAACAATTCAATATTAGGTGTATTAGAATTGTTAAAGTAGTTTTAGTATTTCATCATCATTAGATTGTTTCCTGTCATATGATAGTTAAAATATTTTAGTAATCTTCATAGTTAGCATGAATATGTTATAACTAATTATTGCAAATTAGATTTTATTTTATTATCTTATGGTTGTAGTCAATTAAATTTGCTTTCATGTTTTCCATAGTCGTCTGACTAGTGCTTCATAACCAATCAGCTTAGGCATGTTTGATTTGTTTGATGTTTAGTCAAAATTTGTTTTAGTTTGTTTCATTAAATTCAATTAGATTGTTAAATTAGTTTTAGATTCAACATTTTTATTGATTTTAGTAAGTTGATTTGTTTTGAGTTTATTTCATAATTAGTTATTAGTTTATCGCATGTTAGTTTAGTTGTTACACTTTAGTTTGTTACAAGTTTGTTAGAATAGTTAATTTGATTCTTGTTTTTCTTGTTTTTTATGTGACTAATCTTCGTTTTAGAAATAGAGTTTTTATTTGTTTTGTTTTTGTATTTTTTTTTTGTTTTGTGGGGGAGCATTTATAGGTGAAAAGGCCCTTTAAAAGTGGCATTTTGAGCCCTTAAAAGAGCCTTCAAAGGTCCCTCAAAAGTCTCTTAAAGGCCCCTAAGAAGATCCCTTAAGAAATACTAGTAGCTTTTATAAGCCTGCTAATTCAAGTGAAGCAGTGAAGATCAAGGGACTAGTCACAAGCAACAAGAAGACCCCCTCTTTTTTATTTTTTATTTTAGTTTTAGAGTTATTTAATTTAAGTGGGTTTGTAATAAGGTCTGTAATTATTATTTTTATTCTTTGAGCCCTTCTCACAAGGTAACACTCTCATTCCATTATTTTATTTTTAAGGCAATAAAGATTGCATTACTATGGAATACAAAGCTTTTTGCTCTGTTCCCTGAGTTCAACTCGGATTTCACCCTAGTGTGAGCCAGTTTTTATTATTTGGTGTCTGACTTTCACAAAATGTTTTATCAAAAATATATCTTTAAAAATCTATTTCATAAAAACTTACACTAGTTAGCTCTAATACCAATATAGAAGTTGTATGGGGTTAGGATCTTATGTTGGATGTGTGTAAAGGCTGAGAGAGTAAAAAAGGGAGATCAATATTGGTTTTGGTATTCATTGCCTTCTTCAAGGGGATTGATCAACGGTATTCTATATCCTGCAATGTGCAGGAGGCTAGTAAATAAAGACCTCCCCTGGGTAGCCGTTATCCAGCCTGATCGCCATCCATTTGGGAATCTCTCCACATGTAAAACCAATTCTTCTTTTTTAAACGGTTTCACAAATGAATGTTTTGATAAACATTATATTTGAAAATTTTAACATAAGAAAGATATCCCATGCAGAAATCGGGGAGTGAACCCACCTCACTCATTTACGCATGGGTTCATGTATGAGAGAGTGCATGACCACATGGATTTGGTTACCCAGATCCAATACTCACCATATCTCACCACCACCACCACCCACCACCCTCCTCTTCTCTCTCTCTCATTTTTATATATTTTCCACTCTGTTTATCTCATATCAAGTTAAAAACTTTCTTTTGGTAAATTTCTCATATCAAAAACTCTCATAGGCAAAACTTTCTTTTCTTATGAGAGTTTTTTTTCTCTTCCAAACATGTTGTTAAGCATAAAATTGGGAAAACTAACGGGGTAAGACCATACTTATTACTCACACAACAGACTCTTTGTCCCAAACTAGTCCTTCATGAGTAAACTCCGTAGGAAAATAGAATCTTCAGAAAAAAAAATAAAAAACAATATTTAAAATTTTTAATAAATTTGATTAGAAAAATGGCTCAATATTCTGCAAACAGCAAGAAGCCACCTCCCAAATAAAGTGTTTCAAGTATGAAAAAACTTAGATACTTTAAGCGAGATTATCGGAGTCACCTGAACAACAATAATAGGAACCACAAAATTGGCAGGCAAAAGGAGATGAGTGATATAATCTGCATGATATCAGAATGCTCGTATGTAGACCAGGAGCTTTATGAATGGTGGGTGGACTCAAAAGCAACTCAACACATTGCTAAGAATAAGGAAGGCGTGGTGGACATGATAGAGTACAAACCTGGGAAAAATCAAGTGTATATAGGCAACAACACCTATATGCAAGTTTCTAAAATGAATAAAATTATATCTTCTTTTGTTTATATTAATAGTGTTTTTAATGTGGACGTGAATTTATGACACCAATGGTTAGGACATATTAGTCTAAATAAAATGAAGAAACTTGTTAAATTAAATTTAATGCCTAATTTTAATGAAACATCATTTTATAGATGTGAATCATGTATTTATAAAAAAATGACAAGAAAATCATTTCCAACCGAAGTAATTAAAGTATCTGAATTGTTAGATATTATCCATTTAGATATTTATGGTCCTTTTAGTACCAAAACTCACAAGAAAATGTAATATTTCATATATTTTATTAATGATTATTTAAGATATAGATATATATCTTATAATATATATATTTGAAGTATAATACTTGGCAAATTTTTGAAATTTTAAAGTAATTAAAGAGAAAATTATTCTGGCATTCAGTTTAATTTATCATTTTTGGGCTAATTAATTAGTTATTATTCATTGACTATATTTAATTAACAAATTGAATAATTTTTTTAAGGATATAAGAGAGAGTAAATCTAAATTGTTCGTATTGATTTGAATTTACGAGATCGAAAGAGGTATTCAGGTTTGAATCTTAGTAAGGATTTGATCAAAACCCACCTATAATTTTCTGAATTCAAAATATCCAATTGGAACACGTCGAGTTCAATAGATCCAAAAGTCATTTGGGTTTGGATCTTAACGGATCCACATGATTCAACCCACCCAAAATGGTTTTTTCTAATCCAATGTGTTTGGATCTTTATTTAGATCTAGGGGGCCCAAACATATCAACACACTTGATTGAGATTGGATACACTTGACAGATCTGATTCAAATTAAAACTAAATTGTGTGTGGATCCTTATTTGGATCTAGAGAATAAAATGGGTAATGGATTTGAGTTTGGATCCAAGGACCCAAAACCATCGCATCCCCTCACCCATTACATCCGTTATTTCTAATATCTTAAATCCCTCACCAAACCCCATCACAATATTTTAAGTTTCTCACCAAACAATTCCTTAAATCCCTCACCTACCTACCTCTCTCATCAAGGTTTAGGTGCCTCGTATTATGGAATATGTATGTTTGAAATTAAATACCTATGTTTAGAATTATATACTCATGTTGTAAAATGTAATTGATTCGACGTATTGAATGTGCATGTTTTGGATTTTCATGCACATGCTTTAAAGCTTAATTTACAAACATGCAAATATTACGAAATGTGATATTATAATATGATGTTAGATGATGTGACACATGTTGAATGATGCATGTATGAAATGATTGAATTACATCGTGATAGAAATAAGATATGTGACAGTTTCTTTTGATACAAGATCGATTGATTGATCGAGCCCAGACAAGTGGCTCATAACCTTGTGTATGCTCATCTGAATTGATATGTGTTGGTGCCCCAAAATGGTGGCCGATAATTTTATGTTTGTTTAATTGAATGTATACATACTTATGCTCAAATTGATGGCTATTGACCCTATTAACAGTTATTTGTGTTTATACATGTATGACAATAGAACCATTAAAGAATTGTTCTAAAGAGAATCTTTGTAAGGGTGTGCATGACCAAGATCGGATGATCCGGCTAGGACGGTAAATCTCTATGAGGAGGTGCATTGTCCAAGATCAGGAAACCTGCTAACATGGTAAAGCCCTGCAAGAAAGTGCATTATTTAAGACCAAGTAATCAGACTAGGGCAGAAACACTTCATGAAGTTGTACATTTTCAAGACCAAGTGATCCGGAGTAAAACTTGTTCTCAAGATACGTGAGTCTCTGAGGATGAATATTGAAAGTAAATTTTGATATACTAGATTAAGGATGTATGTTTGTGATTACTTATGTTGATTATGATAGAATGTTTAATATGATATACTACTTGAGGTTTCATGTTCTTATCAACTATGGACCTTCGCATGAGATTATGATTGAATAGGTTAAACATATTAGTGAATGACACATCACGCCTAGTTAGTTACTTTATGAATGTACATTATATTTTCTTGATTGAAATATATCACTTATATGTATCGTGATTGATGTATATCATGGATATCTAATTAAATAAATTATGTTATCATTAATATGGTATATGTATTAGTTTTGTGCACTCACTATGTGTTCTGGTATAGACCTATCAGGCTTTCATGAGTCTGACCCTCTTTATGGTATTTTAGGTGATGTATAGCTATGAAGCAAATGTGGGATGATGCGACAATATTGAGAGCCAGTCTTTATTGTGTAGAATGTAACATGCCTGAGGTTTTAAACTCAAGTTTAAAAAGATTTCTGCTAACGATTTTAATAAAAAAAAGTTTTAATTTTCACATGTTTTATGGGTTAAAAATCTCAGGGCATTATATGAAACATTAAAAAAAAAATTAAAAATATTGTCAAGAAGTTGAAAACCAACTTGGAAGAAGGATTAAGGTTTGATAAAAAAGAAGAATACAACTCAAATAAATTTTTTGAATATTATAAGATAAATAAAATAAAACATCAAACAACACATGTAACACTATAACAAAATAGTGCGACTGAAAGATATAATAGGATTCTTCTTAACATGGTTAGGTGCATGTCTCATGCTTTATTACTCAAAGTATTTTGAGGATAAGATATTTATACAATAACATATATTATGAATAAGGTTCCATGTAAAGTTGTTGTCTCTACACCTTATGAGTCATAAACTAGAAGAAAACCAAACATTAGTCATCTTTGTAAATGGGGTTCAATAGTTCACATAAAGGTAATAGATCGATCAAGAGATAAACTTGATAGCAAATCTATAAGATGTAACTTTATTGGATATCTCAAAGGATCCAAAGGTTATAGATTTTATCATCTTGATAAGAGTCTAATTGAAAATAGAGACATTGTATTCTTGAAAGATCAAAACATGTAACCAATAATTCTTGACATAAATGAAGATGATCTTCTTGATCTCATCTATGACTCTGATGATTCACAAGAAAAGTTAGGTAATAGTAAACCAGTTGTTAGTGATTGGTTTACTTCATATTAGACTCATGTTGGTCACAAAAGGTCAATAGCTCCTCCTCCTTCATACTTGGGTGACTATTATATATATATTTGTTGGAGAAACTATGTTATTCAATAGATTTTAATGACATAGGAGATAACCTATCATATAATAAAACAATAAAATCACTTGAAACAATAGACTGGATAAAAGTCATGGACAAAAAAATTGAGTCTATTAAAAAAAAACCAAGTCTGAGAATTGATTGATTTACTTGAGAAAAGAAAAGTCATTGGATGCAAATGAATATTAAAACAGAAATTCCAGGCTCATGAAAGTATAAATAAATTTAAAGTTAGATTGGTAGCTAAAGGTTTTTCTCAGAAAGAATGAATAAGCGATGTTGATATATATTCTCTCATTGCAAAATTTGCCTCTATAAGGATAATTTTGGTCATTGTAGCTCACTATGATTTAGATTTATATCATATGGATGTTAAAATTGCATTCTTAAATACTAAGTTTAACAAAATCATTTTTATAGAATAACTGTAAATACCTCAAATTTTCCTCTTTCGCTAACAATCCCTTTTCTCTTGCCACTGGGGTTCGCTCTCTAAATCCTTCAGGGAACCAGTTGGTTGATACCTGAGCCAGAGCCATCCAGAGACTAAATTTTGCTCCAAATTCAAATACTTCAAAATTTAATCTCAATTTTAATCATCAATTTTTTGCCTTCGAACAGAAATGTTCAATTCTTTGTCTCTGCTAGGGGTCCGAGACTTCAAATCCCTCATCCAGGGTTTGCCTTTTGCATCTCATTTCATATCATTTCGCATCATTTCGTGTCATTTCATCTCATTGCATATCGTTTTCGAGATCCAGCAATCTGGTTTTTCAAAATCTTCCAATCCAAAATCGATTTTAAAACTTTTCTTTCGAAATCAATTTCAAATACCTAGCTTTTAGATCGATATTTTGCCATTTGCCAACCCCCAAGATCTTATATTCCTCTATTTCAAAATATTTTCCTTAGAAAGAGATCTGGATTCGTTTTAAAATCAATTTTTAACTGATCTCAATTCTCGAATGGGACCCATCTAGATGGTGTCGCTTTTGGATCACTTCTTTCATTTCTCAAATTTTAGTTATTTCAGAGTTTTAGTTGATTTAGGACTTTGTCTTTTTACCTTTTAAACCCTTTTAAAAATTCCATTTTGGTTTTAAATCAGAGGCAGTCTTATCCCATTTCCTTCATTTTGGCTGAAAATCACAAAATTTCAATCAGACTAGGACTCTATCACAGAGTTTCAGTCAGATTAGGACTCTATCTCTAATTGATATTTTTACCTATTTTCAAGAAAATCTTTTAAAATATTTCATTTTGGCCAAAATTTTAGAGATTTAGTCGGAGTAAGACTCTGTCCCAGAGTTTTAGTCAAACTAGGACTTTATCTCGATTTCATCCTTTATTTCTGTTTTTTACTTGTTTTAAAAAACCTTCTCATCTGACTTTTAAAAGACAAAAAATTTAGAGTTTCAGTTAGACTAGGAATCTATCACAAAATTTCAGTCGGATTAGGACTCTATCTTTTATCTCTATTTTCACCTGTTTTAGTCAAAATTTTAAAAATTCGTTCAAAAATCCTTTGAAAGAAGTCAAAATTTTAGAGTTTTAGTTGGATCAAGACTTTGTTCCAGAGTTTCAGTTGGATTAGGACTCTAACCATGACTTCAATTTTTAGAAAATCTTTCAAAAACTTCTTCATTTATCCTTCAAACAATCAAATTTCAAAATCTCAGGACTTTATTATAGCGTTTCAAAATTTTAGGACTCTACCCCAGAGTTTCAGTCGGTCTAGAACTCTACTTTGATTTCATCTTTTTACTTTTATTTCACTTATTTTTCGAAAATAGATTTAATTCTAAGAGTTTCGAAATTTTGGGACTCTATTCTAGAGTTTCAGTTGATTAGAACTCTAACCCTGGTTCCGTATTTTTGTTCATCTCTAAGTAAATCTTTCAAAATCTCTTCGTTTGTCTTTTAAAAACCAAATTTTAAAAGTTTCAAAATTCCAGGACTCTGTTCCAGAGTTTCAATTGGTTTAGGACTCTAATTTTCTCGATTTTATCATTTGCCTTCATTTTCACCTATTTTAAAAGCTTTTTTTAACCTTTATTTTAACCTGTTCAAAAACTCAAATGTAGGGCCCACACACCTGGCACTACATTCGAGAGATTTTTAATTCATCTAGGACTAGAGGATTTATAAGTTTGATTTTCAACTCTTGTTTTAAACCCTTTTTGAAAATCCTATTTTTCACCCCTTTATTTTCAGGTTTTTAAAATCATTTTCTGAAAAACAAGTGGGCCCCACACTAGGTGGCGCCACATTTGAAAGTACTTTGGTTAGCTTAGGATTAACTAGTGACCTAGTTAGATTAGAGTCAAAATCGATTTTAAAACCTCACTTTCATTTTAATATTTATAAAACCATGTTTTAGCTTTTATTTAAAGTTTTAAAATCAAATGTGGGCCCACAATAGGTGGCATCACATTTGGACTTGTTTTAGGCTAACTAGGATTCAATTAGGTTAATTAGAGTCTAATTAGGAAGGTTTAAAAGTCAAACCCAATTAAGAAACCCCCGCCCCTCTAATTAATTCAATTAAGAAAGTTTTAAACCAGCCAAAAGTCTTTCTAATTAATGTTTTAAAAAACTATAAATAGGGGACTCTAGGGTGGTCAAAGATATTTTTTCTCACCTTCTCTCTCTCCAAAAATTTATGGCCCTCTCTCCCTCAAGCCTTCCTCCTTACTCCATTGTTGCAGCCCCCAAGGTGAGTCATCTTCTTCTCATTTTTTTTTATTTTTTTATTTTATTTTTTTACCATTATCGCCCCTTTTAGCATGCTTTTTATTTTTATTTTTTTTCAAAAAAATCATGTGAGGACCTCAAGATGATATTTAATGGTACCTTACATGTTTTTGATCCATTGATAATATTTATTTTTTGTTTATTATGTTAAACACCTGAAAAAGATCGAGATTCGACCGTTCAATGGATCGAATCCCTCTTTTAGTGGCTAAATTAAATTCCAACCATGTTTTCCTTGGTTTTTTATTTATTTTATTATGTTAATATTTATTTTATGTGATCAAGCATCAAAACATGATTTGTAGAATTATTTATATTTTTAATGATTTTTACAAGCATAAATTAGGTTTATTCATGCACTTTATTGATAATATGTGTTCTTGATTCCAATCATGCAGGAATGACATTATTTCAAATTCATTTTTCTGTCATTAAATTCTGATTTTTTTAGTGTTAAATCGTGCATGTGTCAGTGATTTTTTATAAAAAAAATTGAATTATTTTGAGTTTTGTAACTCTGCTAAAAAATCAAAAACCAAACTCTAATTCCGGTACCATGAAGGCATTGTACAGAATCAGGTACGGATTGTCAAAGCGATATCTCCCTCATCAAAGATCTGATCGATGATAAATAAAAATCAGTGAGTCAATTATGATGTCTAGTATATCCTGTAAAACTTTTAGATTTTTCTATAGTCCTTGTTATTTTTTCTCTATAAAAAATCATAACATGTTTCATAGTGGCCGTTATGTATGGTTTTGGCCCTAGTCCAACTTGCATAGATTGTATCTCCCTAACCAAAGATTCGATCATTGATCCATAAAAAATCATGGATTCAAAAGCATGTTTAGTTTTATTAGTGTGATTTATGTGATTTTTAAACATTGTTTGCTATTTTTAATTGAGTTAAAATCAGAACTGTCTTTTTTAGAGCCGTTACATGTTTGCCAGAATCAAGTGTATATTGTCAGAACGATATCTCCCTAATCAGAGATGATTTTTTCGATCTGTAAAAAAGAATATTTTTTTATCTGTCTAGTATCTCTCTGTAAAATGTTATAAATTTTCATGGTGGTTTGATATCCAATTTGGGTTTGACACTGTGATAGGTACGTGCCTGCAGGCAAAATTGCATATTTTTAGGTTTTATTTCATTTTCATATCAAAATAATACTAAAAACATATTTTTTTATTGTACTTTAATTTTAGGATTATCATAAGTGTCCATGTAGATTTTTGTGAATTTTGGAATTCATTTGATGCATTATTTGGTTAAATTATGAAAACAGGATGTCCACAGAGTCCCGATTCAACTGAAACACAGGCAAAAATTGATATTTTTATGATATTTCAATTTCTTTAGAAAAAGTTTTATATTTTTAGGGTTTGATCATATTTATAATCATGCTAGGGTGCTCCACACCCGATTTGGTGTTGATTTGAATTTGTTTGATCCCTGAATTAAAAGTTTTATAAAAATCTTTTTTGAAAACCCTAATTTCAAGGCCATAGTCTTGCTTTCAGGGGTATTTTGATCATTTTTCTAAAATTCTAAATTTCAAAGTTGTTTATTTTTATTATTTATTCAATTTTGTATCATCCTTTATTATATTTATTTTAGGAAAACATGGAAAAAGGTTTATATCTGGATAAATTCAGCAATTTCCAGATATTGTTGGATAAATCCAGAAAAGGTGACATATCTTCACTAACAAGTTTTCTAGTTTTGCAGAGACACTCAAGACTGTATTTTATTTA
Organism: Nuphar pumila; assembly: GCF_984573655.1. NCBI lineage: Eukaryota > Viridiplantae > Streptophyta > Magnoliopsida > Nymphaeales > Nymphaeaceae > Nuphar > Nuphar pumila. The sequence goes on along the minus strand of NC_143260.1, from coordinate 45,627,646 downwards.
TTTTTGTTTTCTTTATTTCAATTTATTATTGATGTAAATTATAAATATTGGAATAAGAACTTAATTTTCTGCTTAAAATAGGGTTGTATTGCATATAGTTTATTTTTTTCAATAATATCAATGTGTGATGCATATTACAAATTTATAATGGTCTACACAAATGTCATGTGCACTCGCTTCTAAGGAGTTAATAAACTCGATTGAGTTCATATTTGTGGTCATAGTCAGAATACAAACAATATCCAGATTTGTCATCTTCTTTTAAGCCACAAACAACCTACACTCTTAGGCTATCTTCAAAAACCATTGCATTTCAAAAAAATTCTAAATATTTCCCCCTTTTAGAATCAAATGAGATATATTCAATATGTATTCATGGCCATAGTCATGGATATATAAAGGATTTATTTCGTCTAAATTCTATAAGACACAAAAAATTCTTTTATCAAAGATTTTCCTCAAATTCTTCAGAAAATATTTTTGCAAATTGTATTCATTCATTCATCCAGGTTAGATTACATCATAGAAGGACTTTCTTAAAATCTCCAAAGTTTTCTTCAGAAATCGACTTTCTCAAAACATCAAGATTTCTTCATAAATCGATTTTCCTTTTTCTTCAAAATGCTTTCTCAATGTGATTCATGATTTTCAAAGTGTCATTTTTCCAAGTATTTTCAATCTTTGAAGCATACATCAAGTTTTCAATCTGCATCTTTCAAAATTTCATAGCATATGCCTGATTCTTTGTGCATTTAGGAATAAAACATCGATTTAGACAGATGAGTAAAGCAAAGAACATGATTGATCCTTGGTTCGATTACCCCTGGTTATGGCGCCAGGAACGGTTGAACCTCGTACCGACAAGCGAGTCTCATTCTTCAGAATTATCTTGTATTTTAAAATGGAGGCGAGTTATTTTCAAAATATATATTTTTTAAAAAAGGTCAGTTTGACTTGCAAAAGTAAAATTTTGCAATGATAATAGGCCTAAAAGCTATGTTGTTAAAGGCCAAGAGCATATATTGTATAAGTTAAAAAAATCTCTATATGAACTCAAGCAATCACCACACCACGTCAGTAGTACTTAAAGTTTCATAAGGCAATTACTATATTAGAATTTATGACAAATAGATTTGTTCACTATATTTATATTTGAAAAAATGAGAGCAAATTCTCTATTTTCTCACTATATGCAGATAACATTCTTTTGGTTGAAAACGATAATGATATGACTATCAAAACCAAGTCATGGTTAAATTCTCAATTCGAGATGAAAGACATGGAAAAAACATCATATATTCTTAAAATCAAAATCACTCGAGATAAAAATTCTAAACTTTTGAGTTTGAGCCAAGAATTGTATATTAATCATATACTTAAAAAGTTTAGAATGAGTAATTGCAAGTCTGTTAGAACACTTATGGTAAAAGGTGTAAAATTAAGCAAGAATGATTTTTCAGGTAAAGGACAAGAAAGGTTGAATGTCCCTTATGCACAAGTTGTTGAAAGCTTGATGTATGATATGCTATGCATGAGACCTGATATTAACTTTGTTGTTGGCATTGTTAGTTGCTACCAAAGTAATCTTGGTTGGTCTCACTGGCAAGCAGTGAAGAAAATATTTCAATATTTGAAAGAGACTAAGAACTTGCAATTGTGTTTTCAAGAGAATATCTTATAACTAACTGAATATTCGGATGTTAATTTTGCAGGCAGTAGAGATTATAGTAAATCAACTTCTTAATAAATTTTTCTCCTTTGAGGAGGTGTAATTTTTTGGTCATGCAAGAAATAAGGTTGTATAGCTCAACATACTCAAGAAGCTGAGTTTGATGCCTACAATGTTGTTGCTACATTTACCGTTTGAATAAACCGCTTCATTAATTATTTGAAGCAGGATATAACCAACGAGCCAGTATACATTTATTCTGATAATCAAGCAGCTATCACTCTCATGAACAGTGAAGCGAATAGCTTTAAAAGCAAAAATATAATGATAAAATATTATTATATTCAGGATAGGATTAAAAAGAAAAGAATGAAATTGCAGTCAGTTACTTATCTACTTTTGATATAATTGTGGATCCTTTAACAAAAGACATATCAAAATAATTGTTTTTGAAACATGTATCCTGAATGAGATTGAGATATATCTAAGACATCCAATTGGATGGTTAATAGTAAGTTACTTCATTGCTATATTTTTTATGCTAGCGTAAGTCGCCAGTAGTGAGAGAAAATTCCTGCATCAGCATTCAAATTGAATGGCCAAGTGAGAGATGTTAGATCCAGGTAGGTGGCCATGCACTCTCTCATGCATGAACCCATGCGTAAATGAGTGAGGTGGGCTCACTCCTTGATTTACGCATAGGATACCCTCCTTCTATTAATGTCATCAAATGCATTGTTTATCAAAAACATTCATTTTATAGGATCGTTTAAAAAAGGAGAATTGGTTTTACAATTGGAGAGATTTTCGGATGGATGGTGATCAGGCTGGGTAAGGACTACCCAAGGGAGGTGCTTTATCTACCAGCCTTCTGCACATTGCAGGATAAATAATATCATCAATCAATCCCCTTTAAAGAAGGCTGTGAGTAGCAAAACCAATAGTGATCTTCTTTTACTCTCTCAGCCTCTATATATGCACATTCAACATAAGATCCTAACATCATACAACTTCTACAATGAGATGAGTGGTGGGGAGTATAAAAATAAATTTTCAGGAAACATTCCTCCACCCTCCCAATGGAAGAATGTTTTTTTTATCAAAAAGTGCATTTTTCTAAAAAAAAACTCTCAATGAAAAAGTCTCTCTCGTTTAGAAAGGTCAAAAAATCCGTAAGAATTTTTCATTTTGCATCACTTTTCCTACATCTTTCTCGCTTCCAAACATACTCTCAGTTTTTCCGTGTTCATCTGATTTTTAGTTTTTATTACTGAAAATCATATAATGGAAAACTAGAAATCGAAAACGAAGAGCGTTTAAATTGGAGGTCTTGTGACGGGCAATTTATGAGTTGGTCTCCTTCGCTGGCTGGAATAGGTTGACCGTCCTTCTCACATCGTATCAGACGGGCGAGCGAAAAGTAAAAATGTCGAAACTTGAAACCCATTCAAACACAGACGAAGGCGAGTCGTGTGTGTTTCCTCCGGGTTCATTTGTTTGCGGTTTTAATCAAACATTCGGGGATAGGGTGAGCCCCATCCGACCCTGGCAAGCAACCCACAAACAACACGGACAGAGCTCATCAGATCAGGGGTACCCACGATTATCACCTTAATGCATGCCCTTCATCTCTTGAACGACTTCCAAGTTCCAACAATTATGGCTGGAAAGCATGTTTTAGAAGGGCTAAACAAAAACTTTAAAGAGCCATCAAGAATCCAAGATGTAGATGAACGGCATCTAGAGGTTTAAAAATGAACAGCTGAGAGCAAAGATGTTAAGCGATGGTTGTTGGAAGCCGTTCATCCAAGAAATGGATGGCATGCAGTGACCATGAAGGTATTTAAGGTACCCCTGACCTGACCTGATCTGATCTGTCTCTCTTTTTTGGCTTGGTCAAATTCATTGGCTATGGCAGCGTAGGTGAGGTGAGGCTCTCCAAAATGCACGTCATTTTTCAATCCGATTAGCTTTATCTTATTTTGATTGATGGCTCTTTGCGAACACGTCAAAATTTTTATTATTTGTCTGTCTGACACAATTCTGACTCCCAACCACCGATAAGAATATTGCAGATGAACATTAGACAGGTGGAGGTTTCAATAAAATACAATTTACCCGATCACGCGTTTGAAAATTGGGGTCGACATCACTTTCCTTCTTGTTTTCTTTTCTTTTTTTGGTCTCTCCACTTTTCCTTACTTTGCCGACCTCTTTATGAATGGAATTTAGTGCTCCTTCGTCCTTTCTTCTTTCTTTATTTTAAAGCAGGACTGAAAATAGCAGCAGGCAAAGAAACTTTTCTGTGGTGCGCTTTAGCTCCTGAAAAGAAAATGCTATTTTTTTATGGCGTTTCTCCATAGGTTCATTGGCCGTTTGCCCGTCAGTGAGACGTGGCCAAGTTCATGAACGTCTCTAAATTTATTTATTTTTTGACAAAGAAAAAAAAAACAGAACGAATGTCATGAAATCATAATATTTAATGGGAACGATGGGGTTCGAGAACTTGGTCATGTTTAGCACCTTGCCTATCATATCCTGGAAAGTTAACTAAGCATGCTCGGTTTCCACCTCTTAGATCTGTTGTCCTCAAGGACAGATGGTTTGAAGCTTTCTGAGGCTGAGGTGGTATTCCATGTGGTAAGCGGGGTCCTGTGCCAAGCTGAAGGCCCAGGTTTGAATCTCTGCCACATGGAGCTTAAGAGATATCTGATAGGGGTCTGCCTAACGCCAGCTTGCCAATCACAAAAAAAAAAAAAAAGCTTTCTGAGGCAGTTACCAAGGAAATATGATTACACAAGCACTTAGGTCGTCTAGATTGTAGATGATGCAGACAGATTTTGCGGAGATTTGGTGGGCCAAAGAAGAAGTGAAACAAGAAAGAAAAAAACAAATAGTGATTGGTTTTGAGGACTAGTTGCAGGACAACTCATAGATTTGGTCTAACCTGGATCCTGACCAAAATGGTCAATATTTTGGATCTAGATCTAGATCCTAGTCGCCTCTTTTGCCCTTAACCTTATTGGAGATGATACACTATAAGAAAAACGTTAATTAGCGACGAAAATTAGCGATGGATTATTTTCATCGCTAAAATTAAAATTTACTATGGATTTAGCGACAAAAATATTTTGTCTCATACTTCGTCGCTAATTAGTGATGAAAAAGTTCTGTGTCAAACTCCGTTGTAATGTAGCGACGGATTAGCAACATAAGTTTTTCGTCGCTAAGAAAGTCACTACTCAGCGACGAATTTTGAGACAGAATATTTTTGTCCCTAATCTGTCGCTATTTTTCGATATAAGCTCGTCTAAACTGCGATATTCTCTCTCCTCTCTCTCTGATTTTTCCCAAATCGAACCCTAACCCTCTCGTCTCTGCTGCCGGTCTCTGTCGATCCTCCTGTCTGAGCACTGCCGCCCCTTTTCTGGCAGCTCCACTGGTGCCTCCTCGTCGAGCGACCAACCCCATCTGGTCACCTCACTCCCCTCCTCCCTCTTGGTTTCTCTCCCTCTCAAGCCTCCTTAGTCATCGGAGCCCCCCGTATGCGCTCCCTCTCCTCGTTGAAGCCCCCCCATCCATGCTCCCTCTCATCGTCATCCGTGCTCCCTCTCCCTCAGGTGATCCATCTCTCCCCATGAGTTGTCTCCTTATTCTTTTTTTTTTGTTTTGGTCTGGCAGGGGTCACTCCTTTTCATGAGCCGCAGGGGCCTTTGGCCTCTGCGCCCCCTCTCCCTTTCGTCTTGGTCTGACAGGGACCATCGGCCCCTGCCTCCTCCTTTTCAAGAGTCGCAAGGGCCTTTGGCCCCTGCGCCCTCCACCTTTTTTTTTGTCTTGGTCCGACAGGGGCCTTTGCCCCCCCCCCCCCTGGCCCCTGCCTCCTTTTCAAGAGCCGCAGGGGCCTTTTGGCCCCTGGACCCACACCCACCCACTTTTTTTCTTGGTCGTATATAAATGTGCTTTGCAGGTGCGTAGCTGAGCTAATTGTGCAATGCTTAGTGCTAAGCATCACATGCGGCTAAAAATGAAATGCAAAAAGAAGTAAAAAAAATGCAAAGGCAATAGCATGCAAATCGGGTAAATACCCGTGGTGAGTAAGTGATGCAAGTGCATCACAAGTTATTTAATTTCTTGGATGCAACAATTTTTTGTTCACACACTCACTTAGTTGTGGATATCTAGGACTGCTTTAATGGAGTTTGGAAATCATACTGAGCATGATTTTAATGTATGAAAATAGAAGTGCTCTTATTTTTGGAGTTCGGATTTCATGCTAGTCATGGTAGTAGTTAGCGAGATATTGGAGTGTGTTTGCTGTAGGTACATGTTTGACATTATTTTGATATGATTGATTTGAATGTATTGCAATATTTGATGTAATTGTATCCATGCTTGCATGCAATTATTTTCAATTTGATTATGCCTTCCATGTGAAATTATATCATGAAAACATGTTTCAAATGAATGTATCATGTTATGAATGAGTTTGCACATGAAAATGAATGATAAGTTATCAATGCTTCAAATGAATGGTTTTACACATAAAAATATTAAGTTATTAATGCATGCATCATTGTTCTTGTGATTGAATGACATCATATATATATATATATATGTGTGTGTGTGTGTGTGTGATATATATCAAATCATTACATCTACCATGAATGCATAATAAAATTGATATTTTCTTCATCACAGCATTCTTATGATTCTCTTTTAACTGGTTAGGATAATATCTGTAATATCATAAGACAAAATGACTGCAAACTATGAATAGATGTATCGTATGATAGTTGTCAATAAAGTATCGCTTGAATATATGGATGGTGTTGACAATTTTATTGAATTTGCAATGGCAAGTGTCAGTACAGTGGATCTCATGGGTCAGATCAGGTGCCCTTGCACGATGTGTAACAACAATCGATTTGCAGAACCTCATGGCGTTAGACATCACCTATACAGGAAGGGTTTTATGAGTGATTATCAGAATTATATGCATCATGGTGAAGAATTTTAGAATAATTTTGATGCACGGGTGGATGTGGTGCACAATAATCCATATGTAGATTTGATAGTTGATGTTGCAGGACCAGAAATGGGTTCTTCTATGGGTCATAGTGATGTACTAACTTGGGTAGAGGAAGAAACAACAAACTATGCAGCTAGTAGATTTTATGATTTACTTAGAGATGTTGATGAGCCACTTTGGAATGGTTGCGAGAGTCAAATTATCTTTTTTGTAGTTCTTTAACTAATGAATTTAAAGTCCAAGTATAATTTGAGTAAATCATGTTTTGATCGTCTGTGCTCTATTTTGAAGAGTATGTTGCCCAAAGATGAGAAATTGCCACAAAATTTCTATCGTGCGAAGGTTATGGTCAACGCTTTAGGTATGGGGTATCAAAAGATAGATGCGTGTCTAAATCACTGCATGTTGTATTTCAAAGATCAAGAAAATAGCAGATCATATCCATCATGTGGGCATCATCGGTTCAAGCCGAAGATAAGGGGCAATGGTAGCATGAAGTCGAAAGAAGTGTCATACAAGTCACTCTGCTACTTTCCTTTCACTCCTAGATTGCAACGATTGTATATGTCTTCGAGGACAGCTACACACATGATATGGCTTATAAATAAAGTTTGACATGATGAAGACAAGATCACGCATCCTATTGACGCGGAAGCTTGAAAGCACTTTAATCAAACTCATCAGACATTCGCAATGGAAGTGAAAAATGTTAGGCTCAGTTTATGTACAAATGGATTAATCTATTTGGGGGTAGATCAACCCCATACTCGTGTTGGCTAGTATTTGTCACCCCATAGAACCTTCCTCCAAGCTTGTGTATGAAGCGTCAAAATCTTTTATTGTCTCTATTGATCCTTGGCCCGACGTCTCCGGGCCAAAATCTTGATGTATATTTAAGGTCATTGATTAATGAACTGAAAATATTGTTGGATGATGGTGTTCTCACGTATGATGCCCATAAAAAATAAAACTTTAATATGAAGGTTGTTGTTCTATGGACAATTAGTGACTTTCCTATATATGGTATGTTATCTGGTTGAAGCACACATGGGAGGTTGGCATGTTCATACTGCATGGAGGATACAAAATCTTTTAGATTGACGCATAGAAGAAAACCGTGTTGGTTTGATTGTCACCGTCGATTTCTACCCAGCGACCATCCATTCCGACGACAAAGAAATGTGTTCAAAGCAGGCACAACTAAAATAGAAGGTTCACCTACATAGTTGTCTGGCATAGCGATTTTAAGACGATTGTGATACTTTCTATATGGACTGACAGATGCCTGTAGTGCGAGGTCCTTCCTTGGATTTGCGAAGGATCATAATTGGACAAAGAAATCTATATTTTGGGAACTACCATATTGGCCGACCTTATTGATATGACATAATTTAGATATGATGCATGTGGAGAAAAATGTGTTTGATAATGTGTTCAATACGGTAATGAATGTCAAAATAAAAATGAAGGATAATCCGAAGGCCCGTATGAATTTAAAAGTAATATGTAAAAGATCAGAATTGAAACTCAAAGAGTATAATGGCAAAGTACTGAAACCAAAAGCAAGGTACGTGCTTAGACCAGATCAAGTAAAGCAGGTATGCCAGTGGTTAGACAATTGAGATTTTCAGATGGATACGTCTCTAACATTGCTCGAGCTGTGAAGATAGATGAGGAACAATTATATGGGTTGAAGAGCCATGATTGTCATGTTATCATGCAACGATTGATTTCCCTAGCATTCCATGATATGTTAAACAAACCTATATGGGGGGTATTATCCAAGTTGAGTCAATTTTTTAGAACATTATGTGCATCGAAAGTTGTAGTAACTGAGGTAAAGAATCTAGAGGATTTTGTCGTCACTACTATTTGTCAGTTAGAGAAGATATTTTTTCCAACATTTTTCGATGTTATAAAGCATCTGATCATACACTCGCCATATGAACTTAGGGTTGGTGGTCTTGTACAATATCGGTGGATGTACCCATTTGAAAGGTGATTTTTTTTTATATTTTTTTCTCTAATGCTATTGAAAATTTATTGTATTATGAGATGTATATTGTTGACAGATGCATGTTTGACCTAAAAAAAAAGGTTCAGAATAAAGCAAGAGTGGAGGGTTCAATTTGTGAGGTGTACACTTTAGAAGAGATTTCAAATTTCTCATTTATATACTTTGAGCTTCACATTTTAACATGTTACACTTGCCCACCTCGTAATTATGATGGAGAACAAGTTATTGTGGCTGACAAACTATCGAAATTTACACCACTTGGGAATGCCTTTGGCAGTTGCCGATCAAGACTCTTGGAAGATCGAGAGCAAGACGCAACACAAATCTATATCCTTTTTAATTGCTCAGAGATCGACCCCTACATCGAGTAAGTATACATAATATGTTACACTAAGTTCTCTATATACATGGTTCGGTAATATAATTATTTGTTAAGTACAGATGATTTGATCTAGAGTTGCGAAGACAATTTCCCCATCTCACTTATTCAGAATTACAAAAAAAAATGTGAAAATAAATTTGTGGCATGGTTGAAAGAGTTGGTAAGGACGATGACATGCATTCTTTCTGTGTAAACAACAATATGTTACTTAATTGGTCGTGTTTACAGTCATTGTTTATGCTTGTAGGTCCATAATGGTGATGTTAATGACCAAGAAATATGTGGTTTACAAAATGGTCTAACCAAAGTTGTGCAATGTTACAACGGATACATCGTAAATGGTTATTGATTTCATATAAAAGACTACGGTGTAAACAAGTCAATGATGAATAATGGCGTATATATCAAGGGTAGCAGTTACGGTGAAAATGAACTTGACTACTACGATGTTATAAAAGAAATAATGAAATTGACTTACTTAGGCATAAATAACATGGTAACTTTATTCAAGTGTCATTGGTTTGATCCTACAGCAACAAGAGTCGACAAAGCCTCAAGCATTGTGGAGGTAAATCATAAATCAAGGTTTAGAACATATGAACCATTCATATTAGCATCACAAGCTTAACAAGTTTACTATACTTCATATCTGAATACAAGAAAGTCAGATAGAAATGAATGGTAGGCAGTTTGCAAGGTGAAGTTTAAACTATACCCTGAGTATGATCAGTTACAAGAAGACAAGATCGTTGAAGAGGGTGATTACTATAAATCAGATTGATATGTATGATTTCTCTTATGATCACGATGTCACACATGGTCTGCATGTCACATCTTCATTGTCCGATGGCACATGTATGAAAGAATGTGATTCAAATGATATACTAAGTAGATGGACGCCAAATGAAGAAAAGGACGAAGAGGAGGAGGAGGAACAAGAAGAATATGAAAGTCAAACAAGTGATGATGAAGCATACTCGAGCTAGTGAAATACATTTTGTAATACATACCTTATGTTTGATGTGAATGATTTAAATGATTTGAATGTATTAAAATATATTACAATGATTTGAATGTATTGCAATGTTCGATGTGAATGATTTGAATGTATTGTAATGTTTGATGTGAATGATTTGCAATGTATTACAATGATTTGATGTGAATGATTTGAATGTATTACAATGATTTGAATGTATTGCATGAAGTTATTTTTTATTTGGTTATGTATTTATGAAGATATAGAGTTGTGTAACTGATCCAAATAAAATTTTTATTTATTAGGATATGGTTCGTGGAGGTCACAGTGGTTGAGCACCCAGTGGTAGCCAGTCTCATCCTTCATCTTCACGGGCTGCTTCGATAGGTATATTATTTAACTAATTGTATACTTGATTAGCTTAAATGTGCATTGTGTGAATTTCTAACTCAATTTTCTATAAGTTATGTTTTACTTGCACATGATCCGTCAACACCATCTATTCATACACGTGACAAGACAACGTCGGATACAGGGTCTTCTCAGTCTGACACACGATGACTCATTCAAATAGTGTATATCGATAGTCGATGTGATCATCGCAAAATTTTTCCTCTCTTGTGGTTTCTCTCTCTTCCTTCTCTTTTTCTTTTCTAACCTCTATTTTCCTCCTTTTTGAAGGGAGAAAAATAAAAGAGAGAAAAGAAGAGAAAAGAGAAAAGAAAAGAAGAGAGAAAAAAAATTTCTTTTGCGGGGTCTCACTTGACCTTGATTTGAAAATATTTAGCAAATAACTCGCCTCCGTTTTGAAATATATTGCGGGAAAATGGAGAGACGGGATTCACTCGTCGGTACGAGGTTTGACCATTCCTGACGCCTTTACTAGGGGTAATCGAACCAAGGATCGAATTTATGCTTTTTGCTTTGCCTAAATATTATCTAAGAATTTATCATAAGTCTAAATGCACAAAAAATCATGCTTGTGCAATACCATGATGTATGCTCTTTTGAAAGATGTTTTGAAAATTTCCAAGTGTTCTGAGATGAATTTGATAATGGAGTAAAGAAATGGTAGAATCTAACTTTAGAACTTGAGATAGATTTTTGAAGTTCTAAGTCTTTTGGAATGATCAAAGTTGAAAAATAAATCTTTGAATTTGAAAATAATGATCGGAAGATGAGTGAAAAAGGAAATGAGGCTTCAAAGTCAGTAATGGACTTTGAAGTTGAATTTGAATTTTAAACTTGGATTTAGGAAAGGAAATAAATACTTGAAATGGAATTGAATTTCAGATTTTGAAGTTTGAAATCAGGATGGATCTGAGAAATCCAAATGGTATTTAAAAATAGAAATGAATTTAGGAAGTTCAGATGAGATCTGAAGATGAAATTTGGTTTTGAAATCTATAATTGGGAATGGAATTGGATTTTGAATCCTAAAATGGGTCCTGGATCTTAAATGGATTTAGATCTGAAGTCTGAGATCCAAGGTGAAGTTGGATTCTGGATCCTAAAATAGAATTGGATCTGAAGTCTGAGATCCAAAAGTGGAAGTTGAATTCTAGATCCTAAAGGAGATTTTGGATCTGAAATCTGAGATCCGAAATGAAACTGGATTCTGGATCCTAAATGGATTGTGGATCTGAAGCATGAGATCCAAAAAGTGAAGATTGTACATGGAAATCTGGATCCAAGTTGAGGTTAAGATCTATTGGATTTGGATTCTGAAAGTCTAAATGGGACTTTTGAAGATGGATCTGGATTTTGAAAACCCAGATTTAAATTTAAAACTTAGAAAAAAGACTTGAATTTGGAATCAATCTCAAAACTTGGATTTTGAAGATGAGAAGATAAACTTGATTTTGAATTTTGAAATCAGAAGATGAATCAGAGGTTTCAAAGTTAATTTGACCTTTGAAAATGGAATTTTGAGATATTGAATTTGAATTTTGAATTTAAATTTGAATCTCGACAATGAATTTGGAATTTGATTTGAAAATTAAATTTTGAGTATACAAATGAATTTCAAAGTCAAATTGGACTTTGAATTTAAAGTTTGAATTGGGAATCAGAAGATGAATCAGGAATTTCAAAGTTAAATTGAACTTTGAAATTTGATTTGAATTAGAATTTGATTTTTGGATACACAAATGAATTTCAAAATCAAATTGGACTTCAAATTTAAAATTAGAATCTGAAAATGATTTTTGAATTTACAAGAGTTGAAAAAAAAAACTGATTTAAGAAATGAAGAAGATATTTGAAGGAAATCACTTGGATTTATGAAAAAGAATTTTGAAAATATGATGCAATTCTATCCTAAATGATGAATGAATTTAAAGAATTTTGAAATTGGATTTTGAAAAGCTATTTCATTCTTTAAATGAATTAAAACAAGATTGAAGATATAATACATCCCTGACTATGGTCATTGAACATATTATATAATAATCTATATTTAAATTCAAGTGAAGAATAAAATACATTTTTGGTGCTTTTATAGAGTTTAAAATGAAATTAATTCTCAATATACCCTGACTATGGTCATTGGTATATATATTGAATTAATTTTAAATAAAACTCTAATAAAAGAGGAAATATTTGAAAATATGATGATTTTTGAAGAGGGTCCAGTGTGGATCCAGTGTTATTTTATAAAAGATAAAAATCCTAAATTTTGTTTACATCCTGACTATGGCCATTGATGTAAATCATCAACTTAGGATTTAATTACATCTTACGAAATGGTGCACGTGTTATTCGTGTTTCACCATTGTGAGATTTTGGAGAATGAAGGGGAAAAGCATGAAAACAAGTAATTTATGATTTTTACAATGCTCATTCATTCTGACCTATGCTTAAAAAGATAAAATTCTCTTAAACATCTAACTATTACAACCTTAAACCTAGAAATTGAGATGATAAAATCCTAATCTAAGGGGGAAATCAACATTTTCCAGAGATTCCTGCAAAAACAGAGTTAGTCTGAAAAGAGAATTGCATATATCACATTGATTTAAAAGATATATATGGTGAGATATTCATATGCTATGATATTTAGGATCTAAGGTGTGGAAAGATGAAGAGTGATATATAACTATGTATATATATATATATATATATATATATATATATATATATATATATATATATATATATATATATATATATATATATATATATATATATATATATATGTGTGTGTGTGTGTGTGTGTGTGTGTGTGTGTGTGTGTGTGTGTGTATACATGATATATAGGTGAAGTTGTGCCTGCATAACAATGCATATTGCTGATATGAAGGATGTTTTGTTGTGCAGCAGTGATAATGAGGAAGGGGTGTTTGTTTGCCAAGTGAAGGCAACATGGGCGTTGAGATAGCAAGATGCAATGAAAACAGTAAAATGAGGTGTGGGAGATGGAGATAGGTATAAAATGTGGAGGATATAGTAGTTAGTATGTTGTGTGATAGTGAATATAGCAGTGAAAGACTAAAATGGCTGGATGCTATATGATTGCCGGGGAGGTATCATGATGGTGAAGATGCATTCTGCAGTAGATAAGAAGTGATAGCTAGATGCTGAAGGAAATGGAGATATTGTGTACAATGTTATGTGTAGGAAGGGATGGATGTGTTGTATAGTGGTACACAAATGGGTGAAAGAGGTATGCAGTGCTGTATATGGGAGATGCTATGACAGATGGGCTGAAATATTATTGAGTGAAATGTGTTGGGAGTGAGAGTGTACAACAGTGAGGCAGAAGGTGTGAGATATACTGGGTATTGATGTGATATAGCATGTGTTGGTGAGTGTGGCATCAACTCCAATGGAGCAGGTGATTTATGCTTTGCATCATCCCTGCAACTTTCTTCTTTGTCGCATATCATAGACGGAATTTTCTCAAGCATGCCTTTGTTGCTCCACTCAAGCTATGGTCTTCATTAGCAACATTATCTATGACTCTGCAAGGCCGAAGCTTGCGCCTGCTTCCATTCTTCCACACTAAAGGTGAGCGGTTTTCATTAAGTTGGTGCATTGTGATGCTATCATTCAATGCCTCAACAAGTTGTATCACATTCACTGCTTTTTTTTTTCTAAGATTTGCTTCCTGGTAATACACCCATCTTGTCCTCCATTTTGTTTATGACAGCATCCATTGACATTAACAAGATTACCTATTCCCTGGTATCTATAACTAAACTTAGACAAAGATAAATCAGAATACTATGATTTCTTTTCCTGGTTCATAGGCTGCCTACAACCAGCGCCGCCCTTAGAGTACAACAACTGTAAACAGCTTTTACTTTTATCCTGTGACCCAATAATAATTTTACTGACAATAGCTTCCTTGTGTTCCCCTAGATTGGCTTTTCCAAATGGAGGTAGCATGCTGTAATTCTTGAGTGATGTCAATAGTGTGTGCTTGATTTCTCCAGAACCTATACAACTGGTCGTGGGCTCAATGCCAATGACAGAAGTAACAGGGGATGCTAACCCTTCAGCACTTACAACTTCGGTATATGTGCATAAGCGATGTAACTCCGGGTCATTCATAATACTGTTATCGGGCCCCAAGCTTTTCATCTTTTACACTTCCAAATCCTGCAGTCTGGAGGCTATATCTAAGTTTGCATTCTCATCAGGAATGTTGCATTCTACTACAGAACAGAGGGGATCATCCAGTGAAAAGCTAGGACTTGCAAGCACTTGAGAAGCAATGTTTCTGACACTATTGCTGCTATCAAGAGTTTCCACAAGAATACTGGATGCACATGATGTATTCCCTTCATGTCCGAATGCACCCTTACACCCTTCAGGTTTGTATGCAGCAGAAATTTCATCTAAAACTGCAACAGACTCTAGTAAGAAGTTGGTCTCTTCAACAAAGAAATTTGATCTTCCTCTTGTGCGACAATGTCCCTCATGAATTGCTAATTTGACATCCTGGCCCAAAAAAATCATCATGCCAATGACTGCCAGATGGTTATGTTGCTCCTGCCTTATTTTGAGATGATTTTGTTGATCCTGCCTTTTTCTCAACTTCAGATTCCACATCTCCCAAATCCTGAATCCAAGATGGTGTGGCTATATTTGTTTGGGTGGGGTTGTAGATGGGTATGTGTAGAGAATAGGCAGGATACAGGTAACAATGGGAAAATGATTTTGAGACTATACAGTGAATGTTGATGAAAGTAGGATTACTGTTGGACTGAGGTAGGGTGCAATTGCAGCAGCATGGTGAAAATGGAGTAATAATTTAATAGGTGCAAAAATGATAGTGATGCAGGGGATATGAAGAATAATCGAGTTTGCAGGAAAAGAATTGCAAGGACATGGTGTGGATGGGATATGCTGTGAAGGAATTTGAAGTGCACAGTGGGATGAAGATTTATGTCTATTCCTGGTAGATAATGTGCCCAAGAGATCTGACACGTTTTGTCAAAAAAAAAAAAAGGAAAAAAAAATTATTTGTAAAGAAGTTCCAGCTAAGCTTTCTATTACAGATTAGTTAATGCAGAAGATGATTCTAATGAGCAGACTGAAGAATGCAGCGGATCATGATGCAATAAATCAAATATTAACAGCACAGTGCCAATATGTACATAACGTGACAATGCAACAATGCTAAAATAACGGTGCTATAAAAAACCATGGCTAATCTAATGCTAGAGTGTAAATACCACACTTAGGTAGATGTTATGTTTATGCAGATTTCTCACACGAATGCATTTGTTTCTATGTAATCAAAGCCACTGGCTGTTGAAACATAAGCACCACATAATAATTTCCATCATACAACACTCAATACTCACAGGCTTGATAAAACTAATTCCTAAAGGCAGAGATAAAGCAAAATTCAAAAAAAGTGAAGAAACTAAAAATGTAAGGGGTTGAACTGTTCGGAAGAGAAGATGGTGGCATAGATTAATACAACATCTCATTATCAAAAGGTTGAGTCATACCTGTACACTTGGCATGTTCACTGGCAGAATCGATGTGTTGCAAAACCTATCAAAGGACACGTTAAGCACATATTCTTTGTATTTTCAAGCTGTTATCAAGGATAACCAGAAACTTAGAACATCCTTTGAGCACATGATTGATAATGTTATCAATGATATCTTAAACTGAATTCTCAGAAGGTTTAAAAGGCCAATCTGTATGATTGGGTCAATAGAAGCAATTATACCTAGAGCAGTCACAATACTGCTGAGATGGGATCCTTGTAATGCTTCATGAAGGTACCATGAATTCATGGATTTTGACAGAAAGAATGAGTTTACTTTGAGGACCAATTTAGGGATAAATACCCCCACGATAAATAAAAAAGGGGAATCAGATGAGCCATCTGTTTGAGCTATGGCAAATAACTCTAAGTCATGGTTAAGTTAATTAATGGCCTCTTGAAATTTGAACAGGACAGACGTTGGGGGGGGGATATATCATCTAATGAAATGATGATCATACCGAAATGATACAGGGATGGACTGACTTGAAGGGGCTTCACGATGAACCAACATTTTGCTGTGGGATCAAATTCAAATCCGATTCACGGTGAACCTGATCTTTAGTTGACTACCATTCTGTGTAGTATTTCACCGTGGAGGATCTTGGTCTTTAGTGCAGACCCTGTAATGACCTTAAAATAAGGTACATGTCAGCTCTTATTTCCACCATGAAAATCCCCAAAGATAAGATCGTGATGCCCTGTTGCATGTCTTACAAGGTCTGGCAAGGCAACGATTCAGCAATGGTATATTTCACTATAACAAAGGATCAATGAGCTCTCGCTGGTGAAGTTGTTCTGTTGTGGAATCACGCAAGACACAACCAATTTCCAAAATGTAAAACACACCGATGAAGATAGAAAATCAAATAACCAGGGGGAATGACCATGACGCAAACGATTAATCTGGTTTTTATAGGAAAATCAGAGTATGCATGGGTAATAAAAAAAAGATAGTCTATTGAATCTAAAAGAAGAAGGAAAGATGCAGATCATGGTAGAATAGAAGAATAATGTTAGAATACATATAAATCCTTACATAAACTCAGGAAATCTAATAAAATAAATTGCAGAGCAAAAGAAAACGAATTTCGGAATTAGGAAATTCCTTTTTGTTGTTGCACAAGAAGGACTGATTGTGCTGTAAGCAACCCAATCGCAACTCGATGGTGCATTTTAATGGGGGAAAACAGAAAATAAAACAGAGAAAAATAAATGAAAATAATAAAATAAATACAGAGATGAAAGTGAAATTTAGATGGATCGACGATGCCATTGCGAGGCATCGTCGATCATCAACATATAAGGAAAGGGATTTAGTCAGAAATCTAAGATCTACAGAAAAAATGCAGATTAAGAATGGCATAGAGAAATTGAAAACAAAAGAAGTCTGATTCTGAATATACGTTAAACTTCGAAGAAGTCTATAAAAGAAGAAAAAGAAAGAAAGGATTCCTTACCTGAGTTGTGCAGAGATCCTGAAGGAGGAAATTCTCCTTTTCTTCTCTTGTGGAGCTCCCTTCAGGAGGAGGGGTGAAGAGCGGATGTTCGATTGGAGGCCGGTGGATCAAAGAAGTTGAAGAAGGGGGAAAGGGTGGAAACAGATCCTCTCTCCCTCCTGCGTGCTCCCCTTTTAAAGAACAAAGGGAGGCTTCGAGAGAGAAGTTTGGTTGGCGATCCAGGGTGGAGAGAGACCCCAGAGAGATTTGTTGAAGATCAATGGCGGAAAACGAGAGGGAAAAATGCACGGGAGCAAGCCGTTCACCCTTTCCCTATTTTCCAAAAAGAGGGTTCCTTTTTTAAAGATTCGTAAAATGGTTCAAGATGAGGTTTTGGGCAAAATCTTCAAAAACCACTTATTTTTCTCATAGTTTTTCCGATTTTTTTTGTTTTTTGCGTTATTTTTCTATTTTTTGGTATTTTTGGAACAAAAATCTAAGATTTTACAGGAAAACAAAGATTAAACACTTTTTTTTGTATTTTTTTGAGAAATATTTACAAAAGTGTTTTTCCGAGAATTTCAAACCATTTTGGGGAAATTTCTTCAGAAGAATGGGTTTGGACCCGAGTTTTGAGAAAATGTTTGAGTTTTTGAAACTCGAATCGAGAAATACAACGTGATGGATCCAAACAGATGTCAGATGGACTGTCTGAGCTATTTAAAAACTATTTTTGGTATTTTCTGTAATTTTAATTTAAAAGTTGGACAACGAGACTCAGATTTGGATTTAGACAATGAATCCAGATCCGAAATCAAGTCAGACATATAAAATGAATTTAATTTCAGTAAAACTTGAGAAATGAACTGAAATTTAGATTTAAAAGTGGCTTAATTGCTCAGAAAATGATAACAGGGGCAAAAAGGGAATATTTAAAAGATTTTGAAAAATTTGGGGTGTTTATAGTCGACCGTAAGTATTTCATTGTCACTTGTTCAATACTTATCTTATAAATAGTATATATCGGCAGTCGATTGTTAATGTGTATCAATTCATGTGCAGTGCGAGGTTCGAGCCATAAGAAGTAGTACGAGAAATTAGAAAGTCACTACTGCAGCATCTTCCAGAACTGGTCACTCAATGAAAAGAGTACCTGAAGGAAGTGTTGGATAGATTATTGTCCCCATTCATGGTATGCAATCATTTACCATAACTAATGTATTTCATATTTAATTTTTTGTTATAGTCATGTGTGCTAACTTTCTGAAAGTATTTGTAGGCTTCGCATCACTTCACGTCTGTGAACGAGAAGAAGGATGCTAGGGTAGTGTGGCAGAAAGTGACTGCTAATCAATTTGCTGACATGCTGCATAATATGAAGACTGCAGCAATAAAAGCAGCTGGTGGGATAGATGATCCACTGCACTGGAAGGGTCATGACCCTTCGACTATTAGGAGAGATTATTGGGAGGAAATGTGCGACAAGTAGGCGAGCAATGAATTTCAAAATCGCTCAGGCTGCACAAAATCGAGCGAAGATGCTCATCTACACACAGGTGGATCTAGGACTTTTGGGAGCCACCAGAAGAAAATTGTAACTTACTAATATATATTATCAAATTTATAAGTATTTTTGCATACTTTTTAATTATTTTTTATTATTATTTAACCTTGCAGAAAGCATAAAAAAGAGGCATTGTGCCTTACAAGGATGTGTTTGTTGAAACACATAAACGTAAGAGCACGAGAGAGTTTGTATCAGAGAAGGCGAGAGCGATATCGGTATGTATTTATTGTATTAATAAACATTGTAATATACAAGTTACTATGAATTACATTATCATAAACATTGTAATTCTTAATTATTAATTTATATTGTAATCATTACTTTGTATGAGTCATACGAGTAGCAGATGGTAGAGCGATATGACGATGACTCCACTCAGCATCCGCCTTTTGATCCTGCAGCATGGGTGACTGCAACCGGTGAACCCAAAAAGGGTCATGTGTTCAGGTTTGAGAGTAACATTATGTGAACACCCCAAATTTTTTAAAATGATGTAAATATTCCCTTTTTTTTTCTTGATTCCGTTTTCTGAGTAATTGAGTCACTTTTAAATCTAAATTCCATTTTATTTTACTGAAATTAAATTTATTTTATATATCTGACTCAATTTCGGATCTGAATCCATTGTCAAAATCCAAATTTGAGCTTCGTTATCCAATTTTAAATCAAATTCTCAAAATTACCAAAACAACTTTTTGAAAGGCTCAAACAGTTCGTCTGTTATCCGTTTGGATCCATCGCGTTGTATTCCTCGATTTGAGGTTTAAAACTCGAACATTTTCTTAAAACCTGAATCCAAACCCATTTTTTTAAGAAATTTCCCCCAAATAACTCCAATTTCTCAGAAAACCCTTCTTTTTGTAAATATTTCTCAAAAATCACAAAAAAGTTTTTAAAATCCCTTATTTTCCCTAGTTTCATAGTTTTATTCAAAAACACCCAAAAAAATGTAGAAAATGCCAAAGAAAACAAAAAAAAAATCAATCAAACAAAAAAAATGCAAGAAAAACAAACTTGTTTTGTTAAAACCCTCTCTTGAAAACCCTTTTATGATTTTTTTTTAGGGGAGCCCCTTCTTTGAAATTTGAGGAAAGTTGCAACGGCCACCTCCCGTTCGCATCCTCTATCGCCCTCTCTCCCACTCGATGGCCCTCCATCTCCAATGATCCCCCGTTCCTGAAGCTTCTTCCTCCTCTATAAAAAGAGGAACGAAGGAAATCCATTCCATCCAGCTTCACCCCTCCATCCTTCTACGCATGTGATTTTTTTAACCTCCTTCTCAGCCTTCTCCCTCTTCACTCTTCCTGAAAGGAAAACTCCACTCTGAAGTTTTAAGCAATCCAAAGGAGATCGATCTCCCCTGCAATCGAAGGTAAGCGATCACTTCCATCCTCCCTCGACTTCTTGTAAAAATTTCTTTCTCATTTCCTTACATTTCTCGTTGTTTGTGATACCCCATTCCAACTTCTTCCCGTTTTGTTTTGTTTGTCTTTGTATTGTTCCTGATGTTGATAATTTTCTTGTTCGTGGCCTCATTAGAGCACCTACATAGTGTTGATTTTGCCTGTAGCAAACATCAACCTGTGTAAACGTGCTAACATCAAAAGGGAACGATCAGGTTCCAATAAAACTTTGTTTTAATCTTTTGATCTCTCAGTCTTTTGAAGCTCTTTTGTGGTTGTTATAGGGTTCTGTTGGTATGCGTCATAACATTTGTTTCAGTTCTCTTTGATCTGATAATATGCATCTATGATTTAATAATGGTGTTTCCCATTGTGGATCCTTCATACCAAGAGAAATGCCCTACGTCCATAGTGTTTTCCTCTGTTAAGAAGTCGGTGGCGTCCTGCCAAGATTCACTTGGATTGGCCTCATGACACTCTTTTAATTTGTTATTTTCTAACATTTGTTTATGTCAAATTGATATTTCCTAGCCCTCATGTCATTTCTTCCCATTTTTCTGTTGTTTGCATTATTTATGTAATTTGCTTTGCTTCTGCTACCTCTGTTACGATTTCGTCTGGAGCTACAAAACCCGACAAGATATACCTCGGATGATCATGCCTATGGGCACCAGGTTCATCACACTGGTACTAATGAGGATGCTGGCTAAATTGCTACCAACTTGCCATCTGATCGAAGGATTTTTATCACAATTTGGCTTTAAAAGGGTGAGCCGCATCCACCACTTGGCAGACATCAGCTTGTGGTGAAAGTTGTAACTAAAGGTGATGGTTCATCGTCACCATTAGGATAAAATGGCTGCTACAATGGAGATTAGGGAGTCCATGAAGTGAAAATTCATTTAGATCAATCTAGTTCCACTACAGACGGGATTTGACACCACTCCTGATCGCTTGAATGTTCCTTCATACCATCGTGCTCTGTGATACTTATCTCTTCCTGTAAAGTTCTCATGACAGCCATGGACTGTTATAACTGCATTCTTGAATCTCTGCACTTTAAACACGAAAGGAAGGTTGTTCACCAGAGAAAATTGTCTGATCATTCCTTCGTATTCGGAGCTGCAGTAAGGCCTCCTGTCAATATGCTCTGATTTCTCTTCCCAGCAGGTTAGTGATCTCACTCTTTAATATTCAGATTATGTAACTGTTATACACAGGTTTTTGAATTTATTTCCATGTGATTAAGCATGCATACCATTTCATCCAAGCACCATTTATATAACCACGACATGCACGCCATTTCGTTTCCTGAATCCATATTAGCATTTCCCAACATTTCATTTACACCTTCTACACAGCATGTTCATCTGTTAGCATCCATCCTCTAGTGTTTACATGGCATCTTATGCTTCATATATTTCCCATCGCACTCGCATTTTCACCCTCCACAGCCCTGAATACCATTCACTGCCACTGGTAACACCCATCCCATTAGCTCTTTCAACATCAGAGCCCCTTCCACCACACCTCCTTCACAAGCATCTTATGTGCTTCCTTTTTTTTTTAGTATCTGCAAAAGCCATGTTAAGATAGTCATTGGCATGAGTAATTCCAAGTAATGTTGAAGGTCATAATCTAACATTCAGATATCCTGGCTTGGAAGAGCTAAAGACAAGTTGAAATGACTCAAAATTTGGTGAAGTCGAAAGGAAAACCTTGGTGGTAGCTTGGTCGAATGAAGTGGAGGTATCCATATAGGCGCATGTCATCCCAAATGCTCTCAATTTGGTCTACCTAATTATGCTCTCCTGGTAATAGTGGTTCAAGGATGGAAATATGTGCCCCTGCAGAAAAATTTAAGTCATAGGGTATAAACAAACAACACTTATTTTCCCCCACACCATCTCTATACATTCACCACCTGTAACGCCCCTAAATTTTAACCCATATTTTTTAGGATTTTTTTTAAGCGAAAACAACTAATGATTCCAGGGTTAAGCATTTCAGAACGATACAGGAAGGTAAAAGCAAACCACACCATTTATTTTAATAATAATAGAATCCAGCATCAGAGTTTATCCCATTAGGAGTCTCAAGACAAAAAATTCAATCTGAAAGAAAGTAGGACCGCCAGGGAACAAGTAGATCAAGTCTTGGTCAGCGCCTCATCCCGCTTCGCTCATAGAACTACTCTGTGCCTGAAAATGATAAAAATTATAGGAATTAGACTACCACGTCTAAGTAGGAAAAACTGTAATTTTTCTTGCAAGTAGATCATGTGTCAAGTATGTGATGTGGGTGTCGTGTGTGATTTTCATCCTATACGTAAGCACATAAAGAAGTCGATGCAATAGCAATAACAGACATATATCTAAGTAGAGAAGTAGATTTTGCAACAATTATAATTAAGCAAGTAAAGCATTTTATGCAACTACAACAATTAAGCAAGTAAGGTATTAAGCAATTAAAGCATATTTTGTAACAGCACTAACAGGAACATGCATAACATCTATGTAACATCCATAATATGTATTCAATTATCTCATATCTGCACTTTTTTAGAATGTCGTTTCATCACAAGCACCGAATATAAAGCATGCTGAAAGAATATGCAAATGTCTCTTTAATGACTCCATCAGAGTGATACCTAACTGTTCTAATTGATGTTTATTTTTTTCTTATCCCGCTGGTACACACGGGTCGAGGCAACCATCACAGAAGAGAATGTTTAGGGGTATATTATTCAAGTTGTTTCATTAACCCGAACATTCTAACTGTGACTGAAATCCCAAGGGAGCGGTCAGTGACCGAGAGAAACTCCCAAAGGCCAAAAACCAAAACAGGATGCATCCCTAACTTCTGCAGAAGAACAAAGAGCTACCACCTAGGACATATTGGTAGTCCGGATCCCCCAACTCCGAGGACTGGGACCAACGAGTCGCTTTACGCTCGAAACAGTAAAACACATGTCCCCAAAGTTTTGTACCACCTACCCTCTCCAAGGTAAGCCCGAAACTGAGTGAGTTGGTTTAATTATTTAATTTTTTTTTCTCGAAGTACAAGGCATTTCTCAACTTCCTTCTACTGTCTTAGCATTAGATCCCAACCTTGGTCATTTTACCAAGGTGTGTAAACCATCCAAATTCCTTTCTATATTAATTGCATAAACCCACACAGAGTGCTCCAGTGCCTTTAAACCAGTCAAGCACACAAGCCCCGGTGCCTTTAAACCAGTCAGGCTAAAGGAATTAAATTTAAGTTTCTCTTTAGTGTTATGATCATTATCCAGAATACTTCGGTACCTTTAAGCCGTCAAGCATCAAGTAACTGTATCAGGCATTCCACCCATATTACCCATTAGGCAAGGTTTTCCAATGTAATACCCTACTAAGTTAAACTATCTTTTATATGCTATAGCATATTAAATAACAATATTAACAACATATTGCAATATCAACCGAACAAGACATACCAGAGAATGTATCTCCAACATCACTAAGAAGCACATGATTGAATCCAATTTATTCTGAAAACACAATGAATTTCACTCAAACAAATCACAACCAACACACTATGAGAAAGAAGCTTATGAGACTGTAACATATTTAATTTCCCACAACATCATGCATACAATTGTATAAGCTTATACATGATTTCAAGTACTCAGATCTGATCACAACTAACAAAATAATAGAAAAATTCAGACTTAACAACAATCCCCAAAATAACGTATTACTCTAGTATTAAACCGTCAAAATAACATGACATCTCTAGACTGTCATACACTTAGAGATTTTCTATTTTAACAAAAACACACGTTCCTGATTTACTGTTTTAATATGTCAATCACGCAAACTCGCAATTTACTGTTTTAAACATATTACAAATTTTGATCAGCCGTTTCAACCCTGAAAACCGGCAAACCAGATTTTTTTTTCTTGAAAGCCATGCAACATAATCGCATAACCACAATTTGTTTGAATCTGGTTTTACTATCTAACTATTCACAAGTATATTGGTAAACATCACAGAACCATAAGTTGTGTGGATCCGCTGCAACTTTGCACAATATCAAATAATAATTGTGACTTCTACCATAGATTATGAATGTTGAACATTTATTCCAATCACCCGGTTGATCAATGTAATCAGGAAGCATGCATATACAGGAATGAAACATGAATCATTCCACAGTGATTTTATCACAGTTCCCAATACCAACTATTCAGGAAGAACCCAAATCCATTGTCTATCGAACACCCTAAGGGTTCGGACCCTGACCATTTGTATGATTACCAGGAAATTCCTTAAGTATATCTACTTTAATGATACCCAAATGTATAAGATCATCAATGTACACATGTAATCAGAGGAATTCAATTTTGATAAAAATGAATAAAGTCTGATAACAGGTAGTTAAAAGCATAGGTATTCAGACTTAATAGCAATTAATAACAGCATATGAATAGAGAAATGACCGGAAAGCTAATCTGGTAACAGGTTAGACGTTACTAATTTACACAAATTCAATTAAGCATCACAGGAGTTTGATAAACATTGCTATGTAATCTTAAATGAACCAGACTCAATGAATCGGCTAACCTGTTACAAAGCAAATTACTATTATAAAAAAAAATTCTATTATTTATGCACCCCTTCACGTCTTAACAACTTATGTATTAAAATAGTAACTGACATAACTAAGAATTCATAAAATGCATTACAGTGTACAACCAAGAGTCGAACCCCCACCCAAATCGATTGGATTTGAGACTTTTGGGTTAAGGTTCGACAAGAACCCCCCAAAATATGAGGTTGCAGCCGCCCGGAACCCATTTACGTTCCAAATTTCGTATCTAATACTTGGTCCCCCTTTTTGTATATCTTTTTTTTTCATAGCAGTGGAAACCCCCAAATCAAAGATTTGGGGTTTTCGGCGTGGGATTTACTGAAACATCATCGATTATATTAAAAAAATAAATGATAAATATTATCGCTATTAACTTTGATATATCTAACGATAAATATCATCGATAAAAGTCTTTTTTTTTTTAAATTATATTTTTACTGGCACATTTTTTTTGTATAGAATCATGCAAATTGGTATAGAATTTTCACATAGTTTGATGAAAATACACTCAATTAAAAAAAATTGCATAAAATCATGCAAATTTGCATATAACTTCCACATAGTTTGATAAAAATTCACACAATTCAAAGAAAAATCGCATGAAATCATATAAATTTGCATAAAACTTCAGCATAGTTTGATAAAAATTTGCTCAATTAAAAAAAAATCGCATAAAATCATGCAAATTTGCATACAACTTTCATATAGGTTGATGAAAATTGACGCAATTAAAAAAAATTACATACAATCGTGCAAATTTACATAGAACTAACACATAATTTGATGAAAATTCACTCAATTAGAAGAAAAATTGCATGAAATCATGCAAATTTGCATAAAACTTCTGCATAATTTGATGAAAAATCACTCAATTAAAAAAAATGTACATAAAATCATGCAAATTTTCATAAATTTTTTGAATAGTTATATGGAAAGCCGCTCAATTCTTTAAAAAATCACATAGAATCATATGAATTTTCCTATTCTTACAAAAACTGCTTTTTGATTATTACAGAACACTTCAATTATTACAGAAAATATAACAATTTAAACTCTATTATTATAGAACACTTCAAACTTCAATTTAATTTTCAAAATTTCCTATTATTAGAGAAATTGTTCTTCAATTCACATAACCGAACATATACAATTGAAAACAATCCATAACAACAACTAATAAAATAAATTTAATAATGCACAATAAAAAGTTTCATCGATAATTAGTAAAATATAAGAATGTGCACTATATCCCCAACACAAACATCTTATGTTTGCTCAACAAAAATAGTAGAAACATAAAATAAACTTCAATTATTACAAACATCAAATCATCAATCAAACACTAAAATACATCATGAACTTTTTTCATTCACTTTCTTTTTATCGAAGAAAAAACAAAAGCAAAACAAAATCATCCAAATCTAGGCAAAGGATCTCCGTGCATGTGTCCATACCTGCAAAAAAAAAATTGAACATGAAAATCTCAATGCATTGTGAACAATCATAGAACATAAAAACAAAATATATATTTTAGTAAACAAACCTTAGCAGCTAGCTACGTAAAATACATGAAGAAAAGTTATTAAATTGATATTACAATATCTTTTAGCTGGTATAGAAAAACAGTAAAACACTAGCATGTTATTATTCAAAACTGAAATTGTTTAAAAGCCACAATAAAACACTTGATGAGAATCTTAGAGAAAAATACATAAACTATATAAAAAGGACTGAAGTTAACACTAGTATAAAGATTCAGAGCATTCATAAAGTAATTTTAAGGCAATCACTTTCATTCTCAGTTTCTTTTTTAATGGTCTATATTAATTATTTTAAGGCAATCCCTTTCACTTTCAGCTTCTTTTTTACATTAGATAAAGGGCCAGTTCATGTTTTGGTGGAAAAGGAACCTTTATTAGGCTGTAAGTTTGTATGCTAAAGTGCCCAATATTACACTAGGCATGCACGAAGTGTAAAAAAAGGCTTTAGCGACGGTCACTTGCATTTTATTTACTATTTTTCACACCTTAAATTTTGACCCCAACATAATATTTTGAGAGATATTACTGATGATTAAACCTAACATAGTAAATAAATCATGCTAAACACATTTCTAAGGTTAAATCTATCATTTAGTGGATTGATCAATGCAAGCAAGAGTCTACCACCATATTGTTATCATTGGTTCAGAACCATCTCTCTCTCTCTGATGATGTATATGTGTTTATGAAATGGAAAATAACAAAATGTTAGTAGCCAAGCTCACGTTAGAGCTTAGCTCATTTAAGCAAAAGAGTCTCAGGCTAGGCTCAAGCTTGGCTTGTTGAAATAAATGAGCAAGCTTGAGCTGAGCCATAACAAGCCAATCCCGAGCTCGCAAGACGCTATGGCAATTTTGCAACCATAACTGCAGGGATTTTGTTAAGGCTGGTGTTATATAAGACCAAAATACTCAAGTTTAAGTCTGAGCCTTGGAGGAACAAAAGAACGATTGAGGATCCAAAGAAGCCCTTTTAGCAGATAATCTAATAATAAATAAGGAGACCTGTTAGACACTGAATTCTGCCTCAAACTTAATGCTTAACAGGTTTTGTTATATTTATTGACATCCTTAACCTAAAGCCCATTTAAATGTTCACAAACTAAAATTAGATGGAAACTTGAAGAAACAGTGAAAGCCAAAATAAGAAAGTATTGTGAATAGACAACTAACAGGTACAAAGAAGTTAAACCCCTACAAGCCGCTCGTCTGTATACGTTATAGTAGTCGTAATAGAAAATTCAGGAGAGAGAAAAACATGAAGCAAAATTGTAATTTACCTCTGCTCTTGCAAGCAGATCTAGTGAAGGTGGGCCAATTCCCTTTTGGTTGATCACAACAAAGTTGCTATCATTTCAAGAGCAGACCTGCCAAAGAATCCAATGTAGTTTTAGCTTGAATAATCTCTTCTGGCAACTGATAAAAATAGTGAACACTAATGCAAAAAAAAAGATAAAAAAATAAACCTTATTCTTAAGCTCAATTATCTTTTTCACTTTTTCACTCACTTGCTGCCTTTATGCAGCAACTATCTCCAACACCAATACTGACGCAAACACTTTTTAACATGGCCTGGATATAGCTATATTCTAACTTCAAACAGTCCAACACTATTGGACATGCTAGACATGGTGTGCAAAGTGTTGGACACTCATATGTAGTGTATAGACACTTCAAAATAAAGAAGTGAATGATATTTTATAAGCTACCTTTGGTTTCAATTGATATATAGTTAACAGTGATGACTTTCATTTTCTCGAACTTCAATAGACACTAGAACATTCCACAAATATAGCATGAGAAAATCCCTCTTCCAAACTGGCCATGGATGCTAGAACAACCTAGATAAGGTATCAGAATATTTCATCACAGTAAGAGCATGAGAGAGAAAGAGGAGGGGGGTGGGGCTCACCTTTGGGCCTTCTGGTAATTTTTCCAACTCATTCTTGTTGAGTATAACATTTGCATGCCTACAATTAAAAATCCAGAATGTTATCAAAACTTAAAATCTGATTTGTGTTTTTCTATTCTGGCACTAGGTAAAAGTCATGAAAGCCACTTCTTAGTAATTTGAAAATTCCAGATTCTACATCATAAAACCAATGAAAATACAGATTATCTAAGTTTTCAGGCAAAAACTGAGTTTAAAAAACAACCTATAGATTACCATTTCACTTGCAAGGAAAAACCTTGGGTAACTCTTGATAGACCCGGTCCCTAAATATTACAACATTAGTATTGGAGAAACGACTCAAACCCCATACATGAATCGCTCTCCCATGAAGAACTCTCCTCGGAAACAAGAATTTCTACAATTCTTGAAACACATAATATGACAATGTGATTGTATAGTTACAGTGAACTGAATAGATTGAGGTGTTTCAGTAACTTGCAAATATGATATTAACATCAAAGCAGAAAAATCAACTGTTTGCCCATTTGACAAAAATGCTACACAACTCACTTGATATTAGTGCAAAATAGTGATATTAATGCAAAAATGATAAAAAATAATATTTTATCAGATATAGCTTCTAAGATTTCACTGTATGGATGCAATCTAGATGCATGGCTTTATAGAAACATACTATTGGATCAACCGATTACTATGTATAAGAAGGATCTTTTAAGGCTTGAAAATCAATGCCTCTGAATTTTCGTAAATATGCAAGCATAAAAAATTGCATTTTTTATTCAATTATAATGATTCAAGAGTGATTCTAAGCAAATGGACCACTTCGAATGCATCATTAGGGTTAGATTTGCAAAAAAAACTATGAAAATCTTGATTCATACTAATTTGCATGTTTTATTAGTTTACATGTTCTAGTTTCCCTTCATCCAGGGTAACCAAAATATGTAAATCAATCAAATATGTAAACTGGTATGCACCGATATTTTTATAGGTTTTTTTATTATTATTTTCAAAAATTTCATCATACAGATGTAAACTAGATATATGGTTTTATAGAAACAGACTCTTTGATCATTCGATTATGATGTATAGGGAGGATCTTTTAAGGTTTGAAAATCAATGGCTTAATTTTTTTTAAATATACAAGCATAAAAAATTACATTTCTTAATCCGATTATGATGATACAATAGTTGATTACAAGCAAATGGACCACGTTGAATGCATCTTTAGGGTTAGATTTGCCAAAAAAAAACTATAAAAATCTTAGTTCATACCAGTTTACATATTTTGTTAGTTTACATGTTCCAGTTTCCCTTGATCTAGGGTAACTAAAATATGCAAACCAGTCAAATATGTAAATTGGTATGCATCAAAATTTTCATAGGTTTTTATATTTTTTTTATAATTTTTTTTCTATATGGATGTGATCTAGATGCGTGGTTTTATAGAAACAGACTCTTGGATCATCCGACTATGATATATAAGAAGGATCTTTTGAGGCCAACGATTCAAAACTTTTGCAAATATGCACGCATAAAAAATCATATTTTTTAATCCAATTGTCGATTCTAAGCAAATGGACCACGTTGAATGCATATGCAGGGTTAGATTTGCAAAAAAACCTATAAAAACCTCGGTTCATACCAGTTCACATATTTTGTTAGTTTACATATTCCAGTTTTCCTTAATCTAGGGTAACTAAAATATGCAAACCAAACAAATATGTAAACTATTATGTATCAAGATTTTTATAGTTTTTTTTTCTAAACTTTCACCATACGGATGCAATCTAGATGCATGGTTTTATAGAAACTGACTCTTGGATCATCTAATTATGATGTATAAGGATCTTTTAAGGGTTGAAAATCAATGACTTAGAATTTTTATAAATATTCAAGCATACAAAATCACATTTCTTGATCCAATTATGATGATCCAATAGTCGATTCCAAGCAAATGGACTACGTCGAATGCATTTGCAAGGTTAGATTTGCAAAAAAAAACTTATGAAAATCTCGATTCATACCCGTTTACATATTTTGTTAGTTTACATGTTATAGTTTCCCTTGATCCAAGATAACTAAAATATATAAACCAGTCAAATATGCAACTCGTATTCATCAAAATTTTTATAGGTTATTTTTTTTAATTTTACTGTACAAATGTGATCTAGATGCATGATTTTATAGAAACCAGTACACAAATGAACATCATATTGATGACGATAATTATCATCGACTTAAATCTATATTAACGATAATAATTATTATCATCAATAGATTATAAATCATCAGCATAATGACAATGATAATTATCATCATCATCAATTTGTTGATAATTTGTAACCTATTTATAACATATTAACAAAGATAATTATCGTCGTCAATAGATTACAAATAATAGTATATTGATTATGACAATTATCATCATCAATCGACTGATAATTTGTAATCTATTGACATCCATAGGCGGAGCTGGGGGGGGTGCAGAACTGGGTTGTAGCCCAGTCCTGCCTCCCCCGTCCAGTTAAATTTTTTTTTTAAAGCCCAGTCCTAGCCCAGCCCTGACTGTAGCAAATAGTTTGATTTGTCCATATGAAATAGATTTTTATTAATAATTGTAGCAATTTTTTATTTTATCTCAAAAAAAAAAAATTTAGGGCGCTGCCCCCGAACCCCAGACTATCACACCAATTTTTTTTGCTACACCCTTGTTTGCCCCCCCCCCCTCACATGAATCCTAGCTACGCCACTATTGACATCGACGATGATAATTATCATCGTGAATAGATTAACATAACCAACATATTGATGACGATATAATCTATTGATGATGATAATTTCATCGTCAATAGATTATAAATAATCAACATATTGACAATGTTAATTATCATCGTAAATAAATTCAAATAATTAGCATATTGATGATTATGATAATTATTGTTGTCATTATGCTGATAATAATTATCATTGTTAATAGATTACAAATAATAGCATATTGACGATGATAATTATCGTCATTAGTATGTTGATGATTTATAATATTGACAACATATTGATCACAATAATTATCATCGTTAATAGATTATAATCAACATATTAATGATGAGAATTATCATTGTTAATATGTTGGTTATTTGTAATATATTGACAACATATTAACAACAATAATTATCATCTTCAATATGCCAATTATTTATAATCTATTAACGACCATAATTATCATTGTGAATAGATTCAAACAATTAGTATATTGATGATGATAATCATCATCATTAATAGATTACAAATAATTGGCATGTTGACAATGATAATTATCATCATCAATATAATAATCATTTACAATCTATTGAAAACATATCAATGATGATAATTATTGTTGTTAATATATTACAAATAATCAACATATTGACGATGATAATTATCATCACGAATAGATTTAGCATAATGATGATGATAATTATCATCATCAATATGTTGATTATTTATAATATATTGGCGATCATAATTATCATCGTCAATATGTTTATATACACTGAGCTTAATCTACAACAATGATAAATATTGTTGCATATAGAATTAAATTCGAGATATTATCATTGTATATTTACGTTGAAAATAAGAATATATACGATGATAATTATCATCGTCTATATTACAAAAAAGTATAAAGGATAATAGGTGATAGTTAATTATTGTTACCTATTTGAAAGGCAACAATAATATCATCAACAATATCTAGTCTCGACCATTTTTTGTGTGTTCCTATTCATATTATCGATGGGATAAGAGTGACAACATTATGTTGTCAACTACAACTATTTTTACTATGACATTTTTTATCATTGAGATTAATTTATTATTGACGATGATAATTTATCATTGCCATTTTTATGGTCGGTAATGATGTATTTTCTTGTAGTGTGGGGCTAGCAAGCATGCATTTTCCTCTTCAGTAACTAA
This sequence comes from Nuphar pumila, assembly GCF_984573655.1. NCBI lineage: Eukaryota > Viridiplantae > Streptophyta > Magnoliopsida > Nymphaeales > Nymphaeaceae > Nuphar > Nuphar pumila. The sequence continues at coordinate 45,595,106 of NC_143260.1, read as the reverse complement.
TTGACCGTCTGCAAGTTGGGAAAATATATGGTCATCAATACCTTCAAACGCTAAAAGGAATTAAAAAAACATGTATATTCCCGTTGGATTGTTAGGAAATTATCAAAAGCAATGTTTGTCTCTGTTGATTGCATGAATTGTGTTTCATTGCTTGCAGCCTCGTACAATTGCATAAAAAAGGCAGTATTAGAGTCTCTAGCCTTAAGCCAAAATATAGGAGATTTCTGGCACCAAAAAAGGTTCTTTATGTTAGAAAGTTGCATAGCAGAATAAATATGATTGAGAGAGAAAAATAGGTATTGAGATTCAAGAAGAAAACAAGCACACAGAGAGAGACACATGATTTATGTGGTTCAGCCAAAGCGCTATATCCATGAGCCGCGGAGGAGCAAAGATTTTCACTATGTCGAAAATGGGGATTATGAAGGTAGATGATGACTCTCTTCTCATAGAAAAACCCTAAAGCCACATAGAATGCCCAAACTTACAAAAAAAGTTACATCAACAAGAAAACCCTAAATGACTATTTATAGGACCTTTTTATAAACAACTTTGTCCCTACGTTACCACCACAAACTTCCAAAATTTTTCTCAATATAATTTTCTTCAAGTGACATGTGTTGAGGTTGTAACATGGAATTCAAGGAACATCTCAACAAACTCCACTTTGACTTGAATTCTATCAAGCCTCCTACACGAACATAGTAAAAAATCTTCAAATTCTCTCCACCTCCAACAAAAGCCCCTTTGGGCTATCAAGTGCTACACAAGCTAACCCAATTCAAGAAACACTAGAGCTTGGTCACTAGAATAAACTTTGTCATCATGTGGGTTGAACTTCATATCAATCTTCCTCATCGAAATGTCGCCTTTGGAGAACACATCTCGAACAAAATGATACTTGATATCAATATGCTTTGTTCTCTTATGAAACATATGGTCTTTGACCAAATGAATAGAACTTTGGATATCACAATGGAGAACTGTAGCATCTTGTTCTGGATTGAGCTCACCAAACAAGCATCTCAACCATATAGCTTCTTGTATGACCTCTATTATATTCATATACTCTGCCTCAATGGTGGATAGATCAACAATGGACTGAAAAGTAGCTTTCCAACTGTCAATACAACCACCAATGTTAAACACATAACCAGTGAGTAACCTCCTCCTATCACGATTACCTACAAAATCATCATCACAGTAGCCAACAACACTAGTAACACATCTTTCAAACTCAAGGCACACTTCTGAGGTACCACATAGATATCTAAGAATCCATTTTATTGCTTGTCAATGTTCCTTTCTAGGATTGACCATATACCTGCTAACCACACTAACTATATGAGAGATATCCGACCAAATACATACCATAGCATATATAAGGCTTCCAACTACTTTAAAATAAGGAACATGAGCCATGCACTCATCCTTCTCATGTAATTATGGTGACATAGCTTTTGAGATCTTGAAATGAGACCCCAAAAGAATATTTTTAGACTCCGTATCTTTCATGCCAAAATGCTCCAAGACCTTTTCAATATAACCCTTATGAGTCAGATACAACTTCCCTGCATTTAGGTCTCTATGTATTTCCATGCCAAGAATATTATTAGTTGCTCCCATATCTTTCATCTTAAATTCACCACTTACTTGAGCTTTAAGCCTTTCAATCTCAAACATGTTTTTGGCTATAATAAGAAAATCATCAACATAAAGCAACAAGTAGATGAAAGAAAAATCAAATAGTTCTTTAAGGTACACACAACTGTCATAGTTGCTTCTGGAATATCTATGACCAACCATAAAGAAGTCAAACCATTTGTATCACTGCCGAGGTGACTGTTTCAAGCCATAAAGTGACTTCTTCAACAAGCACACATGATCTTTCTTTCTTTCCACTTCAAAACCCTTAGGTTGTTGCATATAGATTTGCTCCTCTAGCTCACCATGCAAGAAAACAGTTTTGGCATCAAGTTGTTGCAAATATAGATCATGCATGGCTGTCAATGCAAGCAAGACACAAATAGAGTTATGTCTGATCGGTGAAAATGCATCATTATAGTCAACTCCTTCCACTTGGCTATAGCCCTTTATAACCATTAGCCTTGTATCGGGTATTCTCCACACCTGAGATTCCTTCATTTTTCTTGAACACCAATTTGTAGACAATGATTTTTCATTTAAATGGCTTCACCAACTCCCAAGTGTTCTTATGAAGAGACTCAACCTCTTCCTCCATTGCAACAATCCACTATGGTGAATCAACACAAGAAACAACTTCTGCAAATTTGGACGGCTCACTAACATCAACTATTTCTTTAGCTATTGACAATGCATAAGACAACAGTTCTTCAAACACATCTCTGAGGTGGTCTGCCCTCTCTATTAGATCTATCTCTGGCAAGACTATATTATGGTTCAATTGTTTCTTCCACTTCAACAACATCTTGCTCTTGGTACTGAACATGCTCTTGAGTATGATTTTCTGAAGGAGCTTGGTTTGCACTCTCAAGCTCCACTTGTTTTGAAATGCTCTCCACCCTACCTTTATCACATAAAGGAGACTCCTTTCTTGGGTAAAGCATAACATTTTCATAAAAGGTAACATCTCCTCTGATTATGATTTTAGATTATTTATGATAAAGATTCCATAACCTATATCCCTTCACCCCAGAAGCATAACCAAGAAATATGCATTTCTTAGCCCTAGGCTCTAATTTAACGTCATTAACATGAGTTTAAGTAGGGCAACCAAAAACTTTTGAGTTAGAATAATTAGGAGTGTTACCAAACCATACCTCTTCTGTAGTTTTGAATTCCAATGCTATAGATGGAGAACAACTTACTAAATAGTAGGTTGTAGACACTCCTTTTGCCCAAAAGTCTTTAGAGAACCTGCATGAAAGAGCGTGCAACGTTCTCTCTCTAAAAAAGTTTCGTTCATTCGCTCTGTAACTCCATTTTGTTGTGGTGATCCATGAACTATTTTATGTCATGCAATTCCCTCATTCTTTTATAATTCATCAAACTCAAAAGAACAAAATTCTAGACCATTGTCAGTCCTCATCCTCTTAATTTTCTTGCTTGTTTGAGTTTCAATCAATTCCTTTCACTGCTTGAAGTTTTTAAATACTCCATACTTATGCTTCAAAAATTAAACCCAAACCTTCTTAGAAAAATCATCAATAAAGGTAAGCATATAAATGACACCACCTTTAGAGGGAACACGAGAGGACCCCCAAATATCAGAATTAATGTAATCTAGAGTTCCCTTTATAATATGCATAAATTTTTTGAATAAATAAAAAGTGGATTTTCTTATTTCAATGAATTTGTGTTGAATTAATATAGGTATATATATACTCATAATTATAAAGGAAAGAGGAGTTTAGGGCAAAATTGTAATTTTATCGATCTAATTTCAGAGTTTTAAATATTGGGTTACATCTGTATCAAGATTCTAACAAGAACGGTCTTGATTTCATAAAAAGTGAAGTTATAACGTATTCAAAGTGCTCCCAACAAGTTTTGAGAACATATTGATAAATTTTACCAAATTTCATGGGCAAATATGACGTGAAGGTCATAGTTGTCCAACTCTCTATTGACCAGACTCAGTCAAACCCCATAAAATTTTCCTTTATTCAAAACCATACCATTAAGATAGACTAGCTTATAAATGAAATAAAATTTTCATTAGGGGGCTAAGTAGAATATGATACTAACCTAAGTAACTAGACTAAAAACATAATATAACTAGAAACTAACCTAGTTAGGCTTTAGTTGGGTTTAGAGGGATTGAACCTGGGCTTTTACTCAAGGTCTAGACCCACTTTAGAGTCACCATGGACCAACCATGGTTTTAGCCCATGCATGGTTTTCTAGAAGAGAAGGGTGATCCCCTTGTCCCCCCTCCTCTTGGTCTCTCCACTTGGCCCAAGGCCAAGGGGCAAGATCTTCTTGCCACTTGGATGCATCCTATCACCCTCTAGCCCTTATAAATACCCCCTTCCTCTTCATTTTTTCTATTCTCAGCGAAAGTTCTCTCCTCTAGCCCCCTTGACAGTACCCTTATGGTAGTCCTCCTCCCCCTCTTAGCCACCTCCTCTCCACCCTAGCCACTAGGCTAAATCCATGCCCCTTAGGTTTAGATGTACCTAACATAGTTAAGCCTTTGGTCTAAACACAACCTAGCTAACTTAGCTTACTTTCTCCTAAGACCTAACTTGATTTTTGGTTTGAGCCTAGGCGTTGACCCACCTAGTCCTCCTAAGTGCACTCGGTTTGACCCTGACTAGGTACGACTCGACTTGGCTCCACCTTTCTCCACCCTAACTAGGTTCTGCCCAAATTTTCTTACCTGCATGGTTCGATTCCGTCAACCTCCCTCAATGAAGTTACACCCTCAGAGGGATCACTAAGCTTTCATAATATTTTTGAAGGAAATTTCCCCAGGTTATTTTGGGATTTTTCACTCCTATTGTTGCACGTTTAAAGGTAGGATATTCTCTTGTCAAATGCTCGTAAAGTGTATAATATTTGATATATGCAATTAAATTTATGCAATTATTTCCTTTGAATATTTACTCCTTCTTGACTTCTCAAAATCGGTTATTGACATTTTCCAAGAAATACATGTATTTTATGAACATTTTACAAGTAATGAATGCTTCTCAGAGAAAAATAAAGTATTTAAAAAAAAAAGATAAATACTTTCAAAATCATTCACCTTGAAAATAAAATTGATTTTTCAAAGAAATATTTCATGTATTTTGCAAGGCAAAAAATTCTAGAAAAAGATTTCTAAAAGAACCAATCCTCCATGAAATGGATATTTGGCAAATATCTCTTGTGAAAATCACTATCTTTGATTCCTATAAACTCTATCCATACTTTACAAAGAGACTTTTATATAAACTACATGGATAGTTCAATAATACTGAGTTAGGATTTGTGAAACCCTAAGAGCCATAATAAAACCTCTATTTATAAGCATACTGTCTGTTCCAAGAATAGAGCCAATGTTCAAGGAACCTCTGAGATTCAACCTAAATACTTATAGTATGTGAAAAATACAATAGTTGGGATCCACCTAAATAGGTGAAGTGCTCAAAAAGGCCAAAAGTGCCAAAGCAACAGGAAAAGATAAAAATATTCATACACACATACCTAATGTGGCATCTGCCTTCACAAGCGCAAGCTCATATATATATATATATATATATATATATATATATATATATATATATATATATATATATATATATATATATATATATATATAAAGAGAGAGAGAGCTTTCACTAAATGGGAGGAAACATATAAGTGTGTCATAAAACATTGGCTACCAAATTGAGGTATACATGCCATTAGTGCTTTGAAATGCTCATAAGAGACAAACACAATAATAAAATACTTACTAAGAAAAAAAACTCTATGTTTCTCATTTAGAGCTAGGCCAACCTTTGAGAGGGTAGGATGTATAAACTTCGATGAATATTGTTGTTAATATGCCCCTTGAGTGGTAATGATTCAATGTCCTTGGCCATCAGATGTTACGGGATATGATCTATCACATATGTATCTTAAGTGGGTAGTTTTCATACTTCTACAGAAGGTTATGATGCATCCTTGTTTATAACCCAAAGTGAAATTTTCTCTCGATTATTGAATCGCCTCACTGCAGAGTCACGGGGATAGTTAGTCATAGGGGGTATTAAAACACATAGCATAATATACCCCCATATGGTCTTAGTTGACGCAAAGTTTTTCTATGAGTACTTACAACGAAAGTTAAATATTAAAATATAAGTTTATCAGAATCACACTACTACATACCTATTATAACACAAATCATACTCTATAGATTTATGAACTATGTATTATAAATATTAAATATTATGCTTTTCACCTGTAATTGATAAGATACCTACCATGTTGTCACTAGTCTGACCTTATTATTATAAAATTTAAAGTGAGCAATGAACAAGAGATGGTGCAAGGCAAGGGCAACATTCAAAACCAACAACTTCTAGAATCCCACGACCAACTTAGGATACTTTTTGTACTATTTTGAATCTTAGGACTTCTTGAAGTTGTAAATTCATTTTTGAAACTCTAATATATAGAAATATGCAAATTTTGTGATGAAAGTTTTGAATATACTTTGATCTCTGAAAAATATTTTTCTATCACCCGCTAGTGTTGTTCAACCATTACATAAAGTAGAAAGTCTCTATTTTCCACTGCTTGAGAGTTTGAAACAAATTTTTTACGTAAAAATCTCGATCGAGGGTTTTAGGGTGTAACACCCTTGGGTTTTATGAGTGGCTTTTGAAAAATGAACTCTTTTTTTATTTCTAAACACATAATGCTCACATAAAGCTAATTTGCTAATGCTCTCGCTACAAAGAAGACCTCTCTTGCTTAACATCATCAAGCCCTTCTCATATGCCACAACTGGGTAAGTTCTAACTCTGACGAACTACATGAAGCTAAAGTTGCAGCACCTGTAACTGGACTACCTTCAAGCACATAAAAGTTTCGATCCTTCTTTGCTTTCATCATGACAATGGCACCACTACTGACTTGTAACACTCTACCTGAAGTTGTGTACTTTTACCCATTTGAACCAATAGTACCAAAAGAAATCAGATTTTTTTTTTAATTATGGAATATGCCACACATCTGTTAGAGTCCTCACAATGTCGTCATGTATTCTAATTTTTATTGTCCCCTTACCAACTGTTTTGTAGAAAGCATTGTTGTCCATGAACATGACTCCACTACTGACCAGATCATATGTGGAAAACCAATCCCTATTATGACACATATGGTAAGAAAAACCTGAATCAAGAACTCACTCATCCTTCGATCTTGAATCAACCGTAACAGACAAAACAATATTAAAGTTTACAAAATTCATCTCTGCTACTGTAGCCTCAATTGGCTTTGAATTTTGTTGATCTTTCTTTTCAACCATCTTTTCTTTATTTTTTAATTTATAAACAGTCAACCTTAATGTGCCCTTTCTTCTTAAAAGAATTGCAAGTCAAATGGCTATGTCTAGACTTCAATCTAAACTTCTATCCATTACTAGGTCTTTTTTTCCTTTGTCCTTCTCCTGACAAATAAACCTCCAGTCTTACTGTCTTCTCCCTTAGTCAATTCATTCTCAAATACAACGTGAACAACCTTCTGACATATAAAACGTGAACAACCTCTATTTCAGATACAACTTATTGGTGAGGGACTTCGTCATGTAAAGTGATTCCAATATGAGCCATAATGAAGCAACAATCTTCTCATTTGCTACTTCTCATAAAACCTCATCAGATAAGCAAGTTGAGTTGTATTGTCGTCTAGGCCTTGTCATCCATATACTCCTTCTGATCATTAGTCAATGTAGCCGACATCTTTTCATGACCCGACAATACCTTTTTCAACCCTTGTTGAGTAAGTATGACTCATATCTTCACTTGCCATAAACTGAAGCTATTGGTGCGATCAAGCTTCTAAATCTCAAACTAAGTCATCATTGTGCTTCTCAAAACAAATTAATCAGTGCTCCCATTACAATTTGTTAGAAAGTTGCACAATAGAATAAACATGACTAAGAGAGAGAGAGATTCGAGAAGAAAACAAGCACACACAATGAGACACATGATTTATGTGGTTCAGCCAAAAGCCTACGTCCATTGGTGCGGAGGAGCAAAGTTTTTCACTATATCAAAAAGGAAGATTACAAAGGTAAATGATGACTCTCTTCTCACAGAAAAACCCTAAAGCCGCATAGTACACCCAAGCTCTTAAAAAGAAGTTATATCAACAAGAAAACCCTAAAAGAAAAATTATAGAACCTTTTTACAAACGGCCGGGTCATTCAGCTACCACCACAGACTTCCAAATTTTTTCTCAATATGGTTTTCTTCAAGTGACGTGTCGAGATTGTAACATGGAATTCAAGGCACATGTCAACACTTTGTGAGAGAGTGCTTAGGTAAGTGAGGACCTAATTAGTTCACGTTCCATTATAATTGCATCAGGCTGGCCATTCTGGATATGGTTTTGAATATAATCCAATAGAGAGCCAAAAGGAATTATTTTATAGTTTAAATAATGCTTCTCGTCGAAATAAAAAGCAGGGAGGAAGATGCACACCAACAGCCAAAAACTTAAGTTAGTTGCCAAATCCTGACATGTGATGGACATCCAACAAGAGTGTAAAAAGAAGTCTAAATACACCCCAAACCTGTTAGAGATGATGGAAAAGGAGGTGAATTTACATTGAAGTTTGTCCAGGTTACCTGGGGTGATCATCGTGTTGAGAATAAATGCAATAACAAGGTTATGTCGCAACATGAATAGGGGTCGATTTATTAGGGACAATATCCCCCAGTGGCATGCAGTGAGATCCATGTTGGTCGAGGTGGCTCAATGTGCTTTAATATTGAAGGTGGTGTCACCTTCATCTTTCTTTTGGATCGGGTACAAGATGGAGGTACCGAACTTGAAGAAGGTGACACTTCTAACGTAGAGTTGAGGATGTGTTTGTGTGCGAAGCAGGTTATATGTCCCCCCCCCCCCCCCGAATAGGGCAGTTAGCTACATCTCATGATCGGGGGTCCCAAAGAGCACCACGTATGTAAGCATGTGCGTCTCGTATCCCCATGTTTGTCAGCATTAATTAGCGTTGGAGTTTGATGCGATTGCAAAGACTTAAGTACTCTCTCCTCCATTGGTGCAAAAAAAATGACGGTTCTTGAAAAGGAGTGGTTGTAAAGACTTAAGTGCCCCGAAGATGATTATTTAAGACCCAGTCTCTGCACTACAGGATTATCCGAGAAAGATATCTCCCCTGGACATCAACCCTTTCACACTCTCTCTCCCTTCTATTTCTGCTTCTATGCACATCCAACAGAAGATCTTACATTGCTCCATCAAGCACCGACTGACCTGCACATTTACTGTTGTGGAGCCTGATTCAGAGTTTTTACCCTTACAGGAGGAGGGTCTGGGGGATCCTCTCAGTGTGAGTAGCATCATTCAACTTGAAGAGTAATGGAGTCTGATTCAGAGCTTTTACCCTTACAGAAGGGGGGTCTGAGGGCTCCTCCCAGCGTGTTCATGACCCTTTGCCCTCACAGGATGCTACCCGTTTGGGCTCATCAACCATCTCTCGCTCTCTCTCCCTTTTATTTCTGCTTCTGTGCACATCCATCACAAGATCCTATATTGCTCCATCAAGCACCGACTGACCTGCACATTGACTGTTGTGGGTCCTTACTGATGAGCTGCCTCTAAATTTATTCGACTCTGGGTCCTTACTGCACTTGAAGTTGAGTCGTTGTATTTTTTGTTATTCGGTGGGTGGTGAGGCCCTCCTCTACTCTCTCAAGACTCTTATGTCAGGAAAACCAAGGCGACCATGGCTACCATCGACGTGGGCCTACGACAGCTGCGTGAGGTTTGGAAGGGTGAAGCCCAACTGTTGCAGCCAACCGTTGGAGAGGTGGAAGAAGAAGAGGAGGTTGCGGCGTTTGAGACGTCGATGGAAATGCCACCCCTCGAAGCCGAAATCAAGTCCGGCAAGGCAGATTGGTCCGGAAATTGTAGGTTAGAAGGTGCAATGAGGCCGCTGCCCGGGCTGTCCGACTGGTTCCGGCGACTGGAACCCAAGTTCGGAGGAGGTTGGAACAAGGTTGGGATCTACGGGGCTTTGAAGGCATCCTTAGGGAACATAAAGTGCCAGGCCAACGTGATAAGGGCTCTGTTTGAAGCATGGTGCTGGGAGACCAACACCTTTGTGTTTCCGTGGGGAGAGATGACGATCACCTTGGAAGATTTGGCGATGATGGGACTCCCATTGCTTGGAGAGCTCGCTCGAGAGGACCCCAACAATTTCAAAAGCAACAGTGCAGAATCCGGCAAAGAACTGAAGGAACGATTCAAGAAGCTTCTTAGGCGTGGTTCAAGCAGGGTGACGTTTGCTATGTGGATGGAAGAGTGGGCGCGAGGCAAGGAAGAAGAAGAAGAGGAGGAGCCTTCCATGCAAGAGAACCAGGCGTTCTTGGTGCTGTGGCTGTGCCGCAGCGTGATCTGCTGCTCGAGGGGGCAGTGGGTGAGGAGGGGAGTCTTCAAAATGGCGGTGCGCCTCTCTCTAGGCCACTCCGTAGCGCTCGCTCCGGCCGTGCTCTGCCTCATTTACGACGTTCGTGAAAATGACAAAACTACCCTCCATCGATATCGCGGGAAAACGTTTCGCAGGTGGTTGTAATGTATCGTTGAAGTTAAAATGGGGAATGAAATGACAATAGAAATCGCTGAAAATTTACAGAAATAAATGCCCTCCTTCTAGAAAACTGAATCGACGGTTCCTCTTCCTCGGACGGACATAAATGCCCTCCTTTTAGAAAACTGAATCGTCGGTTCGTGAAAATGACAAAACTGCCCTTCATCGATATCGCAGGAAAACGTTCCGCAGGTGGTTGTAATGTATCGTTGAAGTTAAAATGGGGAATGAAATGACAATAGAAATCGCTAAAAATTTACAGAAATAAATGCCCTCCTTCTAGAAAACTGAATCGTCGGTTCCTCTTCCTCGGATGGACATAAATGCCCTCCTTCTAGAGAACTGAATTGTCGGTTCATGAAAATGACAAAACTGCCTTCCATTGATATCGCGGGAAAACGTTCTGCAGGTGGTTGTAATGTGTCGTTGAAGTTAAAATGGGGAATGAAATGACAATAGAAATCGCTGAAAATTTACAGAAATAAATGCCCGGGCAGCTGCCTCATTGCACCTTCTAACCTGCAATTTCCGGACCAATCTGCCCTGCCGGACTTGATTTCGGCTTCGAGGGGTGGCATTTCCATCGACGTCTCAAACGCCGCAACCTCCTCTTCTTCTTCCACCTCTCCAACGGTTGGCTGCAACAGTTGGGCGATCTAAGCCATGAACAATAATTTAACGAGTTCTGACGGCACAAAGGTTTGTATCCATATACGATAATCGTGAAAAGGTATTTGTGTTAAATAATCAATAGATAAGGAAAGGATTTGTTGTCATCGCTGGATACTTCGTGCTTTGAGTCGGAGAGCGATCTGTGGCATCGCAGCATAGTGATTTGTGGGTATTGTTCAAATGTCAAATCACACGTGGAAAACGTATTTTTGAATATTTAAAACTTAATTAGCGGCATGGAAAGACGTATTTTTGAATACTTCGAACGCAAGCATTTAATTTGTCGGCGGTTATCAAAAAAAGGCGGCATGCGAAAAGTCGTATTTATATTTTTTTTAAACGCAATCAATTAATTAGCGGGCTGTTTTCAAAAAATGGCTGCACGTTAAAGGACTTTACCTTTGTAGGTGAGGACGGCGTTTCAGTATCTCCGTTGCAAAGGTGCCATCGATATCTCCGTCCAGGCATGGCGCCAAAGAAGGGGACAATCGGAGCAGTACGACCAGCCATGGCGGACAAGAAGAGGACTAGTGGAGCAATACGACCCGGCACGACGCCAAAGACGATGGGAGCACTACGACCGGGCACGGCGGCAACGGAGAGGACGATGGTAGCAAAACGACCAGGCACAGCGCCAGAGGAGTGGACGAGGGGAGAAAAATGACCAGGCACGGAGCAAACGGATAGGAGGATGGGAGCTAAACGACCAGGCACGTTGCCAATGGAGTGGACGATGGCAGCAAAACGGCCACGCACGGCTCTGAACAAGAAGACAACCACATCCACAGTACCAGGACTAGCGCTTAAGAGGTATATTCTTTGAAACGCCTGAGCGGTTTAGTGAACATTTGGCTTTTCATGTCGTATTTGGACTAGTGTTGTTTACTGTAGACAATAATTTCAATGTCCAATCCTGAATACCACGCTCATGGTGCACTCAGTGCAACGACCACAGTCTCGGGTGGGCGGCAACGCTCTGACGAGTTCGTAGATGACATCGAGCAGATATAAGATGAATTTGCAGATGAGAACACTATCAGTAATTTTGTAAGTATTTGTCCACTATCAATTTCTAGGTCATCGGTTTGCATGTTTTGAAGTTCGTAACTTTGTGCAACCAGACAATGTATGATTTTGTCAATTACATTCAGAGCAACCCAACGAGCAATACAGTACGCATCATCAGCCCGTATTTCATGGTATGTCTGTGCCGCTGTTGTTCTGTTTGCTTTCATGACGTACTCACGTTTCTTGGTGGTTAAACCTTGCTATTTCGTGCAACAGATGTACGTCCGGCGAAAGCCATACGGCATAGGATTCGAAGATACACTACCTTGTTGGAACAACGATGATGAGTGCATAGACATTTCGAAATTTGGAAAGGTAAGTGAACAAACCTCTTATCCAAGGTTTATTCGTAACATCCCCATCACGATAAGTCTTTGGAATGAAAAATGATTTTATCGATTCGCAAATTTTACTTCCTACACTCTGGCAACATCCAGACCATTGGGTCCTATACGAGATGAATTTTCAGCTAAAACAACTATGGTGCTACAACTCATTGGACTGCCACAGTGGCGTAGAACGCGATGCTATGCATTTGGTAAGCTTGTACCCAAAGGTGAAGTAGCTATTCGAGGTGGACCGGACTGTAATATATTATCCATTTTTCACAGGCGGGATTCCTTAACGGGCAAATGGGTGTCGACATTGGTGAGTGGATGTTGCTCTGTGCTGACGATGCTCCGTTACAAAGTAATGGGGTCGATTGTGGCATATTCGTAATGAAGCAATATACAATGGAGAACAACCTTGTTTCCACGCTGTATGAGCTTCGTATCCGATGTTATTGGGTATTCCTGTTATATATTGGTTTCACATTACCTGTTTTGTTGCAGGAACATATGCCGGTAATACGCGACGAAATATGCAGAAAATTGATTGAGTTTAAAACGAACGGCAGACAGAATAGTATAAAGTGAAACCTATCGATTGCTCTGTCTGTACAACCTAACGAGGCCCTCCATCACCGTTCTCGCCGTCCTCTTCGACAGTAAACCAGTAGGTGCAGTCGCGCTGAGGGTGGCCAACAGGAGCTCCGCCAAGTCCTCTTCCTCTCCCTAGCGAGGTCTAAGCGGATTTGTCGTTCCGGTGACGGGTGTTCATCTCGTTCCGTTGACGGGTGTTCTATGAAAAGTAAATTGTATTCAGAAATAGTTTTGTGTTGTATACGCATAACCAATGCTGGTAAAGTTGTTCTTAAGCAATGAAGAATACTGTACGGCGAAAGATATTTCTAAATATCGCATTACGTGAACTTATCAATAAGAAAGGTTTGTTCTTAGAAATCGCTGTATTGATGAACCGACGGTAATGTACACCTAAGGCGATTTCTTTAGACGTACTTGTGGATTTATTTGAGACCCAAAGATTCGGTCCAATCGCATTGACTACCATTCAGAATAGCCCTCTGGCATGACATTGTTTTCATTAATGCGGAGTGCTTTTTTATTTAAGATTTGCTTTTGGTTTAATGAAACTGACGTATATACTCAAAAACTGACGGAGGGTGATAGGACGTTTCATTAATATTTGAATGACACAACACACAATTCCACTTTGCTTCGCGAATAAGGAACCGACATAATCGACAATTCCTGCATACACGACTTATTCTTGAATCGAGTGCATAGGCGGCTTCGACGCAGTTGTCGTATCCGTCTATACCTTTTTCATAGGTCTGTAAGATCATAATTGAAGAAACCGTCGTTTAAAATTCAAGCAATTTTCAAATGCTGGCACAGGTTTTCATGGTCGTAGCAGTGTAGTTTGACGTTAGACCACCAAGCGTATCGCTTTGTACTATTCGTAAAATACGAACGCGACATTAAAGCGATGTTTAAGCATACAACATTTCATAGCGATGTTGAATATTATCATTTCGAACATTAGAAGTCTTTGTTCATTGCACACATCGCAGTCTCACCCTGCGACTGTCAATCACGCTGGTTGAGCGCACATCTTTTATCAATTACAAGCCTTTTAGATCCTCGCCTCCGTCAGTTTCTCCTCCGAAATTAGAAAGGACGTCAACTTTTCGCAGAGTTCTTTGCGGAATCCGGGTATATCAACCTGCAAAAATAGATTGTAAACTAGAAGCAATAGACATGCCCTTAATTGCCAATAACAGAGGCCAAGGAATAGCATACAGCGTCGAAACATGGTTTTGCACCATTGTATATCGCTTCGATCTACTTCATTACAAATACGCCGCAATCAACGTCATTATCTTGTAAAGGAGCATGGTATGTCGTGCGATAGATCCACTCGCTGACATCGACTCCCAAAATGGCTATGAGGAAACCGATCTGAGAATAATGCGACCGAAAGTAAATTCATGACCCCAGTACACTACACGATACTCATATAGATGGAATCTTACGAGATGGGAAATGTCTAGCCGTAAACCACTGTCAACTTCCAACGAATTGTAACACCATAGTTGTTTTTCGCGTAAATCCATCACGTATAAGACCCAATGCTTTTCAGACTGCCAGAGTGTAGGAATCAGTATCTGCAAATAGATCAAAAAAATGTTGTTACCACTGTCACGCTGTAATATTGCACTGTAGGTTTGTTTGCTTACCTTTTCACTTGTCATAAGGTCTTTGCAGTGATTACCGTTAACCCAATAAGGTTTGCCGTCTTGAAATCCACTGGAGTATGGCAAACGGCGTAATATAGTCTGCAAACCGAAAGAAACATTGCTAACACCAACGTTAACATACGAATCAATTGGACTAAATCAATAATGAAAAGCAACATAAAATACAACCGATATACCATGAAATATGGGCTGACGACACTCACAGTCTGGCTTGGTGCGTTGCTTTTAATATAATTTACGAAATCGGATATAGTCTGTTTGCAGCAAATATGGTGTTGTATTGATCATACGTACACATGGCTTACGTTTATAGACAACTACTACTAGTTTCATACTAACAAAATTACTGATCATGTTGCATTGTGCGAATTCACTGCGCATTCGGTTGATGTCCTCCAGGAGTGATTGACTAAGTTTTCGCCCAACTTCGTCGGTGGATGTTCGACTGAAATGAATGTGGACATTGCAACGACCGATATTTAAATTACATTATATAGTACACAAAAACAAATCGCAAAAAATGCATGAAAGAGACAGATTTTGCTGAACATGTAGACTATGTGTAGACAATATACCCATGATTCGCCATTGTTGGTCGTGTAGCTGTCTTCGTCTGCCTCACCGACTATAATATTCTATGTTTGAGGGCGGATCTCCAGGTTTATGAAGGAACCGTCGGTTTGGTTGTTGCTGGTTCACGAAGTAGAAGACAAACACACCTTCCAGTGCTTGTGCGACTATTTATGACCTAAAAGATGTACTGCTCAACCAACATGATCAATGAATACTGTATGACAACTCAAACATTTATGGGTATCCGTTGGAAAATACACATTGAGTAGCCATTTATTTATAATATATGGATACAACTTTTCACAAGATAACAATAATGATTTCAAAAGGCAATTGGAGGTGTCGGGAACGCGAAAGATTTGCTGGAGAAGAAGTTGACTGGAGGTGTATGGCGATTTGTGGTTATCGTTGAATAGTGATCTGTGGCATCGCAGCACAGTGATTGACAGTCCTACGCTGCGATGCCACACATCGCAGCACACTTGAACAATCCTTCGCATCACGCTAAGATTGACAGTCCAACAATAATCAACAATGTTCTACGCTGCGATGCCACATATCGCTATTCAACAATAACCACAAATCGCCATACAGTGATGTCATCATTCGCCTTCCTGCAGAAGCAAAAACCCGCTATCTATCGATTTGAACAAATTCAACCACGAACCGCAAGTCGTCAATGACAAACGACTATAAACTCTCAAAAAATCTGGCATTGTGGAGATCGGGTCATGCAAAGAGGCATGACAACTAAGTTAATAGCCCACACGAGATTCCTGTGTCCCAAACCTATCTGTCGACTGCATCATAGCCTGTCATGAAAGAGAAAATATTAGACACTGAATTATGTTTCACAAGAAATGCGTACCTCCTCGCAACATCGATTACATACCAAAAGCCTTATAAAACTGTAGCGATCGTTGCCGGAAATCTGGTCGGGAGGAATGTAGGTTTGAACGTTTGCCGGTACTTCTGCAGGGTATTGCTGCATGATGGACATTACACGAGTTAGCTATTTGACAAGCTTCACGCAATGGGAAGCAATATAATGTTTTACATACCTGTTCATTCGAAGGGCTTTGTTGTTTTTTATTACAGGTTGGTTGTTTCTTAGTCCTTTTCTTGCCAACCAATTCTAGTGCACCCTTTGCCCTCCAAAGACTGCGATCAGAGGCAAGTTTTCTTTTGATACCCTGCGCTTCATGAATATGTCCATCATAATCAACAGCGTTCACTACTGACTTGTTGAAGATAATGTTTACGCTTCGGCGCAACTTCTCGGGAGTGTCAAGCGAGACATGATTTTGACCTACGTTGTTTGATCCCATTATCTTCGGCTGGTATTCATTCGCTGCAACAGACTTAATGTGAATTAACTCCACGTTTTCAAGTAACTTCGTTGCAGCTTTTCTCACACATGCATAGCCTTCTTCGCTTCTCGATGCCAAATCAGCAACATGCATGAATGACCTACACAGTTGTTGGTAACGGGAGGCTATGTGGCACTTCTCGTCAACACCAGATTTACTCGCATTGTCCATAACGAGCATTTCAATCTTCGCGCGTCTCGTCGATCTTCGCATTACGTAAGACTCAGGTATTTCTTGTATCTTCTCTTGATTGAGTGCCTTTAATGCATGACAACATAGGATACCTTTGAATTCATACATTTTGCATGAACATTCTACCCTTCCGTTGTCGACATTGTACGTGACATGCGCTTCTTGCCTTTTCTGATGCTTTTCGCCCTGACAAAAAATATGGTATTTGTGCATATTCTCGGTTTGCACCAGTTCTTCTATTTTGCAATTCATGACATGCAACACCTCTTTCTTGATCCATTCAAATACAGTTAGTGTATACAGAGCTGCAGGTCGCATCAATATTTTCATGCCAAAAGTTAGAGGTCGTGTATTGAAGCATTTCACGTCTTGTTCAAGCTCATTCTGTCTTAGACCGTCTATAAATAATTCATATTGTTCCATGAAACGAAACATTGTTAAACATGAATACAGGGTTTTCTTCAGCGTGGCATGTATAGATTCGGCTCTTTGTGTGCTTATCATACCTGCACAAAAGTATTGTCTTCCATATGCCAATGCCCACTTCTCTTTTTCTACATATAAATTTTGTAACCACAGACAGTCAGCAAGGTCGTATGTCTTAATCATTTTGTCCCAATCTGACTTAAAGGTGACCTCGTCTACGCTATGAAGTGCACACCTTGTAAAATGTTTGTCAAACCCTGTATTCTGATTAAATATGTGTCATATGTTCTTTGCTGCATTTTGAAAGATATGCCACAAACACAGGCGATGATGTGCATCTGGCCACACATGAAGCACTGCAGCCGCAATTGCGTGATCACCATCTGTAAGTACAGTTTCAGGATGCTTCCCGTTCATTGCCTGTGTAAATACTCTGAACAACCACTCAAAGGTTTCCTTGGTCTGGTCATACACAAAAAGCACCGCCTAATATACAACTCTGTGCGTGATGGTTCACTCCCACAAACTGCGCAAATGACCACTGTTCAGTGTTAATCTTTACTGTAGTATCAAACACAAGCACATCATTGAAGCATTCATAATCTAATCTAGACCTTGAATCTGACCAAAACATATTCACGGCATATCCATCTGTGTCCACTTGCATTGCACTAAAGAAACCATGTTCATTACTTGATTTATTCTGTAAGTAACGAACCAAACAACATATTTCTCCGTTCTTCATGTTATCTGTCCTCTTCCTGCTCAAGTGGTTTCTAAGATCCAAAGGTGTGAATGGCACATTTTCGCGACCACCATCAATGCGGGTAAACAAATTGTATGTCTTCCTTGGTGCAATGCCGGCGCTATCGGCTATTTCAGCCATTGCAGCATGAGCTACAGTTACTTTACAATGTGACCTTAGCATAGGAGTCATAAATGATGCAGATAAATCATGATTATGATCACTGATTAAAGTACGCACGAAAAATTTCCCATTCGGATGTCTTCTCAAAACCAATCTCGCCTGACATCCACATCTTGATTCTGGCGTGCTCCTAGTTGGATTTCCCATTGATTTCTTCCAACCTTGCTTGGAACAGATATATGTCTTTCTAACCAAGACACCCTGTGCATTTTTTGACCAAGAAAACCTTCTCACACTGAAGCCAACTTTTAAGGCATAATCATTGTAAAATTTATATGCATCTTCTTCGTTATTAAAATGCATTCCTTCTACAGGAACATAGTCAAGTGCAATTCCATGTACATTCCCAGTTCCTACGGTTTTATTAAGTGTACTGACATCAAAATCAGGATCATTATTGAATTGCATTTCTTCTCCTAGAACATTGAAGTCAGGTGTACTTCCGTGTACATTCCCGGTGGATACACTTTTATTATGTGCGTTGTCATGGTAGTCTACCTCATCATTAAATTGCATTTCTTCCACTGGAACATTCAAGTCAATAGTGGGTCTAATGCCTGCACCCTTCTTTTCATGTGCATCGTCAGTGCAGATGTTTAATTCTTCAGTTGGGTCATAAGTATAAATATTCAATTCTCCAGATCTTTCTATTGATTGAGCTACATCGTCTTTATTACAACCTGATGATAAGCTCAATAATGTTTTAAGCAATATATCAATTTGTGTTTGCAGTAACATGGCAAACAAGTCGATATTATCTCACAAAAACGAGAGTCTGTTACTAATACAGCGGTTTGAGATACAATGCATATGATGAGTGAATGTAGGATACCTGATGGGGTAGAGGCCCTTCCTAGCATCTGCAAACAAGCATTCCTGTCAACAGGTCCCAGCGTCTTACAAATATCGATAAGTTTCCAACCTTCGTAAGAACAAGATCTACCTGCAATAACCAAACAAAGCCTTAATGACACACAAGACGACATGCCTTCATGATGCTGGGAAGCTACTCACGCCTCCTTGATGGAACTGGTTGGAATGTTTGTGCATCATTGCTTTCTTCCTTAATGCCTAACAACAACGACAAATAAAAGAAGACAGTGGAATGTTTTGTAAGCAATATATCAATTTCCGTTAGCAAGCGGCATAGGTTTACTACGATTTAATCAGGATGCATATAAGAACGGATACCACTAGGGTTACGCAAGTCAAAGCAACGATTTAATGAATGAAAGTATCAAAGCAAGTGCGGTTTGATGTTTGCTTATGCTGAGCATCGACGTGTCGCTTACCATGCCAATAAAATACACATGTCGTACATGTGTATTGACGATAACACTCTCATAATATCCACGAGGCTCTAAAGCGAGTTCAATAGAAGTCGCTGAGAGAGCAACGATATGCATGCAAAAATCGCCCCGCCATGCGTGTCAAGATGTGTTTCTGCACCCAAACGTTTTCAAAGTCTGTGTACAAATATCTTACAAATCCATATTACAAAACATATAATATCTTACAAAATGATATGTATAGCGATTTGTCAGATATTGAAAATCGATACGACAGTTCAGTATTTATAACTTACAACTCGACGATACAAAAACATACTATCTAAAAGGTCGATAAATATATCGCACAATAAATTACAAATCGATAAGGAAGAACTTGAACATAATAGCAAACAAATCGATATTAACTAACAAAAATGTATCTCACAAAAACGAGAGTCTGTTACTAATACAGCGGTTTGAGATACAATGCATATGATGAGTGACTGTAGGATACCTGATGGGGTAGAGGCCCTTCCTAGCATCTGCAAACAAGCGTTCTTGTCAACAGGTCCCAGCGTCTTACAAATATCGATAAGTTTCCAACCTTCGTAATAACAAGATCTACCTGCAATAACCAAACAATGCCTTAATGGCACACAAGACGACATGCCTTCTTCATCGATAGCAGGATGAGATGAAAAGCTACTCACGGTGCCTTAATGGCACTGGTTGGAATGTTTGTGAATCATTGCTTTCTTCCATGATGCCTAACGACAGCAGAAATGAAGAGAAGACACTGGAATGTTTTGTAACACAAGGCAGGCACGAGAAGGCGACAGTGTGTTGTACAACAGGATAAAAAACAAGGCGGAAAGCTCGACTGGAGACGAAGGCAAAGTTTGGGTTGATAATGGGAGCAACTGTTACAGCAGATGGCGCAAGCGAACGTCTCCACTTAAAAGGTTAACATCAAACTTTCTGGATGGAGGACTTTTTTGTCCTTTTCCCCACCCGTCGTTTCACAACTTTTAAATGGAGGATATTTTTGTCATTTCCTCGAACCGTCATTTCAGGGCAAGAAAAGCAAGTAAGGGTGATTAAGTCTTTGCAACAGCATCAGAGTCCGATGCAAAGTTATGTCAACATACACGGGAATACGAACCCCATGTGCATGAATACGTGGCGCTCATTCGATCCCCCGAACACGGACGTGGGATTCAGTGAATCATCGGGGGCGAACATACACAACCCTCTCGTTTGTGTGGGACAAGCTGGCTGAGCAAATAGTGTGTTTGGTCCGACGTACATATCAATATACTCGATAGTCTAAACTCTCTCTCAGTCGTTGCCACACGTTCTACCATGGGACCCATTACCAGCAGTGCTAAATACATTAGTTGGGGGTTCCGTGACAAATATCGTGAGATTTATGAAAATCTCACCGATATATTATGAGAACTTGCCTGAAAGTTTAAAACGACAATTTCTCTTGAGTTTTTTAAACCGTGACAAATATCGTGATATTTATATTTTTAAAAGATATTTATCATGAAAACCCTTGAGTTTTTTTATTTTTGATGTGTTTTATTTATATTTTCTTATAAAAAACATTTTTATATTTTTTAATATATTTTTTATTTCTGAGATTTTGCCGATGCAAGATTTATGAATTTTTTTAAAAATCTCCCGAGTTTTTTTCCAGTAGAGATTTTGCCATTTTTAAACTTTTTGTCACTATGGTTGGGGGGTGATTTTAGCATTTAATTCTTCCACCCACCCCTCCCAACCTTCTCAGGACTGTCAAAAAGGGCATCACCTCGTTACTTTTGGTGTTCTATGTCTTACCTCGCCATTACTATGTCCGTGAGTAGACCCACCATCGAACTATCTCGTACCCCTCGCCAATACTGTCAGTGAGTAGACACCATTATTGTGTCTGTGCGAGAACCCACCATCAAACTACCTCGCACCTCTCTCTCTGTTGGGCATGATACACATTCCATCCCAGATACATGCATAGGCCCTAACAATCAGGTCCTCCATCATAAAGATGAATTTAAAACAACATTGGCTTATTATTTCGAGTTTAGCTAGTCTATTCCTATATAGAGGTGATTTGTTTCAACATTCATTTTGAGAAGCACATGATTTTAGTTGGGATGTCTTTTGGTACTTTCCTTATTTATAGTTGTAGAGACAGATCTTGGACCTAGGTCTAGTGGATTCTGGGCCACAAAAACCAGATCTAGATGCCATGCCAGTGACTGAATTTGATTGGTCAAGGATTTGACATGGCACATTCTTATTGGATAGTTTTTTTTAGCTTAAGGGCCAAGAAATCAGGATTGATAGGCTTAGGGGGCGAGTTTAGGGCTTTTGGTAGGTTTTCGGGGTTCAAAATACCTTTCAAATGCGAGCCATGCCTAAAATAGGCAACATTGGCTTGAGTGCCACCTAGGTTTCCTGGGCGACAACCTAGGTTATCGCCTGTGCATGGGCTGCAACTTAGGTTGTCATTTGGATGAAATTGGTTTGGATTGATTCACAGGAATGAAAAATGGGTTGCACAGGTGACAACCTGGCTTGGATCTAATCCAAATTCAAACTGCAAGGGAGCCAACTAAGCTGAATCCAATCCAGATTTAATCAGTTCAAAAGATAATCTGGGTCCACTTCCATATTAGAAATGACAATTGGGATCTAGATCCAAATAGTAAAGGCAACAATTATACTTGGATGGCAATGTAGTGGCTACAATTCAGTTTGGGCGACAATATGAGATGGACTGGATCCAAACATGCTAAAAACCTTGGTTTGACCATAATATTTGATCCTAATGTCGGTTTGAAGTAATTTTGAGTGTATTGGAAAGCTTATAATGCCCCCTTTAACTCTTATTTTGAATTAAACGCTTGAAAACATTTGAAAAACTGAATTTGAATAAAATCTAGTAGTTTTAGATAAAAGACGTCATTTTTTTATAAAATATACTTTTGGACAAAATCCATGAAATAATGATTGGTCAAAATTGGGGTGTCAATAGATATCCCTCTTTATTGTCAAGCATGTGAAGCTCACTCGATAACAAAGAAGTAGACATGCTGATTTTGGAAGATAGAAGACAATTTTGAAAGGCTTAACAACATGAAATGGTGTGCATTTCGTACCTTTGGCACATGCATGGCTTCACATGAAGGTCTCCTTGGCTTTGTGCCTAATGCCAGGAGGTCTTGCCAAACGAGGTCAAATTTATAAGACAAAACCATCATCTTGTCCCACACGAGGGTCTTCTAGGCTCTGTGCCTAATGTCTAGAGGTCTTTCCAAATGAGGTCAGATTTACAAGATGAAACAAGTGACTGCAGGCATAGGATTACACGAGAAAGGCAGAAAAATTCTGAAAGATATCTTAAAAAGACAATCCCTAATGACAGACTTTGCTCAAAAGACATTTGACTCTGATGGTTAACCAAATCATCTTGAAAATACACTAACTAAATTTTCTCATGGAAGACATTGGTTCTCTTCGAGAGGATATTTTAGTTGACTGTGCTCATCTTTTAGGACTTGGACTACTCCTTCAGTCAATAGGACAACCTATGGACCTAATGTCAATCTATCTACAAGATGATCCTAAGATATGACTGGGTGAACTTACCAAAGGTTTATTTTGCTGCAAAACAAAGAAAAGTAAACATAATAATGCAAGGATGCATGAGAATACATGCGACAATGCAAAGATGCATGTAATGCAGTTGACTGAATGTAATTCTCAACTCTATCCATATTCAAATGGTCCATATGACAACTTGGCTCGAATGCCAACTCAGCTCAGACAACAACCTGGGTTGTCGCCCAGGTTGGGTTTCTTTATTTTTCAACTATTTCCAATTTTGAGTCCTTTTGAGCCTATTTGAAGTCAAATTTTAATGAATTTATCATTGCTTTGAACTTGATTCCTCAAGAGTTCACTATGAAAATCAAATGTGAGCATGAGCACAAATACTTTCAAATTTTTAGGGGAGCCTTGATAAAGCATTGAGAGTTTTATGCCATTCTTCTATTTTTTTATGTTCTTTCCTTTGTCTCTTTGCTTCTTTTGACATGTGAAGAACACATATCAAGTCTTCCCTTCGTGTGTGAGTACCACGAGCTGGTACCAAACATGGGTAAAGAACTTTCTAATTCATCACCAATAGTACTTGACTTTGTGCCACCTTTATCAAACAATTCATCTTAGTAGGATTAAGTTAGATGATATCCTTCTCATGACATTGATGAAATGCTAAAATCTTCACACTAGTACTTTTTGGCTTCCTTTATGTGAGATAACGATTACACTGGACGAGATTATCCACATATGTAACATCCCACAAAATTCAACCTTTTAAAACTTTTTTCAAAACCTAAAATTGTGAGAAAATAAATAAAAAATATTTGTGTAAAACTAAACATGACTTCCAAAGGGTAATGCATCAATGAGCTCATCTAGGGTCATGTTTCAACCGTTTAAAATATTGGACGGCCCGCCTAAGCACAAATACGAGCGTATATTAGCTTCCCAGTATCAAGTATAGTATGAAACCATCCATAGTCACAACATGATTGAGTATATTACACTAACGAAAATCATATAATAAATGAGAAAGATGAAATACATTTAAAGGTTAAGACATTTAAAGAGTTACATAATAAGATTGAGATTTAAAACATTCAAAGGGGTGAGCTTAATAGTTTCATCTTTGGAATTAAAGGCAAACCATGACATAAGCAAAATGTTTCATTCCATTCCAAAAAATAGAAATGTTTAATACATAAAAAATATTCAAATTCAAAACAAATGTTTTGATCTCCGAGAGATCGATAACTCAGGTAGGGCCCTCCAAGAAGCTCAGACACGTCCTCCCACCACAATCCTCTAGGATGATGTTTGTAAGTTTTTTTGTTTGGGCGTTAATACAATGCGCCCGTAGGATCTCCAAGCTAAAATTGAAGAATACAATTAAGTTTGATTGGTACAATCATAGTGCAATTCCCATCATTTATAAAATGAGAGTCAAGAGAATCCACTTACAAAAATTCATTCACATTGTATTCATTCATTCCCATTGAATTCATTTATATAAATTAATAAGCCAATTTCACATATTAGATACAATTACAAAAAAGATAAAAAAAGTCAAGTCCCATTAATCGTATCTTGCGTGAAACACACACACTTGCTATCCACATAATTTAGGACATACGAGTCCTTAGCAATCATATCATATGCATTCGTAGATCGCATATAATTAAACAAGTGAAATTATATTTAACCATTCTAGCGTATCTTATACACGCATGCTTTTCAAGCAAACAAGACATATAAGTTTAAGGTAATTTAAGGTATTCAGATTCATTCTTTCATAAATAAACAAGTCAATCTCATGACCATGATATGCATTCATACATTTATATAACCAACAGGTCAATTCTAACCTTTCTAGTGCGTATCATACACACATGCATCTCAATCAAGTCCTTAACTCACCTGGTCAATCCCATGACCAATTTACATGTCTTTTTTATTCACATGTATGCTCATTTGCAATAACATTCATAAACATTAGCAATCTACATGTCTACATCATTATGTATATGTGTTATCTCATTGCTTCCAAACTTGAATATATTTGTTGACATATTCTAGAATTTGACAACATACTCTAGGAGACTGTGACCAATGTACTATGGTTTTATCTCTAAGAATTTTTGAAAATGCATCCAATTTGGTCAATCCTTCGCATTCTTCGTCAGTGTTCGGAATCAAGAGTGAGCTTTGAACCAATAGAATCAATGCATGAGGGATGTTGAACCCTCTGAATCTTTTAGCCCATGTGGATACTGTATTCACAATTACTTTTGTCATGTTCAGAGCATAAATAACAATATGTTTGAATATCTATGCTTACATAAGCCAATATAACATTTTAAAGATTCAAATTCATAAGTTTACTTCAAACTTTGGATACAAAGCATTGAAATAATAAAAATTTGTGCAGTAATTAATGCACATATTACAATTCTAAGATACTTCAACTAAACCTAACAATTTAATCATCTATTGTATGATACCTTTAAACAATATGAAATGTATAATCGCAGACAATGTTTATATATATATATATATATATGTCATATGCTAACAAAAGAATAAGATTAAAGTCAAAGTCATGTGCTTGCACACAATGAAGAAACATACCTTTAGATGAGTACCAGACCTTATTGGTCGCTGCAACCTCTTCCTCAGAGCCACACTCTTCCTCGAAGCCCCACTCTCCTCCATTTTCGGGTCTTGTGAAAGAGGAACCTCCTGTGCACTCTCATCCACTTTCAGGTCTGAACTCTACTCCCTATCCTTGCATCATCCTAGGAAGGACAAATCTCATGTGCACTTTGCAACCCAAGCTCACTCTCATCTATTGTAGGGCCCTTACTCTCATCCACTTTGCTCCCCATCTTCACAGCCTCCCAAAAAGGAAGAATTTCTTATATACTCTACAACCCAACCTCACTCTCATCCACTTTCAGGCCCTTACTCTCCTTTACTTTGCTCCCCACCCTTGCATCCTCTTGTACATTCTGCAGCCCAGCTTCACTCTCATCCATTGTAGGGCCCTTACTCTCCTCCACTTTGCTCCCCACTCTCGCATCCTCCTGTGCAAGCTGAAACCTAGCCTCACTTTCATCCATTGTAGAACCCTTACTCTCCTCCAATATGCTCTCCACCCTCACATCCTCCTGGGTAGAAGGAACCACCTGTGTACTCTACAACCCAGTCTCACTTTCATCCAATATTTTGGCAATAACCTTGTCGACCATTTTTGAAGCTTCATCTACATTTTTGGGCCATTTCGAAACTAGTCATTGTTGTGTTGTTGAAAGTGCTACCAACTGCTAGGTTGAGTGAAGATTTTTACGTTCGAGCCTGGTGAGGGTGTCTTTTTTATTCCTTATATCTGATACCCACATTGTTGGCCAAGAAGTAGGCTCCCTCTCTACCTAGATGGCAAGATTATTGTATGTTTCTATATAGGAACTATGACCCACTACTTTATAATCATCAAATACTCTATGTTGTGTGTTTGAAGTACATTTACTTTCTTTGTGAAGACTATTATTGTAGGATGTGAGTTTTTCCTCTTCTTTGGTGCCATATTGCAATTCTAAGAATAATAAATTTCTACAATAACAGAAATGAGGAATAGTCAACCAAAAATGCATGACAAACAATATTGAAATGAACCTAATTTCAGTCTTGCCTACTTGACAAACAATATTGAAATAAACAAAATGCAATTAAATTTACCAAATCCAATTATAGTATTATGTACTTAGGACAATATCTGACATAACATTCCAGAATAGATCACGTATCAAAATGGTTAAGGACTAATGACCTATTTTTGAATAACTTGCACTCGTATTTTGTACAAAACAACTACCAAAAATTTTCATTTAGAATGGTTTGTACAAACAAGCTAGGTTTTGCAATTTTCTTTTAAAATGTGATTTTGTTATTTAGTGCTTCTATAAACCATCGGTTTATATAAACATGTACTAACATAATTAACTGGAATTTGTATCATCTTGTAGAAATTGTTACACACACGCAACCCCAATTTCTACAAACATTCATGGATTACAAAAATAAAAAATCTATGTTTATGGTTTACATAGTTCCTATATCGAAACATCACAATTATGCATGCATGCTAATTGATAAAAAGAACTCTTTAATATTCTAACCAAAATAAAATCACACAATATTTATGGATTCATGCCTAACTCTAATTAGAAAAAAAAAACACAAAAAAATCTGAAATCCAACAAACATAAAACATTATGCATTGATGTTAATTAATAAAAAAAATTTAATATTCCAACCAAAATCAAATCACACAATATTCATCGATTCATGCTTAACGGTAATTAAAAAATATACCAAAAAAACCTTAGAACCATAAACTAACTAGTTATGTCATTTTAAAAGCACCACATCAAAACCCTAAATTCAGAAAAATGACCTTACTGAAAAAACACCACATCAAAACCTTAGAACTATTTGTGCAAATATTGGCATTGTACCAAAATATGACCTTACCGAAAAAACTCGAAGGATTCCACCGGTTGGGGACCATAAGATGAAGTGCAGACAGTTGCCGATCAAGTGTCGCTGGAATTAGCCATTGCCAAAAATAGATGCCGGAAATTTTGCCGGGGAGGAAGAGGTTAGGGAACAACCATTTGGGGACCACAAGATGCCCTAGATTCTATGAAAATAGTGTTTGGGGACCATCGGTTTGTGAAGTTCGCTTATATATATATATATATATATATATATATATATATATATATATATATATATATATATATATATGTACTAAAAATGAAATTTTGCATGCTATAACGGAATTGCGTATCTCTATAAGTTGACATGTGAAAATCTTAACAAATTTCGCAAAAAAAAATTTAGAATGGAAACAACACATACTTAATGCTTGCGGAATTCTCACAAAAAAAATGAATTTCTTACCAACTCCAGCGACACTTAGAGATTTCCCCTGGAATGAGGAAGATGAACATGAAATATGATGAAATGGCATTGAGAACATACTTAGGCCTTCCCCTTCTGGAAAGATGCCTTCCTCTCCACACTCGCAATTTTTAAAAAATCGATTAATGGTCGGGCACCAAGCAGATGCCCTAACTTTCCGATGGTCAAGTGGAAGGCTGAGATACAACGTGGGGAGGGAGCCCATTGGGCACTCGCAGATAGTGCAAGTGACTGAATTCATTCGACGATGAGTTGAAGAGGATAATACTGCACTTTGCTTCATTGGCATGAAGCCTAAAAACCAGGAGTGAAACCAAAAATCCAAGTTAGGGTGGATATATATATATATATATATATATATATATATATATATATATATACAGAGAGAGAGGGGGGGGGGGAGAACGGCACAATATTCGGATCAGAGTGGGCACTACCCACCTTGACCCAAACCCCTTTATTAGAAATTTTCAGGTTAGGGTCGGCAGTATGTAGCTCCCTGCCCCTAGAAACCATAGTGAAGTCCTAAAGATGAAAGCCACACGTGTGATTTGGGGAATTGTGGCCCTTCCAAAAATAATTAGATTGTCCGCGTATTGCAATAGGGTGAATGCTTGGCCATGAAGACAGACGGCTAAGAAAATTGCTTTCAATCACTTGAGTAAAATCACGAGCCCTTCCATAATGGTTGCAAACAGAAGGGGAGAAAGCAGACAACCTTGTAAGGTGTGGTGTAGCTTGAAAAAATCCCCAACAGAAGAAGAAACTTGAAAGACGCGGAGTCAAAAGGCTTTGAGAAGTCAAAGTAGGTTGTGATGAAGATTAAATTAATTTGCTTGCTAACACCAAACATTCCTGAATTCATTTCTACTAGCTATAAGCACCCGTTGAGAGTCACTAACAAATTTATCGATAACATGTTTTAGGCGCGTCATACAGCCTTGGGAAACGGAGTCTGCCCTCTCACCTCAACCCTCCCTTTCTCATCATCACTCTATTCTCCCTCTTATCGAAAATCTTTTATCAAAAAGGCCTGCAATGAAAAAGTTTCATGGTTATTGAATTTTCAAGGAAGTTTTGGCACGGTGCCCCTACCTTTTCATCATTGATCGAGCATTGCTTGTGGACATCTCAATTTAGACAAAATGAAATATGAAAAATTAGATATTCAGATCACCTTCAATTCCATCTCATTTTTAGTTCATTAAAGCCATGTTTTTGAATCACAAACTAAAGTAGAAGGCTTCAGCTTTTCAATGCAATATATAAAAACCATTCGAATCTGACACCAAAACCCAAGTTACTGTTCGAATTATGACAAGGTCAAATTACTGTGACATAGGATGTACACAAAACTATGCTGATATCATGTTTCTCACAACAACGTATATATTTAATTTCAGGATTGCATCTAGTTTATCGTTAAGACCTAACTAACAACAATTCTATATTGTCGTCAGGTTAGATCTTCCCTGGTTAGACTTGTTTTCCTGTGAAGATGATGCTCTTATCCCTATGTCTATTGCACTAGGACGTGAGAAGTTATCCAAAAGCAATCTTACAACTCTACAAAACACCAGAGATAATCCCCATTAAAATTAGACCTCGTCTAGACTAATTAGATAACCTCCATTAAAAACTGTCTAATTAGAGTTAGGACTGCGTAGGAGTAGCCAATCAAAAAGACTCCTACCAAAAACCAGATAACTAGATGAAAACACACCTCGCATACTACTTTGAATCCAAATCGGCTAATCCAAACCCATTACAAAAAATTGTAAATGATAAAAAGGAAGTGGTGCAGGATAAAAATGTCTTTTTTATCTTGATAAACCATGGATCAACTATAGTTAGCCCAACAGAGTTGTAGCAGGCGCTCATTCTATGCAGAATATCAAACATGAGACGTGGATATGTAATTTTGCAAAGATTAGGCATGTCGTTGCAAATACACCAAACACCGAGCTTGCTTAAATCTTGTGATACTTGCCAATATGCTAGCGACACGCCAGATTCGGATGATAGACTAAGTAATAGCACGTTATTGATTATTATATCGTATGCGTTGGTCTTTTCTAATTATACACTTTATTGCTTCAGCAGCACTCCAAACAAAGGGAGTAGGTGGACCGCCCGTCGTTTTTCCCAAGGGACGTAGAAGAGAATCTAATTTGATGATTAAAAAAAATCCTCCATTCACTCAACCACCTCTCTCCCTTTCATGGCAAAAAATGACTCTCGTCATTGCTGCTTGAATATGCTCACGGGATTCTAGGAAATAGATTGAACGTATTTTCCCCTCTCCAAATTAAAGAAAACTATGAGTACCCCATTTCGTCCCTGGTTCGACTCTCACTGGCTGTGCAGGTGACTTTTAAAGGGTGGGTTTTCTAAGGTTTAGTGGGGTCAGACCCATTATAAGTGACCCGCTTCTCAGAGGGAGTTCCTCAAAAACAGAGACTAGGAGCAGCCATGAGTCGCAGCTGACCAACTTGACCCAACATGAATACATATGTCCCAGTGCCAATAGGCCTAGGTGCTGCATTTCCATCTAATTCCTTCGAATTAAGTGATCAGTACTCTTTTGAAGGGCTAACCTTAGCCCATACAGGCGAGTGAAGATGACTTAGGGTTGGGTTCCGATCAAAATTATGTGCGTTTTTTTTTTCCTTTGCAAGTGAAGGTGACGGAGTACGCATTGGTTGATTCGAACCATTGAACGTCTCCATTGATTGTTTCCCATTCCCCATTCTAGAAGAAGAATGAAAGGGCGCGAAGCGAGCGCTTCTAGCTAGCTGCTTCGCCTGCTTATTATGTCATGGCGGAAATGCACTAAAAGCGAGATGAACGTGATGGAAATCGATTGATAAATGGCCTGATCTGTTTCTGATAGATCGAATTAGATAGTGCTCCATGGTGCGATATGGAATAAAAAAAAATGAATTTTTTTTTTGTCCATAAGGTGCGAGCAAATGCATGAGGTTGGATCAACACTCACAATCACCCCTGCACTTGCATCATAAGCCAAGCTGGTTGGAACGTAGGGCTTGCTGTCCCGGATGGCCAAGTCAACGGTTGGAATAAGCTATATCACAAACATTACCGATATTTTCAAAATATCACGATTTTATCAAGGTACTTTTGAAGGTTGATATAATAAAAAAAAAGGCATGATATGTTTCGAAATATCATTTAATTTGAAAAATATCACATTTCTTATCATAGTATTAATGTGATAAAACTTTTTTATAATAATTTTATATTTAGTTCCATTTTTTGTTTTTATACTTATATTTTTTCAATATTTTCAAGAAGAATCAGTTTTTTTCAAAATATCATGAGATTTCCTCACCAAGAATATTTTGCCAAGAATGAGATTCGTGACATTGCTTGGTAGTGACATTGATTGACACAAATGTCTTGATACACGTCCGGATTTCTTTCTATTCATTTCTGATATTTTTTCTATTTTAGCAATGGGGAAGATTTTCTTATAGCCAGTGCCCTGCCAATGCTAGGCCCAATCTCAGGTTACTAAACCATTGGACATAGGACAAGAGGAGCTGAGACTGTAGGTCCGGGGCTGCGCGAGACTCGGCTCCTATTTAGCACAGAAATAGCTAGTTTGAACTCGTAAAATAGGTTCAGCAAACCAAACATGAAGAGGGAGTGTTTGGCTTGGCATGACTTGTATTCAGGGGCGGAGCCAGAAATTTAAGCTAGGTGGGTACAAATGCACAGTAAAAAGAAAAATAATTTCTATAGCAATAAACTATACTAGCAAGTGCAAACAAAATTGATGAATTACAGTGTTATATTCATAATTATGAACCATGGTTGAAACTAAACCACATGTTTTCAGTAATAAGTATGATTATTTAAGAATTGCAGAGTACCATAATAACATGCCTGTATACATTAGGTTTGTTTGATATAAAGACCAAATAAAATACATTTCATGAATAATGTAGTGTGACTAAACTCACGTTTCGATCTTTAAATGCATTTATCATGACATGATAAAGGAACTAAAACATCCTACAAATAAATAGCCAATTAATTAGTTAATCTTTCAAAACATATACAAAGAACATCATAAATGTTTTATAAATAATTAAAAAAAAGTACAAGCCACTCAAAACAAAGAAGAACATTTAACATATTTATTAAATTTTATGTATTTCACTAATTTAATGTGCATTTTTATATTAACATAGTTAAATGTGATCTATTTAATTAAGAACTTATTTGTGCTACTCAAACAAATTCCTTGCGATTTGCAACGTAATTAGGCAATTTTGGAACTTTGAATCATGTACTTGGTGAATTGTAAAAATGGATGGTGTGAATGTCAACCCTCCATTTGACCTGGGAGGAGAGTTTGCGCACATGTGTTTACTATACACTGAAGACTTTGAAATTTTGTGCATAATTAGTCTTCACTGGGTACCTTCTCGAAGTGTAGCCACTTCATGTGAGAAGGTCACCAAGGATGCAAGCCATTATGGATGTGCATAACACCTTGATCATGGTGTTGTGTCAAACGGGATAACAGAAACCAAGTTTATGTTTATGTTATTTTTTATCTTGCAGCAGTATGGGTTCATAGCCCAAGTGAACGGGGGCTGCCACCTTAAGAAATGGGTAGTGACCTACATTGGTCACATTGTGGATGAACAAGATGAAGGTGCAGAACCCAAGAAGACCAAAACCATGATCTCTTGGCCTAAGCCCACACCCATCAAGACCTTGAGAGGGTTCCTTGGACCCGATGGAGAGAGTCAAAAGTTTGTAAGAGGTTGCGAATATATGGCTTCCTCTTGAAAGCAATGTTTAAAAAAAATGATTTTGTTTGGTCGGATAGAACCAAACTCATTTTAGTAAAAATCGAGTATGTCGTGTGTGAGGCATACTTTCTAGCTTTGCTCAAAATTTTCAAAGTGTTCATTGTGAAGTTTGAGTCATGTGACACCGGAAGAGGAGCCGAGCTTATGATAGAAGGTCACCCAATGGCCTTCATAAACCTTGCTAACTATGATAAAACCTTGCCAATGAATGTGAACAAATTGATCACCTTTACGTTGGTGCTTTGGAAAAGAAGACTGAATTTCCATGACAGGCACTATGTGAGCTTCCAAAATCTCATGGATCTACATGCCTCAACCCCGCTATAAATAAATTGGGTCATAAAATTCTCTGACTCATGGTGCATCGTAACTTGACTAGCTGGACACCGAAGGTTCGATCGAATCAATAGAAAGTTGTGCACACCCGATTGCACAAATCAAGCTAGTCCTTGTTTATTGTGTGTAGCACCAATACAAGGAAAACCAATTTCCTTGTGTGCATCATTTACCATGGTTGAGTGATAGGGACTCGTATCCAATTGGTCGATTTGCTATAGGCCTTAAATTGCTCAAGGTTTCCCCTGCCTTAGCAAGGTACTGTGGTAAGATGGTTGTTGGCATCAACTTGCACAACGAAAGCATCAAGGCTTGAGTTTGAATCTCAATTAAAGCACCCTCAACGAGAAAGTGCAGCTTGGATCAAACCCAATCACTATATTTGATCCAGGTGTATGCCAACATCGGATCCACCATTGGCGAAGTGAGATTTCTCTTCTCAAGGCTCACAAGTGCAAATGGGTCATGTGTTGGAAGGACGCATGGGTGTCGAGTGGTGATCAA
Organism: Nuphar pumila; assembly: GCF_984573655.1. NCBI lineage: Eukaryota > Viridiplantae > Streptophyta > Magnoliopsida > Nymphaeales > Nymphaeaceae > Nuphar > Nuphar pumila. The sequence continues at coordinate 45,561,428 of NC_143260.1, read as the reverse complement.
GGCTAGACAACAGTCTGTCAAGAACTATGAAGGATCCCATAAATGTTGTTGATGGATGACTACCTTCGTAGCAAATCTTTGCCTAGTGGACTAGGTAAATCTCAAAGGGCAGGGGATGATATAGTTTAAATTTTAGATAACTTGCTCCGGATCCATTACTCCAAACAAGTAAACTGGATCTTTGTGCTAAAGACTCTAACCTAGATCCAATGGTTTAAATAGATCTAAGTGAGGCATACTTAGATCTAGATCCATTGTATCAAGGGATTTGGGTGGATTCAAGCATTGCTACAGAGCCACATGTTGAAGATTCCACCGAAGATGAGAAAGACCCAAATCTAAGTCTTGAAGGCCAAGCAAGTGTTGAGGACTCGATTCTTGCAGATCCAATCTAAGTTGATCTGGATCTATCACAGGAGCTCCAATTGATGCAAGCCACCTCAGGCACATGGGATAACATGCAAGAAGATGCCACATCAGTCATATCATAGAGCCACCTCAGGATTCACCTCATTCGAGTGGGTCCCCCTTGAGCTCCCCCTCATCAAAGACAAGTAGGACCCATATGGGGCATCTCCTCTATAAACCTCTCATGCAAGTGGACCCAACCAAGTTGGCGTCTCCCAAGAGGCCTTCAAGGCCCTTAAAAAATGTGTGACCCTTGGGCTTCCTTCTTTTATGACCTTGGAGCCCAAGTCTCATGGGTTAATGGGTGTCATTAGTAAAATTGCTTACTGCTTAGAGTAGTGGGCTATTTGCTTTTATTATTGTAATTAAGTGAGATCTCCCTTGGCATATAAAAGGGACTCATTTGGTGAAGTTGAATATGAAGAAGAAATTTGAAGTCTCTCTCAAAATCTTTTCACACACTTTCTCTCTCTCTAAAGTCATCCCCTATCCCTCTTGTTCTTACCCCTCCGAGTCCCTACTTCTGACTGTTCATCCTTTCTATAAGGGCTTATCTCTTGGTTACGTAAAGTGGTACCAGCCCTCCCTTGGTCTAAAATTGCCTAAGAGCTAAGTAGAACCATTTCTACTTAGAGTCTATAGACTACACCAACATAGCAGAGGATGTGACCCGATCCAAATGTGTATGTGAAACTTGATCCAACCCTAAATGGACCAAACCCTTTTCTAATCGTAGGACACTCTCTAAACTATGTAAAGCAACAAAACCCTTCCCCAAAAACATCTCACAAGCCTAGCCTCTCATAAACCCATTAAACCCAAAACCGAAAAACATCTTGTTGCTATGATTTGCTGAAATTACCCCAACTTAAAAATAATGTCTCTCAAACCACATCTAGTCCAAGCCTACAAATTTAACCTTAGTTTAGCCCATATATTCTTAACCTACCCACAAAAAATCAGATTGAAACTCGTTTATAGTGAAGATAATTAAATCCAATATTAAAACCTATTTTGACTAAATCCCAGTCTTGACCCAAACTTATATCCTAAATTCCTCTATTTTTAATTCCTATACCAAAACAACTTTAAATCCAACTTTTTTACTAGACCTTCTTTATCCTACTCTCAATTTCTCATATTTTTCTAATTATATTCTAAGAGGAATAAATTAATATCTCAGGGTTTGTTAGAACCCAACTAGAATCATGTCACCAGAAATTCCCAGATGCTTATCTCCCAAAATCTTGAAATTTTTACCCAAGCTTGCCCCACGTGTCCCAAATCCTCTCCTAATTTTTTTATATTTTATCTACTCTCAATTGAAAAAATTGAATTTATTACGAAACCCTGCCAGAACCACCAAAACTAGTTACCTGAATTTGACTTTGACTTAATCCAAACCTAACTCAACCCACCTAAACCTTAAACTTTGAACTTAGGCCCACTAGAATGCAGCACCCTCATATAAAACAATGTATTAACTTGGTCTTTGGCCCAATATTATCTGACCTTGACCTCTCTACCTATATAGAAAGGTATCATAGAGAGACCCTTGTGTCATGTTATGTATATGTCTTAAGCTACAGATTGACACTTTTGCCTTTGGATTTAATCTTAGAGTGAATCTTATCCTTTTTACAAAGTCGGTGTGTTTACTTCTTTTGTTATCGACTGAGCTTCACATACTCGATAACAAAGATAGATAGTCTGTAGACACACCAATTTTAGCCTAGTTATCTTGGTACAAAGTTATAGCGATTGAATTTGGTATTTTACCAAAAAGATGGTTTAAAGTAGAGGGTTTTAACTTTCCAACAAACTAAACTGCACCCTTAAAAGAATGCATGGTTAGGGAGTTGTTGCCAAAACAAGTAAGCCTATTAGAGCAATTTTGCCTACTCTATCTAACGACAAGTCGTTAGACAACCTTGAATTGTCATTAGACAAAATGAATTGTTATCAAGTATGAGTCCAAAACTCTAACTTGTAGTTAGACCAAACCACTTGCCATCATATATTTTTGGCTTGTCATTATACAAAATTAGTTGACAAGTTCATAAATTTGACTTGCCATTAGACAAAAAGTTGACTATTTCGATAGATGATGCATGTGAAAACAAGGATAAGGCATACCCCACCTTCCAAAATCAGAAAACTTCATGGTTAAGCCTTTTATAAGCCTAAAACAAGTCCACCGAGCTTGCCATAAACTAAATTATCAAATAAGCCACCTAGTTTAGACAAATCAGTGCTTGACACCTCAAATAGCTAGCCAATTATATCACAATTGCTGCACAACAACTGGATATCTATACTTAAAATTCATAGAAACTGGATCTTAGATATGAGATCCAAAGTCTAAGATTCACCTCATAGAAACTAAATTTATTTTAACTTTTAAATGTGAGCGAAATTCAAGCAAAATTTAAGTTAAAATCAAGTTAAATTCAGGTGAAATTTAAGAGTCTAAGTTGAACTAAGACCCTAGTTAGATCCGTTACAAGCTGTAGATCTCGTCAGAGATCAGATTTGGTAATTTTGGTTATGGGCTGGTTAAAAAATATAATTTTTAAAATTGATCGACCTCTATTTTAGGTTTTTCAACTTAGAAAAGGTTCAGAACTTGGTCTTTTTAAATTGACCAGGTTGTGTTTTTTACTCAAACTAGGCTCCCTATGAGACCCAGAGGGTCACACCCAGCCCAGCCCAGCTCAGTGGGGTGCCATGAGCCTACATGGTGGTTCACAGGGGTTTAGGGGTGGCCAATGGCTTTTATGGATCTGGGTTGAGTCATATTCAAATCCAAACCCTAATATTTGGATTCAATATTGATTTGAACCTCATTTATAGATATGGATCTTTATTTTAAGTATTGAATCTGAATTTAATGTTTGGTACTTGGATTCAATCCAACTTGAATTGGATCCAGTCTGGAGTTTCGAATCTGGATCACATGAATTGGACCCTAGAGGGGCGCCACCTAGGTGGGGCCCACTCTACCTTCTAGAGTCCTCATTTAAGAGAAACTCTAGTTAAATAATAGGGGTTCTAGAGAGGGTGGGATGCCCCCCAGTGGACCGCACATATGGCTATGCCATTTGGAAAAAAAATATTAATTTATAACAAAAATAAAAAGATAAAGAAGGAAATAAGACTAATTGGATCAGACTCTTTAGAGGTCTATCCACAAGGGGACCCCCCCATGGTGGGCCCTCTTGTGTGGACTTTAATATAAGGTCAAGTTATATGACATATATATTAAAGATAAAACAATATAGTATATATCATGATTAAATAGTTAGAAAAAAATTAGAGATAATTAGGGGATAAAAAATAGTTTTTTTGGTAAATCAAGGTGGGGAAGTTGAATAAAGTTAGGAGTCCAATACAAGAGTGGCTCATGCCCCCCCTCCACCCACCCCTTGTTTTCCATCCTAAGAAGAAAAAAAAGAAGAAAGAAAGAGAGAGAGAGAGAGAGAGAGAGAGAGAGAGAGAGAGAGAGAGAGAGAGAGATACCTTGTTTCCTTTCTTCTTTCTCACATCCCGTTCTTCCTCCCAACCTCCGTGGTAGTCCAGACCTCCATTAGAAGCATGCAACTACCTTGGAGAAGGTCTAAACCAACTTGCAAGGAGGTGCGTATGGAGGAAAAAGTGACGATCTTGTTGCGAGAAACACATTTTTTGTAGAGAATTTTTACTTACATGGTGTTCGATTTCAGGACGCATTAGCATACCTTATTTTTTGTTCAGAGCATGGATCTACATGTAATTTAAGCCTAGAACGTCTATGGCTATTAGATTTACATGATTTTTTTTTAAAACCCAAAACATTATTTTGGAAGATCGATTTTGGAAAAGGCTAGTTTCAAAACCCTAAAAGCAAAAATCGATGTGAATATTTAAATCTATATTTTATTGGTTTGTTCAACATGTATAATAGGCAAAAATTGTTTCATAGGTTAGAAAAAGTAAAATTGATTTTAGAATATTGGTTTTCTTGTTTGAATTTGATTATTGTGAGCATGTTTATGGATTTTATCATGTTAGAAAGAAGAATATTGATGTTATCATGTTTGCAATAATCTAGAATAGCAAGATTTGATTGATCTATCATGCGATTAATGCTTTTCATGAGTTACAAATTAATTCCATGTTATTTTATATTTTTTCAATGAGATTTATGAATTTATAATTGTGGGTCAGCATGAAAAATGGCTAAATATCATTGTGTATTTACTGTACACATGCTAAAATATCATTTTTTATGTTGAGTTATGTTTTAATGCCACATTTAGCCTTTGATCATGGGTTTCATTAAGACTTATGGAAACTTTGTACTGTTGTTTTCATTTTTGACCTAACCGATTTTCAAAATAAAACTATTTCTCTTGAAAGATGAGTCAGAAAAAAATAAATAAATATACCACATCTTATTTTGTTTGATTTGGATTTGTTTTGAGGGAGAAATAACCATTGTAACAGAGTCAGTAATAGCGCATAGTTTTCTGGCTCTGGTTACAGGGTTGTTTTGTCCAGTTATTTTGATAGTCCCAAAAACCTATTCAAAATAGACCAGATAAAAAAAAAATTGATGAACCTAACATATAGTAGAAGACACTCTACAAAGTATTTTGTAACAAGAGTTATCAGTGAATCCAGGAAAAATCCTCAAGTTGATTTTTTTTTTGCATATTGGAGAAACCAGTCTGCTGATTTTCCAAAACAATATGCAGTGTAAGAATTTTATAATTTCTATACAACTGATTTTCAAGATTTGTTTCTTGGATTGTATTTATGACATATTAATGCATATTCAATAGAATAATAAGTGTTAAATCTATTTTTTGTGATTTCTGATTGATTTTTTAAAAACATACAAACAGAGGTCCAAATTTACCTCACTGGTTTATGCAATTACCTAAGCCTTTATCAGTTGGGAAATCATGTTATGCATTACATAAAGTTTGAATTATGATATTTGATGCAGGTAATCTAATAAAATAGCAAGCCTAATATGGTATAAAATTGTCAATGTCTGAATGTACTTGTGTCATGTGTAATTGCATAAACTTTTGCAATTAATATGTCTGCAATTGAATATATGCATGAATTGATATATGATATGCTTGTATGATAGCATGATCTAAAAATGCATAAGTTGCATACATAAAGTGAATTGTAAATATTTGTCATGATTGAATTATGCATGCATAAATATGAATGATTAGTCCACTCTGATTGTGAAAATGTATAGTAATTACATTACTTGTGAAATTTTATATTGAGACTAATCAAGAGCATGCATAGAGTGCCATGAATATTATTGCATATGAACAAAGAATGGGGTTGCATGTTTGCATTAGCACTTAACAAAGAGTTAATTAAGAAATTGAATTGAAATGAATTCTCTTATAGCTTATTGAGAGAGTAAGCTTGGTACTTAGCAACTATGTGGGGTTATTAATTCAGCATGAAAGGTTGTTTTTATTCCCCATCCCAGAGCCTAAGAATGAAGAAACTACCATGATTTGTCCACACTATGGTAGATAAGACTCATGAGAAAAAATTGACATATCGGGTTGCAGGAGGTTAAAAACTCTATTTAAAAATTTATAATTCCATTCTCCAGAGTAGTCACAGTTGGGGCATCATGTAGGTTAATAAGATACAATTGCTTAATATACAAACTTGGGTTGTACCTCCATACTGAGTGTGTCTGTGTTGTACCCACAAATAGGTAATATTGGCAAGTGAAACAAGAATATAAAATGCATGTAGATAGAACATTGCATGCATCATATAAGTAAGAAAATAAAAATTAAAGATAAGAACTTACTCATGCATGAAGGACTCGCATCACTGAAATAGTAAGTTCATGTATCTTGTATATGTTCATGCATTTTATAAATGTTCATGCATGTGCATAATTTATTGTATTGTTGCAAATTTTAGCATCAATGAATGTGCATTAAATTGACTTGCTATTTTGTTGCTAGCATGATTTTATATTTATTATCTGCTAAGATATGTGTTGTATGATTGATGTGCGAGGTTATGTTTGAATGTATTATGATATTGTGCATTTATGCAAGTATGTTATTGTTGTCTGACTCCTTTACTTGAACAATTTTTAGGTTATGAGGAAGTCGAGTAATTGTATACATGATTTGCTGTTCTTGGACTTTGTGAGTTATCTGTTGAGGTGGTGTTTTGGTTTCTCGTGTTAAGATGATTATTTGGCTTTGACATTTCTTTTGTGATTTTTTTCGACTCTGGTTTATTGTGGATATTTGAATTTTTAATTCAATTTATAATGATGTACTCTGATTTCTGCAATTTAGTTAGTGAATGGTTTGATATAGTAATTGTGATAATCCCGATTTGTATGTTTTCGCTGAGTTAAAAAAAAATTATAAGAAAATCAAGTTATAAATCAGGGTTGTTACACGTACCCTCTACTTTAACATGGAGATACTAGACCAAAGTAAGGACACCCTACTGTACTAAGCCTTGCCTAGCCTAGACATCCCTAATCTGAGTGAGCCCACCTGACCTATTTTGACATATACTTAGGTCCTTAGTTTAGCCTACTCGGTCCGTCATGTTGAACCCAAGTCTATAAAGCCCCAGTCCTGCGAAAACTCTGCCGTGTCGCTAAGCCTTCTAGCACGGCTACCTAGGTCCATGGTGAGCATTTTCTCTCTGATTCCTCTTCATTTTTCTCATTTATTTTTTATTTTGCTTATCATTTTAGTTTGCATTTATCTTACATCTTGCATTCTATTGTGTTTTTCGTGTTTTCCTCATCTTCGATCATGTCTAATACCACAGGGGTCTCATTTCAAATTTTAGGAGTCCGTTCGAAGGTACACATAAACCAAAGATATGAAGATCCAATTTGAGGAGCTACAATCTTGTTGGAGCTGATCCCTCTCCGCTTGGGAAGGAAATATGTTTAACTTGCGGGGCGAGTGCTCACTATTTCACAAAATCTGATTTAAAAGCCTTGTTCATTATTTTTAAAGCCATTTTTAGTAGAAAATTGACACATCCACAGGGCTTCCCCCTCCCCTCTGAGTCTTAAAACACACTCTCACACCATATGAGGGCATTGTTGTCGGTCCCAAAAGAAGGTTGGCGGCAATACTTAGCATTGCTACCAACAACTACCTAGTACTGCTTCTAGCTAGATGGAAGCAATACATAGCCATGGATTTCAGATGATGGGATCCATACATCCCGAGTCTCTTGCTGAAGAAGACATTGAGCGTCAGGCAATTTACAAAATAGAGTGCTCTAAATTAGGGTTGTCAATGGGTCAATTTTACCCAGACCTGACCCAAACCAAAACCTATAGGGTCCGGTCCGGGTACGGTGATAAATAAGACAACCTGATTAGGACCTGACCCAAACCAAAACCTATAGGGTCCGGTCCGGGTCCGGTGATAAATAAGACAACCCGATTAAGACTTCCGTTGGGACCAAAAGGTCTGATTAATACATGAACCCGGATATAGTTTGTGAAATTTTATACCAGACCCAAGCCCGACCCGTGTTCCGATTAAGACCCACAAATTTTCAATGTAAAATGATAATCTTTGCTAAAGGCTTACCCCTCATGAGCTCACTTATCCGTCTCTCGCTGCAGGGCTACTTCCCCTCCTCCCTGCCCATTCCCTAGGGGTTTCTAATGGAACGTCCAATCAGGCGTCGAATTCTTTCAAAGTCTTTTTCTTTTTCTTCTGGGCCGCCGGTCCCTAGTGTTCATGAAAGTCAAGAGTATTTGAGGGTTAACGAACTAATCTAGTGACCCGACCAGCCAGCCTAGCTCTAAATCTTTGTACGATTGCATTTATGGTTTTATCGGGTATGGCCTGAGTATGGTTCATGTAATTCTTGTCAGGTCCGAGTATGATTTCTCCTATATATGGTAGGTCCGATTAGACCCGGCTCCAAACCCAATACCATACCCAAAATTCAGGGCCAGGTCTGGTTCCACCTGGGTTCGAACTAAACCCAACCCGTTGACACCCCTACTCTATAGACCATTGCATTTGAAAAAGCACAACAAAAAACCTTTTCGTCACGCATCTTTTTTTGCCAACATTTATTCTTTTTCCTTTAACGTGAATTAGGATGACACCGTGAATATGCCCTCATCCGGCAACAATAAATCAGTCAAATCCACCAGACGTCAGTGCAAAATACTAGATTCGCTTCCATTCAAGCGTCACCTACTTTTCTTTTTTCATAGTTTTTATATATGCTTTTCTAGAATAATCCACCGCAACATTACAAAAATTTGTTTCGTTTTACCCTTTTTTTTTTGGTTCAAAATTCGTTTTACACCTTTGAACTGAAAGTGTGTTTAGTTTAGGGAGGAATTTACAAAACCCACCCTGACTTTCCATTTTTTACAACAAAATACCCAACGATTGAGTTATTACGTCCAACCGGCTACTCACTGAGCATATCCAACTGCCTACCTACCTCTCACTCGACGACTGCTTTGTTTTTTCTGTTTATATTTTTGTTTGGATAAACAAAATGAGCCATGAGCAGAGATCAAATCATACGGCACAGGCGGAGCTTAACATATACGCCAATCTTGGGCAGCGATATCGAAGCTCAGATCGTGCCACGCATTCTTCACTTAGATAGTGGGTTTGGATCTGCTGATAAATTTCAAGCTTGTAAACAGTGCAGATGCGACATAGACGGCGGCGGGTATATCAGTATCAGATATCAACGGTTAGGATTAGCTTCTGCATGAGCAAAAAGTCAACCGAACGACTTTAACACGGACGGAACATGTGAGCTTTTTGTGAGTAGCAAGATAAGTTAAGCGGTGTGTTTTCTTAAATTACTCAAAAAAGAATCTCCACTTGGAGAGGTGCTTTCGCTTTGGGCAAGTTGGGTTGGATCTCATGATATTTGAATTTTTATGAGATTTAGACCAAAAGATCAAATATAAGATATATATATTTTTTACACTAAACCCTAAAAGCAAGCCTTAAACCTCTTATAACCGTAGTGACAAAATTTTAAAAAGTAAAAAAACTCTAGAGATTTTAAAAATTTTCATAAATCTTGTATTTTTTTTCTGCAAAATCTTGACAATAAAAAAAAAATTAAAAATAAAAAAATAAATTTTATAAGAAAATATAAATAAAACACATTTAAAACTAAAAATCTCACAATAAATATATGCTAAAACGGTAAATATCGCGATATTTGTCACGGTTTAAAAATCTTGAGAGAAATTGCCGTTTTAAACTTTAAGGCAATTTGTCAATTTATTATGGCGAGATTTTTTTTTATAAATCTGACGATATTTGTTAGATAACTTATAACAAGATGACACAAAACCCCAAAAATGAGATTTAGAAATTAAATCTTATTTTTTGAAAACTCAAAAATGAGATTTAAAAGTATTGCACAGTAGCCCACCAGCAAGGAAACGTAGCCTTTGTTTCCTTCCTTTAACGGCCCCCACGTCTCCTCCTTTTTCATTTTCTTCCTTTATATATATATATAAACCGGCTTGATAGTTTTCACCATGGACCTGTCAATCCCCGTCTTGTTACCGCCCTCTAGTCTTTGTGGGCCCCACCCTCAACGCCCCAGCTACCTTGGCCCTCCACCCCGTGTTTTTAAACCACGCTTCCTTCAATTTGATTTCCACCAGCAGCCGCGATGGCGGTCTCGGACGCCAACTGGGTTCTGGATTTCCTGAGGAGAAATGGGCTCGTCGAGGCTGAGTCCGCGCTTCGAGACGATCTACTTCTGCTTCGACAGGGAGGGCAGTCTGGGTCCTGCTCTTTCCCGGACTTGCCGCCGGTCAGAGTCGCTCTGGGCAGCCAGAATTTGGATGATGATCTCGAGTCCGGCCGGAGCTACGATTCAGGGTTGTTTATGAGCGTTGGGACTCCTGATGGCTTACGTTTCTCCTCTGGTATTTGAAACAAATATGTTTTTGTGTTTTCTAAGTTCTGGTTTGTCTTAAGGATAGCATGCTTATAGCTGCAGCTAGCATTTCATGATTGTTCTTTTTTCTGTTTTATGCTTCAATTGGAAGCTTTATACTTTTAGAGGGTGTTCGGATGCACCTACTGTTGCAGAAATGCGGGATGAATTGGGAATTTGCTTCTTGACGTATGACCCCGATTACCAACTTATCCTGAATTTCTGGTTTAGTGGGTGCATTCAGGGAACCTGTTACTGAACTCCCAGTGATCATCGATTCATTGTTTGGCACTTGCAACAGAGGTGAGGAACACCAACGACGTTTCCCCTGCCAGTCTTGCAAAATCAAAAGATTCGTACGGCGGAGTCTCTGAATTCGTTACTGCTTACGATTATAGCGGCCCGAGTGATTCCGACTGTGATGATCTTTTCGAACTCGGTGATTTCTACAGGAATGATTTTGGTGATGGATTTGCAGAAACTCACAGACAGGAAAATGGTGATGAAGCTCAGACTGATGAAGGAAGCACCATTGGCTGGCCGAGTGAGGATAATAAGCTTATGTTGACTCATGAGGACATGAGTGTTGGAATATGTCGAGAGGAAGGAGGAAGAAATGATGGATTAACTGTTACGAATGTTTCTTCTTGGAGAGTTCGCCACCTTCATCCTTCTGAAGGCAGCCTAGAGAAAGCATTTCATAGGATTTTATACGATGATGTAGGCAAAATATCTATGACAGCCGCGCCATGTAACTTGAGGAGCAATCAACCATGGGATTATTGGGAGAAAAATTCTTCTCCGGAGCAGGATGCCGAAGCGACATGCATGTACAAAATTGAATCCTCTACATGTCTTATGCCTTGCTGTAAATCTTTCACTAGCATAGTGGGGTTACATACAGAAGAATCAGGGGTTCTATCCAGATATACAATGGGAGGTGAGGAGGCCGAAGTTTCAAGCGTCTCTACTTTTGGGCGCTGCATAAGAAGCTCTGAGAAGCTGGAGGATTTGGGCTTTACCGATCCTTGTATGCTGAAGGTAAGTCTTGGAGAAGGAACTGGTATTGAAGCTTATGAGGGACGGGAACCAGTGGATCAACTGTGTTATGATGAAAAACAGGCAATGGATCAACAGCATTTGCCTGTCATGCCCTCCATAGAGAAATTGAATAAGGTTGCTTCATTTTCAACTGTAAGAAGTTCCGGCACAAGTAAGAACTACCGTATCCTTTGCCTTCGCTTCTTACATGTATGATACCTTGTACACTGTTTATAGTCATTGATGTCTACGTTTCTATTTCTTTTCAGATTCAGATAGTGTGGTTGCTCAAGAAAATAGTGCGAGTTTCAAGTTTTCACCTTCTAGAAGCTTGGAAGAAGATATAGATGTCAAGGGTAATTCTCTAGAGTCAAGTTTAGATGTTCGAACAATTGAGGAACCTTTTCCAGAAGAAGGCTATTGTGATGTTGAACCCAAAGATGGTAGTAAATTTGTAAAAGAATGCCATGATCCGGGACCCCTTGAGGAAGAAGATATGCAAGAAACTTCTTCAGAAAATCACATGCATGAAAACTTCGAGGATGATTATGAAATATTTGAGCTTAGAGTTATACATCGCAGAAATAGGTTTGGTGCTTTGATCTCCTTGACTGGAATTTCTTAGCCTGTTTCTGTGTTTTCTTTTTCTTTTTCTCTTTTATGACCAACTCTTTTTTACGAATACACAGGACTGGCTTTGAAGTGAATAAAGACATACCAATAATTTTGAATACAGTCATAGCTGGCAGATATTATGTAACTGAAAACCTTGGCTCAGCTACTTTCAGCCATGTCATTCAAGCACATGATCTACATGCAGGATTGAATGTGTGTATTAAAATTATAAAAAATAATAAGGATTATTTTGATCAGAGTCTAGATGAGGTTAAGCTCTTGAAGTTGGTGAACAAATATGACCCTGCTGACAGATATCACATAGTGCGCCTCTATGACTATTTCTATCATCAGGTATGTGATCTTAGTATTCCAGTACATGAATTCGTAAAAAAATGACTTACAGTTAAATAATCTCCTTCATTTGGTTCCTTGCTCTGTGACATGAATTTTCTTTCTTGGTTGATTTATTGCACTCTTATACTGTTTTGTGATGTTACCTCTCCAGACCATGAGTTCTATTCCATTGTCTCTTCTATGTCTGACTTCTGGTATTGCACATGGTTTCCACTGTGTGAGTTGGATTATTCAGATTTCAGATTTCAGATTGCCCTGAATTTTTTCTCAGTGCATCACGAATATGTCTCTGGGAAGGAAATCTGATTGGAAAACATTGGAATAAAGATTAATCACAATTTTTGAAGATGTATACTGAAAAACATTTTTTTAATATTCTACCCTGACACTTTAGCATACTTAAAAAAAGAGAAAGAAAATATTATGGATGAACATGCTCGCCATGAAGTCAAAGTCCTTCCAAACTTTGGGTCATCTAGGAAACATTGTCAAGATTGTTCCTAAAATTTTGTGCAATCTTCTGTCCTTCTAAAACAGCTAATCTTAATTTGCTCCTAGCACTTGTAAAACTATAGATCCTTCATACTAACAATTTGCATGATTCTTTTATTCTATCGAGAACATGTTTTGAAAATGAAAAAAATGAATTTGACATTCATTTGGTGAAATCTTAACACGTTTTCTTGTGTGGCAGATCCTCTGTTGTTCTCTCATTCAAATAAATAAGAGTTTTCGACGTAAAAAAAGATGTTTCTACAATTGCTAGCATTTTTTCCATAATCTCTATTAACATTAACATGTTGTAGAATGAATAGATAAAGCTAAAGACTCCCGGACTTTGCACAAGTTGGTGATATAGCCCCACCTTGTTCACTTTATGGATCCTCCCATTTATCTCTTTCCTTCATTTTTCTTTCTCTTCCTTGATGTGCCAAGTGTCCTCATAGATTAGGGAAGTTCCTCCCCTTGTAGGTTCGTCTCATTGCCAACAATAATGTCAAATTGAGATGCTCTTTAAATTTACACTTGATCTCTCAAACTACACCATCGCGGATAAAGTTGTGGGTGCTCCTTGTATCAATAAGAACATTTACCTCTTGGGTACTTAGAAAGCCCCGTACCCGCATGGAGTTGAGTGTCGGGAAGCACGAGAGCACATGATAGGAGATGCCATGGCAAGGCTCCTCCTTGCTTCCTTCTTCGTCTAGGGTTCATTGTCTTCGAAATCGGATCCCGCCACTTGGAAGATGTGGTAGCGCTTGCACGTGTGGCCCTTGAATCATTTTTAGTTGCAGTTAAAGCATAGGACTTTCTTGATCCGCTCCTCACGATGTGCACATGTGACCGCCTCTACTTTAGGGGCTGACGTGACCCCTTGAACAGATCCGGCTTGGGCGTGTCACCTGAAGAGCGTATGCTGGGATTGGTTGGCTGATTTGGCTTTCGTATCGTTTACAGTCGCCATTGCTTTTCATCATGGAGTTTGGCCACCCTATATGCCTCCTCCTAACTCCTCAAGGCTGCAGCTAGGACCTCAATATGAAGGTCTTATTGCATCCCACCAATATAAGACCCGAGCAAGGTCTTCTCGTCAACAAGGGGCAAAAGCGTACAAAGCTTTTCAAAATCAGTTTGGTATTCATCCAAGCTGCCCTGTTGCTTGAGGTTTTTGAGCTCCACATGGTGGTCCACCAGCACCGTGAGCCCAAACCTCTCCATAACACGCTTGACAAAATCAGCCCATGAGGACTTGCCATGTATGGTATCTAACCACTCGTATCATCGAAGGACGCCATCCTCTCGGCGAGTGATCACTTCTACAACACGTGCTTCCTCCGGCTTGTTATGGCATATGAAGAAGTGCTTGAGTTTGAAAAAACACTCACGCATGTTCTCAACATAAAAATGAGGAATATCAAATCGAGGTTTCTTCCAATACCCTGTCCAAAGTCATGTGGCAGCTCCTTGAGAATTGAGCCATTCAGAACCTCTATGTGGCCACTGGAGAATGTGAAGTTCTGGTTGCCATGAGTGTTGAGTGGGATGGCATCAAGGCGATTAGCCAAGGCTACTACAACCTTCTCGATGCGCTCCAAACGTTCGGCGCCATCTTGCCATTGCCAAAAAAGTTCAGCTTGCGTTTGCTTGACGACCGTTCGAGCTTGCTCGGCGTGCCAACGAACTTCTTCAGTCTTCTTCAGAAGAGGGGGTTGTGGTACCTCCATGGTATGAACTTTGCTCTGATACAAATCTATTGGACCCTCAGAATTTTTTAGGCTTATGCTGGATGAAGTGACATTGGGATCAGAAGAAGGCCTGATTGAAAATTTGGGTCTTGGGACAAATGGGTAGTCTAACCACAGTCCGGCGGATTCTAATGAATCGAACCTGCGGTATTTTTCTCTTGGGACCTGTGGGTTGGGTGTCCTAGGGTCTGTACCCAATTTGACATGGTGAGAGAGAGGTAGGTTTTTTGGGGTAGCTATGTCATTATTGCAAGCATGAAGCTTTTGCAGTCTCTTTAGAAAACCATTTGATATTTCACTAACTTATGATTGCATTGCATATGCATGATTTGGTGTCTAATGTATACAACTATGTGCGTGAAATCATTTTACCACTCTGGTCCTCAAATTGCACTTTATCAGAGATCATCAAGAGAGTGACATTGAATTGATTGCTCAAACTTGAAATCTAAAGAGTCAGAATCATTCTAGTCTAAACATCAGAATTTTGACTTCAAAGGTCAGCCTAGGGTTATGTTTGCACTGAATAGATCATCCTAGGTATGCCTTTTGCATTTGGCATGAGCCAGAAAAATGTTGGATGAGCTTCCACATGGCAATAGTTGAAAAGGTCCAAATGTTACCACAGGGTGTGAAGTTTGGAAAGTTGATATCATCTGCCTTTTTCAGCTGACATTTAGACTGTTGTCCAAATGGCACAAATGTTTCTATAGAATTGTGTTTTGAACTTTGGCCTCTTACTTTTTTGGTTGATATTCGGACATTAGTCACATGGTTGTGGCTAAAAAGTTGCTGCATTTAGGAATTTTGACTTAAGCATTTACATTTCCGCCTTTCTTGTTCCAATAAACAAAATGATGCATTACCATGCTCATGTTTCAATTTTTGTTCACTTTGTCCATGTTGCTTCATCACCATTAATCCATTTGCCTATTCCTCCTTCGAATTCACTACAACACTCAAGAAACGGCTTTCTGCCTCACTTTGATGGTGGATTAGATGCTAATGAGTGTGAAAAGTTGAAACAAGGTTTGAGAAGAAAGCACTATTATGGGAATTCCTATACTCCTCTTGGCATTTTCTTTTTACTTAATGGTTTATGTTCTTCTCTAATTGCATATGAGAATTGTCTTATTTCATTGTCATGGGTGATGCTTTATTAGGTTACTCATCCACCACGTTAGTGAAATTCAATGCATCCTTGGTTAATTCTATCAATTAGGCGCCTATGAATTGCCACTCTAACTGAATTAAAGGTATACCTGCTTGTCAGAATGGAAATTCCCTTGGTTTCGAATATGCCCGTTCTTGCAAATGAGCAGGAATGTCGTTTCTGAGGCAAGTGTTCCAACATTTTGGTGACATTTGGAAATCAGTAAGAATGTTTCCCTATTTTGTAAGGTGTGGGTCTGACAGATTGATTCTAAAATGTAGGATATCTGCATTCATATATGTATAAGATGGCTGGATATGGATATTTTCCTTTATAGATTGGATGCATCTGTGACCAGTATGTATTTGCTTTCAGTTCCAACTTGATATATCCATATGTATCCTATTTGTATCTTGCAGAATTTATAATTATATTATTAAATGTGAGCTGAATGTGGTTGCATTTGGATACATTCCAAATCTTGAACTAATATTATCAATTACCATATCAATGTCTATTTCCAGCTGGGTACTACATCAAACATCCATATGCTGCTCACTTTTTCTACGAATGTTAGAATAAAGATCCTCATCGTTACAGATAGATGCGGTTATTGATGGGTAATCAACCCATAGCTACCCATTTTCTGCCCTCTAAAGTGTTATAGAAGCATAATGAGCATTTAGACATGTTTCACAAGAAAAGCTACAGGCGTTTTTTACTACTGCCATGGCTTTAAGCATACCTTACAGAGAATGGTGTCAGTTATCAATGCCTTCTTTCTTTGCTAAATGTATACATTTTTTTTGTTTTTTGACTGCTTGTTGATATCCAAGGGTTTTCTGCTTATTTGTAATAGATTAACATGCATAGGTCTGATGAAGCAAGTTGTTATCATTCTTACCATTAATATATGAGTTTTTGCTCCTCTTCTTTCTTTTCTTATATATCTGTTCATAATTTTCTATTCTTTCTCTTTGTTTCCCATGCAGATATCAGATAAGTTGAATGAAATTTGTCTATAGACAAGCTAGGTAGAAGGTGTTTGTAGACTATTATGCCACTTAATATATAAGGTTGACATAACTATTGTCTTTAATTTTAGTTATGAACCCTAACCCAAACCCAGAGTAGTACACACTAGCATGCACTTGCACAGACAAATAATACACGTGCATTCTTTCATGACCTAGGCACATAAGAGTAGTAAAAAGCTAAAAAATATGTTCTATCAATTAAAATCATTGTATAGAATGGTAGAATAAATGTCATTGGCATAAAAAAAAATTAACAATTATGACTATAACTAGCACCTAGTGATGTGACTAGTATTGAGATATGAAGTATAAAATGTTAGATTAATATTTATGAGTGATTAAACTAGTATATCAAGCATCCACGATCAACCAATAGCTATTATGCATAAAATAACCAATTCCACAATCCACTACCATGCAATGAGAACTTGGTTTGTAAATGCATTAATAAAGAAATCAAGATTTTCAAATTTTTAATATAGAAACATATTACAAATGTATAATAGTATAAACAATAGCAATTAGAAAAGTTAGTGAGAAAATATGAAGATACACATACACACCCAGTCAATCAACATAATTGACCCATAGGGGTGGAAATCTGGTTGGCTCAGACGAGTCACCGTGTCAATCCGTCAGTTGGTTAAACTATGGTAAGAGCTGTTGTAGATTTTACAAAATTTTCTTCTTTAATGTTGGATAAACATGTGTCAATCACTTCTTTTTTTAACAAATGCTTTCAGGAGCACCTTTTCATTGTCTGTGAACTGCTGAGGGCAAATCTCTATGAGTTTCAAAAATTTAATCAGGATGCAGGGGCAGATCTATACTTTACACTTCCTCGGCTTCAGGTCTGTGTTTGAATGATGTCTCTACTGGTATATGAAAATATTTGTTTTGTTGGTGCTATTTAATTTTGCCTTTGTATTTCCTATTCAGAATTGTACATTTTTAGAACAGATTTCTTTGACAATTTGTCTCAGTATTTGCATATATCTTCCTTTATTGTTCTGTTTTTTTGAAGTTTTCAACATTTTCTGTTCATGTGAATGTGAATCTAATGGTTGTCCAGTCCCACTTTCTCTTAGGCCATAGCTCAGCAGTGCCTGGAGGCTCTGGAATTCCTGCATGGATTGGGTATTATACATTGTGATCTAAAGCCTGAGAACATACTCATAAAAAGCTACAGCAGGTGTGAAGTGAAGGTTATTGATCTTGGAAGCAGCTGTTTTAAAACAGACAACTTGTGCTTGTACATACAATCTCGTTCCTATCGGGCTCCTGAAGTCATCTTAGGTCTTCCATATGATGAAAAGATTGACATCTGGTCACTTGGTTGTGTGTTGGTTGAGCTTTTCACCGGGCATGTAAGTTATTGATTTTTTCTTCTTGTTAACCTTACATTAAAGGTTAGAGATGCCAGAATAATTATAGTTGAACAATTTCATCAGTCTGCAGTGGCATGTAGAAGGTTAATATAGAGGTCTTCTTTGTTTCTGTTACTGATATTATTTTGTATTGTTTATTTATTTGACTTCCTTTTTGTATACATACGTGTTTTGCATCTATCTTGACATCACAATGCTCATTCTAAGAAGCTGTACTACATGTTTATCTAAATAATGTTTTCATTTCCTTCCAATCTTATGCAAAAAAGAACTGGTGTGGTTTATATCTGGATAAGCTATTGGCCCTTTCTACACCTTTTTCTATTCCTTTCTGAGTGGAGCCAAATAAACCATCCTTGACGTAAGAGAGGATGCAAGTGTTGGGATGATATGAACTGAAATAGCCAACTTGAACAACAAGATGCATAACTCTCTTACTGACAATAACATAGATTTTAGTTGAAACAGGAACACAGGTTTTCCCTGGCAATGCTGCAGACTTTAACAAATGCACATATATACCTTTTTTTTTCTATACTAAGAATACCGATACACACAGTTACTCTGCATTAACAGTAAGCAGCAACCAAAGAAAATACTAGTACAAGCATGTGAACAGTGTGGTTCTCATAAATCTTTTATCAATGGAATTTTTTTCTTAAATGCTTTAATTAAGCCAATGCTGTTCTGATTCAGGCAAGAGATAAGATGTGCTACTGAAAAGATTCAACTGTTAAAATAAAGGTGTATAAGTATCAGCACCTTCTGTAGTGACATAGACTATATACACTTGTTATGAACCCTCTAGGCCGGGCTTGCTTGTTTGCATACGAAAAGAAATCGATAGATGTAACGCCCCAAAAATCCAGGACTTGTAACTTTTAGAATAGTTTAGAAAGCTTTGAAATCATATAATAATCAGAGTTTAAATAATACTTCAGCGGAAAATGATATTTTCAAAACTACAAGTCAATGGACCCTGAGCGCATTACAGCGTAAACTTTCCTTTGTCAAATCCCACACAACCATTGAAATCAAATGGTTTAGAAATGGAGTTTCAATAATTGAGAATTCGTTTGTTGAAACCAATAAGAAGCTTACTAAAACAGTTTTATTAACTCACGGTTTAATAAAAGAGAAATTTTGAAACACACTTTATACCAAATTTACCAACATGTCCTCAGGAGCGAAACGTCAAGGAAAGAGCTCTATCTTGATCTCATCACGCCATCGTGCCATCGCAAACTGTATTAGCTATCTAAAACCTGCCCATAAAATGGGTCAGTTTTGCTAAAAACTGGTAGGTGCACAGACATGACAATATTGAACATAATTAAGCAGAATAATTTAATATGTCAAGTAGACAGACAATTATATAGCAATTTAATTTCAACAGATTCACAGAGCAACTATCATGAGCACAATGCTAAAATTATTACAAGCATTTTACTGGCACAAGTAGGCTAACTATTACAAGCAAAACACTACACAAGAAAGTTAACTAGCAAAATACAATGCTTCATCAACCACACACACAATTCCATAAGTATTGAACATGTTGTACCCTATAACTTTCATACGTGCATAATTGAACACATTGTGTGATCGGATTTAAATTATGTTTCGATATTAACTGGCCAAGCGGGTACGCACAAGGCACGACTCTAGAAACAACCTAGACTGATCCGGGGGTTTATTATGCTATGTATTTTATGATAACCCGGATAGCTGACTGATTCCGCACCTAAGGGGACGGTCGGTGACCAAGAGAGAAATCCCCAAAGCAGCATAAACCATGGATGCATCCCAAACATGGAGAGCTACCACCTAGGATAATTATGGTAGTCTCGTTCCCCTAACTCCGATGACTGAGGAAGCCGAGTCTTTTGCTCGTAACTGCCATTAATGGTCTGTCCATCGAAGTTTTGTATCTTCCTGTCTTCTCTCTTGACAGGAGTCAGCGATTCGAATGAGTACATCAGGGGTAGTTAACTGAAGACCCATTCTACATACTCTGGTCTTTCGACCAACTCGAGTATCTTGCCGGTGAAGGCGAAAACATCACTTATTTAGGTGATCACAACATTTTGTTATTTGCACCGATCGAGGTTGCCACAACCTACTCATCCAATCATCGCAACGTAAGAAGACGTACTTGTCAAAAAGTACGGTCGTACATGTCATAACTACAACTACGATGAAAGGGATATGGTTCCACAAAAGAAACCCCAACAAATATTATCTGCAAAAGAATTAATACAACAAAGCCTGGCAAGATAAGTCTTGAATTCACTTCAACAACATTTTTCATATTTCATGATGCAAGGTCATCCCGGATCTCTCGTTCGATCAACAAAGTACTTAACATGTTGTGAATGTCTAAAAGTACGTTATACTGAAAAAGGGATGTGCGTAGGCTTCTCAAAAGGAACACCTAACACACAACTTCATAACGATCCAAAGAATATAAGAGTGCTCATTTGGCACGATTCATCCTTAAAAGCCATAATGTCGCATTAAGTCATTCACACAAGACACAACACTATTAATCTTACATCCAAAATTTATCTTAGTATCAACATGTGACACTTGGTTGATACATAAAGAATGGGTCCTTCAACAGACCCCACTCATTCATATGCTCATGCCCCCAATCGGGGTTATTTAAATTGAGCTGCAACTTGAATCAAGGTTATAAAACATTTCTCCCAAGTGTGTGGACTTGGGAGGGGCCAAATGTGACTTCGCAATCCTGCAAGACTTAATCTTACTTTGCAAAAGTTGTGCATTTTGAAGAGCACCGGGTTCGCAGAAGGAAACTCGTTTTTAGAGAACTGAAATGCACAAGCACAACTTCTAGTGTTTTGAAAACAAGTGAAATCAGGATGGGCACAAGACTACATTTATGTAGGTACATATTTACCATAAGTGTGAGCATATGCAGGTTATAACATGACGACAAACACCTCTCGACTTGCGATGCCGCACATCAAGCGAAAAGCACATAAGTAACACACAAGGTACCAGAAACATACATTGTCTACTTAGATAGGAAAACACATAAGGAAATAAGTGATACATGAGACACGAAGTCGTACCTCACTCAAAGGAAATGTGCAAGCAAAAATGGATGCAGGCAAACAAGGGCATATGTATTTCAAGAAATACGAAATCACATCTCAACTCATAAGCAACTATGCAAAATAATGATCAAAGCATGAAATTATACATCGACCCATAGGAACGTACAGGCAAGTATATATGCAAGCAATCAAGGGCATAAGTATTTCAAAAAGTACGAAACCACCTTCAACCCCATAAGCAAATATGCAAATTAATACTCGAAGAGTACAACCATACCCCAACATGCAAACAAGAAAATATGCAACGCAGAAGCAATATAAATCTAAGTGCATCCAGCATGAACATCTTAATTATTTTAACTTAATTAGGTTCATCAATTGCACTTTGTGCGACTTTACCCTACTTCGAAAAGTTGTGAGGTTGTGATATTCTCTGAGCGTAGGTAGGCACAAACTCGAGCCACGGAGGGCGAGCAAGGTCCACCGTTCAACCTGTGATGCTTAGAACGTTAGTATGCACACTGAAAAAGCCAGCAGCGAGTCTGGTAACACCTGCAGTAGTACCGGACCACAAGGGTAGGCAGGGAGCTCATCTCCCTGCAGAAAAGCAACAGAGACAGCGAAGCCTCGTACCCGCAGGCTGCTGAGGCAGGAACCCTGCACCCTGCAAACAAGGGTGCCAGAGGCAGGGACCTCACCCCCAGCCTGGCAAAAAGCCGCAGCTCCCTGCCTGCCAGGACAGAGAAGGCAGGGGAGGGAGCGGAAGCTCCCTGCCAAACCCGCCACAACAGGACAGGGGGTGACACCCCCTGTCGGGACACAAATCAGGACAAGGGGCGCAGAGCGCGAACTGGACTCGTTGCGAAAATCTGCAAGAGTGAGAGTTATTATGACGTAATTGTCAAAAATAGCAGGCCACTGGTAAGACCTGCCCTGCCGGCAGAATCAAAAGAGTGGCAGGGGTATCGACCCCTGTCTGACCAAACAACGAATGACAGGGGCCTCGGCCCCTGTCTGACAGGACAGCGGATGGCAGGGGCCTCAGTCCCCGCCCGACAAAGCAGTGAATGGCAGGGACAGAGGCCCCTGCCGGCCAAAACACGAACGACAGGGGTCTCGGACCCTGCCTGCCGAAACAACAAACGGCAGGGGTCTCGGCCCCTGCCTGCCAAAACAACAAACGGCAGGGGCCTAGGCCCCTGCCTAACGAAAGAAAATAAATGGCAGGGGCCGAGGCCCCTACCTCACGAAAACAGCAAATGGCAGGGACTTGGGTCCCTGCCTGACAATATTGGACGACAGGGGCCTCGGCCCCTGCAAAACAATGAATGGCAGGGGCTTCAGTCCCTGCCAGACAAAACGGAAACTGGCAGGGGCCTCGGCCCCTGCCTGACAAAAAAAAAAAAAAATGGCAGGGGCCCCGACCCCTGCCTGACGGAACAACAGCGAAACAAGGGGGGAAGTGCGACAAGGGGGGTGTCAGTCCCCTGCCACCCTTCAGGTAGGCATAGAGGGAAAAAGAAGGGCACGACACAGGCGGTATGCCTTCTGTCGGCCCCTCGGCAAGCCCTCAAGGAGAGGGAAAGAAGGGAGGAGGGGTGCCGCATGGGCGACTGGCCCTCTGCAGGCTCACATGCAACCTCAAGAGAGAGGGGGAGGCAACAGGGGGACGACCGACCTCCTGTCGATCGCCCGATCTCCCACAAGGAAGAGAAAGGGGGGGTCCGCAGGGACCATAGACCCCTGCCGGCACTCCGGCGCACCCCAAAAGAGAGAAGGGGACGACAGGGGCCCTGTAGGCCCCCTGTCGGGTCTTCAATGGGCAAGGAGGGAGGTGGGAGGGCGCAGCAGGGGCCGTGCGCCGCCTGCCGGCGTCCTGGCGAGGTGACAGAGAGAGATGGGAGGGGGAGGAGGAGAAGGGGTGGCGTACCTTTCGAGGTCACCGGCGATGGTTGCAGCGGCGGCGACGATCGGATCAGAGGGGAGGCGTCGGTGGTGTTGTCGTGTGCAGGGCACAAAGAGGGTCGAGAGGGAGGGGAGGAGGAGAGAAGGGAGGGTGCGCCCATCCTCCCCTCCTGCGATGCTCTTAAAGAGCTCGGGGAGGGTAGAAAATCTGGGAAACCCTCAAGGGGTTTCCTTATCCTGCCGAGGAGTGGAGCGGCGCGGGTGAGGGGTTGCGGCGCACAGGGGAGGGTTTGTTTTTAAACAACTCCTCCCTCTGTGTCGGGTTTTAAAACCCTACCGTTAACGGGCCCGGGTCGGGTCTCGACCCGGCTCGGGTCCGATTTTTTTTTTTTTTTTTTTGACGTGGGTTTTACAATAGATCTGGACCAGATCTGCGTACCAAAAGAAATCTGCAGATCTGTCCACTGGTACGGTGAGAACAGAGCTATCCATATGCTCAGTGGGACAGATCTGTTCAGATCTATCTATGTGTACGATGGGACAGATCTGTCCATATAAGAATGCATGCTATGACGGAAAATAAATTGTTGATTTAGCATTACATGTATATATATATAATCATCGAAATATTATGTATATATATACATATTCTTATATTCTAAATCAATTTTTTCCCCTTCCTTTTTCTTTTTCACCAAAAACATTACATAAACCTAATCTATGCTATTTCTCCCCATTCGAATCAAGAGAGAAGCCTGTACTTTTGTTGAAGTTTGAAAAAGACCAAAAAAAATATCGGATGATCGGAGAGGAAGAGGGTTTTCTTCCTCCTTCTCCCTTTTTCCCTTCTTCCTCCTCTCCAACGATTTCCCTTCTCTCTCTCTCTCTCTCTCCTTTCCTCTTTCTTTCTCTCTCTCTCTTTTTTTTTTGAGTTTTTATAATATAGGGGGTCCTCTAGAGGGTGACGCCCCCCCCCCCTAGTTTCCTATATGGGTTTGGAAATAGTGTTTTCCCATGTGGGACTCTATCTCCGGCCCTTCTTTCCTTATTTCTTTATGTTGACTTTTTTTTCTACTTACTACCTCTTTTAATACTTACTTTTTTTTTCTACTCAATCAAATTGGGCTCTCCTAGAGACCCTAATTATTTGGTAACTACCACATCTACATAAATTTTAGAATTAATTAATGATTAATGATTAATAATTAATAATTAATAATTAATAATTAATAATTAATAATTAATAATTAATAATTAATAATTTATTAATTAATAAATATCTAGAAAATTCCATAGGGTTTCTTACCCTTCTGGGAGTCTTCTTAACTTTAACTCTCATTAAACTAAACATTTATATTGAATTTTAAAGTTTTAATTTTCGTTGGACCCTGGATTTTGGATCAGGATTCAGATCCAAGATCCAAATACATATCCATATCTAATATCCATATGGATCTTGAAGTGGATTCGATCCTAATTAATATGGATCTTGGACTGAGTCCATATCCATATTAACTTGGATCATACGGATCAGATCTGATCCAATCCGATCCAATCTAGATTTGGTCTCATCGAGATGGTTTTTTTTTGAAAAAATGTGATTTTCGGGCCAACCGTAGCCTGAATTTAGAAAATTAAAGTATTATTGTTTTAAAATTTTAAGGCGCATCCAACGATATATAACTTGAATTTTGCCTCCGAATTTCACTTGAATTAACCTGAATTTCGCTTGATTTTAAAGGTAAAAAATAAAAGTTTTTGGCATATCTTGTTTGGCTCGTTTAGGTCTTGTCAATGAGACTTGGGCCGAACCCAGATTCAATTGACGCCACCTAATATCGAGTATTTTACCAGTGTTCCTACAACACTTAGCCAAAATTTCAAAAAGTCAGAATTTAACTTAGTATAAAAACACACGATATTACAGTAGTTATCATTGGGTCATACTACTGAGGCACAGACTCTAAAGTGATCCTAATCCCTTTAATTTCTTCATTATATTTTGTCCATTCATTTATGTGATTATCCCTTTAGTTATGTTTTATTGGCTTTCCTTCAAGGTTGTAAGTATCATATCGTAACCCGTATCGGTCGGGCTCAAAATAGATACGTATCGTAAACAAACGTAAATTTTTAATAAAAATTAACAAAAATTCTAAAAAAAAAACACGAAAAATCAAGAAAATTTAGCAAAATTTGTAAAAATCTTAACACAATTTATTTATGTAATAAAATTAGCTAAACATAGATTTGTTCTTAAACATTAAACAACCATGCATCTAATCACCACAAATACAATCGGTGTCTATCTTTTGAACAAAATAATGATACATTCAAAACCCAAAAGCTTTCATAACTCATTATAAAAGTTAAAGTTACATTTTTCAGTTACAAAATATCATGCTAAGGGAAAAACATGCAAGCTAGAGTTCAATGACATATAATGAAAATCATATTCAGTGTCAAACTTCATCTTAATGATTTCCTTCGTTTATTGCATCGTTCAGTGGCTTGAGATGATAATGGGTCATCTTCATATTCTGAATTAAGGACCACCTTTGGCAATTTCATTCCGGCAATCTTTTATCATCTTCTATAAGACTAGTAGGAAGATCAACACAAATATTAGTAGGAATGCAATATTTACATAATTTCACAGTGGAGTTGTTATGCCCCACAACATGACATTTAAATCTATATAATCCTTCATGCATTACAAAACAACAAAAATTACACTTCACTATTCCTTTCAAACACATATCCAAGTCAATTGGTGTACAATATTTCAATGCAGAATCTTTTGAGAGGCATCCTCCAAGACCTCTACCCTCCATGAACATCCACCTTACATCGACCTCCTAGAGCATGGATTACTAAATCTAATCACTACAAAGATGTAAAGCAATGCTCAATAACACACTTAGGGACAATTTTTTAGTTTTAAGGGCACAAAAAATGAGATTAAGGGTAAAAAAACTAAAAGTAAAGCAATATCTTTTAAAAGTATAAAAAAAGAAAGGAACCTATGTCACATGGGTGCGGGTACGGGTACGGGTGCGGAGCAATTTAAAAATTTTTGGACACGGGGACACAACTATATATATATGTATATATATATATATTAAAAAAAAATATATATATATATATATATATATATATATATATATATAACAATAATAAGACTCGGTCAAAGTTGTGCCCATTAGGGGACACAACTATATATATAACAATAATAAGACTCGGCTATATATATATATACTAAAAAATATATAAAAAGATCGATTTTTTTAGTTTTTATACATCTTTTGCCCTAAAAAATGGACAAAAATAGACTTGGTCAAAGTTGACCAAGTTCAAAATGTGGACGGACTCGGCCCCGATGCGTTGATCGAGTCCGACACTTGGTTGACTGTGTCCGCCCCGTGTCCGAAGCCGCACCCGTGTCTGCACCCATGTCGGGGCGTGTCGACGCGGGTGCGTCGACCTTATAGACGAGTCCGTGTGACTTAGAAGGGAACTTACCCTCCATTAACTTCAATCATACACAAATGAAACAAAGAACGGAGATTTTTTACCTTAACCCACTTCTTTGAGTGGAAAAATAGTGGAAATGCACTCTTAAGAAAATTGCAAAAGCCCTCTCCCTAACACATAATCAGCCCCCAAAATCGCTCTCACGAATCCTAGGGTGCATGGGTTTTCCTCTAATGGCTTCTACACAAATGAGGGAGTCTGCCCTCAAAAGGTATTTAAAACCCAAAAGTTAAAAAGTAAGTTTTGGCCCCTTTTAAAGTGCTTCAATACCGTATCGTATGATACGGGTATGATTCACATTCGTATCGCGATACGATTGTGTATCGTATCGAGAACCTCAATAGTAACAATATTTACAACATTGCTTTCCTTCCATTCAGCTGGCTAAGATGTTGCTCGATTACTGGAATATATATGAGTAGCTCCATAGCCAATGAGGGCAAGATCTCGACTCTCCTGTGATTCTCAAGGGACCCAGTTTTCCACAAAATGCAAGCTACTCATCTTGAAAACCATATGCCTATTCTAAAGATAGGGTCTTCATATAGTAGTTTTCTCAACTTGAGATATTTATAAGGTTTAAGAAGGAAACAGATTTATATATGGTATCAACAACTATCAACTAAAGATTTTGTCTTAGACACAGGCACATGTAGTAAATCCATGTGGCTATGGAAATTGAACTCCCTTTACCTCATATGAAATAGGAACTTTACCACCTCCAAACTGGCTATTAGTAAAGCAAGGATCTTTTGTTCCAGTTAGCTTCCAGAAAAGGAAGTTCCTTCCAATAGTGGAAGTTCCAGATATGTTCAGCTTCCCATAATGCTAGCATTAAATTGTGCAGTCTTATTCTGACAACAGAACCCTCGGTCCATTTGGACTTGGATACTGCACTTTTGAGAATGACTTATGCAACTCTCATAACTCTGCTGAGTTGGTCAAATATTTCATGATTCATCCACGGTCAATCCAGTTTTTCATAGTTTTCCTGTCCAAAGACCTATCCCCAGTCAAATGCAGACTTCTAGTCAAGGACATCCACCTACCTGGTCTGAGCTTCGGTGAGTTGTTTGATTCTGTTGAATGCCATTCTTAGTTCACTCCTGACTTGCATTGAATTGCTTAGGAGTTTGAATCATTCAGTGGTTGTCTTTAAAATATCTTTTGATCTGCACTTACGCTGGATAAAGAGGACACTTTCTGAAAGTCATGAAAGAATGTGTTATGTTACTTTTGTAAGCTTTTGGTATCTTTCAAATAATCCAAAGCACAATCACACGTGAAGGAGGAAACCAATATTGGGGCTGAATAGACTATTGTTTCCAATGAGGGAAGTCTTGTGATATGCTCTTCTGTTTATACTTCTTTCCAATGCAAGATAGTTTACAAGTATACGCCCATCATTACTACATGTATAAACAACACAGTAAGGGATAAAATAGCAGATACAAAAGGCTAATATACATATGAATGTATAGCGCATTCCACTGAAGGGGCGTGAGATCAAGGGAGATTTGGATCTGGGTCTCAGTCCAGGTATAGCCTCCCTCAAGTTGTACAAGGTTTATGGCCATGGACAACTTGGATTTCAAGAACAAAAATCTCTGCTTCATATAAAGTTACCTAAATCAAACAGTTATTGAATGACTTAGGAGAGAGGATCCCGAGGTCTTATGATGTGACAATCAATGGGAGGATGAAACATATTGAAATTGATCAGCACTTTATTACAAAGCAGAGATTTTTGTTCTTGAAATCCAAGTTGTCCATGGTCATTCCTATATTCAACTTGACAAAAGCTATTAAAAGTGTTGGGACATGACTTGTGTACCACCCCAAAATTTCAAACTTGTAAACCTTTTTAAAATACTTAGAAAACCTTTTATTTTTCAGAGTTTTTATCAACGGAAATGATTTTTTTTTGAAAAGCAAAACAAGTTGACAACTTTGGACACGTTACCGTAAAAATCCATCATCAAAACCTCATTATCAAAACATTTTACCAAGAAAATTAGTGAGCCGAATATTCATTATAAAAACTATCAATTGTACAAAAGTTCGGGTTTCCCCTTATACAAAATTAAAACTATAACAGGTATCACAAACGCAAAACTATGAGCAGAGGAGTGAAGTCTCAGGCCATCTCGCATTCTTCCGTCGGTTGTTTGATAAACCTACTCGTCACCTGCGCCCTAAATCATACGGACTCAGCTAGGGAGGCGCCGCACCCGAGTCGACACGCCCCAACACGGGTGCGGACACGGCCCATACTCGATCAACGACGAGTCAGACTCGGTCAACGACGAGTCAAACTCGGTCAACGAATAGAGGCTGAGTCTGTCCTCGTTGTGGACTCGGTCAACATTGATCGAGTCCAAAAATGTCAATTTTTAGGGCAAAAAACAAAAAAAATGATCCTTTTATATAATTTTTAATATATATATATATATATATATATATATATATATATATATATATATATCATGAGTCTCAAACATAATCCCCAGAAAAAAAATTCCGAGGGGCGCAGCGGGACCCGCGCCGGGGGGAGCCCCCGAACCCTCCTTTCTGCAATGGCAAAAGTACAATTTGCAAAGTTTGTAAAAACACTCGTGCTGGTGCCAAACTTAAGAGGACAATATCCACATATACACACACATTGGATATATATATATATATATATATATATATATATATATATATATATATATATATATATATATATATATATATATATATATATATATATAGCCGTGTCCCTGTGTCCAAAAATTTTGAAATTGCACCGCACCTGTGTCACACCCGCACCCGTACCCATGTGACATAGCTTGCACTCATAAAATGGGTCAGTTTTACGAAAAACTGGCAGGTAAACAAGCAAAACAATATGGAACTAAAAATAAAACAAGACATATTATGCTAGCATGATAAGCACTTTAAAACAATAATTAAGGCATGGGCAATTATCTTATGCAAGTAAATAATCTACTTCTAACATAGATAATTGATTCCACAAGCGGACATCAGTTAACTAAAACAATCAACTAACACAGGATATAAGCATATGTAATAAGCATTTCATCTATCTCAAAAATGCACATTCAAGCAGATATTGTGAACAAGATATTCTTTGTTTCAACCCCGGATTGCTAGCTGAGTTTGCTCTTAAGGAAATGGTCAGCGACCAAGAGAGGATTCTCCAAAGGCATTCGTGGTCACGGATGCATCATACTTCTGCAGAAGTTCATGGGATCTATCACCTAGGATAATTTCTAATAGTCCTGTCCTCTAGCTCCGATGACCGGGGACACCGAGTCATTTGCCCAAGGGGTAGTTGTTAACAACCTGTCTATCAAAGTTTTTGTATCATCCATCTTCTCCCTTGATGGAAACAAGAGGCGGATGGACACGTCAGGGGGTTACTTAACTGACGCCCCACCCTATATGCTCTGGTCTCTTAGACCCACTTGTGCATCTTGCCTGTGAAGGCAAAACATCATCATTCTTATATGTTTCAACAAGTGTCCATCGCACGCTTCAAGGTTACCTGTAACGCCCCAAAATTTTAACTTGTAAATTTTGAAAACATTTAGAGAAAACCTTTCAAATTTCAAGGTTTGGTTTTAAAGACTTCAGTGAAAACAATTTGTTTTTAGAAAGGAAAACAAGTTGACAATTCTGGGCACGTTAGCTTACAAACTAAACTTATCCATAAAGAATAGCCAGGATGCCAATAGAAAAAAGGTGATATTGAGTCATGTTGCATCACGCCATCAGCCGTCTATAAAGTCCTACTTGCCACCTGCCAATAAAATGGGTCAGTTTCATAACAAACTGGTAGGTGCACAAATAAACAATGAAGAATAATTAAAGCAGGACATTCATAAGATAAGTAATTTATTTTATTAAAGGCAGTAATCAACACGTGTAACGACAAAAAAAAATGTTTAGATTCGGGCCGGATCCGGACACGACCCGGACCACCGCCTCTCGCTGTCTTTTAAGACAGCGAGGCAGGCGGGAGGAGGGTTACGAAACCCTCCTCACCGCCCTTCCACCTCGACCCTCTCATCTCTCTCCCCGACACCCACCGCCTCTCGTCACTCTCGATTCGCCGGAGACCAGCGTCAACCGATCGCCGCCAGCGACTCTCTCCGACGCTGCCGCCGACCACTAGGTACGTTCTTCCTCCCCTTCTTCTCCCTCTTTCCGTCTCTCTCTCTCTCTCATTCCTTCCCTCTCATTTCTTTGTTACACAGGGAGGGGAGGGCTGAGCCTCCTCCCTGCTTTCGTACGGCAGGCGAGGGGCGGAGCCTCCTCCCTACTTCCGTACGACAGGGGAGGGGCCAGGCCCCTCTTCCCTGCTCTCTGCTACGACAGGGGAGGGGTCGAGCCCCTCCTCCCTGCCCCTTTTTGTTGCGCCAGCAGGGGCCATCGGCCCCCGCCTTTCGTTTGCCAGCAGGGGCCTATGGCCCCTGCCTTTCTTTTGTCAGCAGGGGCATAGGCCCCTGCCTTTCGTTTGCCAGCAGGGGCCTCTGGCCCCTACCTTTCGTTTGCCAGCAGGGGCCTCTGGCCCCTGCCTTTCTTTTGTCAGCAGGGGCATAGGCCCCTGCCTTTCGTTTGTCAGCAGGGGCCATAGGCCCCTGCCTTTCTTTTGTCAGTAGGGGCATAGGCCCCTGCCTTTCGTTTGCCAGCAGGGGCCTATGGCCCCTGCCTTTCTTTTTGCCACCAGGGGCCATCGGCCTCTGCCTTTCTGTGTGCCAGCAGGGGCCATTGGCCCCTGCCTTTCTGTTTGCTAACAGGGGCCATCGGCCCCTGCCTTTTTGTTTGCCAGCAGGGGCCGATGCCCCTTTGTGCGCGAGCCTATACCCTTGGTCGACAGGCCCGGGGAATTTTAGAAGCTACATCGTAATGGGGACAGATCATTACAATTGTTGATCTCCAGCGAGGAATTCCTAGTGAAC
This sequence comes from Nuphar pumila, assembly GCF_984573655.1. Classification (NCBI taxonomy): domain Eukaryota; kingdom Viridiplantae; phylum Streptophyta; class Magnoliopsida; order Nymphaeales; family Nymphaeaceae; genus Nuphar; species Nuphar pumila. The sequence goes on along the minus strand of NC_143260.1, from coordinate 45,529,725 downwards.
GTGAGTCATTTGCTCGCATTGACTACATCTCTCTTTGGGCGGCAAGGCTCATTTGGCCCTGCCCCATTCTTTATCTTTTGAGAGTCATTTGGGACTGTTGGCCCCAGCTCTATGTATTGGAGAAGTTGAGTCTTTGCCTTGCTTTTGCTTTTGTCTGGGTTTGCATGTTAATATCGCATATTTGCAGCTACGACGGATCTCACTCGCGCTCCGCGACCCGAGCCGTCAATTGTGTACGTTCGCAGACGTCAGCAAGCTCGTAACCCTCCAAGGTAGGGGAAGATTGTATGGAAGACTTGGATAATTGAATTAAGTTCAATTAAACTAAAAACGATCATTAAATGAATATATATATATATATATATATATATATATATATATATATATATATATATATATATTTGTACGAGTATGCACTTAACTCAAGGACGCGGTTTCGCGATCCTTGCCCTTTACCTTATGTCAGTCTATACTTGCCATCGTGTATCACGTCGAGATCTCGTGTTGCATTCTTGCTTATGGTTTGTATGTGCCGTCACGCATCGTGGCGAGGTTCAACGTTGCACTTCTGCTTACCGCCTTTACCTTGTCGTCGCGCTTTGCGCCTAGGCTCTTATTTTTGTATGTATTATTACTGCTTTGCTATTACAGATGCCGCACAGGTTTTTGCTCTTTGCATATGCCTTAAAGGCATCCTCAGGCATTCACCTCTCTCTCTTGCGACGAGAGTTTGAGATAGGAGCTAGCGTTACATCCCCGTCTAAGGAGGGGGATACCTTGCAAGGATCCTGACTCCTTGAGTATGTAGTCCTGCAGACGAGTTGGAGGTTCTGTTGAGAAACCTGTATCCCGTCTATCGAGGCCGGTGTCGAGTCATGCGAGGCATGTAGATACCCCGATAGCGGATGAGGTTCTAGAAAATCGCAGGCATAATGTTGGCATAAGGTACTGCTGTTTCAAAGGATATAGTAAGGTTGATAAACTTTACATCTTTGTGAAACACTCCTGTTGAGGCTTCTTTTGAGGAGCTATACCCCCTTCATCCTAGAGTAGTTGTAGTCGTGCACGACACGTCTAGTACTACGATGATTGGATGAGACGGTCGTGCGACCTCGAACAGTGCGAAATGCACAATGCTGGAATCACATAAATGGCCTCACATTCGCCTTCACAGGCAAGATGCTCAAGTGGTTTAAAGACCACAGCATAGAATGGGTCGTTAGTTAAGCAACCCCTAACGTACCTATTCGTTTCTAGTGGTTTGTCAAGGGAGAGGACATAGCGGTACAAACTCCAATGGACAGGTTGTTAACAACCACCCTACGGGCAATGATCCGACCTCCCCAGTCATTGGAGTTAGGGGAAAGGGGCTACAATAGTTAGCTCAACACTTCTGCAGAAGTTGGATGCATCCGTGGCACTGCCTCCTTTGGGGAATCCTCTCTCGGCTAAAGCCGTCCCTTTGGAGCGGACTCAACTAGCTATTCGGGTTATTCAAAATACATAGAATAACAGACGCCCGAACTAGTCTCAGTTGTTTCTACGTTTTGCCTGCACGTACCCGCAGGCCAGTAATATCGAAACATAAAGTCTGTTCACACTGGTTGTTGAGTAGTGAGACTCACTTGTACTCGCTTGCACTACTGACTCCCTTGCACTCGCTTGCACCACTGACTCGCTTGCACTCGCTTGCACTACTGACTCGCTTGCACTATTGACTCACTTGCACTACCTATTCGTTTGCACTACTGATTCGCTTGCACTACTTACGCGTTTGCACTATTTACCTGCTTGCATTGCTTACCTGTTTAACTGCATATCTGCTTTAAACTGCGTAACCTACTGAATTAAAGGTACATAATTCAGTTTCCTTGTAGTCTCTTTTGTGCACCTACTAGTTTTTTGCGAAACTAACCCATTCTATGGGTACAGGTGATGAATAGCTACTCCACGGGTGATGGCAAGATGGCTTCAAGACTTTCTTCTTCCTGCTCTTAGCTCGCGTCCTGATGTTTTTGGGTCTTGTAATGGATTTTCCTTGGGACATCCGAATTTTGTACTTTTGGAACCTTCTTTTAATGAAAGTGTCTTTTTCAAGTAGCATGGGTTGTATGTTTTGGTTCTTCAGCTAACGTGCCCAAAGTGGTCAGCTTGCCTTTCTAAAATTAACAAAAGGATGGTCTTCCGCTGATTTCATAAACCAACTCTGTAATAAAGAGATTCTTTTAGTCTCTTGCCTGTTTTCTGAAAGGTTCGAAAGTTTGAAATTTTGGGGCGTTACAACACGTGTAATTGAAATGCGAGAAGGTAAATCTACTCTAGTACGAGCAATTTATTTCACATGCAAAGTACAACTAATCTGAAGGAAAGATACAACACAAGATGTAAGTAACATTATATGCAGTTAACTAGCACGAGTAGCTAATTATTTCAAGTAAAGAACTATGTAAGCAGTTTGATTGACGAGTGTAATGCCACAACAGGCATAGACAGTTCAACAAATAGTGAGAATAAGTTATTTTATATTTCGATATTAGCTGGCCTACGGGTACACGCAAGACACGAATCGTAGAAACAATTGAGACTAGTTCGGGGGTCTATTATGCCATGTATTTTCAATATCTCGAATAGCTATTTAAGTCCGTTCCTAAGGGGACGGTCGGTGACCGAAAGAGAATTCTCCAAAGTCCACTTGTTCCAAAGGATGCATCCAACTTTTGGCTATCTTTTGTATCTCTTTTATCCTAACTTTAATGATTGGGAAAACCTAGTCTTTTTCCCGTAATAGCTATTAATGGCCTGCCCATTGGAGTTTTTGTACCTTCCCGTTCTCTCTTTTGATGGGAGTCAGTGGTTCGAATGGGTGCGTCAGACTGAAGACCCATTCTGCATGCTCTGGTCTCTCAACAAACTCGAGCATCTTGCATGTGAAGGCGAATCATCACCATTTATGTGATTTCATCATTGTGTTATTTGTACGTTTCGAGGTTGCCATAACCCCATCATCCAATCATCGTAACACAAACCAGACGTACCTGTTCAAAGGTACGACTACGATGAAAGGGTAACATTTAATATGTTGCAATTCATTTAGTTCAAACTTGACATGCATTGCTCTTTGAGCATTTGGCCTGTGGAGGCGAACATCATTATTTTTATTTATTTCAACAGAGTGCTTATTGCACAGTTCGAGGTGCTCATCGACCTCTCATGCTACCCATCGTAGTGTACATATCGTACCCGTCTAAAGGGTTCGGCTACGATAGTAGGTCATGGGTTTCTCGAAAGATAACCCCATATAGTGTTTTGTATGACATAAAATCAGTAATATAACTTGGCATACTCAATCACTACGAAACAAGAAATCTCAAACAAGTCTTGGGATCGCCATGGATCCAATCATTCCTTCTGAGTAACCGACTTGGGGTACAGGTAGTTGCATCTAGCAACGCATAGATGGAACACAAGCTAGAACTAATACTAGAAATCTAAGCATATGCCGTACGACGACAACAAAAGGCAAGTAAAGGAAATTAACGACAGAAACTAACTACAAAACTAAATAAGCATGCAAAATGTCGGCTACAGGAAGCATATAATTTCAGGGATATAAGGACAAGCAAGAAACAATAAATCACGAGTCATATAAGTATCATCTGTCATTATCTGAATTTCCTAAATCTTTATTTAATTCATCCAAAGTCCTCGTGCGACTTTCCCCTACCTCGGGAGGTTGCGACACTGCGTGTGCCTACGAGTGTAGGTGATGCGAAGCTCGGGCCGTGAAGCACGAGTGGGATCCATCGTGCAAGCTGTAAACAAATAAAAGTGATTATTAAAATGCAGGAAGTGTTGACCGAGTTGGGGTCGACCCCATGCAGAGGAAGTAGGGGGCGGCAGGAGTGAGTCCTACCCGACTAACCCGAAAGCTGAGGTTAAGCTGGCCCCCAATACGACGTAACATAGGGTTTTGAACTTGCAATGTCCCGACACAAGGTGGCGTGCACTAACTGCCCTGCCAAACAAGGGGAATAAGGCAGATGCATTGCCCCTGCCTGACGATCGGAAAAGAGAGGCGGCATGGGTGTGCTCCTACCTGCAGAAATCAGAGAGGCGACATGAGGCGAGCCCCTGCCTGCCGAAAATCCACGAGGCGGCAAGGGGCGTGCCTCTGCCTGCTGGCAACAGAAAGGGAGGGCACGACAAGGGCCATCGGCCCTTCGACAAACAGAGGGAGCAGGGGAAGGCACGACAGGGGGTCGCCAGCCTCCTGTCGGCCTTCTGATAACCTCAAAGAGAGGGGTAAGGCGTGACACGGTGCCGTCGGCCTTCTGGCGAACACAGAAAGAGAGAGGGGAGGGCACGACAGGGGGCCACTTGGCTCCCGACGAACTCAGAGAGAGAGAGAGGGGAGGCGTGGCAGGGGGGGCGTCGGCCTCCCGACGAACGCAGAAGAAAGGGGGAGAGCACGGCAGGGGGTCGCTGGCCCCCTGTCGGCTCTCCGGCATCTAAAGAGGGGGAGGCCACGACAGGGGGACACCTACCTTTTGTCGGCCTCCCAACAGACCGAGAGAGAGGGGAAAGTGCGTCAGGGGGCCGCCGACTTCCCGGCGAGCGCAGAGGAAGTAGAAGTAGAGGTAGAAGTAGAAGAAGAAGAACAAAGGAAGAAGAGAGGGAGGGGTGTGTGCCTTCGAGATTGTCGGCGATGGCGGCGTTGTTCGGAACGAGAGGGAGGCGGCGACTCCTCTGAGAGGCATCAGACATGAGGTCGGTGCCGCCGGGGTTCGGTCGCACGTTGGGAGCAAGAGACGAGGAAGAAGGAGAGAAGGAGGAAGAGGAGAGGCTGCGAGGTGAGGGCCTCCCCTCCCCTCTCGTGGTTTTAAAAGGGGGGACCGACAGAGCAAAACAGGAAATCCTCGAAGGGTTTCCCTGCTCGACGAGAGAGGAAGAGGGTGTGCGGCGCGGGGGGAAAAGAAAGGCTTTTAAAACCCTAGCCCCTGCATTACGGGTATAACCCCAACGGATCCGGGTTAGATCCGGATGCGACCCGGGTCCAAAGATTTTTTTTTAAAGCATGGGTTTTACATTACCAATGACCTCTCATCCTACTCATCGTAGAATCATACCTATCTAAAGGTATGGTTACGATGATAGGGGTATGGGTTTCTCGAGGACAACCCAACACAGAGTTTCGCAATAACATGATGTACAACAAGTAGGTCTGGCTTGCGAAACAGACAACACCATACATGTTCCAGGATCGCCACGGATCCAAAATATCTCTCCCAAGTGCATCGACTCGGGGTGGAGCCAGATCAGAGTTACCAGTCGAGGAAGCGGGAAAGGGAAGCGATACGAGAAGCGAGAGTGGGAAGCGAGGCACTTTCAAAATTTTAGGAAGCGTGGGATGACTTAGAAGAAAATTACGAACCGTCTCAGAAGCGACCTAGGAAGCGAACCGGAAGCTAGGGGGAAGCGAAAAAAATAAAATCATAAAAAAACTGAAAAAATGGGGAAGCGTGCTTCAAAAAAAAAAGTGTGCTTCCCTGCACGTTTTAGAAGCGCGATGTTTTACGCTTTCGAAACGCGCTTTGGGGAAGTGCGTTTCCCCATGCACCTAGGTGCTTTCGGTAACTCTGAGCTAGATGCTAAAATTCTTCTGCTTGGCTTGCACAACTGCGTGCTCGAGAAGCCGAAGCCTTGTACGGGGAATTCTCTTCTCAAGGCTAAGGCACCTGTACACAACTTTGCATCTTTCTGGCAAAGAGCGAAGTTGGTAGGTGTTCCTGTGAGGCTTGCATGGGGGAGGAGTCACAAGAGGCAAGCCTACGCCCAAATTTGGGTGGCAAGAGAATGGGCAGAAAACAAAAGTGCGAAAGCAAAGCCTATCCTCATAAAGGGCGGCAGCATCAGAGAACGATAATGACAGGAAACTAAAGACAAGTAAAAGACAGAAATGTAATGACATAAATTAAATGCCAAAAGGAGCCTGTGCATATTAAGCGCGGTGACAAACTAAAGACAAAAGCAGTAAAAACAGAAAAGTAAATGCGAAAAGAAAAGCCTAGGCACATCAAGTGCAGTGGCAACAGAAAACAGTAAAAACAAGGAAGTAAATGCGAAAAAGAAAAGCCTGGGCACATCAAGCGCGGCGACAACAAAACACATTTAAGACAGGAAAGTAAAAAAGACAAAGATCGTAAAACCACGCCTTTGAGTTAAAGGCACACACACACACACATATATATATATATATATTGTCCTTGGTCCTTTCTTTTCTATTTTTAATCTTTAATTTTAATTGCTTTAATTTTAATTCGTTCATTGTCCTTTTCACAACTTTCCCTTAGCTTGGGGAGGCTCGGGGTTGCGTGCTTCTTCGAGAGTAAGTGATGACGGTCTTGGGCCACAGGGCATGGGAGGGCGCCGTTGCGCAAGCTGCGAAGGTACGATCATGTTAGTAAGATAAAAATAAAAAGGAAGACGCAAGAAGGAGCAGGAGATATGCCGTTGCCAGACAGGGGAACGAAGAGGGGCAGGGGGTGAAACCCCCTTGCTAGAAACCCAAAGGTAGCAGGGGGCCTCGCCCTTGCCTACCGAAGGGATAACGAGGGCAAGGGCGAGGCTTCTGCCAGAAATTCGAGGAGGCAGGGGCCCAGCCCCCGCCTGCTGAAAATCAGAGCAGGCAAGGGCCTTGCCCCTGCCAATCTGACCATGTGGATGGCAGGGGCAAAGCCCCTGCTTGTCCATAGGTCGGGAGGAGGCAGGGGCAAAAACCCTTGCCAGAAGAAGAGGAGGCAGAGGCAGGGTATTCGCCCCTGCCTACCAAGAAGGCAAGGAGGCAGGGGCGTGACAAAGGTAAACAAGGGAGGTAGGGGGGCCCTACCTGTCGGAAGAGCAAAGAGGCAAGGGCGAAGCCCCCTTGCCTCCCTCTTCACTATTGTCAGACAAGGGCTTCACCCCTGTCCGTCGGGAAGGCACAGAGGAAGCAGGGAGGGGCTCGGCCGCTCTCCTGCAAACAGAGGACACAGGGAGGGGCCCGACCCCTCACCTGCGTACAAAGGAAGCAGGTAGGGACTCGGCCCCTCCCTTGCAGACAGAGGATGCAGGGAGGGGGCCTGACCCGTCCCTTGCGTACAGGGAAAACAAGGAGGGGGCCCGACCCCTCCCTTGCGTACAAACGAAGCAAGGAGGGGCTCAACCCCTCCCCTGTAGACAGAGGACACGAGGAGGGGGCTCGACCCCTCCCCTGCGTACAAGGGAAGCAGGGAGGGGCTCACCCCCTCCCCAACAGACAGAGGACACAGGGAGGGGGCCCACCCCCTCCCTAGTGTATAGAGGAAACAAAGAGGGTGCCTGTCAAAAAAATAAAAGGGACAGGGGCAAAGCCCCTGCCGATTGGGAAGAAAAAAAGAAGGGGCAGGGGCAAAGCCTCTGCCGGTCAGTCGTGCACAAGCGGCAGTGGCGTCGCCCCTGTTGGCCTGCCGAGAAGAGTAGAAGAAGACGAAGAAGAAGAGGACGAGGAAGAAGACAACGCAGGAGGAGAAAGAGAGAGTTACCTGAGAGAAACAATGAAGTTGGGGGGCGAGCACCTGTGGCAGGGCTCCTCCGTTGAACTGGAGAGGAACAGAGGAGAGGAGGCGACGTGGGGGCTATGGGTTGCCGAAAAAGGAACGGGAGAGCGAGCGAGGGAGGAGAAGGGGAGGTCAGCAAGGTCGCGCCGACCGGGTTGCCAGGAAGGGGAGGGGTTGCCGGTCAGTGGGTCGCCGGAGAGCAAGGACAACAGTGCGGGGGAGGAGGGTGAGCACCAAGAGGGAGAGAGCTACGCGATTGGGGGGGGGGGGGGAGGTTAGGGTTTTCTTGAATGAGAAAACCCTACCTCCTGTGTTTCTTAAATAGTCACAGGAGGGGGGTTGTGCAGGATTGGGTCCGGGTCGGGTGCTTGGCTCGGGTCCGGAGCCGACCCTGGACAAAACACTTTTTTTTTATATGTCGTGGGCAGTGTTATTAAAAACGTGCCTCGCCTCAAGGCGAGGGCCTTTGTGCCTTGAGACGCAGGCTTGAGGCGCAAATGCACAGAGGCGTACGCCTCGAGGCGAGGCACGCCTTAGGGTGAGGCGTGCATGCCTCATGATTATGGTCAAATGAGGGTCAAAGCCCTCATTTGACCATAACTAAAATCTTGCCCCCGACCCTAACGAGGGTCGGGGGCCCTAAATAATCTCTCGCAGCCCCTTTCCCATTTCTCTCAGTCTCTCTCTCCCTCTCTCTCGCAGCCCTTCTCCCTCTCTCTCGCAGTCCCTCTCTAGCATCTCTCCCTTATCGGCCTCCTCCTTCTCACCGAAAGCAGCTGCGACGCCGGAAGCAGCCATACCCCAGGCAACCCGACCCCCTTTATTCTTTTTCCTTCGCGTCTGCCTCCCTCTCTTGAATCTTTGTAGCAGGCAGGGGCACAACCCCTGCCGTGCAATTTATTCTGGCAGGCAGGGCCCATGGCTCTTGCCGATTGTGGTCCCTGTCAGGTAGGGGCCTTGGCCCCTGCCATATATGATTTCCGTTAGGCAGGGGCCAAGCCCCTGCCTGTTTTTTGTTTCTAGCAGGGGCCATTCTATGGTTCAGTCAGGCAGGGGCCAAGGCCCGTGCCATATATTGTTTTAGGCAGGCAGTGGCTCAACCCCTGCCATCTATTGGTTCAGGCAGGGGCCAAGCCCTTGCCTGCTTTTTGTTTTTAGCAGGGGCCATAGAATGGCAGGGCCATTCTATGATTCAGTCAGGCAGGGGCAGAGGCCCCTGCCATTTGTTGGTTATAGCAGACAAGGGCCAAGCCCATGCCATATATTGTTTTAGGCAGGCAGGGGCTCAGCCCCTGCCTGCTAAAACCAACAGATTTGCACGCAAATATGTTTTTTGCAAATATGTTTTTTTGTTTCTAGGTGTTCCCATATCAATCTTCAGTTGTTCTTAGATCGTAATTGGTAGGTCAGATACCATGTGCGAGCTGCATTAAATTGGTGGAGCTGGAGAGCTTGTATAAAAATCACATTGTAGTTAAAGTAGTTTTTATGTTTTTCATTTTTTTCTCTCAAGATATCCATGTTGCCTTGATTTCCTCCAGTTGATGTCTCTCTCATTGATGTTTTGCTTAAGTTTTTTCTCTCAACATTGCAAATATTCTGTGAAGTATGATTAGTTATTGTTGATATGAAATTCTGTGCAGAATTCTGTCTCCTAGTTCTGTTTTTCGTGGATTAATGTACCCCAGAAAAAATACTAATATAAGCTATGGTTTTGTCTAAATTTTTCTTTCTATAAAAAAAATATAGACATTATTTTTCTTTATATTAATTATCTCATATTTTTTCCGTATTTATTTGAGATTTTTTATTTCGTGTTGGTTGGTGCTTCATCAATAAAGCATTTCTTATTTATTTATAATTTTAAATATATTTTATAGTTTTTTTAAGTTTTAATTTTTTTTTGAGGCTTACGCTTTGCGCCTCGAGGCTTACGCCTCGCCTCAAATTTTGGTGGAGCGCCTCGCTACGCCTCAACGCTTTTCACAACACTGGTCGTGGGTTTTACAACTTGGGTTTGGATCTATGTCACAGGGATTCGGCTAGCAGGGTGCCACACCCGCGTCGACGCGACTCGATGCGGGTCCGGCATCGGGTGCGGTCAACCCGACCCTGGGTGCATTGACCTTACGGCAAGGAGCAGAGGAGGAGGGAAGAGCACGATAGGGGGCCATCGGCTCCTTGCCGGCCTTTCGGCGCACCACGGGAGAGAGGGAACGACAGGGGACTGCTGACCCTCCGGCGAGAGAGAGAGAGAGAGAGAGAGAGAGAGAGAGAGAGAGAGAGAGAGAGAGAGAGAGAGAGAGAGAGGGCCAGGAGCGTCATGAGCCACCGACACCCTGATCGGAAACAGAGGAGAGAGAGAGGGCACAATAGAGGTTGTCGACCCTCTGTCGGTTCTCCGGCGACCCAACTGAAAAGGAAAATTGCAAGGAGAGGCTTTTTACCTGCGAGGTCACGGCGACGATGACGACGACAACGACGACGATCGGGAGGAAGGAGAGGGGATGGCGCTGAGCTCGCAGACGCACGCAGGGGCTGGTGGTGTTCAGGAGTATATTGGTTCTCCGGTGAGTCGAGGGAGACGAGGCAGAGGGAGAGCGATTGAGAGAGAGATGAGGAGGGCGATCGGGAGGAGAGATGAGGCAGAGGAGGGAGGCGCAGGCGGTGAGGGTCCCCCCCCTCTCCTCTGCGATTAATTGAAGGCTCAGGGGATGCCCGATTCAGGAAACCTTGAAGGGGTTTCCTTTCTCAGAAGAAGGGGAGGCTGTGGGGGTTTGAAATATGCGAGAACCCTTGCATTCACATGCTAATAACCCTAATGGGTTACGGGTCCAGATTGGATCCAGATCTGACCTGGGTCCGAAAGGATTTTTTTTACGTGGGATTTTACAACAGAAGCTGAGGTTTCTGGATTTGTCCGATTGTTCGTGTTTCTCAACTCTCCCTGAAAATACAGGCATGCTAGGCTGCTTGCCAAAGATCGACATGAGGGGGTTCTCAGCAACAAGAGTCAGGCAAGGCTTTAGATGGGTCTGAGTCTAGTTCGGGCGAGACCGGGTGGGCTCAATGTCTACTCCTAGATCCTGTTCAATCTTGAATATAAACGCTACGTTTCATGGATACTTCAACTTACACTTGTGTCATGTCCTCATCTGTCTCATTTGCTTCCAAAAGATTCTTGCTGAATAAATTTCTCCAACTCTCCAACTGTTGATGCTCGAGTTTTATATATATATATATATGTATATTATTTGTTTTTGCCGCACCTCGCACCCAAGGTTTTTGAAAGTGCTGCACCCCCGCAGCCGCACCCACACCCATGTGACTTAGGTTTGGATCTATCAAGCCATGGATCCAATTCAAACTGTTTTAAATGCTTGTGCAATATGTATTTTTCATTCCTTGTTTTTTCCCTTTATTGTATTCTATCTATGTATTAATGTCAGGGGTAACTGTCATTTTTTCATTAATTGTAACATTTTTCAATATAGGAAAGAGATATCACACGATCCCCCACATTGGGTGTCTTGCTCTATTCAACTCCAACTTTCTTCTCTTCCTTCACTTAGTGTTTGGATGTGCTTTGGACTGTTGAAACTTGAAAGATACTGAAAAGTTCAACGCGTGCTTTTCTTTTTACTCTTCAGTTTTTTAGAATCACTAATGTATTGAATTAAGTGGAGACCTTACTGCCTGTGTAATTTAGTACATAGATAAACACATTGAAAGTCATAAAAGACAATTCAAGCATTTGTTAAATGCAGGTTGAATATTTGTCTTGCCATATTGTCTACACAATAGAACTGTTTACGATTCTGTTCGTGTCAACCAGTTTTGGATACATGATGCTATCTTTTGAGTTTTGTTGTTGATAAATTCAACTTGAGATTCTTCAATTTCTATGTTTGTTACAGGTTCTTTTTCCAAATGATTCATTGGCAGTGTTGCTTGCTCGTATGATTGGGATTCTTGGTCCTATTGATATGGCAATGCTAGAAATGGGTCAAGAAACATGCAAATACTTCACAAATAACTATAACCTTTATCATGTTTCTCAGGTGTGATTTTTCTCTCTTAAGTCTTATTTTCATTTCTGAAAAATTAGTTGCTTTAGCTCAAGTAGAAAGTAGGTTTTTTGATTTCTATCTTCATTGATCATCCTTTTTAAATGAGAAAAACTGGTTTGGCACCATATTTGTGACTGCCAATCCATTTGGACAAAAATCAAAGGGACATTTTTTCCCATCTCTTTTTTCTTTTTTTTTTCATCCATGTTTGTCACAACCTGACAACCATACTGCATCTCATCTCCCTATTCCATGCATACTCCTCTTTGCCATCGTTCAGTTGGGTGGGAGGAGACAATTAAGAGGGTGACAGTGCCATCACTGTCAGACAGCATATGCCCTATTGATTTCTAGCTGCCTGATGGCCAGATGGTGAGAGAGAGAGAGAGAGAGAGAGAGAGAGAGAGAGAGAGAGAGAGAGAGAGATGATGACATTAAAGAAGATGGAGATGAGAATAGAAAAGGATGATGATGGGATGGCGATGGTTGTCATGATGGTGGTGATGATCTTTGTAAAGGAGATTGAAAAAGAAGAAGAGATGATGCCGAGTATGAAGATGGAGAGAAGGAGAGTTACTCACTTAAAAAATCTTTAATTAACTGGGTTGTTCTAATTGAGAACTTATTAAGATTCCATTTCTAGTTTAGCAAATAACATAGGTTATGCCTGCGGGAACCAGATGGGGACTTAATATGCTTGAGGCAGGGGAAGAAAGTTGGTAAAGTTGATAGTACCAAACTGAGATTGGTGCATCTCTTTAGAATTAACCGAAGCAGAGGCTCATTCTTTGTAAAATCAGTTCCCAAATCTATGATTTGTGATCCCTTGTGGTCCTTCACAGAAAATGTGACAAAGGTGACATGAAAGCTGCAGTCTGTGGTTTGAAAAACAGAAAATTGATTAGATACTGCTTTGATAAAAAGAAATCTTCAAAAATATGTTGATGATCTTTGTTTAGAGACCAAGTTCACACACTGGCAAAGAAATTCCTGTGCACTCATAGTACAGTCAGAAGAAGAAACAAAGGAACAACATACCATCATATGAAATGAAACTCCTAATTTGGAAAGTGTGCTTTTTTTTCTTCATTTTTCCTATAGGATAGCTGGGAAATTTGGAAAAAATTCTTGCCACATGCAGAATACTAGAACTAGAATAGACAAAGGGTAGAAGTCTGTATGCCATAGAATTCTGTGCTGAATATGAGAAGATATGGAATCAATCACAACTACAAGTCCATTTTCTCTCAACACACTAGCAACTGCACTGCACAAACACTGATATTTTCACTATTCACTAAGACTTCCCTAATATGAAGACCAAGATCCACTTTGTCATAATTTCACAATATACAAATTCCACAAGTACACTGGGTTAAGTGCATTACCAGCTCAAGCTATTTGGATTTCAAAAGGGGCACCATGACTCAATCAAACAAAAGTGGTTACTTTTAACAGTTCCAGTAGAAACAGAAGGCTGGGATTGGGATTTGGATCTTAGGTAGAATCTAGGCTAGATGATTGAGATTTGGATCCTTGGGAAGGTTCATTTCATAACAGAGCTTGGATCATATCTGAGATCCATTTTATAATTGGGTTCAGATTGTAGATCCAGTTTTGTAATCTGGATCAGATTGATAGGAACCAGATGATATCCATATCCATAGATGGACCTAAAAGGGCGTGTGCATGGGAGGATTCTAGAAGTACCTTGGGAAATGGTGCACCCTAATCCATCTCATACCTAGAGCAGGGAATGCTTAAAGGCTATGTTGGTCATCTTTGGGGAACGTGTAGCTAATGCCAAGCATGTTTCATATTTGGTGTGGATTATTTCATGCACCTACAAGACCTCATTGGCTCTTCGAATATTGTTCACCTTTATCCAGCGGTACCTATGTTTAGCTAGGTCCATTTTGGTTCACCTTTATCCTGCTGAACCCATGTTTTGGAATTAAGGAATTGAAGGAGGTTGGCCATGACACACACTCACGCTCTCCACTCTTTTACACTCTATTTTTTTTGCGCTCTCTCCGCTATCCCATCCCCTTGGCCCTACCCTCCACTCACACTCAACCCTTCTCTATTCTTTACCCTTCCACCCAACCTCCCGCCCCACCTTTCTCTCTCTCTCTCTTGAACAAACTCGTAGCCCTTGTTAGGTTAGGGTTTCTCAAGAGACACAAAGGAGAAGAAACTCAATTTTCTCATTTCATAAGAAAGAACGAGAGTCCCTCTTTAAGGGGTCGACTCTCACAATGTTACAAGTAAAAAAAGAAAACAAAAAAAATAGGACTAAACTACCCGTAACAATAAGATAATATAAAAAAGAATGTTTAAGTAGAGGGGGTTATCCCAAGTCTAGTAATAGACCTATTTTACATAAGTCTCAACACTCCCTTTCAAACTTGGAATGATGTAAAGGGATCATTCCGAGTTTAGAAAGGAAAGAGTTGAAATGTGAAGGAGCTTGACTCTTAGTAAATACATTTGCAATCTGATTCTTTGATCTCACATATTCTAAAGTAATAACTCCATGTTCTTAAGCACTAATTGTAAAATGACAAGCTATTTCACTATATTTGGTTCATTCATGAAAATATGGATTTTTTGCAATATGAATAACGCTCGTATTGTCACAATATAACTGAGTCTTGTGTACACTGGAGATTCCCAACTCATTTAATAACCATCATATCCAAATAATCTCAGCAGTGACTTGAGCCATAGCTCTGTATTATGCTTCTGCTGTGGATAAAGCAACCCTCTGTTGTTTCTTGCTTTTCTATGAAATTAGTGAGATTTCAAGATAAATACAAGCTAGTAGTCGAGAGTCAATCCCAAGTAGAGTCTCCAAAATCAACATCACAAAAAGGCTCTTAACACTATGTCGGATGATGATGAGAAGAACATATCATAGTATATAGTGTCTCACATATCTGATGATCCTAACTGCAATGGCTAAGTGAATTATCTTGGGAGCACTCATAAATTGGCTGACTACATGAACTGCATAGAAATATCTAACCTGGATATGGTCAAGTATATGAAACTTTCAACTAGTTGCCTATATACTATATGATTCTCTAACTCTACACCACTCCCAGCTCTTTCACCGCCTCTACTGCCAAATCTGCCACTCGGTTGTCGAGAAACTGTCATGACATTGTCATCAGATAAATAGGTTCCAAGCGATCTCATTTTGGTCTCTTATGCAATCAACTATAGTATGACCCTAGTGATAGAGGGTAAGTGTGAACGATGCAGATCTACACTCACTTTATCAAACTCTGGTTTGAGCACCATAAGAAACTCAATAACCCTATCGGTTTCCCTATGCTGGTCAAGAAGCCCCAGACAAGTTTGACATGAAATATACATCTCACACTTTATATTTTTCACATTTTGTTTAGCCCTCCATGAGTGCAAGGGCATCCCAAATTCTTTGCGTATCCGAGTAAAATTCTTTAATTAACTTATTTTCTTGGTGCATACTCAATTCTTGAGTGAGCTGATATTACCTTGTTCAATTCTATTGCTTGTAGACTTGTCTGAAATACGCCCAAGCTTCTTTTGACTCCTGAAACTTGGAGAGATTCATAGCTATTCTTTGATCTATTGAACCTAGTATCCAAGCATTGACCCTTGCGTTATTCACAACCCATTCCTCTATTGCTTTGTCAAAACCCGCATAAGTGGGGCTTGGGTTTTACATTTGAGCCATCCAAGTACCCTCCAAGCCCTTTCCCTACTATTGCAACTATCATAAAATCAGCCTAATACGCATAATTTGTCCCATCCAGCTTCAGTGGGACAATCTGAATCCCTTCCTTCTCTATGTCTCACACAACCCCTAACTACACGATTTAAAAAGGCTGCAGAAGTTTGAAATAGATGCAAGACCAGAACTACAGATATGTAGCAACAAGAAAATGTCAGCCAACAAAGGAAAACAAGCACAATATCCCAATGTTCTATTCAAAACACTCAACCCAAGATGCTCAAATCTGAATACATGAAAAAATATAGCACTTCTGCAGGCAAACTATCAAGAAAACCACAACTTATCCACCCAAATAGATCTGCTCAAACTCCCAAAATGAAACAGCAGAGATACATCACAAAATCAACCTACCTGATATCCAAAATATGGTTAAAAAGGGCAAAAACAGGTTACTGCTAGATGTGAACACCCTAAGATTTCAACAAAACTCAGTATAAAACCGAAAACTGATATTCAAGCATTCCCAACTAAAAAATGACCTGAATAGAAGCAACCCAAACCCTTAATAACCAAAAACCATATCAGATTGAAGGGTTTTCTCAAAATTGGACTGCGATTTTCAAGAAACTCAGAAATTCTTGAAAAATCCACCAAAATTTCAATACAGCTCCAAATCCAATGGGATTTGATTTATTGAACTTCTAAAATCAAACCCTAGTAAGTTCCACACTCAAACTGATCAAACTTGACCAAATTGGGTCAGTCGTTCCTCAAGAGATGACTTCCGCATAGGTACGACATGAGTCTGGATTCTCCTTCTAATCTCTCTTCTCCAACGACCAGATGCTTCTCTTCAATGTGATTCCAAGCTTTGATACCATGAACAAACTCATAACACATATTAGGTTAGGGTTTCTCAAGAGACACAAAGGAGACGAAACTCATTTTTCTCATTTCATAAGAAAGAACGAGCGCCCCTCTTTAAGGGTTTGATTCTCACAATGTTACAAGTAAAAAAACAAAAAAATAGGACTAAATTACCCCTAACAATAAGATAATTTACAAAAGAATGTTTAAGTAGAGGGGGGTAGCACAAGTCTAGTAATACACCTATTTTACATAAGTCTCAACGTCCCATTTACCTCACACCCATCTCACCCACTCTCTCTGCCTCGTCTCACTTCCTACCTCTCTCTATCCCCACTGCCCATATGTCACTCACTCTACCCTCACTATCACTGATGCCTCTCTCTTACACACCTTCACCTACTCACCAGCCACTCTCACTCCCTAATCTTATCCATCGTACCACCTCTCCCTCTTCCTTGTCTGTATTTTTCTTGCCCCTACCTCGTGCCCTGCTCTCTCATATCAACCCCTCACTCTAACCTCACACTCCCATCAACTCTAATAATTGTCCCTACTACACCCATAACTACGTCTCTCTCTCTCTCTCTCTCTCTCTATATATATATATATATCCAACAAAGCTGACCAGCATACTATACCCTCTCCTTAGCACCTAGCCTTTTCCCTCTTTTCCTCACCCTTACCCTAGCCCACAACTGACTCACCCACTTACTCACATGCACACACATAACTTACATTGCACCCTTGCCCTCCCGAAGCCATCTCATCCTCACACATATTCTTCTCTCTCTTTTTTCTTTTGGCTATTCAAGTAGTAGGCTAAGGCATCAGTCCACCAATCACCACTAACAAGGCTTGCCCTTCAACCCCTTGGCATCCTGAGCACTAGGCATCGGGCTTTGGCCTGCCAATACTCAACATCGTAACTCTCAGCCTTTGTTTACCCCTTGGGAGCATGAACAAGTAGGTCATGCATCCAAGCTTTGTTGTTTCCAACTGAGACCATAATTTTGTGGAATCAAGGTGACTGGATTGACAACCACGCTTATAACTCAAGCATGAATCTCTTGAGCACGGATCAACTAGCGTAAACTGACCGAGATTTCCTAATAATCTTAAGAGTCAGAAAAATCCGCAAATGAGGATTGCTAACAAGGACCAAGACGGAATTATAGGAGTTGATAAGCGCTCCAAGATCAAGATACAAGTCCTACCCAAGTACAACTTTTGTACATGTGAACAAAGAGAGCCAAACAAAAATTATATTCTATAAAAGTTCATCCTCGATGATGACATGAAATAATATGAATACCTACCATTCTTGCATAGAGGTTGTAGATCTCATCTACAACTCCAATGAATTCTCTACATTTTAAAAAAATCAAAACAATGATTATGTTAGGTACAAACAAAATAGACAAGCAACAATTCACTGACAAAGCCTATCTCTGCTAGCGTATGAAGGTAAAGAAGTTTGAGAGAAGAGTGGAAACCATTTTCATTAGCTTAGTAGGAAATATATGGATAACAGAGCTTTCTATGTAATATTGCATGTGATAATGAAGAGAGAATGAACAGCCAATCCCAATCTAATAAATTAGAATAAAAAGTAAACATGCCCCTCAGAGGCAATATGATAAGAAAATTGTAAATGGCATTTGACATAATATTATATTCTCCACTTTCTGTACTCACCCTTTTGGACATTTCTGTGACTAACACTATTGCTCCTTAAAAGTTAATCTGATGCTAAGGTGTTGGATATGTTTTAGCATCATCATAACCAGTGATGGGAAGATTGCAACCTTGAAACTCAAACACATTGTGTGGTGCTCCTGTAATGAATGAACTAGCAGACCACTTCATCTCCCATTAATATGTTCTATGCTATTGGAAGCTGGATCCACATGGTCAGTTTTTTCGGAGCTGGTCTACTGCATTTCATCTGTTACTCAATGTAATGCCATTATTTTGAAAATAATCTTTTTAAAGAAAGTGATCCATAGATGGTTTGTCACACTTGTGTATTAGATGGGTGAAAGATCCATCCACTTCAAGGGGTCTACAGTTTCGAAGAAATTCAAAGCTGCTCCCAGTGACTTCAAGCCCTATAACATGTTACTTTTGGTGAGGGAACCATAGTTACTAGAGTAAGAAGTGGGCTGAAAGAAAGGGATGCGTGAAGTATGGAACAAGAAGCAAGTGTTGGAAAATGCCTTAATTCATGAAGCATGATGCTTTTAGGAAGCGTGAGATGTTTGTTGTTTGACTACTTGCATGAGTCAGACTAAGCAAATAAGATGCCATCATTGAAGCGTATAGAAAGTACATAAAAAAGTGCCAATCATATGTAGTGTTTACAATAAAAAACAAATTATAAAAAATCTTTCAACACGAAACATGCATTTTCAATAGTTTCGATTTCATATTGGTGGAAGTAAGCTTTCCATAAAGTTTCAGAAGCATGAAAGAAATGTGTGGTTCTGCACTTCCTTAGCTAGCTTCCTAGGAAGTGAGCTTCCGTGATTTCTAGAAGTTTCTGGTAACTATGGAAAGAACTTTCTTCTATGACATAGGAACTAAGTGCACAGTCACCCTAGTCGTAGGTTCACTACCTAATCCAGGGCTTTTAAGTGCTCTGAACTAGAAAGGTACCTGTTTTGCTGACTAAGATGCCTAGTCGGCAACTAGCTTGCAGTGAGGAAGTTTTTCTTTTTTCATTTTTACTTTATAACTTTTTAAGAAAAGGGAAGGGGCATAAAAGGCCCTCTCTCTGTCTCCACCTTCTCTTCCCTGCCCTCTCCTCTCTTCTCTCTCCTCTCACCCCTTCTACTTCTTTTCCCTGCCTTCTCCTCTCTCTCTCCTCTCACCCCTTCTTATCTCTTATGTGCCCTCTCCTTGCGCCCTTTCTTCGTCTTCTTCTCTCTTCCGTGCCTTCAATCTGCTCCTCTCTCTCCTCTCGTCCCTTCTTCTTCTTCTTCTTTTTCTGTGGCTGTGAGATATATATATATATATATATATATATATATATGTGTGTGTGTGTGTGTGTGTGTGTGTGATAAACTGATTTTTGTGATATATATTTGTTTGAGTCATTCATTTTATATAGTAATTCAGGTTTTACAGACGACATGCTATATTTTGTCTATCTGCTTATTGTTGATTAATTTTAGGTTGGATGCATCTCTTTTATTAATTTTTTAACAATTTGTTTGTTAATTTTGCATTTTTGTAACTTTTAGTACCAACCAGTCCCTGATTAGTCCTTTTAAGGGTCTACTGACTAGGGACCTACTAGCACTTTTGACTACATAGATGACATGCCAAACATGGTGAAGGAACGTAGATCGTGGGGCCTTTTTGACATGAATCTTTTTTTTTTTTTTATCATGCTATCCCACATTTCTTTGTTTGGTAGATGGATTTCTGTTGGAAGGCATTTGGCAGTGAATGTCCTTATAAAAAATATATTCAAAATAATCCTTTGCAAAACCTTTGATGTCCACATCTACCCTAACTCTAGGCTGTAATTTTTTTCAAGCTTTGGCATTGTTTTGTGGCTGTCTTTCCAGATTGAAAGAATATCAGACCTCCTTGTCCATCCTGAAACTGAATTCGTCCTGGTAAATTTTGATTACTGCGTAGCTTGCAAGATCTAGAAGAAGCCACCTGCAAAAGGTAGGGGCTCATTCCAACAAATGGAAGAAGTCCAATATAATTCCTTGATGGAGTTGAACTGATTCCATCGGTCTCTCTAAACTATATGTAGTCTATTCATACTTGTCCTGAACTTGAAGGTTACTGTATTGATTACTTCAAAGTGGCATTTAAGATGTAATACATGTAAGCATGCCTATGTCCATGTCTCCACCACAGGCAAATGATGATTTGCAAGTTTGGATCTGGAAAGTCAATTATTTTTCTTCAGCTTTCCTCTTCTTTGGTTGCATATGTTTCATTTAGAGTGGGATCATTCTGAAGGCTGAACCTGCAACAGATTGTTGAGCTTGCTTTCTTGTTGGATCTTAACAGAATTGCTGTGTTGCCGAGTAATTGCTCAAATAAGGCCAGTATTGCATGGGCTTGGCTGCTAGATGAGCAGGTCAGGTATAGAGAATACATATGGAATTGAAATGCCTTGGGCTGCCTAATCTTCATATCGACTATGTTAAAGATATCAGAACATCTTTCACAGCTGGATGATGTTTGTGTGTGCAAAGATTTGATGAGACCATCTTGGGCATGATCATCATGTGCCTTCACTTTGGCATTCTCCTTGCCTACTTTTTTACCAAGTCTGGTGGCACATTAGATCTCAGGAAGAAGAATGCTAATTAAAAGTGGACAAGAACTTGGATAGCTTCTCTATTTTAGCAGTATATCTAAGGATGTAAATTTAGCCATATGAAGTGTGAATTGGTTCAAGATAATGCTTACTTAGCTAAAAGAGAGAATTGGTTAACAATGCGGCTTGAGAGGAATATAAGAATTCTCTCCTGTGATAAACTCCATTGGATGTTGAATCATATCAAGTGCCAAAACCACTATCAGAACCATTATCATGTGGCTGAGATTAGTCAATCTTCCAATGTTTATCGCCCTCAGCATATTCACAGAATAATTGTGTTGTGCGGATGCTTATAATGGTCTGCCGTGTGCACTGTGGTCTTCTATCTTGAGCCGTTCCTGCAATTTTCCTCCTAAATCTTCATGTTTCTTGTACACGCCTGTTTTCTTTATTACATTATCAGTGCAACTGTGATATATTGACCTGCAAAATCTTTAGCCTGATTAAAACTAATCCGTTATTGGATGATTTCAGGAGACTAACAAGATGGAACTCATATACCCAGAGGAGTCATCTTTGGCAGACCTCCTTGCTGGTGCAGATGGTAATTTTATTGAGTTCATACAGAACTTACTTCATATAAATCCGCAAAGGAGGCCAGGTGCAAGGCAGGCACTGGGACACCCATGGATGTCTTACCCATATCAGTGAGGCTACGTTTGGGTCCCTCAGATATCAGAACCCAAGTAGATCCTTGGATTTTTAGATCTGATCCCGATTGAGAGTTCCTTAGACTCTCTCTCTCTCTCACTCCCTTTGGTTGAGGGTGATCTGAGATCCACCATTTGAATCACCTTCTTGGTGCAAGTCCCGTGTCATATCAGCATTCCCCATGCAGCCTCAGATATGAGGGATTGGAATCGTCCTGAGTGTCTTGTTTATGTGGAGATTGGAAGTAAATAAACACCATGTAGGATTTGTCTTCTCTGCATACTTAATTTGTTCATTTTTGTAAAGAGAATTACTGATTTAGAATAAGCAAAAGCAGCTGTGTCATTTCTTTCTGCTGGTGTGGATGATTTGAAGCCGTTACTATGGTTAATTGCAACTTATGTAGAACTTGAAATCAGGACCTGGTGTTAACATTTTGTTAGCTGTTATGCCTTGAAAATCCAATAAAAAATATTTTTTAATGTATTTAATATTATTATACTTTCAGATCATTTTGTTTGAGGGTATTAATATATTTTGGCCATGAGATGACCAATATGATATGGGATGTCAGGAGGGTCCACAGGTTGCATTGTAGGATAACTAGATGTTTGACCCATGGGAGAACTAGTTTTCGAGTCTCTTGTACTTGAAATAGTCATAGCTATGGATGATGATGGTCCACTCATTTAGAGAGAGGTCATAGTGTATGATATTTATATTAGATATGAAATGACTATTTTTCAAGTCATCGAAGTGGGGACTTCACATCAACACATGGGTGCTTAAATGTGACTTGGTTGGTCTTGAGAAGTTATCTTAAAAATTATTTATTGTCATTAGGTAATTTTCTCATATACAAAAAATGTTCATAATATCCTTTGACTTGAGAAGCTCATTTATTACTAAGTATATGATCTAATTATTTTAATTATACTTAAATAAGTTGTAATAAATTTATTAAAATGTATATATTAGATAATTAGTGAAATACTTGATAAATGATGAGTATCCAACAAGGAATCCAAAACCATTTTTGGAGAATATTCAACATTGAAGAAAAGTACAATTGAGATTAAACAAAAAGTCCATGCTTAGTAATTTGATAAAAAAAATTTAAGTGTTTTATTAAAATTAGTTTTTAAATTTTTTTGTATCAAATATTTATGGAAAAGTTTCATAAGATCTGGTTAGTATTTTGGATCCTCAATAGTTAATTACATAGGTTATGAGTTTGACAATAAATTTTTATTCTTAGAAGGCTTATATAGGATATCAAACTTTGGGAGGATGTTTTTTAAAATATTTTTATAGGAAAGGACTTATTAATATTATCTCGTATTTAAGTGTGCAATCGTAATATGGATATCTCACATCACTTATGGTTTTAGTAAACGGTAAAAGTTAAACATTTATTGATTCGGTGAACGTGAATTGAATAAACCTAAGGGAGAGATAACTTAGAAGCAACCTATAACCATCCTTTCTCTATAATCTAGCTACAAATGATGGAAGCCCTTGTTAATAGGTGTGGTTGAGAGAAGATGGGTACTTCTAAAGATAACCATAGTTCCTTCGCACTATTGAGGTGAAGATTGAATGGTATAGCTACAAGAAGCTTTAGAAGAAGTCAAAGGAAGCCATTGTTGGGTCAAAAGTTATTTTTGAGGTATATCTCTGTTACTTTTAAAGTTATTTGGGAATATGATAACCCATTTTTATATTTTTTTTTTTTTAGGTTTTATATTTTAAACCCATATTACTATCACTTTCAATGCTACGGAGGATTCGGGTTTTGTACATACTAAGCTTGTCCATTTTTGCTGGTATAGATGATTTGAAGCCATTACTTTTTCTCCCTTTTGGGATTATTTTCTCATGATTACTTGCAATTTATATAGAACATGGTATGGCATGAACTATTAAGGTTTATTGGCTGCACATGGGGCTCACAAGTGACAGCAACATGAGGGAAGTGGGTAGGTGGACCCGATACTGTCCATAAAGCATCATGACGGGGCTTACAATTCATTCATCGCACATGTTTTTCGGAAAATCACCATATTGTATGGGTAATTTGACACAATTCCCTAAAAACCTTACAATTTTTTATATTATCTTGATATCCAAAATCACAAATATATGATATCATTAGGACCTTTTTACCTTCTCTAACTATGAATTTAGGCCTTTCTGCAATAAAATTGTACCATTTGTCGGTTATGTCCAACAACCACTTAAATCCAGAATCATAGGTTTTGTTTTTGTGCGAAAACTCACGATCTGGCATAAATTTATTTATAAAATTTTGGTGAAACTGAAACCACCAAAATCTCAAAGTAGACAAAAGAGCTATGCAGATCAAAGATGCCGCAAACTAGAATTCAATGTTGGAGGCCATGTATTTATAAAAATATCACCATCCCAAAGTGCTTTTAGGTTTGGTAAGAAGGGCAAATGTAACTCTATATACATTGGTCCTTTTAAGATACTTGAAATGATAGGAGCAGCGGTATACCGTGTAGCTCTATCACTACAGTATGCATAGGTACATAATGTATTTCATATATCGTTGCTCAAAAAATATATCAGAGACCACTCTCATGTCATCCAACATAAGGACTTAGAGGTGCACGAGGACTTGACAATGAAAGAGCAACCACAGTGCAAATAATAGATCACAGGGAGAAAATTCTGAGAAATAAGACAGTTTTGCTAGTCAAGGTTCGATGGCACCATCATGAAATCAAATAATGTATCTGGGAACTTGAAATATAAATACGAAAAAAACATCTCCATCTATTTGATTGTGTATAGATAATTTTGAGGTCAATTTTTTTTTTAGAGTGTAGGAATGTAATAATTATAATTTTTAAATGTTAAATAAATTCATTTTATGAAATTAAACCCTATGAATTTTGAACTAGATCTAGACATGATCTGAAGACCAGATCTGGATACTGATCTAAACCCATATTCGATCTTTTAACAAATCTGGATTGTAACACCCCAAATTTTGTATCCCAAAAATTATGATTTTTTTTGAAATACTTTTATAAAATTACAGCAGAAAATTCAAACGGGACAAAAACTTGGTGCATTACTTCTCGATCACATTTAGTTTCATACATGTATTTAATTCAAAAAATTAAACATTCATAAATCAAATAAATATCCATTACATTTGAAATCTAGTAATAACAATCCATTTTAAAATTTAAATCAGAGTCTTAAGCATTTATAAATACTCGCAATCCAAAACAGTCGAAGGAATGGAAAAAGCTTGGCTCGGTCCCCATCGCAACCTTCCGCCATCGCTTGTGAATTCATTCGTTACCTGAAATATAAAACCAATAGGGTCAAACAAACATGTCTCAGTAGTATAAAGCTATTCAGAATATATAAACTAGAATAAATAAGCAGGTATTACTCTGTTATTTCATGCATTCGACAAGATTAAATACAATACAAAATAAACATGGATTTCTAATACCTCATTCAAGCATATATCTGTAAAGTTACATTCAATCAATCATCTACTTAAACATGAATAATTAAAAATGCATGAACAATAAAAAATGCATGCACTTACCATTGTAGAAGCTGATTTTATGCATAAGCATTTCTTCCCATAACATAGGCATTGTTTTTAAACATAGGTAGCTTTGGCTTGGCCAGACACCTTTCACCAGTCCTACGGGTGACGGTGTAACGACCCCAATTCATTCCTGTTGAAAAGTAAAAAAAAACATTAAATAATTATAGAAACCAAAACCCAAAGATCCGGGGCCTCACAGACTTAATACATTCCAAACTACAAGGGATCTTACATTAAACCAACAATCAAATAATTAACTTTATTAATCAATAATTACAGTTTTAAGAACATAATCAAATAAATGTCTATAATTATGGAGTTACATTATCCCAAAGAAAATGTTAAAAGTAGTCATGCAGTCTCATAGATTCCCTATGGCAGTCATTCTCATCACTGAGCTTCAGATCCTGTGAAAAACATAAATGACACAGGGTCAGAATTAAAGATCCTATGTACAAATTTATCTAAAAATCTAAATAGGCAAGAAAAGCATAAATCAAATTCACGCAAGATTTTGAAGAAATATAATTACAACAATCTCATAACTCACTAGTTATTCAGGCATTCAAGATTAAATATTATGCATTGACAATAGCTACCAGTGAATAAACAAGTAACATTGTATGAACTAATGAAAAATAGTAAATATGCATGAGTAACTTATTAAATTATTATCTGAGTTTTCTTTTGTATGTGTGTCCCTATTAAATGCACACAAGTCTAGTTTCACTTTTCATTAAAACCCACATATACTCAAAACGGGCACACAAATTCTCGAAGTTCAAGATAAGTTACCAATTGTATCTTAATATACAATTTGTGTTTTATTATTAGGTTTCACATTTGTTCATCGACCGATATAAAAAATCAACACCATCCATCGAAATATTAGAAATCAACATCTAATGTCGGGACACCAAGAAAATCAACATCCACTGATGACGCTTTTTTGGTATACCAATAACAATAGTTATGTCTACAACACCACCCTTAGGTGGTGTAAGTTTTATGAAAATGATTTTTAAAATAATATTTTATGTAAAAACAATGTGAAAGTCTGACACCAAATAAATAAAAACTAGCTCGCACGAGTGGTGGAGTCCGGATCGATCTCAGGGAACAAAAAAAATACTTTGTATTCTACAGAAAAGCTAAACTACTCTTTATTGCCTTGAAAAATAGATGAATTAATTAACTAAATGAGAGTACAACCCCATGCAGAGGGCTTAAACAAATAAAAATAAAGTGCCTTATTACAAACTCAAATTAATTGAATTAAAATAAAATAAATCTTAATCTAAATTAAAGGAGAAAACACTCTTCAATACTCTGAGCTACTTGTCCCTTCAGTGGTTATGATTTCTCCTCTTTTTCTTCACCAATCTATTTTCTATTTCTATTTCCTTAAGGGCTCCTTGAGGAGCCTAAAGGGCTTTTTTATGGGACCTTTTCGGGACCTCAGAAGGCTCTTCGGATGTATTTTTGAGGGCTCGCCGTACATCTGAGCACTTCCCTGCAAGAATCAAAAGTCAAAATACAAAAGAAAACACAAAAACTCATAGAAATCTAATGTTAGTTTCAACTAAAAATCACAAAATCATGAATTAAACTAACATAAAATAAATTAACTACATGTAACTAAAGATGAACTAACTTAACAACTAATGTGCTAGAAGATGAAATAGCAAAACTAACTAACAAGAACTAAATAATAATAAAGAACTACTAATAATTCTATTTTAAGAAAATCGTGAGTTCAAGCTAATGAATAAAAAATTTGGAATATGCTAAATTTAATCTAACTATTCAATTAAACTTTTTTTTTCTTGTTTTTCAGCAAACTACTTGAACAAGAATACGTGAACTTAACTAAGCAAAAAGAATTAAACAAGCAAGACGTAACTACATTAACTAATTAACTTGAAACGAATACTACTCAAG
The DNA here is from genome assembly GCF_984573655.1 of Nuphar pumila. Taxonomy (NCBI): domain Eukaryota; kingdom Viridiplantae; phylum Streptophyta; class Magnoliopsida; order Nymphaeales; family Nymphaeaceae; genus Nuphar; species Nuphar pumila. Next base: position 45,502,949 of record NC_143260.1, on the reverse strand, counting down.
AGAACATTAAATATAAAGTTACAGAATTTTAGCAATCTAATAAAATCTAATTAACGACAGACTAAACTAAACTAAATTAAACTAGATAACCAGGACTATTAACGAACTAACAGGAAATTTTAATCTAACTGCTGAAAATAAAAACAAGCGAACAAACCTTAAAACAAGGAAAGTCGTGAATCTGAACTACCTATTTTTAATGCTCTAATCTAACCAAGCTGCAAAACTTGCTAACTTAATTCCAAACAAAATAAGACGTTAATTCTAATATAACGACTAACAAAAAATTATTAACAACGAATTCTAATCTGAACAATCTAATTATTCATTTAGCAATCCTACCTAACTAATGTTGGATTATAGCAAAGACAGAAAACGTAATCTATACTCTAAGCTAGCTACTTAGACGATTAAGAGTTTGAAATGACTAATTGAAGAACTAACAACATACACATCATCTAACCAATTTTAAATAAGATTGACTAATAAAAAACACGCAAAACTAAATTAAACAATTTGTTATGGCAGTCACGCTAATACCAAAAGAAAATATTTTGCGCAAGTCGGTTCTCATGATCCAGTGTGTGAACCGAGATGTGCAGACCCACTTGCACTCAGTGATTACAGCGTGTGCATGTCAGCACCGGTGCACCTCTCCGATCTGCTATTACGGGGTCTGATCCTGCTCGATCATGCCAGAACAACGTCTGCTGCAAGAGATCCAACCAGATCTGCCAATAGTGACAAGTCTGGTATGGTTATCATGCAGATCCGTTTGGTGATCATGCTATCCTCTCTAAAAATTGCAGAAATCTAAAAGAAAACAAAGATTGACAAGATACCTATATGCTGTATTACACTACGTGCAATGAATAAATACACAAATTTGCAATGTGAACTAAAATAAAACCCAAGAGCAAAGTACGTTACCAAAATAAAAAACTAACTATATCCTGCTAAAATAAACCTTATGTTGTGGAAAATGCCTAAAATGAACTACGTTGTATGCAATGATAATGTGGATTTTTATATATGCTATAAAACAGAATAAACCTAGATTACGTGCAATTCAAATAAAGAGAAAGGGGAAAAGGAACATACCTCGCGGTCAATCCTGACGAAAGGGTTGAGAAGAGAGCAGCCTTCCATGATCTATGCTCGTTGCACCCCATGACGAAAGAAGAAGAAGATGCCGATGAGGAAAAAGGGCAGAGAAAGAAAGAAGAAGAGAAAAAGAAGTGGAAGAGAGGAGAAGAAGAAGCCAGCTGAGAGAGAGAGAGAGGAGGGAGAGAGAAGAGGAGGGGCGTGAATCTCAAAGTGGGAGACTCCCCTTTCTTCTTTAACAAGGCTATTTATAATAATTAATTAGGTTTTAAGAATACTTTTTCAAAAAAGAGTCCGTATATTTTTTCAAATATTTTCAACAACTCTATTTTCTGAAAGTATTTTCTAAAAACTTAATTAATTTCACAAAAAGGCTCAAAGAGGGCTCAAATTGTCATTTGATGAAAATCTATGAAAACCTTCGCAAACAAGCATTTTTAAACGATTATCGCACATGACCATACATGAAATTGTATGAATTTATGCATAAAAATTATGCATGATCACCAAGCAAAGTGACTAAAAACTCCCTAAAATCATGGTTGGGAGGCGAACCACCATAGCGAGTTCATGGGAACAATCGCACACAGAGTTTTAGTATCCTCAGGGTTTCTCCAAAACCGTCATCCAGGATTCTCACACTGTGGAAGGGACATTAAAAAAAAACATTAATTACACTGTTTATCTCTTTTATCTTTTTAACAATAATCAAATTCTTTACCAAAAGAATTATTTTGCAAATCAATATGCAAAACACAACACAGAACCTTAGCCAGTTACAATATTTAATAGTGCAATTAATTCAGAAAGCCAATAATTTCAGAATGAATTTTGCAATGCATAAAACAAACCTTGAAGCAACACATGCTCCTGGCCCACATAGCCTACACTGATTCATATATGACCATTGATGTATCTTATGCAAAATCCTCAGTGAACATGTAATCACACATTTATCCAAACATGTCCACAAATGCATATTCATTTACACATAATACAAATATATAGGTAAAACAATTTAAATATGCATGTGAACAGCTTACAACATATATTTTGTCTCATGATTCATCTCATGCATAATGTGTAAACATGCACATGATCATGTTAATGTAACAACAATATAACTTTAGAATCCATGTGTTCATAATATGCATATTTATGCCAACATAATATTAGATTTCATGAGTATATGTAAACAACAAATATTTTTGCCAATTCGGGTATGCTCGGGATACAAAACGTAACTATCGAGCTCGAAGCTATGCTGCCCCGCACGGAACAACGCTAAGACTCTATTGGTAGTCAACTGGGCTTAGACAAATCAATCACGGCCCCAGCCAGTGCCCATATCCAGTCTCAGTTATTTTCTGCACATAATAGTGATGTATGTGATGCCTTTGTACAACACTAAAACATGTATTTCTCCGCACCAATCGAATATATATGTGACAATACTTTATAAGGCCTAAGTAGTCATATTACATACATGTATTTTCAGTGACAGGAACAGTCAAATGAATATGCACTATAGTCATTTGAACAGCAAAATGAGCAGTCAAATGAATAGTACTGCAGTCCTATGAACAATCATATGAATATGCACTGAAAATGAGCAGTCAAATGAACAATATTGCAGTCATATATAAACATGAATAGACAGTCACATAAACCTATATTTTGCTGACAAATTATAAGCATGAACAATCATGTATAAACATGCATTTAGGTAACACTTCGTAAGCATAACCAATCATATATAACATGCTTTTCGGTAACACTTTATAAGCATAATCAATCATATATAAGATGCTTTTCGGTGACACTTTATAGGCATGAACAACCATATAAAAAATGCATTTCAATGACACTTAATAAACATGAACAGTCATGCATTTCAGTATCACTTTATAAATGCAAACAGTCATATATAACATGCAATTCGATTACCCCTAATGAAGCATAACTGTCACATATAAACATGAAACTTGGTGACACTTTATAAAGCACAATAGTCGCATACAAACCTGAAATTTGGTGATACTTTATAAAGCATAACAATCACATATAAACCTGAAATTTGGTGACACTTTATAAAGCATAACAGTTATATATAAATCTGTATTACTGTCGCAAGAACATGTTTATAAACATGTAAGTTCGGTGACACCTCATAAGGCATGCACATATATACGAACATGTATTTTGTTTTCAAGATTAATGGCAGCCTTACTCTAAATTTGATAACAATACAATTGTCCGCAGATCTGGACCAGATCTGCACGTAGTTGGATGTCAACAGATTTGTCTAGATCTGTCCTAGTGTAGGACCAGACAGTTTTGTCCAGATCTGTCCATGTGAACACATGACAGGTATGTACTCAAGAACATGTACAAAATATTGTTTTGCCCCCCCCCCCCCCATTTTTTTCTATGCATATATAGAAAAAGAAATTATTACACATATCAAATCTGTTCATGAAAACCAAAACCCCTGTTCGATGCATAGGGAAAATCATCCTTCATAAAGGCAAATCAACACCTCAATATATATATATATATATATATATATATATATATATATATATATATATATATATATATTCATAAAAATCATGTTTTCACCATTGTTTTCCATCAAAACATTACATGAGTATGACTTATGTTGAGTGATGAAAAAAAAATCGGAGATGCATCAGATGATCAGAGAGGAAGAAGGTCCCTTCCTTCTTCGCTTTTTCTCTCTCTCTCTCTCTCTTTCGCCTTTCCTCTTTCTTTCTTTCCTTTTTTTTTGGGTTTTTATAGAGAAGGGGATCCTCTAGAGAGTGACGCCCCTCTAGGGTTCCCATTTGGGTTGGGAGATAGAGTTCTCCCTCATGTGGAACTCTATCTCCAACCTCTTTCTTATTTTCTCTCAATTTTGTTGACTTTTCTTCTTTTTACCTTTTTTAATTACTTACCTCTTTTGTTTATTCAACCAATTGAGCTCTTCTAGAGGGTGACACCCCCTCTAAAAATCCTACTCATTTTGGTAACAACCATATCTAAATGAATTTTGGAATTAATTAATTTTTAATAATTAATTATTTAATAAATATCCAAAAAGTTTCAGAGGGTGTTTTATCCCTATGTGAGTTTTTTTTTGTACTTTAAAATTTCTTAAATTAAACCTTTACATTGTATTTAAACCTTTAATTTTGTTGGACCTGGATTTTGGATCTGGATCCAAGATTCAAGATTTAAATCCATATACAATATCCATATGGATGTTGAACTGGAATAGATCCTAATTAGTATGGGTCTTGGACTGACTCCAGATCTATATTAACTTGGATCATATGGATCAAATCTGATTCGATCCAATCCAGACCCAGTCACATCGAGGCAAGCCTTTTTTTAAAAAAAAGTGATTTTGGGGCTAACCGTAACATGAATTCAGAAAAATAACATATCGACAGATTCATAATTTTGAGACGCATTTAATGATATATAACTTGAATTTTGCCAATGAATTTTACCTAAATTTAACCCAAATTTTGCTCAAATTTCACTTAATTTTAAGGGTCAAAAGTAAAAGTTTTTTATCATATTTGAATTGGCTCATTTATGTCTTGTCGATGAGACCAGGGTCAACCCTAGATTCAAATGACATTACCTAATATTGAGTATTTTACCAATGTTTCTACAACACAACCAATTTTTCTAAAATATCTATATTTAACTTAGTGTAAAACGACACAATATTACTAAGGGACGAGCGTATCGAAAGAGCGCTCCCAACATCGTCATTCCGCTGCATCAGATTTTTACTCATTAGTTTCTTTCCTCTACGTTGCAGTCTATTGCAGAGGTTTTCCCTATCTTTATGGTTAGGGAGTAGCAACCTTTCGTGCTCAAAACATTTTCTACGAAGCCGAAAGTGTTGTTTGCCCTCTCCTTGCAAGTATCATTCTTTAGTGTTACATGTGTAACTTCTTAAATTAATTATTTTACAAGCAACACCATATCAGAATCCACTAGAGAGATTCAGCCACTTCAGGGCCAATTGATGCATATTTAAAAATATTACATTCTATAATATTGCTCGTACTTCTTTCTTTTCAAACATATGCATAAACAAAGCGATGAATTTTCTTAAACATTGTATGCATCAATTCATTCACATCATCATCATAGCAGTCATATGAAAAAATATAATAGGTACAATCCATTAACATTTGAAATTAACTTGCAAGACAGACACTTTGGTCCCTTAATTAGCTAGAGGTCGTAAAGGCATGCTTGTGCATTCACTTATCATTTAGTTCATGCCCCATGGATGGGCACATAATTCTTTGTAGAAAATTTACTTTTTATAGTATATATACAGTCTGATATTCTTTCATAAAAGCACACATACAAATGCATAAATTTTGCAAATATTTGAATTTTTCACAGTTTACAGAGAATTTCGTCAGCTTTTCGATGCCACAAACCATTCATAACAATTCATCAGGACGAGGGAGTTACAAATGATTTAGTGTAGACCTATACTTTTTTATTCCGACTATCACAGAACAATACTCAGTCTATGAACATAGCTCAAAATTTTATAGAAGCTGTAAAATTTTGTTAGCTTTGCAACTCAATAAACCGCTCATAAAAACTTCTCCAAACGAGGGAGATACGAGTGATTTATCGGTCAGATATCAGGCCAAAATTATGTAGTTGCTGGAAATATGCATTCGGGTGGGCCAAAACAGGCCACGCAGATTCATATTTTCTAAATTTTTTTACATGAACACATTAAGTAAAATTATAAAAACACAACTACACTACTTTTAACTATTCTATAATGAACAAATCTCATTTCTGTAGCTGTTAGGCCAGAAAACATACTTGTCTCCCCAAACCCTATTTCTCATAAACAGTTTTGGTGATTTTGGCAATAAAGTGGATAAAAACACATATTTTTTCACGATAAAGATTAGGAAAATCATGTTGATCACTATAGTTTTGGTGATCACATATTTCACATGGATATTAGCTAAAATTGCTAACCAAAGTTTTGCTGGAAACAAATAGATATTGCATGTATTTTTCAAAAATTATAAATTTTATTTCTAAGAAAATTGATAGCATATAACACATATTTTTCTATGAAAAAATAAACAAAATCATGATAATCATTTCAGTACACTCACATGAATATTAACTATAATTTTTTAACTAAAATTTGCTGGAAAATAAATAGGTATTACATGTATTCTCCAAAAATTATTGATTTTATTCCTGACAAAAATCGATAGCATGCATACATGGTTCTTTTTCATTTTTCATTTAATAATTCGGCTACTTTTGGGGGTGAATCGATTCCTTCTAGAAAAAATCGAAATCAACCCCTTGTTATTAAGTCCAGTATGAATCTCTTATGTAAATTCACTCTCTTTTTTATCCTTTTCTTAGGAGTTTGATTCGGGTCCTCAAACTTGATTTTATAGAAATCTAATTTTAGAGGGATTTTCTTTTAAAAATCCTCTTCACCATATATTTTGACAACCCTAAGCCAAACCCACATGTAGGAGGCATGGTTTAGGGTCTGTCATTATGAAAAATCGAAAGAACTTGTGCCTACGAGTTTTGATTTATGTGTAGAGAATATAACCCCTATCTCTTTTGTGAAATCGCCTCCTACGCTTGTGAAATCAAAGTTCAACCACGAACTGGCCACCCAACACGTGTGACGACCACACCAACGAATTTTTTCCGCTCCTCACATGCGCGTGGGTGTCCTCCTTATTGGTCCAAGAGAGGATGCACAAGGGATACATAGGGAGATGAGAGAATAAAGAAGGGAAACTAAGGGAGTAAAGAAAAAAAGAAAGGGCAAAGGGGGGGAAATCCTCAAAGGGGCAAATAGGGGGGGGGGGGGGGTGAGTCCCTCTCATACTTAAATAGAGACTAGGGTGAGGTCAAGGGATGGAGAAAATCCTAGCCCATGATCACAATCATGGTATTATTTCTTTTTCTAAAAAATTTATACCTTCTTTTTACTACCCTCTTCTTTTTTTGTATTTTTATTTTAGTTATTTAGGGCATGTAAACACCCCACACTTTTTAAAATTTTAAAATTTCCCTTTTTTCCCCTAAGACTCACCTTTTGAGTCATTTAGAAGGGCAATAGAGTCAATTTTTAATCATTTTTTGGATTCACTTCTTTGTTAAAGATCCGAAATCCAATTTCATTTTCTGTACTTGATCCAACCTCGGATCCAGATCCGTTTTGAAACTCTATTTTTAAAATTAATTCTGCTATTTCACAAACTCTCTTTTTATAAACTCTTCAAAATTTCAAAATCAATATTTTTCTTAAATTTTTCAAAAAAACCTCATCTGGATCCCATCTCTTAAATCCCTCGTATTTTCCTTGTATTTTAGATTTTCTTTCAGAAATCACATAAAGGAGACGAAATTTCAGAAAAGTAAACTTTAGGGTTTTGAAAATCTTTATAACTAAAACCCGCTCTTTGAAAATTTTTAAAACCTTGAGGACTACTTTTAAAAAAGAATGTAACGACCCTCCCCTTTATAACCATCATCGAAGGAGAGGGGAGGGATCATCGAGCTTTGTCAGAAGCTCTCTCTATAAGAGACTCTTCTCCCCTATTCCCTTCTGATTTCCCCCCTTCTTCCTTCTTATCTTTCCCCCTCCCCTTTCTCCTTTTCTCTTATCCTTTTTGAGTGGTAAAAAAGCTTGATACTACAACAGTGTACAGAGGAGGCACCTCTCTCCTCTCAACCTCTGCCAATCTACAACTGTGCTGACATCGATTAGTTAATGCTGCTGGAACCCACTGTTTAATGTTGTGTAAGAACCATCCTGATTTGTTGTGTATGAGTTGTTGTAAAATCATCTTGATTTACTGCAAAAACACCTTGATGTAATGTGTAAAGCCGATTTGTTGTGCAATGCGTAATCATTTTGGGAAGTTGATTTGCATAAATCAATTTGCTGTGCTGTTTTATTGATTTATTGATCTATTGTTGCTGAAATCAATGTGTTGGTTGAAATCGAGTTGTTGTTGTTAAAGATAATTCATAAATTTGCTGCTGCTGAACTCGATTTGCTGAAAATCGATCTGTTGTGTGCAATCGATCTGCCACAAATCGATTTGTTGTTGCTAAAATGATCCATTCACTTGTTGTGCTATGATAAACCGACTGGAGAACTCGACTTCCTTTATAAGGACAACCTGCTTTGGTTGATTTGTTGTATGAAATCAAGTTGAGAAATCTTGTATTTCAGTTGCTGTTAGTATCCACTTGCTGTTTGGTATTCATATTAACACCTGTACACTCCAGCACTTAGTCACTGCATACCTGCACTTATCATTAGTCACTAGCATTAGTCGCCTCGAAATTAACAAGCATTAGTTCATAATTATCATTAGCATATCAGTAGTCGGTTAGTCCACTTGTTATTAGCTAGCATAGCATAATACAACATTAGCATTAGTCAGCTAGTCCGCTTGTTATTAGCTAGCATATCATAATATAACATTAACATTAGTCAGTTAGTCCATTTGTTATTAGTTAGCATATTAGCATATCATTAGTTAGTTCACAACATTAGTTACTATACATACATACTAGTTAATTCATCTCAATTAGTTAACTAACTATACATACACTAGTTAGTTCACAACATCACATTCCCATTGTACTCCACTCATTGCATTATCTCCTTACTCATCATCATCAACATCTCTGTTCTTTTTTCAACACTTGTTGCATTTTGTATGGCCATTGCGCTTCTTACACTTCACCACAACACATTGGTACCCGCATTTCGGTTTCAGCACCTATGCAATGCCTGCTATTCTGAATTTTCATAGCATTTGCACATCTTGATTTCTGTATACCTGTGCAATGGCAGATTTGATTCTTAGTTTTATGCTATCATATATTTTGAAGTTTTTGTTCAGCATCCATCTTCACCTATGCATTTTATGTTCATGAGCATCATCATTCTAGATGTCTGTCCATTACATCTTCATCTGAAATCCTCTGCATATGCATATGCATTAGACTCATCGACATCTGTTTTTACCTTTATTTCATTGCATTTGATTTTCATCATAGCATTCAGCAATTTTATTTGGCATTCGATGCATATAGATCGAGTCATCTCCTGTATTCACATCAGTTCTTTGCTGTATTTACAGGCATAAAAAAAGAAAATCAGGAATCATCGTTAAATCCCTGTTCATTGGATGTTTACAACATATTACCTGATCTTTGTTTCTTCATAACTCAATCTTTGTTTATAGCAGCACCTTCTTCCGAAAACTTATTTCATAATTGATTTATATTACACTGTTGGATCCGATCTTCACTACATCTCTCTATTCAAGGTATCATTACATCGACATTCTTTGATCCAACACAATCTTCATTCTCATTATTCATCGGATTTGCAGTAAAAAGATCATCTGATACGATTTGCCTTGAAGTTATTTACACTTAAATTGCTGTGAAATCCAGCATTTTCATTTGATTTACCTATGTTTTATTGCCTTCCTTCTTCTACTCTGCATCTTCATTCACACCTCACCTGCATTTGTTTCACTTGCACAACATCCACACCCTTTGCATAATCTGCATATTACACAACATCCTTCATTACATTACAACACTATTCATTGCATTTCATTACCTGTACATTCAAGCACATATATCACCTGCATTTCACATTAGTTAATTCATGGCATATCATTATCATTAGTTAGCATTTTCAGTTTAGCATAGTATATTCATTTCTCATTTATGCATTTCTAGTTTAGCATATCATATGCATTTTCCCTTTCATTTTGGCATATTATATGCATTTTCATGTTAGCATTTCATATGCATTTTCTACTTTGCATATATGTATGCATTTTCTCTTAGCATAGGCGTTGCACTTAGGCACATGCATATGCATTTCCTATTAGCATATGCATATACATCTCATTTACGCATAGACATTGCATTTTAGAATATGCATTTCCATCTTATCCAAGCATATGCATTTCAATTATAGCATAAGCAAAGGCATTTTAGTTTGACACAAACATATTTATTTCAGTTTTAATATAGTGTTTACAATTTCTTTTTGTATTTCGTATTTCTGCTTCCTTGTGCTATTTTGTGTTTTGCAGGGAAGCATTGAAGACCCTGATTTCTTGTCCTAGACTAGGAAATTTCAATATTTCATTTCAATTTGGGGTTGTAACAAATTCATATTAATGAAAATTTCTATTTTTCTTGTTTAGATTAGAATGAATGAGCATGTAGTTATATTTTAATTTTCATAATTGACTGTGACATATCATTTTTATCTTTTTTTCAAAAGGAGCATTATGATGAAACACGAATGGCACATGCACCATTCTAATAAGAGGTAAATAACCCTAAGTAAATTATTCACATTTATGGCTATAGTCAAAATGTGAACAATACTTAGGATTTTTATCTTTTATGGAATAAAATTTGACCTCCGCTTTAGGTCATTTTTGAAAAACATCACATTTTCTAAAAAATTGATTTCCTTTTTTTCCACTATCAAAATTTAAAATATAAATTAATTTAAGATATATTTGTGGCCATAGTTATGAATATGTTAAAAGTTAATTTTGTTTTAAATCGTATAAAGGCACAAAATCTATTTCATTCTTTATTAGAATTCAGATAAAGATTAGATTAGAATATGTTTGTGAACATAGTCATGAATATATTAAAATTTGATCTTGTTTTAATTCTATTAAAGAATAAAATTTTCTTTTTAATTCCAAATTCAAATAAAACCTTTTTTTATAGAATCACATCATTATTTTCCATCTTTTTCAAGATATTTCAAATTATTTTCAAAATTTTAAGTGATTTTCAAAATAAATTTTCAAAAAAACATTTTTTCATTCTTAAATTCAAAGTCATTTTCAATTTCCATCTATAAATTCAGGTTTATCTCCATTTTTTCATTTCATTTTCAATTTCATTCAGTTTTAAAACTTGTTTCAAATTCCAATTTTGATTCTTATTTCTAAAACTTCCCATTTTTGAATTTCTTACTTTTAACTTGGAATTCCATTTCAATTTCAGATATTAAGTTCAAAATTCTTTATTCCTTTTCAAAGTTTCCAACTTCAAATTCTATTTTCACTTCAAATTCAATTTCAAAAATTCTGAATTTTATTTCAATTTTCTATTTAATCCTAAACCAAATTTTGAAATTCATTTCAAATTCCCAATTCAATTTCTAAATTCAATTCTGATTTCAAACATCAAATCAAATTTCAGAATTACTTCAAAGTCTCAATTTCAAGTCTTGATTCGATTTCAAGTTCCATCCCAGAAACAAACTTCATTTATCAATTTCAAAATTCCAAACTCCGTCTTTTGATTTCCAATATCACTCTTTTCCAATTTCATTTTCAATTTCAAAATTTCATTTTCAATTTCAAAATTTCATTTTCAATTTCAAAATTTCATTTTCAATTTCAAAATTTCATTTTCAATTTCAAAATTTCATTTTCAATTTAGATTTCAAACTCTAAATTTCCAAACTCTTAAAAATCTCAAAATTCTATTTCAAACCTTTGATTTTTGTTGCAATTTCAACTCTTTTTCCTTGAATTTCTAATTTCCTTTTTCGATTTCAAAATTCATTCTAACTACAAAGTCCAAAAATTTGGAATTTCAATTTTCCAAATCAAGTTCAATTTTTGGATCACCAGACATTTTCAAACCTGTTTCAAAATCACATAGAAAACTCAAATTTCTGAAATATTTTCAAAAGCATACATCATAGCACAAGCATGATTTTATACATATTTAGGATTTTAGAATAATCACTTAGATAAATTTAGGTAAGTCAAAAGGCATGAATTCAATCATTGATTCAATTACTCCTTGTAAAGGCGCCCAGAACGGTTGAACCTTGTATCAACGAGCGAATCCTGTCTCTCAATTTTCTCGCAACATTTCAAAACAGAGGTGAGTAATTTCAAAACAACTTTTTCAAAAGGTCAAGTGGACCTTGCAAAGAGTTTCTCTTCTCTTCTTTTCCCTCAAAAGGAGGAAAAGGAAAGAGAACAAATTTTGCAACGATCACATGGCATTATATTTATTTCATACATACGATATAGTATACATATTATATCATATATGTAAGGGGGTCAGATGGGCTGGTCGACCCCCATGGTCCAAGCCCTTTCCAAGTTTGACTTGTCCTATTTATTTATTTTTCTTTTTCCCAATGGGATGGGACGACCCACCTATAGACTCCTATATTTTTATAAAATTTAGTTTAACTACAAGTTTCATTCCACTAAATAAATTTCTAATTAATTAAATTAAAATTTAGAATTCATTTCTTTCAAAAACTATAATGTAAAATTAGGTGAAATGATTCTAAATGAAATGTAAATTAGGCTCAATTCTAGGTGTGTGTCTTTTATTAAGATTTCGGGTATATTAGTTATCTATTACATTTTTTTCCTTCTAACACATTTTAAATTTTTCAGAAATAAATTTCAAAAAGGAAACTTCACTCGGGTCGATCGAACCCCTTTGGTATGTGAGTGTATTTTCCTACATTCATTTTTTTCCAAAGTCTTTTGTAATGCATAGTTTAACACTTAGCACATATTAGCATTATCAATTTATTTAAATTATTTAATCTCTTTTCTAAAAATGTCATTTTCTGACAAATATATTTCAAAAATGATTTCTACCAGGGTCGGGAGGACTCATTGTCGTTTTGAAGATTTTATTTTATTTTTTTTGTAAATTACATTTCAACCTCATGAAACTAAATCCAAATTTATTGAATTTACATTATATACATATTAAATTATCATATATTCATTTGAAATCCTATTCGACTTTATTTTGATGGAATTTATCATTTATTTTTATTAAATTTTATATTTTTCATAAATTTGATTCTAAATGCAAAATTCCCTAAAATCAAATCAAATTAATTTTAATATAGAATATTTCTTATAATTAATTTTAGGCTAATTTATATATTTATACTTCTTTCACAAAATATTCATCATTAATCTTATTTTATTCATTAAAAATACCTTGAAGAATTCACAAGTATTACTTTTAGATTCAATTTAAGATTCTAAATTTGATTTCAACAAAAATAGAAATTATTGTATATTTCAAACTTGAATTAACATTCAATTAAGTCTTAATTTAGATTCGAAGCAAACTCAAATCTAATGATAATATTTGAGACATATTTATAAAATCCAAATCCGATCTTAATTAAATTTTCCAAATCGAATCCAAATTGATAAACTCCAAAAATTGAAAGTGAAATCCAATGAGACTCCAAATTCAAATACACATTCAATTTGAATCTGAACTAATATTGAAATTCAAATTAAATTCTATTTAATTCAGCTTAAATCCAGATTAAATCTGATTACAAATCAAAAACCCAATTCAGAATAAATTCTCAACAAACTCCATTGCCTTTATTTCTCATAAAAATATAAAAAATTTGTGGGTTTTACATGAATATTATTCAAATGGATATTTTTTATGAATTTGGATATTTCTTCAAGTCTATATTTTAGAGATATACTTGTAAATATTTAAATTGTCTGGGGACAAAATAGTAATTTTATAACCTAAGGGTATATTCTGGTAAATAGTTAAAATATTTAATGATAAAAAGGTAATTTCATATACAAGTGGTAATTTGGTTATTTAGAATTAGACAAAGGTTAAAATAATAAAACTAAGAGTATTTTGGTAAATGTAAATAGATTTTATGAAATTAATAAAATAAATAAATAATAATAAATCTAAAATTCCTACCTTTTTTATAAAAGCATATGAATTTAATAGTTTTTGTTAATTGTATTGCAAAACTAAATCCCAAAACAATTAACTTGGGGCATAGTTTTGAAAAAGATACGGTGAGTCACCCTCTCCCCCTTCTAGAAAGAGGACACCCAACCAGGGGCGTAGCTAGGATTCACGTGAGGGGGGGGGGGGGGGGGGCAAACAGGGGTGTAGAAAAAAAAATTGGTGTGATAGTCTGGGGTTCGGGGGCAGTGCCCCCCCCCCCCCCCCCCCATTTTTTTTTGAGATAAAATAGAAAATGGCTACAATTATTAATAAAAATCTATTTCATATAGACAAATCAAACTATTTGCTGCAGTCTTTCTCAACCTTAACGGAAAGTTCTTAAACATTATCTAATGGCAATATATAACACTGGTGCAATAATTTGAAGTTCATAACAATGCATAAATTTTATTTATGACAAAATAAATCAAAATACAAAAGTACCAACTAAAATGGACCCCGATGATTACCCGCAACATAAAATTTATCTATAAGAGAATCTATAACTAAAGTCATAGTATATTCTCGTTCGATGTACAATGTCATATAATTATCAAGAAAACTGTCATCCATTTTGTTACGAATTTTCGTCTTCACATGCTTCATCACTGAAAATGCTCGTTCTGTAGTGGCCGTAGAAACTGGTAATGTCAATACAAGTCGAAATAATCTAGTTAGCATGACATAACTGTCTGACCTTCCACTTGCAACCAACTTTTGATACAAATCAGGTGGAACTTTTGATACAAATCAGGTGGAGTAGGTACTTGAAATCGAGGATCAGAAACCACATCAATATGATAATATTGTAACTCTGCTTTCAAGTAAAATATATCTTGTGGTATAAAATCTTGAGAATAGAACTTCTCTGCAAGCTTGCAAATATCAACCATATTAAATGATTCAAATGAGTTTCTAGGATCCAATGTCACACTGAGAGAAAGAAGTTCGACTGATGTATCATTAAATCTAGTATTTAACTCCAACAAGAAATCTATAGTTTTATTGAAAACATCAAAATGATAGTGATGCTCAACTAGGGGATACTCACGACCATGGGATCGACCAACCATATATGAACCACTGAAGTCAGGTAAGCAAATATCATTTGTTGAACAAAATGATGTTACCTATTGTACGCTAGCTATGCCTGTTGTACCTACGGTCTCTGACCTAATGGTGTAAAACTGTGACACACCTCTTTGAAAAACCCAGGTGAGCAAGGAAGCAGATTAGGTCATGCTGAACATGAGTGTTTTTGCTCATGCCGACATCATGGCCGTCTGTCTGCATTTTGGATGAATGCCACGTGGTTTTGTTGACTTTTGAGCTTTTTAAAATGCAAATCGGATGACCACGATGTCGGCATGAGCAAAAATGTTCATGTTCAACATGACCTGATCTGCTTCCGGTGAGCAAGGGTTTATCCCTTGCCCTCATTAATTAATGCAACCAGTTGAACCTTGTGACTTTTAGGCAATGATGGCCTAGCTTTATGATGAAAAACTATAGAGAGTGAAGGTTTTATTTCTTTCTTTCCAAGCAATCTGTTAATAAAGCTTCGACAATTACTACAACAGTTCCTTGCTAGTGGGTTCATTCTTTTGCCATTTTTATGAGGTTCACAGACGAATAAATTTCCGTGACATTTGAACTTGACCCCTTGATTATGATAGTGTGACCTAAGCATCCATCCATCTCAACGGCACACTATTCAAGACACAACACTACATGCATATGCAGGCATGACACATTGATACATTAAGCATTGTTTATAATTGTATTGGTTTTTTTCACTTATATCTTTATATTAAATTTATTAAAATTTTATATTAAATAAAAAAATATGAGTCATCACATCCATTTCACAAAATTCACAAATTTGTATCGTATCCACATCAGTGTCTGTATCCGGATTGGAACAGCAATACCTTTGATCATTGGTCTCATCGAAGATCAATTATCCACGTTGGTGGTAATATGGGGGCGGAGTTCATTTGAATTTGTATCCCCACAACAAAAGGGACTCACTTTGCTAGCAAAATTAACCACATGAGTCATGGGTCCCACATAAGTTGTACCACATGTTATATTTTAATCATTTTTTTTTAACTAGGCCGGGAGGCAGGACTGGGCTACCCCCCTCTCACCCCAGCTCCGCCTTTGCACCCTACAGGGGTCACCCCTCCTGGGACTATAAATAGCCCCCTGGGGCTCTTTCTCTCCTTTGAAAATTTCTCCCTCCCTCCCCTAAAGCTTTTCTCTCATTCCTCTCTCTCTCTCTCTCTCTCTATATATATATATATATATATATATGTATATACTTTACCTTAGAACCCTGCTAGGGTACCTACTGACCATCAAAACTTGGTCATTTACAGTTAGATAGTGGAAGCCTTGCCTTTTTTAAGGCAGTTTTGAGACACTGTTACAGAAGCATTGACAAAATTTTCGTTCACCATCGAAGTTTTTAAAAAAACATTACGAAAGCGCTGCCTGAATTTCTAAAACAAGGTTTGTACCTATAAAACTCATTCTGTAATGCCCTAAAAAATCAGACTTGAAATTTTCACTTAATTTTTATTTTTAAAAGCACAGTGAAAGTTATTTTTAAATAAAAAATCTTTGGGCTTGTTGCAGGTTAAAAAGTAAAACGAAACCACAATAATTTCAAAAACATTTCATTTTATTGAATGATTATCAGAGATTATACAAGCCAAAAACACAAAGACTCGTAGACACTACAAAATTAACCTAATCTATACCAAAATACCAATTGAGTCCTCACGTAGCATTCGTTTGTTCATCTCTATGAACCTGAATTTTTTTAATAAAAACAAGTTAGATAATGTACATACTAATAAACCTCTGTAGGATCTGTAGATAATCACGTATAAAAATATGTCTCAGTCCCACTCGAGAGGAAGAGGTGGTGGCCGAGGTTTTGGCAGAGATCAACAACAAAGCAATCCTAATGAAAAATCTAAGGCTATCTATAAGATCTATGACAAGCCAGGACATACTACTTGTCAATGCTACAAAATTAACATATTTTCCAAGACAAGCAAGCTTCCCCTCAAGTTTATGTCGCAGGATCAAGCATAATTGGTGATGCCAATTGGTATCCCAACTTGGGAACCGTGCACCATTGTCACAAATGATCTGATCAACTTATCTATTCACACCAATTATCAAGGGCCTGATGTGGTAAAAATTGCTTAAGGTTCAGGTTTGCCTATTAAACACACATCGCAGTTGTTGTATTCCCAATCCAAATTTTTATTTAAAGATATATTTCATGTGTTTGAAATAACTCAAAACTTAATTTTAGTAAATAAGTTTGCGAGGACAATGATGTTATTCTTGAATTTCACCCCTCGTTGTGTCGTGAAGGATCAACACTTGGTGAAAGTGCTGCTCCAAGGGCCGAGTGAACAAGGACTTTACAAGCTCCCCATCAAACGTGAATCAGATGAAAAGGTGTTGTATATGGGAGAACGTGCATCAATAGATCAGTGACATCATAGACTTGGCCACCCTACATTAAGAATAGTTTAGAATATGATAATTAAGTGTGGTTTGCTGTAAAATCCGACTCGGGTGGGGCTCGAGCCCACCCGAATTAGTCAAGCCAGGGAAGGGGGAGTCTCTCCCACTTTCCCATGTTCGTGGTGGAGGAAGAAGGGGAGGCCCCATTTTTAATGGCATTTAAAGGGGGGAGGCTCTCCCTCTCCCCCCACGAACGTAGTGGTGGGAGGCCCTCATCATTGGAAGGGGATGGGGAGTTATGAGTGAGCCTCTATATAAGAGGCTCACAAACTCCATTTCTCCTCCATTTTCAGTGAGAGAAAGAGAAGGAAGAGAGAGTGGGAGCATACCTAGAGCTCGTGGAGGCAAAAGACGTGGCACCCCCGGTTGAAGGAACTGACCTGAGGTAAGCCCCTCAATATTTTGCTTCTTTTTCTCAGAGGAAGAGAGGGCGACACATGGGGTTACGGCAGAGGTTCGCATATGCCCCTGCCACCCTCAGCGAGGAAAAAAAAAGGGGTGAGGTGTGGGGGGGACAGAGGGTGGCCTCTGTCCCTGACCGCCCACCATGAGGAAGTGAGAGGGGAGGGGGCAGGGTTGTCCCTGCCACCCTTCGTAAGGAGGAAAAAAAGGGAGAGAGACGGGAGACAGAGGGCGTCCCTCTATCTCCGCTGCCGTTGCCGACGATGCCGCTGTGGAAAAGGGTGGGAGGCAAAGTAAGCCCTGCCTCAGCCACCGGCAACCCGATGGCAACTCTATTAGCGAAAGAGGAGAGGGTGGTGTATGTTCGCCCCCGATGATTCACTGAATCCCACGTCTGTGTTCGGGGCTTTGAATGAGCACCACGTATACAAGCACATGGGGATCGTATTCCCGTGTATGTTGACATAACTTTGCATCGGACTCTGGTGTTGTTGCAAAGACTTAAGTACCCTTTCTTGTTATTCTTCTCATAAAGTGATGGTTTGAGAAAATGACAAAAATGCCCTTCATTCAAAAAAGAAAAAACAAACAGTTCAAAAAAAGGACAAACATGTCCTCCATCCAGAAAGTCGAGGATGATGTTGACTCTTCAAAGTCTTCTTCTTTTTCTGTTCAAAAAAAGGACAAACATGTCTTCTTCTTCTTTCTCCGTAAAACACTGTAAAACCCTCTCTCTCTCTAAAGAAGAAATCAAGGAAAACAAAGAGTTCTTCCTGGAGAAGACCATGAACATCAACCCTCTCACTCTCTCTCTCTTCTCTCTCTATTTCTGTGCACATCCAACAGACGATCTTACATTGCACCATCGTCATCTTCTTCTTCTTCCTTCTTCGTAAAACACTGTAAAACCCTCTCTCTCTCTAGAGAAGAAATCAAGGGAGGTAAAGGGTTCCTCCTTGAGAAGGCCATGAACACCAACCCTCTCACTCTCTCTCCCTTCTCTCTCTACTTATGTGCCTGATTTAGAGTTTTGGCCCTTACAGGAGGGGGGTCCGGGGGTTCATCCCAGCGTGGGTAGCATCATTCAACTAAATGAGTTGTAGATCCTGATTCAGAGTTTTTACCCTTATAGGAGAGGGGTCTGGGGGCTCCTCCCAACGTGGGTAGCATCATTCAACTTGAAGAGTTGTGGAGTCTGATTCAAAGTTTTTACCCATTCATATTTTAAGGCATTAGATCTCATGTTTGAACATTCACGCATGTGCAGTTTGCTTTCATCATGTTCAGTTGCTTTCTAGATTATACTTTGAATTCTTGTGCATTTTAGATCTATCGATTTGTATGTAACCAGAGCTCATTTTAATTTGACATTTTTACTGCAACGTTATGCATATGTCTTCATGATCTCCACCAAAAATCAAATCATTCTGAGTTTTTTTGACCCACTTTAAAAATCGAGATTCAAAACCTGTTATTTTGCACCGTCAGGATTTTAGCAGAATCAGGACCAACTTGCGGAAGTGATTTCTCCCTAACCAGAGATGATCTTTCCGATCCGTAAAAAGGGTTGTTTTCTAAATTGAATCTAGTTTGTTCATACCAAATTTCAGAGATTTCTATGGTGTTCTCGTACCAGTTTTGGGTCAAAAACCATAACCCTGTCACCCTGTGTCATTTTAACGGCTCATATTTTGATCCATTTTGTTTGAATTTTATTTTCCTAATGGAAGATCATTTTTCAATTCTGTAAAACGGGTTCTCATTGTTTATGTGTCTAGTTCATTCCTGTAAATTTTCAGAATTTTTTATGGTCAATTACTATTTTATTTTGATTAAATACCAGAACCTTGTATCCAGATTTTATAAATGTTCTGATTTTGGCCCCCATATCATGACTGTTGTAGCACTTCTTCAACAAATCGTTATTTGATTGACAATATTATTCAGCAAATTATTATTATGATTTTTTTGAGTCTCTAATGAGTCTCTACTATGATTTGTAGTATTTTTGGGTCTCCAACGAGCCTCACAATGATTTATAGTGTTGTTCGATCTTTTAACTATGATTTATAGTGCTTTGGGGTCTCCAACGAGCCCCACAACGATTTGTAGTATTTTTCGGTCTTTTAACTATGATTTATAGTGTTTTCGGATCTCTAACGAGACCCACAGCGATTTATAGTGTTGTTGGACCTCGCTATAACGATTTGTAGTGTTTCTCGCTAAACACTACAGCGATTTGTGATATAGGTTTCGCTATAACGATTTATAGTGTTTCTCAGGGTCATATCTCCCTAACCAGAGATCGGATTTCAAATCCGTAAAAAGTGGTGTCTTCGTTATGAAGTCTAGTTTATTTCTGTAAATTTTCAGCGATTTCTATGGTCATTTGATACCCCATTTGGATCTAAAACCAGACCCTTATCAGTCTGCCTTATTTGAGTGACATAGGTTTTTATTTCATTTTGTAAGAGTCATATCTCCCCAACGGAAGATCATTTTTCAAATCCGTAAAAAGGGTTTTCTTTCTCTATATGTCTACTTTATATCTGGAAAGTTTTATAACTTTTTATGCTCATTTGATATTTCGAACCTGTTAAAAACCGAGACATGTTATGAAACTTCCTCTATGTGTCTCGATTTTTAACAGGTTTGAAATATCAAATGAGCATAAAAAGTTATAAAACTTTCCAGATATAAACTAGACACATAGAGGAAGAAAACCCTTTTTACGGATTTGGAAAATAATCTTCCGTTGGGGAGATATGACTCTTACAAAATGAAATAAAAACCTATGTCACTCAAATAAGACAGACTGATAGGAGTCTGGTTTTAGATACAAATGGGATATCAAATGACCATAGAAATCGCTGAAAATTTACAGAAATAAACTAGACTTCATAACAAAGACACCACTTTTTACGGATTTGAAATCCAATCTCTGGTTAAGGAGATATGACCCTGACAAGTTGGTCCTGATTCAGATAGCGATTTGTATCACAAATCGCTGTAGTGTTTAGCGAGAAACACTACAAATCGCTATAGCGAGGTCCAACAGCACTATAAATCGTTGTGGGTCTCGTTAGAGATCCGAAAATACTATAAATTATAGTAAAAAGACCAAAAAACACTACAAATCGTTGTGGGGCTCGTTGGAGACCCCAAAGCACTATAAATCATAGTTAAAAGATCAAACAACACTATAAATCATTGTGAGGCTCGTTGGAGACCAAAAAATACTACAAATCATAGTAGAGACTCAAAAAAATCATAACAATAATTTGCTGAATAATATTGCCAATCAAATAACGATTTGTTGAAGAAGTGCTACAACAGTCATGATATGGGGGCCAAAATCAGAACATTTATGAAATCTGGATACAAGGTTCTGGTATTTAATAAAAATAAAATAGTAATTGACTATGAAAAATTCTGAAAATTTACAGGGATGAACTAGACACATAAACGAAGAGAACCTGTTTTACAGAATTGAAAAATGATCTTCCATTAGGAAAATAAAATTCAAACAAAATGGATCAAAATCTGAGCCGTTAAAATGACACAGGGTGACAGGGTTATGGTTTTTGACCCGAAACGGGTATGAAAACACCATATAAATCGCTGAAATTTGGTATGAACAAACTAGATTCAATTTAAAAAACAACCCTTTTTACGGATCGGAAAGATCATCTCTGGTTAGGGAGAAATCACTTCCGCAAGTTGGTCCTGATTCTGCTAAAATCCTGACGGTGCAAAATAAAAGGTTTTGAATCTCGATTTTTAAAGTGAGTCAAACAAACTCAGAATGATCTGATTTTTAGTGGGGAGCATGAAGACATATGCATGAAGTTGCAGTAAAAAATTCAAGTTAAAAAGAGCTCTGGTTACATACAAATTGATAGATCTAAAATGCACAAGAATTCAAAGTATAATCTAGAAAGCAACTGAACATGATGAAAGCAAACTGCACATGCGTGGATGTTCAAAAATGAGATCTAATGCCTTAAAATATGAATGGATAAAAACTTTGAATCAGACTCCACAACTATTCAAGTTGAATGATGCTACCCACGCTGGGAGGAGCCCCCAAACCCCCCTCCTGTAAGGGCAAAAACTCTAAATCAGGTTCCATAACTCATCAAGTTGAACGATGCTACAGTTAGTGTGCAGGTCAGTCGGTGTTTGATGGAGAATTGTTGGATCGTTTGTTGGATGTGCACAGAAGTAGAGAGAGAAGGGAGAGAGAGTGAGATGAGGTTTTACCCCTCTCTTGTAAGGGTAAAAACTCTGAATCAGGATCTACAACTCATTTAGTTGAATGATGATACCCACGCTGGGAGGAGCCCCCAAACCCTCCTCCTGTAAGGGTAAAAACTCTGAATCAGGCTTCACAAGAGTCAATGTATAGGTCAGTCGATGCTTGATGGAGCAATGTATGATCTTCTAATGGATGTGCATAGAAGCAGAAATAGAAGGGAGAGAGAGAGTGAGAGGGTTGATGTTCATGGCCTCCTCCAGGGGAGATTTCTTTCTCGGATAATCCTGCAGTGCAGAGACTGGGTCTTAAATAATCATCTTCGGGGCACTTAAGTCTTTACAACCACTCCTTTTCAAGAACCGTCATTTTTTTTTGCACCAATGGAGGAGAGGGTACTTAAGTCTTTGCAATCTTATCAAACTCCAACGCTAATTAATGCTGACAAACATGGGGATACGAGACGCACATGCTTACATACGTGGTGCTCTTTGGGACCCCCGATCATGAGATGTAGCTAACTGCCCTGTTCGGGGGGGAACATATAACCTACTTCGGCGAAAGAGAGAGGGAGTCACGGGTTAACATGTGCCCCCCTTATCATTTAAAAAAAGAAAAGATTGGATCAGTCTGCGCACGCTAGACTGAGTCGGGTCGGAATGAAGGAGAGACAGAGAGTTAAAACTTTCTGTGTCAGCCTGTTATCAGACCGACTCGGTCTGAGTTCACCCAAATCGAGTTGGATCAAAAGTGAAGGGAGAGACTCTTAGTTCATAAATACATACTGAGTCGGGTCAATAAAGGAGGTGAGACAGAGAGCAATCTTTAAAAAAAACAAAAAAAGAGGCCCTGACTGCATCTGGGTTGTAACTGAACCGAGTCAGCCGAAGACCACGGTCTGGTTATGAACCAGACCAGGTCAGGTGGGTCTGAATGCAGACCATTGGTCTGGGTGAGACTCAGACCAAGTATGAAAATAAAATTTTAATATTAAAATATATATTGTTTTAGATATATGTATATATGGAGAAAACCGAGATGGTGACTATCTCAGTTTTCTCATTATGAATTGGATCTAAGTTTGGACCCAACTGGACCAAACCCATAATGGATCTGATTCAGATCCAGTTGACCAAACCAGAACAGATCTGGTTCAGATCCAGTTTCACCAAACCAGAACAGGTCAAGTTTGGGTGCTTGAGTGGATCAAGTTTGGGTTCAGTTCAAACCCAAACCCAAACTAGATGGGCATGGGTTTCACTTTGTACAATACCAGAATGAATCGGGTCTGGATCTGTCATACCAGATTTGTATCTAGTATGAGAATCAAAGACTAGATCTATGTCTAGTGAGAGATCCAAACTAAAAAAGATTTGGATCTGAATCCATTGTAAGAAATAAGATACTAGATCTCTCTCTAGTTTGAGATCCATATTAGGATGGATTTGAATCTGGATCCAAAACTAAACAAAAAAAAAATCAATTTGGACTAATCCTAGACCAGACTGAGTCTGGGTTAGACAAAGCTCAGATCAGGTTGGGTTTGGGCCAAGTTTAAGGAATCTAAGATGTGTCAAAAAGGATAAAAGGTATGAAAGAGAGGGGTTGGGGTTTACCCCCAACCCCTTATGAGCAAGAAATCACTACTTACCAGTAGGTTAACCTAGTTTGGTTAGTTAAAGAGTGCAAACAAAATATATATATATACTTGTTTCGGGTAGGATATTTAGGATTCAAATTCGGGTCAGATCTAATCCAAAATTTGATAATCAGATCAAGAAGGACATCTGGATCTCTTGAGAATCTTGTTACCCAGATTTCTGGTCTATTTGAAAGGTGAAATGACCATTTTGCCCTTATATGCCCAATCAATAAATCATGCATAACTCTTCACTCTAATATTGGATTTGAGTGATTTTTGGACCTTTGAACTTCTTTCTTTGAGAGGAATCCATTGGCATAGGGAAATATGACAAACTTTGAAAATTTGAGATCAAAATTGGTAAGGGAGATTAGGGGTATTTTTATAATTTTACACAAGCAGGGACTTTATTGATATTTTAGCAATTATTGGGATTTCTGCTCATTTCAAATAAGGATTTGCATAAAAACTAAGGTCATTCCTTAGTTTGAGATTTAAGTGATTCAGGTAAGTGAACATTTGTAAATTTCTCTTTAAATAAATAAGATACATGCTTGTTTGTATATGCATCTTGTTGTGTGATTCTATGTATTAGAAGTATGCTAATGATTTCATGTTTTGAGTAGATCAACTAAATGACATGCTTAGAAATCAATATTTCTGATGTTTTCAGTAAGATGCATAAAGATTGTGACACATATTACATGTTTATTTTTAGTTCTTGATCATATTATGTAAATGTCATAAGATGATATGACTTGTATCATGAATATACCCTATTATGGAAATAAGAATGATATTTGATACATATAATATGTTGCAAAAAGGAAAGCTTGACTTTAAGAAAGGAAAGTAGAGTTTCAGGGTCCTCAAAATATGATTTATTTTGAGGATTTCACGCTTATACCTTGGGAAGAGTATTGTAAGTGTCGTAACATGATGAATTGATTATGTGAGTCTATGATAGATTGTTATTCCTAGAACTAAGGCATGTATTTATGATTACATGTTAAATGTAGTTAGTGAACATATATTTGATGTTGTATAATGCACTAACGCCGAGAAATGAAAGCAATATAAACAATGCACCCAGGGTAACAATACAAAAAATAATAAAGAACTCTATAAGGAAAGACATGGTCTATGACATTGTTTGAGGTATGCGTACCTCACTTGTGCCTCAGGATTTGCTCAGGAATTTTTAGGTAACCCTCAAGGGTTAAAAATATTGTTTACTAGACACATGTAGGATGTATCATGAACCACAAACATTAGGAGAACATATAGCTCCTAAGACACCTTGGGGGTAGGTATAACCTCTCGGGCTTTTCGGCTAGCTATCAATGAGTATTTTTAAGCTTTCGGCTTGCAACCGGTGAGCAAAGCTACAACGATTGTGAATTCATAGTCTGAGTTGGTTTAGACTATGTTGTTGTGAGTGGTTCATATGTTTGGCCAACATTATAGATTCGGAAGTTGTCTACATGGGTTGCTACGCCCCAAGAGTCTATTTTTGGAATAACTGATTAGTGTAAAGTATGATATTGAAAATATCTACTTTGAGAATAAGTAAAGAGTATCAGTAAAGGAAAATAAAATACATAAATAATATGTGTGCTTAGTTAGCGAACTAAATTAAGAATATGAGCTTAGAGCTCACTATAGTTGTAACGATTGTGTCTTATTTGTAAATGAAAACTTACTGAGTTTTAGACTCACCCCCACTTGGTTACAACTGTAGGTGGAAGAGTAACAACAAGCAGGAGGACGTGACTTGTGGACAGGCTACTAGTAGACTTTGAAGTGCTGGAAGTACTTTGCTTTCATTTCTTCACTTTTATTTTGAGACATGTAATCTGAATTTTTTACTTTCATTAAACCTGGATGATTGGTATTAATGATGGATGCATGGACCTTGTTATATATATAAAAAAATCTAGCATGGTTTTTGAGGTTGTTTTGATCATTTTTCTTTGAAAATTAACGTTCATAAACCCAAGCTCGAAAGGCCCCGATTTGAGTTGTTACATTTGCATGTGTTTTAAAACAATGAAGATAGTGGTGTGTGTGTCTTGTTAGAAAGGCAAAAGCCATAGTTTTCCTTTTAATAACTCAATGAATAAGGCTACCGGTCCTCTAGATGCGATCCATTTTGATGCTTGGGTACTGGCTCCAATTAGTAGTATTGTTGGTTTTAAGTTCCATGTTTCCTTTATTTATGCTTTTTCAAAACATACCTAGATCTACATGTTGAAAGACAAGTTGGTGTTTTTGAAGTTTTTAAAAAATTTAAAAATCATGTGGAAATTATTTTTGGGCAAAGAAGTAAATTTCATCGAATAGGGTGGAGAGTATCAAAGCTTATCTAAGTACCTGTGGAATGGGTCGCTCTGTCTTATGTCCCCATATTAGGGATGGCAGTGGCCCGGGGGAAAGCGGAGCCCCGCCCTGCCACGCCCCATTTGGACCAGGGATGAAGGGTATGAAACATGGATGGAGGCGGGGACGAAGGTTAAAATCCATCCCCGTTCGTAGATGGACGTACCCTTTTCCCCGCCCCGCCCCATCCCTGCCACGATCCCCGCCTTATCCCCGCCCCGCCCTTCTCTGCCACTTTTCC
Source organism: Nuphar pumila (assembly GCF_984573655.1). Taxonomy (NCBI): domain Eukaryota; kingdom Viridiplantae; phylum Streptophyta; class Magnoliopsida; order Nymphaeales; family Nymphaeaceae; genus Nuphar; species Nuphar pumila. Next base: position 45,476,492 of record NC_143260.1, on the reverse strand, counting down.
CCGCCTGCCCCGCCCCGCCTCATCCCCATTTGAACCGGGGATGGAGGACATGAAACGAGGATGAAGGTGGGGGTGGAGGTTAAAATCCATCCCCACCGAGGATGGAGGCGGGGATGTATGATCATCGCAAATTTTTTTCTCTCTTGTGGTTTCTCTCTCTTCCTTCTCTTTTCCTTTTCTAACCTCTATTTTTCTCCTTTTTGAAGGGAGGAAAATAAAAAATAGAAAAAGAAGAAGAGAGAAGAGAAAAAGAAGAGAAAAGAAGAGAAAGAAACACTTTTGTGGGGTCTCACTTGACCTTGATTTGAAAATATTTAGAAAATTACTCGCCTCTATTTTGAAATATATTACGGAAAAATGGAGAGACGGGATTCACTCATCGGTACGAGGTTCGACCGTTTCTGGCGCCTTTACCAGGAGTAATCGAACCAATGATCGAATTTATGCCTTTTGTCTTTGCCTAAATAGTATCTAAGAATTTATTTTAAGTCCAAGTGCACAAAGAATCATGTTTGTGCAATGCAAGGATGTATGCTCTTTTTGAAAATTGATTTGGAAATCTCCAAGTGTTCTGAGATGAACTTGATGATTGAATCTAACTTAGAACTTGAGATAAATAAGAGATTTGAAGTTCTAAGTCTTTGAAATAATCAGAGCTGGAAAAATAAATCTTTGAATTTGGAAAGAATGGTTTGAAGATGAGAAAAAAAAGGGAGAAGGAAGGAAATTTCAAAGTCAGAAGATTGATTTTAAACTTAGATTTAGGAGAAGAGATAAAATTTGAAATGGAATTGAATTTAAGATTTGAAATCAGGATGGATTTGAGAAATCCAAATGGTATTAAAAAATAGAAATGGATTTAGGAAACTCATATAAGATCTGAAAATGGAATTGGATTTGAAATCTAGAATTGGGAATGGAATTGGATTCTGGATCCTGAATAGAATTGGATCCAAGATCTGGAATCCAAGATGGAATTGGATTATGAATCCTAAAATGGATTTTGGATCTTAAAATGGATTTAGGATATGAAATCTGAGATCCAAGATAGAGTTGGACTCTAGATCCCAAAGGGAATTTGGATCTGAAGTCAGAGATACAAAGTGGAACTGGGTTCTGGATCCTAAAATGGATTTGGATCTGAAGTCTGAGATCCAAGGTGAAATTGGGTTCTGGATCCTAAAATGGATTTGGATCTGAAGTCTGAGATCCAAAGTGGAATTGGATTCTGGATCCTAAAGGGAATTTGGATTTGAAGTCTAAGATCCAAAGTGGAATTGGAATTCTAAATCCTAAATGGATTATGGATCTGAAGTCTGAGATCCAAAGTGAAAGTTGAATTCTGGATCCTAAAATGGAATTTGGATCTAAAGTCTGAGATCCAAAGTAGAATTGGATTCTGGATCCTAAAATGGATTTGGGCTTTGAAAGTCCCTATGGGACTTTTGAAGATGGATCTGGGTTTTCAAAACCCAGATTTTAAATTTAAAACTTAGAAAAAGACTTGAATTTGGAATCAATCTCAAAACTTGGATTTTGAAGATAAGAAAACTTAATTTTGAATTTGAAATCTGAAGATGAATCAGAAATTTCAAAGTTAAATTGAACTTTGAAATTTGATTTGAATTAGAATTAGAATTTTGGATATACAAATGACTTTCAAAGTCAAATTGGACTTCGAATTTAAAGTTGGAATCTGAAAATGATATTTGAATTTACAAGAGTTGAAAATTGATTTGAGAAATGAAGAAGATATCTGAAGGAAATCACTTGGATTCTTGAAAAAGAATTTTGAAAATATGATGCAATTCTATCCTAAATGATGAGTGAATTTAAAGAATTTAAAATTGGATTTTGAAAAGCATATCTTATTCTTTAAATGAATTTAAATAAGATTGAAAATATAATATATTCTTGACTATGGTCATTGAATGTATTATATAATAATCTATATTTAAATTCAGGTGAAGAATAAAACATATTTTGGTGCTTTTATAGAGTTTAAAATGAAATTAACTCTCAATATACCCTGACTATGACCATTGGTATATATATTGAATTAATTTTAAATAAAACTCTGATAAAAGAGGAAAATATTTAAAGAAAATATGATGAATTTTGGAAAGGCTCCAGTGTGGATCCAGTGTTATTTTATAAAAAATAAAAATCCTAAGTTTTGTTTACATCCTGACTATGGCCATTGATGTAAATCATCAACTTAGGATTAATTTACCTTTTACAAAATGGTGCACGTGTCATTCGTGTTTTACCATTGTGAGATTTTGGGAAATGAAGGTAAAAAGCATGAAAATAAGCAATTTATGATATTTACAATGCTCATTCATTCTATCTAAAAGCTAGAAATGTAAATTCTCATTAAGGCCTAACTTATTACAATGTTTAAAATTGAAAATACAACTCCTAGGAAATGACATTTTCCACATATTTTCTGCAAAACACTTGGTTAGTATGAAAATAGAAGAGATTTGCACGTCATATGGATGTCAATGGTAAAAATGGTCATATGTCAAGATATAGATGATGGAAAGATGGAAAATATACGCCTATATGCATACATATATATACATGCATGTATATCCATATACCTATAGGCATATATATACGTATATATATATATATATGTGTGTGTGTGTGTGTGTGTGTGTGTGTGTGTATGTATATATATATACATATATATAGGGCATATACTGTCACAGGCCTATTTCCTTCAATGGGCCAGCGCGGCGCGACGGTCCTTCCTCACCGACGCAAGCCTACTCGTCAGCTCGCTTGCCGGTCGCGGAAGCTTGTAATCAGAGTGCAAGAGAGCAAGAGAGAATAGAGGGAGAGAAATTGCAATCACAAGAAGCAATCACAACGAGGGTGAACAAAAGAAAGCTCAACGCATTTACTTCATTCACAATTTTGCCTGCAGGCTATTACAGTTCAAGTATACGGGCTGCCCCTTTGGGGTATTGATTCACCTGGACCGGGCAGCTTACATCAGACTCAACAAAAGCAAAACAGACTCTAAGCGCAACTGTACATTGTAAGTCGCAAGGGAACATGCTTCCCCCTTCAAATCATGCGTCGTCCTCGGCACCATCTATTTCGTGGTAAGCCCTGACTTCAGCCGGGTAGTGACTGTTCATTCGAAATGCAGGCTCCCACGTTGGTTCCGCTGTTTCCTCCCACTGCACCAAGTATTTCTTCGCTTGTCCCAAGTAGTTGACCTTGTGGCGAAGGATCTGACTGAGGTGCTTCTCGGCCCATTGTGCTGTCGGGGCCCTCTGCATGATGGGAGCGCGTTGTGGCACACTGCGTTCCGGGTCTCCATCATCTGGATGGAACTGCTTGAGGTTGCACACGTGGAACACCGGGTGCACCTTGAAGTCTGGGGGCAACTCCAGCTTGTATGCCAGCTTGCCCACCTTCTTTGTGATGGTAAAGGGTCCCTCGTACTTTCTGAGTAGTCTGCGGTGCCGCCCGCGGAAGATGCCTATGCGACCAGGATATAACTTCACCAACACTTGGTCCCCAACTTGGAACCCTGCGGGCCGCCGGTGTTTGTCTGCCCACTTCTTCATTCTCTTTGCCGCTTTGTGTAAGAATGCCTTCGCCAACTCATTTTGCTCGTGCCAGTCGCAAACAAACTGATAGGCGAATGATGGCCTTCCCTTTTCTTGTGTGGCAAGAGTGTGCGGGGTCAGTGGCTGCTGCCCCGTGGCTATCTCGAACAGACTGTGGCATGAAGACTCGCTCTTCTGCAGATTATAACAAAATTGTGCCACATCAAGGAGCTTCACCCAATTTTTCTGATTGGCACTAACAAAGTGCCTAAGGTACTGCTCCAGTATCCCGTTGATACGCTCTGTCTGCCCATCTATCTGCGGATGGAAGCTTGTTGAAAACAGCAACTCAGAGTCAAGTAGTCGAAATACTTCACGCTAGAACTTGCCCGTGAAGCGAGCATCGCGATCACTCACAATGCTCTTTGGTATGCCCCAGTGCTTCACCACATGCTTTACGAACAACTCTGCAGGGCACTCCTTGGAAGATGGGATGAAGGTGACATACTTTGAGAAACGATCCACCACAACCAAAATAGAACTGAGGCCCTCTACCTTCGGCAGACTAACAATAAAGTCCACGGAGATGCTATCCCAAGGACGTTCAGGAATTGGTAGAGGCTCAAGGAGACCGACAACTTTCTGGTTTGTCCTCTTATCTTGCTGACAGATGAGGCATGTTCGCACATACCCCTCAACGTCGTCTCTCATCTGCGGCCAATAGTAGCCGCGCTCAAGGAGTGCTAAAGTCCGCTCCTAACCAGGATGGTCGGCCCATAGTGTATCATGGCACTCCTTGAGTAGCTCTCGGCGAAGGCTTCCCCACCGTGGTACAAAGATGCGTCCCCCTTTTGTTATGAGGATGCCATCCTGTAGCCAAAATCGTCGAGTCTTCTCTGCCTGCGCCAGAGAAACAAGGTGTTGTGCGGTCGAATCCTGCTGTGTACCCTCGCGGATGCGGCTCAGCAATGCACCCTCCAAATGCACTTCAGAAGACTCCGCGCGCGCAGCTGCCAGTTCAGCCCTACGGCTCAGGGCATCCGCCACAACTTTGGTCTTTCCAACCTTGTACTCCAAGTCAAAGTCGAACTCAGCCAAAAACATCTGCCATCGAGCTTGTTTAGGCGTCAATTTCTTTTGTGTCTGAAAATAGCTCGTGGCCACATTGTCCGTCTTGACGATGAACTCGACACCCAAAAGGTAGTGTGATGCCTTCTTTTAAATCGTTGTAATTTTGAAAAGATTTTTAAATGTAAAACATGTGAAAACCAGACATCAAATAATAAAAACCGGTTCTCACTAGTGGATGAGACCGGGTCGAACTCAGGGAACGGGAATATATCGTATTCAAACACACAAATCTAAACTAATCTCTATTGCCGAATTATTGAAATGTAAAAATGTTCAAGAAAAGTAAAAATAACTAACTATTACAACAAATGAATACCCTTCGCAGAGGGCGTAAAGTGCAATATTTACAAACCCAATTAAATGCCTAATTCTAAACATAAAAGCAAAAAGAAGCTTTATTCTTCGTACTTCGTGTCACGCAATCACTTCCGCTCCACTCCCGTGCAATCCTGCACAAGTCAAACGAAACACGAGCAGTACCAGAGAAAGAAGAAATAGAATGTACTAAAATATACTACTAATTGCTAAGAATACGAAAGAAATCATTAAAGAAATCTAAATGACAATTTTAAATGCAAATGATATATTTTTTTTTCTTTTATTAAATCTAACTAACTAATTGCAAAGTAATTAGCCATGCTGAGTATCTTTCTTAACTAAACTATTTTTAATAGCAAAATGATTAGCAACTATGTAATCTAACAATGAGTTAATCAATTAACTAAGAAATCTAATATCAACACACTAAGTAATCTAAGTACTAAGTAGTATCTATCTAAAAAAATATCAACAAAGTATTATCATCCCAATTCGATATCTCAAACCGGATCTGGATATCCAATTAACTGGTCCAATACCACATCACTCTTGCCAGAATAACAGATAACAAAGAGATAATTTTGATAGACGGAATTTGATTCAAAGTTCAACTATTTGATAAAATCAGAAATCAAATTCCATCAGCTTTGGAAAATAGTAGTCAGATTCAAAAATCGGTAATTTTCCCCTTCATATGAGATTCAGACATCCGATCACATTTTAAAACAAAACATTTACTGTCATTTCCAACAAAAGTAATGTTTACCGGAAGATATAGTGAACAATAGCCACCAGAAAAAATATTCACGATTCTCACTCGTGAATGAGAACCATCAATATCATTGATTCAGTGTATTTTTACTCAGCAAAAATCATTCACCAAAAGAAAATGCATCGACCAAAAAGGGACACAGCATCATATATGTTTACTGGAAGGTAAATGTCTCAGCTTATCAATTTTGAAATCCACCGGAATGAATCTACCGGATAGATATTACGGCAGCTCAAGATTTATTCTATCGTTGGAATTTCCGGTGTCTTGCAGATGATCCAGATGATCTGGATCCAGATGAACCAAAAACAGAACAAATAATTGATCCAGATCCAGATGATCTGGATGCACAAACACTTACGATGCTGTATGAAATCCGGCGACGGATTCAGATCAGATTAAACCACAACGCACTTCCGGTGGATCTATCTTTTTCTGTTTGATTTCAATATTATTCAGCATTGATGCTGCCAGATTCCACTTTCACGGTGAAATAGCAGAGGATTTCATCGTGAATCCACAGATCTTTTGATAATTTTGAAATTAATCTGGCTAAAGCACTTTAGCTTTTCACGGCCGATCAATTTTTTTCTTCCACAGTGATTAAAAAAAAATAAATGTTGAAGTAATTTCAACAAATATGAAACAGAATTCTGGCAGCTTGCTATAGAGGATTTCATTATGATTTTAAAATGCAATTGACTGAAAGATAAATTCCTAAATTCTAAGATTGAAAAGGAACATTAGATTTGAGATCAAAGTAAAATGAAAAAAAGAAAAAAAAATCTCACGGCTACCTGTACGCACACTCCAATGCTGAGAAAAAAACTTAAAAACAAATGAACCGTAAACAAAAACAATTGGAAATAGAATTAATGCTCACAATGAATCTATGAAAATATGCTAAAAAAAATTCAGATGCTCATGCTTACATTTGAATAAAATTGAAATTGGAATTAGAAAAGAAGAAGAAGAAGAAGAAGAAGAAGAAGAAGAAGAAGAAGCATGTACCGAACTTGAAGGGTTAGAAGAGAGGTTGGAATCCTCTTTCTTGCTTCAGCCGTTGTCGGAAATCTCCACCGGAAAGAGGATGAGAAAAAGAGAAAATAGGGAGAAGGAGAAGAAGAGGTAAGAAGAGGTGGAGAAGAAGGGGAAGAAGAGAGGGCTTAGGCAAAAGAGAGAAGACAAGCCTCTCTTCCCTCTACGTATGGTATTTATAATTTTGAACTTTTCTCTATAAGTCCCTCTTCTTTGTAAAATTGCATTTCAAAAACCTCTCTTCAAAAAGTTATTTACAAAACAACTCAAAATGACTATGTTTTAGAAAATACAAAACTAAGTTTATTTTAACTCTAATTTTTTTATGATTTTCAAAAACTAAACTACTACAATTATGTCAAACACTAAAATAGGCATTAAAATGTAAAATAAAACTATTTTCATGCATTTTCTATTTTTAAATCATTTTAGCACATTTACTCGAAACTAACATAAAATTTGGTTTTTAAATCATTTTATCATGAAATCATGCATATTTTTATATGAAATATCCCTAAAATATATGCATGATCATAGTGCCGCCAGGTCCTGAGGCAATACACAATAGCGGTCATTTCACGTTCGTGCACTGTGTAACACCTCTCTACATCCTTCAACTTGCGGCTCTCATATGCGATCGGATGACCATCTTGCATAATAACTCCGCCAATGGCAAAGTCTGAGGCATCAGTGTGGACTTCAAAGGGTCTCGAATGATCATGCAGTCGCAGCACTGGCTCCCTCACTAAGGCTTTCTTCAAGCCATCGAAGGCATCTTGGCACGCTCCTGTCCAGAGCCATACCCGATTCTTCTTTAACAAATCTGTGAGGGGCGCAGCAATGAGGGAATAACCTTCGATGAAACGCCGATAATAGTTTGCCAAACCGAGGAATGACCGCAATTCTGGCACTTTGCTTGGCGGAACACATTCCTGGATGGCCCTTATCTTCTGCCCATCCATACGCAGCACACCACGCCCCACAACGTGGCCAAGGAAGCTGATCTCCTCCTGCCCGAATAGACACTTCTCTCGTTTGACACAGAGGTCATTCTTCTTCAGCACCTGAAACACTGTTCGCAAGTGCTCGACATGTTTTTCCATGTTGTTGTGGTAGATCATGATATCATCCAGGTAGACTACCACAAACTTGTCTAAGGGTAGAAGATCTGGTTCATTAAAGTCGTGAACGTGGCTGGAGAATTTGTCAACCCGAATGACATTACTAAAAATTCGTAAGCACCATAGTGGGTGACGCAAGTTGTTTTCGGCTCATCACCTTCGGCAATCCTCACCTGCCAGTAACTCGATCATAGATCTAGCTTGGAAAAGATACAGGCACTGCCTAGCTGATCGAACAAGTCCGCTATCAATGACAATGGGTACTTGTTCTTTACCGTGATCTTGTTCAAGGCATGGTAATCCACACATAACCGTTTAGAGTCATCATGTTTCATCTGGAAAAGGACCGGGGCACCAAATGGGGCTTTTGATGGACGAACAATGCCTGTGTCCAACATCTTGTCTAGCTGCCTGCGCAGCTCCTTCAGCTCAGCTGGCCCCATACGGTATGGAACCATTACAGGAGGCTTCGCTCCCGGGGTCAATTCAATCTTGTGGTCGATCTCGCGTCTTGGCGGAAGACGCTTTGGCAATTTCGGGGGCATCACCCCCCGAAACTCCTCCAATAGTGGGGCTAGGGTCGGCGACACTGCTGCTCTACCTTCCCTTCATCTGCACGCACTGCAACTAAGAATGTCTGCTCCCCATGATTGACACCCTTCTTCAGTTGCATTGCTGATAATACGGAAGACTTGCCTTTCTGCGTAATGCACTGCACTGTGTGTGACAGGTCTTTCCCCATGATCGTCAACGTGTTAAACTTTGGCAGCATCATAACATTCTGGCTTTGCAAAAACTCCATACCCAGAATCACCTTGAAATCGTCCAGGGGCACCACAGAGAAGTTGGCTTTGCCGACCCAACTCCCCACTTGAATAGTCACATCTCTTGCTTCACCAAGGATGAGCTTGGTCTCAGAGTTTACTGTTTTGATAGTCCTCTGCTTTGGCTCAGTTTTCAAGCCCAACCGCTCTGCCTCTTCCCGCGAGACAAAGTTGTGTGTGGCCTCCGAGTCTACCATTGCTGAAGTAGACTTTTCATTCATAATGACTTCTACGTACATAAGTTCCTTACTGACTTGCATGTTCTTAGCTGCGCAACTTCTAGCTGCGTTAATCGATCGCATGGCCCCCATCCTTGGTTGCATGGTCTCAGTGTCACTGCATTCAGTATCGTTGCATTCTTCTCGTGCAGCATTGGCTTGCCCGTCGTCCTTTACAAGGCGCTTTGGGCACTGCCTGGCGATATGTCTATCGCCGCAGAACCAACATGTCACAACCGCACCATTGTTGCTGTTGTTATGCTTTGTGAAGTTCTGTTTCTTTTCGGATTGATGGTGTGTCGACGCCTCACCTTTATCATTACGCTGCTCATCCTTCTTGCCTCAGTGGTCAGGCTTCTTCCCAACTTTGGTTGATGGGGTGAAAGGCTTGCGCTGAGTGTCAACTAAGCGCTCTGCCGCCACATATGCATCTTCCAAAATACGGGGGTTGCTCATTTTCACTTCAGACTGTGCCCATGGTTGAAGTCCCACAATGAACCAGTTGAGCATGTCGTCTTCTGGCATGTTAGGTATCTCCAGCATAAGCTTGTGGAACGTTCTGACATAGTCTTGCAACGAACCAGTGTGTTTGAGCTCACGAACCATCCGGTAAGCCTGTCTCTGCGTATTTCTTGGCATAAAGTAGTTGTGCAACTCTACTTTGAAGTCATCAAAGGTGTTTATCACACATTGACCCCTCTCCATGTCATTGCGCTTTCGCCTCCACCAAGCGATAGCATCCCCATCAAGTAAGGCGGCTGCAGCCTTGATCCTCAGATCTTCGAGGGTCACATTCTGGATATCCAAGTAGTCTTCTACTTGGAACAAGAAGTTCTCAATGGCCTTGCTGTCGTGAGAACCATTGAATTTTGCGGGTCTAGGTACATCAATCCTTGATGGTCTTTCACCATTTTTGCCATTTAGGGTCACCGTCCGCTGCAACGTACGGTTCCTCAACTCAAGATTGGTCACTGTAGTCGTCAATGAAGTGACCTGCCCCATTAGTAAGTTCACCTGCTCTTGCAGGCTCGCCACCACATCATTCAATCCATTGAATGATTCACATGCGCATGAAATCGCTTCATCATGCGAAGTCACATCTTCCACCAGCTTGTTAACAGTTGCAGCCAACTCTTCTTGGCCCCGAGGTGAACCCATGTCCTCAGCTTCGGCAACTGCCTTGCCTTTGGTGTTGCGCACGTGTTGATAAGGCGCCACGATGTCTTGCTCACAAATCGCAGCCTGTCGGCGTGTCTGTCGACACCGACTCCAGAGTCCCTTCCCCAGCACGAGAATGGGCTCTGGTACCACTTGTCACGGGCCTATTTTCTTCAATGGGCCAGCGCGGCGCGACGGTCCTTCCTCACCGCCGCAAGCCTACTCGTCAGCTCGCTTGCCGGTCGCGGAAGCTTGTAATCAGAGTGCAAGAGAGCAAGAGAGAATAGAGGGAGAGAAATTGCAATCACAAGAAGCAATCAGAATGAGGGTGAACAAAAGAAAGCTCAACGCATTTACTTCATTCACAATTTTGCCCGCAGGCTATTACAGTTCAAGTATACGGGCTGCCCCTTCGGGGTATTGATTCACCTGAACCGGGCAGCTTACATCAGACTCAACAAAAGCAAAATAGACTCTAAGCGCAATTGTACACTATAAGTCGCAAAGGAACATATACAATAGCTTGTGAAATAAGAAATATGGACACAAATGATGACTGGACAATGACTATTATTGGGAGAAATGCAATGTCCACCATGGCTATTAGTAAAAAAAAATGAGCTTTTAAAATGGTGTGAAAGTATATGCTGGGAACACTTACAGCCACATAAAGCACTTGCTGCGAGTATTTACAGCAACAGAGGGTTTTGTTGTAGATGTTTACAGCAAAATAGGGTATTGGTTGTAAGTGCTTACAGCAAAATAAGGTATTTGCTGTAAGTGCAATAAATTTGATGGGGTGAAGCAGCAGGTGGCTGCTCATGTACAGACACTTAACCCCATAATGTGCTGTGAGAAATAATACTATGAGCAACAACAGGTGAAGCTATGTGATAGTGAAAGTGTTGGTACAGTTGCATTTGCAGGAAATGGGGTAGGTGTGTGGCTGAATGAATAGTTGGATTGGCAGAAAATTTGAAGCCACTGTGGGGTTCGGTGGAGCTGTACTATTTATGACTTGGTGAAGTATTGGTGCTGGAAAGATAACCGGCTACAACAAGGTTCAACACAGTGGTAGGTGGCTGTGTTGGAGGATGCAGAGTGGTAAGGATGAAGATGCACTATATAAGGAAAAGGGCTGAAGGTGCATGACTGGTAATGTCTTAGGATAATGAATGGCAGTGAATACAGCATAGTGAGGGTTTAGGTGGGAGTGTAGCGCTTGTAGATGAGGGCTGCTGTGATGCTACAATGATGATTGCCATTTGGCATTCATCACTCTTCGTACACTATTTGGCTTAAAGCTTGAAGTTACTTTCATACTCAACAGCTCATCATGCTTCCTAGATTTCAGTTTTCTACTGTGGTTCAAACGCTCATGATGAGCCTTTTCTTGTTGACAGTCACTATATTTCCACCCCTTTCCTCATTCACCAAGAACTAGATCTACTGTTTGATACAGTTTTAGAGGATATAATTGAAGATATTCCCTGACATCCAATAGAATGACTTTCCTTAACACTATCAACAACATTAGGTACACCCACCTTACTGATAGAACTCGCCACTTTGCTCAGTGTAGCTTCCCCGCCACTTCTTTCCATGTTATAATGTATCCATGAAGGTATTTGTTGGCAACTGTATAGTTTATTGTGCTGCAGGTTCAAAAGACGAAGAGACTGTATTGCAGAAGGTTTGAGAGGATACAAGGACCTCAATCAATTGTGCAATAACTAATATATAAAAAAAAATGCATGACCTGCACATTAGATGAAACAAGGTATACATTGTGATGGTGATGTGCTGGTGTGTGGGGGTTTTTTACAGGACTGACTCACTAGATATGAAAATCTGGTTGAGATAAAAGCGTATAGGTGAAAATACAAAATAAGGTTAGGATTTAACAGGGATGAGAAAATAAAAACTTACAAAGATATCATCCCAGGAAATGTAAATTACCCAAATGAACAATATCTGTAAATCTCAGATTGCAGAGATATAATCCCAGAAGATCGCCAAAAATGCATAACTCCAAATCACCTATTACGAAAGTATAATTCCAAAAAAAAAAGTCGCCAGGATGCATGCCCTATTCGGATCACCAATTGTAGAAATATAATCTCAGGAAAGACAAGTCACTAAAATGAATTAGCCATTTCAAATCGCAGTTTGTAAAAAAAAGCATAACAGAGAGTGATATATTGGAATGTAAAATGTGAAATAAAAAAATAAAGAAAAGTGATATGATGAACTGAATCAGATGCGATGATCTAAACGATCAGATGCTACAGATGGTACAGGAGATGGAAAACAGGAAAACACAAAATAAAATAACATAATCAATGTGTAAATAGAGAAAAGGAAACAACATAGGAAATTAAACATTGACAAAGACTCATACTAATCAGGTATCAATCATAGACCAGAAATTGCAAAGAGATCGCAGGTTGTTCTCTATGTTTTTCCAAATTTGAAATAGCGCTACCATCCTTTCATGCTGGATCCACGGCGAGCTACCAAATCGATTCATATGATAGTAATGCACGATGATAAGGTATATTATTGAAGTAAGAAAATTAAAGATAAATTATGAATCGGTAATCGCAGCCGACAACTAAAATCAAAAGGTAATGAAACAGGAAAAATGACAATCGCAGAAGATAAAAAAAAATCAAAGGGAAGAAAATTTTAATTTGGGAATATAGAAATTCCATCAATCTCGCACTATGTAAGTCGGTTTTTGCTATAAGCAAGCCGACATTACATGGGTGCTTTCAGCAAAGGGAGAGGGAAAAAAAAAGCGAAACTTAAAAGGGGATTGAAGATCATAAAGAAACTAAAACTAAAAGGGAAACAAAGAAATAGAGTAAATTCAGATGTAAACTGAAATTCAGAGTCTGGATGAATCGATAATGCCGTTGTGAGGCATTGCCGATAACCAGTATGAAGGGGAATATATCAAGCAAAACAGAGAATCCATCGTAAGACTGGAAACAGAAGCAAGTACGGGAAATCAAAATGTAGAAATCAATTCATCTATGTAAAGAAAAAAAAAAGGAAAATTCATAAAGAAGTGATGAAGGATGGATTTTCTTACCTTGCTTAGCAAAGGAAATCTTGAAGGAGGAAGGAGACTTGATCGAGGAGAAGAAGACGCAGGATGAAAACGTGATGGAATGGATGATTGTTGGCGTTAATGGATCTCAGGAAGGGCGATCTTCCTTCAGTGATGCCAAGAAGAAGAAGAAGGGGGAAGAAGAGGAGAAGATGGATGGGAAACGATCGAGAGGGGTGGAATCGATTGTAACCGGATGGAATGGAATGGATGATATTGACCATCGCCCCTCTCTCGACCCCCCTGAGGGTCGGTTTTATAAGAGGTGGACGTTAGGTCCCTCTCAGATCAGGTCCCCATGTTTTATGAGATTTTCTAAAAAAGAGGCTCTGACAAAAATTTTCTCTAAAAAGGTGTTTTCAAAACTTGATTTTCAAAAAGGTGCTTTCAAAAGGCCATTTTTGTGTTTTTCTTTTTCCATTTATATTTTTTTGTTCTTTTTCTTGAAATTTTCTACATTTTTTGTATTTTTTTTTTAAAAACAAAACTCTAAAACTATGGGATTTCTAAACCATTTATAAAAATTTTACAAATATTTACAAAAGAAGGCTTTATTAAGAATTTGAGTTTATTTTTGGAAAATTTCTTCAAAAGATGGGTTTGGATCCAGTTTTTGATCAAATATTCGAGTTTTGAACATCGAATTGAGGAATATAACGTGATGGATCAAACGGATACCAGACAAACTGTCTGAGCCCTTGTGAACACCCCAAATTTTTTAAAGTTTTATAAAAATGTTCTTTTTGCCCCTGACCCCGTTTTCTGAGAAAATCAAAACTAAAATTCAGTTATTCTTCAGATTTTCTGGATTAAAATCCATATTGATATATTCAAATTCTGGATCCGAATCCAGTGTTTTAAATCCAAATTTGAGCTTTGTTGTCCAAATTTTCAGAATAAAATTTTGAAATACCAAAAATAACCTTTTAAGAGGCTGAGACAGTCCATTCGGTATCTATTTGGATCTATCATATAATATTCCTCGATTCGAGGTTTAAAACTCAGATATTTTCTCAAAACTTGGGTCCAAACCCACTTTCTGAAGAAATCAAACCCGAATTTCTCAGAGAACCCTTCTCTTTGAAAATATTTCTGAAAAATTATAAAATGACTTTTAAATCCCTCATTTTTCTTAGTTTCATAACTTTATACACTAAATTGAAGAAAAAGAATAAAAAATCAAAAAGAGAAAAATGCAAAAAAATGGATAGAGTAAGCTCTTTTATAAAATCATTTCTTTTAAAAATCCCCTTTTAGCAAATTTTCTTAAAAAGGCCTCCTTTTTGAAAAATTCGTAAGAAAACCGGAGGGATCCCGTTATAAACCCCTTTTAGGGTTTCTCTTTGAGAGACCTTGGGAAGAAGACGGATGGTTGACTCTCTCACTCTCAGCCGCACTCTCTCCCTCTCTTTGCTTCGCCCATCGCTAACCTCCTCTGCCCATTTCCCTCCTCCTCCGCTCATCTTCAACGATCCTCCTTCCCGAACCTTCGTCCCCCTCCTTAAGAGGGGAGCGATGAGGAAACCCTAGGGCACCCGTTATCACCCCAGAACCCTTCTTTCACAATTAATCCTCCATCCTTCTCCCCTTTTCCTTCATTCTCGTCTTCTCTTTTATCTCTTCAGCTTATCTTTTCTTCTGGTTCTCGGAGGTTCCCTCTGATCAAGAGAATGAAATAAAACCCCCAAGAAAGAAGATCCATTTTTCACCCCTCCACACGCATGTTCTCGATCCTTTCCTTCCTCTCTTCCTCTCTTCCTCTCTTCCTCTCTTCCTCTCTTCATTCCCCTTTTCCCTCTTCTCTGATCGACTGAAAGAGTTCGACCACTCCTGCAGCAGGGCTACGATAAGTAATCGCCTCATCTCTCTTCTATTTACCATTTTGTCTGGTACATCCCTTACTTATTTCCTAGATTTTCCTGTTTTCTCTGTATGCTTAGTTTCTTTTTTTTCCTTTTGAAGCACGATATGCATATTCAATCTGTATGTAACAATATTGATATGCCCTGTGTGATAGAATCCTAGCCCCTTTGTTGGCTACGCTCCTTTTAGCATCGTTTCATATATTCCGTTCTTCTGCATCTGATAATGTTTATCGTTACTTATTTTACAGTTCTTCGTTGTTTAACAGCACGTTATTAAGATTCTGCGCATTTTGATTAAATTTACTTTATGATTTCATCGGGTGCCCAAACATCATCATCGGCATTCGCCTTGTATCTGTTCAGTGGTATAGCATCATAAACCTCAATCAACAGGCATAAACCTCTGGTATGAGTTGAGCCCTTGTGAAAAACCATTTCACAATCGGCTAGTAAACAAAATTTGAAATAGTTGTTTTCAGCAGATTAATGCTTACATTTTTCCTGATGCCAAGCATCTTGTACCATTCATTGTTTATCTGTTGTATATTGCCTTCATCCTCAAATTTTGTTGTAATCTGCTATGCTAATATGTTTTGCTTAGTGATTATTTTGTTTCATCCTATCTACCTTCTTACCCACTTTGTTGTTTGCCATGAGAAATAACCGAAATAGATTCAGTTCGTGCCCGTTCAATGCCCCTGTATTGGGTAACGTCTGATCAGCGAGACGACTATCCAGCAGCTCTGTCATCTTACCCATGTGTCTCTGTAAAGGCTAATATCACCAGGAGATGCCACCCTCCAGCAATCCATTTGCCTATCATTTTATTTGATCCATTAGTCGAGTTCATTTGTTTAATTGATGGAGCGCTTGTCTAAAACCACTGGCCCATCTCTAATGATAACCTTCATGTTGAGAGGCAACTACCTGAGCTTTAGCCATTATTGGGAAATATCTGGATGAATGAACCATGCAGTCGAGGGCCACTGGGGAGGACTTCTCTGTTATGACCTGTTGAGAATTCAAGGCCATTTCTTGCCCTGTTGGGTGTCGGTCTCGCAAAAACCATTACTGAGAATCGTGTATTTGGTACTCGAAAGAGTGCATTCGATGGTGGACTTAACATCCCTCACAGCCATAAGAAGTTTATTGGGATTCAATGAGGAAGAGAAGCAACTCGGGTCTGATGCCCATCATAAATACGCCTTTGGTGACCATATGGGAATATGTGCGAGGGCTTCGATGGACGAGTGGCCTGGAAAATAGCAGTCATATTTTACTGAAGGAGAATTATAACCTCATAACATTTGAAGAAATATTTCAGAAGGGAAGTATAATTAAAGGATCTTTCCCATTCAACCTAATTATCTGGTTTGATTTTCATGTCTCCTTTACTTTATTTTTTGCTGTTTTTCTTTTAATGAAATGTAAAGTTAGATTTTATTAAAGCTCAAAAACATGATCCTGTTACTGTTATACAACTGATTCTCCAGGTTTGCTGGTACCTGATATTTTTATCAGTATGGTGGGTATCATGGAGGGATCCCCATTGGTTGCTGCAAACACCGTTCTGTTCATTCTTGCTATGGGCTACCCTATTCAAAAATTTGCTTGCTACATTTTAGATAATGATGGTGCTGAGCTGACACTTGAAATGTCTGCAGTGATATCTGAGTTTGCTGGAGAGTTTTAACATTGAATTGTGATCCTCTGCATAATCATACTCCACAATACCAACCACTTTGGTAGGAATTCATGGTGCAATCAAGATACCAGAAGGACCAAGCAAAACTGTATGTATAATTCAAACCCCTTTAGTTTAGTTTTGTTGATTTGTTTAAAATAATTGGACATGTTGCTGTAACACTAAAAAAAAATCACATTATGCATGGTGGCTCACTGCTGGCTGCGTCCATCTCCTATCCTGTCCATCTTATATTTCATAAATGCACAATAGCCACTTTATGGTTTGCTGCACAATAACATTGAGATATCATGATCTAGCATCGTTATATTTTCTGAAGCAATATTGTGATTCTTTGGCATTCACGACAGTCTACCAAATTATGGTGATTTCATGCCTATCACACAACATAACCACATTAACACCATCCAAGAGATGGAGCACTTTGGAAACTCAGAAGTCGGTTGAAAATATTGAGTCATTCCAAAGATATTGTTCTTGAATTATTGGTTTCTCCCATTGTGAAGCAGCACCAATTCTCTGCACATAGATCCCCAGGGAAACATGGCCCTGATTTCAAGAATGTGAGTGCTGGTGGTAAGCTAAAGGTGCCTATGTCAGCCTCGTGCGTAAGTTGAGCAAGATTGGTAATCTAGATGTGCAAATGCCACGCCAGTTTACAAACAACATGATTATGCTGAAGCCTCAGTAGTAGAATGTGCGTTTTGAGCCTGCTGAGAACATGCCTTGTTGAAGTTTTAGTCACATATACATGTTTCATTTATTGCATCCATATCATACCCCACTGCACATCATCTATGCATTAAGCCTTTTCCCCTTTTCACTAATGACGGTTCAAACCTCTGCTATGCATCTTGTTCCTTTGGTCTCTTCACCCAGCATCTAAGATACTTTTTTTTTTAGCTCATGCATTTGGTGAAAACATTTGCTTCCTTAAACCTTAGTATTAGGATCCATATGTCCCCTGTATGTGTTCTTCTGCAGCTAAAATTTTGCAGTTAATTCCAGTTTTTTGCTTATACTCTTCTTGACAAGATGCTGCGAAATGTCCATCTTGCAAGCACACCACTTAATCACCTCTGCACCTTCACCTGTACATTTCACCCACACTACTGCCCACTGTATAACGCCATGCCTGCATCCATACAACACCTTCCTGTCACCATCTCCATGGCTACGTACTCACCATCGGCACTAATTAGCATTCTTTTCCCACCTGCACATTCCGATATATCGTTAACTATAATGATGATCTGCATTCTCTCTTTAGTGGGACCACGGCTTTTGAATTTCTGGAATCGGAGTCATGTACAATTTGGTGTTTCGTGAGTTGTTTTCTTGAATTTTGTAATCTGGTGAAAGCATATGTAGATTTTGTTTTTCTTTCTTTTTGTGGATTGGGCATTTTGATTCATGGTCTCCAGCCATGGCTGTGAGTCCCATTCATATCAGCATTCTTTCATGCTCTCAAGCTCTATTTCAAGGGTCTTATTTAGATATATCCTTCATTAAGTTACAATCTCACAAATCTGATTTTGCTGAAATAAGGTACTGACTGGGGTCATCCGATGGTGCTGTCATTCATTCCATGCATTTCCTGTAATAAGCTCAATCTATACATGAGCAAAATCTAGTCTTAACGATGCATTTACATCAACATATGCAATTCCATCGTTGAACTGGCACGATGTCCGAACTCCCAGTTTTGTAACATATCACATGTCTCCATGACATGAGGTGTATTTATAGCAGACATCTACTGCCACAACTTTTGGTGTATTCATAGCATCATGGCTCATTGGTTGTTGCTTTCTCACACCCATTTCCATCAATATATTTTTACTAGTCTAGAGTTTTATATATGCTTTCTTGCATTAGCCTACACATCATGCTTAGGCTCATATACATGCATTCTCCATGAACCCTATAGTTAGATAGATTCATTCACATCTTATCACTAGTCTAGGCATATGATCACTTATACGTTGATCTTGAGCATAGTCCATGCTATTTTCTTTGTGCTTTGCAAGTTTATCTTATGCTAACTTGATATTTGCAGGAAATGTGTAAAGGATGTGGCTTTTTCTTTGAGACTAGAGATTATGTAATTTCAATTCCATTAAAAATATGTAATAGCTAGATACTAACGAGAAACTTTATTTTTCCTTTCTGCATTAGATTAGAATGAATGAGCATGTAAATATCATGAATTATCCATTGTCATATCATTCTTCCCTTTTACTTCAAATTCTCACGAATGGGAACACGAATGGCACGTGCACCATTTCGTAAGAGGTAAATTAATCCTAAGTTGATGATTTACATCAATGGCCATAGTCAGGATGTAAACAAAACTTAGTATTTTTATCTTTTATAAAATAAACACTGGATCCACACTGGATCCTTTTCAAAAATCATCATATTTTCTTTAAATATTTTCCTCTTTTATTAGAATTTAATTTAAAATTAATTCAATATATATACCAATGGCCATAGTCAGGGTATATTGAGAGTTAATTTTATTTTAAATTCTATAAAAGCACCAAAATGTATTTTATTCTTCACTTGAATTTAAATGTGGTTATTGTATAATATATTCAATGACCATAGTCAGGGATATATTATATCTTCAACCTCATTCTTAATTCACTTAAAGAATGAAAATATGCTTTTCAAATACAATTTCAAAGTTATTTAAATTCGTTCGTCATTTAGGATGGAACTACATCATATTTTCAAATTTCCTTTTTCAAAAACTCCAAGTGATGTTGATATCTTCTTCAATCAATCTTCAATTCTTGTAAAATCAAATTCAGCTTTTCATTTTCAATTCTATTTCATTTTTCAAATCTCAAAGTCCAATTTAACCTTGAGACTTCAAATTCATTTTATATTCAAAAATTTTTAATTCAAATCAAATTTCAAAGTTCAAATTTGACTTTGAAATTTCAAATTCATTTCAAAATTTTCAATTCAAATTAGATTTCAAAGTTCAATTTGACTTTGAAATTCCAAATTCATTTTATATTTAAAACTCCAATCAAATTCAAAGTTCAATTTTACTTTGAAATTCTTGATTCATTTTTCAAGTTTCAGATTCAAAGTCCAATTTGACTTTGAAATGCATTTATATATTCAAAGTTTAAATTCTCAAATCAATTTTGAAATTCCAAAATCCAAAGTTAGATCCTAATCTTGGATCCAGATTTCCAAGTATAAATCTCCACCTTTTCAGATCTCAAACTTCAGATCCAAAATCCATTTTAGGATCCAGAGTTCAATTCCATCTTGGATCTCAGACTTCAGATCCAAATCCATTTAGGATCCAGAACCCAATTCTACTTTGGATCTCAGACTTCAGATTCAAATCCATTTAGGATCCAGAACCCAATTCTACTTTGGATCTCAGACTTCAAATCCAATTCCATTTAGGATATAGTATCCAATTCCATCTCAGATCTCAAATTTCAGGTTCAACTCCCATTTCGGATTCTAAATCCAGAATTCAATTTTAAATCTCAAACTCTATTTAGAATCCAGACTTTGAATTCAAATCCCATTTTGAATTCCAGATTTCAAAATCAACTTCTATTCTCAATTCCAATTCTTAAATCCAATTC
This sequence comes from Nuphar pumila, assembly GCF_984573655.1. Taxonomy (NCBI): domain Eukaryota; kingdom Viridiplantae; phylum Streptophyta; class Magnoliopsida; order Nymphaeales; family Nymphaeaceae; genus Nuphar; species Nuphar pumila. Next base: position 45,456,038 of record NC_143260.1, on the reverse strand, counting down.
CATTTCATCCCAGATTTTAAATCCAATTCCCATTTTCGGATTCTAAATCCAGAATTCAATTTTGATCTTAATTTAGAATCCAGACTTTGGATTCAAATTCCATCTTGAATTCTAACTTTCAAATCAATCCCATTTCTCAAATTCTATTTAGATTTCCCACATTTCATTTTGATTTCAAACTTCAAAGTTAGAATTCAATTCCATTTCATCTCTATTTTGATTTAAAGTCCATTTATGACTTTGGGATTTCCTTCTTCTCCTTTTATCTCAATTTCAAGATCCTTTCCCTCAAGATCCAGATTTATTTTTCCAAACTCTGATTGTCCCAAAAACTTAAAACTTTAAATCTTAAGTTCTAAGTTAGAAACCATTTCTTCACTTTATCAGATTCATCTTAGGAATACTTGGAGATTTCCAAATCATTTTCGAAAAGAGCATACATCTTTGCATTTGCACAAGCATGATTCTTTGTGCATTTAGACTTAAGATAAATTCTTAGATAATTTCTTAGCAAAGCAAAAGGCATGAATTCGACCCTTGGTTCGATTACCCCTGGTAAAGGCGCCAGGAACAATCGAACCTCGTACCGACGATCGAATCCCGTCTCCCAGTTTTTTTGCGAATATTTCAAAAACGGAGGTGAGTTATTTTCTCAAATATTTTCAAAATTAAGGTCAAGTGAGACCCCGCAAAAGAGTTCCTCTTTTCTTCTTTTCTTTTCTTTTCACTTCTCTCCTTCTTTCTGTCTTTTATTTTATCCCTTCAAAAAGGAGGAAATAAAAGGTTGGAAAGGAAAAGAGAAAGAAGAGAGAGAATATTACGAGAGAAAAAATTTTGCGATGATCACAGCCCTTCAAAAGGTTATTTTGGTATTTCTATAATTTTAATTTGAAAATTAGGCAACGAAGCTCAGATTTGGATTTTGACAATGAATCCAGATCCGAAAATGAGCCAGATATATAGAATGAATTTAATTTCAGAAGAATCTGAGAAATAGACTGGAATTTAGATTTAAAACTAATTTAATTACTCAGAAAATGGAATCAGGGGCAAAAAGCGAATATTTATAAGATTTCGAAAATTTTGGGGTGTTCACAGATGCCCATCTTTGCTACTAAGCCGGTTGAAAGTCGAGCTTAGTGGCAAAGATAACACTCCAAATTTTAAAAATGCCCCAGTCAGCAGATCTGAACTGGGTGTGGAAGAATTTATTTGAAAGACACGGCTTTTTATTTCTTAAAACATTATCCTGAATGGCTTGGGGGACACAAAATTCTCAAAAAAATGATATGACCGAATAATAGAAATGAGGAAATCGTGATGGGACTTTGGGCGAAGATCCTGAAATGATAAAAGATAAGAATTTTGATCAAGTCTCATGAGTGAGACAAGATCAGCTTTTTGGAATGATTCAGGTTTAGCCCTTAACCTGGATGGGACGAAGATATCTCAAGATAACCTGAAATGGGGAAAGAAATATATAAGAACCTTGATGGGACATTTTTGCGAAATGCCCCATGAGTTGAAGTTCAAGTAGGATCCTGTCCTAGATGGTTATACAAAGCATGGATTCCTCGATGGGAAGAACCATGATGGGACTTGGAAGAAAACATCTCGTCGAGACAAGGGAAACTTGTTGGAACAAGATTCAGGTTTAACCGAAACCTGAAAAAGGAAGATACCTCGATGGGCGAGGTTCAGGCTTAACCCTTAACCTGAAGGGGACGACCAAATGAAATCCTCGAGTGAAGAAAACATGATGGGACATTCGGAATTTGAATGAACAAATCCGAAAGGGGTTTGCGAAAGGAGGAAGATGATAGGGTTCCCTAAATCTTGGAAAAAGGAATGATTTTAGGCGTCTCATTTGCTGAGACTGAAATAGCTTTTTGAAATGGATGACCTCTCCCAGAAAATTCAGGTTTTGACCTTTAACCTGAGTGGGAACGACCATACGGATTTCTCGAATGAAGGAACCGTGATGGGACAGAAGAGATACTTCAACTCAATAAGGCGACTCTTCTGGAAGAAAACAAAGCTAGGTAGCATCAAAATGAATATTTATTTCATTCTTGAAATATCTAGAAAATTTTGCCAATAAGATAAATTTATAGTTGACTCACAACGCTTTAAAATGTGTACGTATGTGAAAAAGACATTCCCTCTTTTACCTAGAGTATTCCTTCCAACGAGGTTAACTCCTCAGTTTTAAGAGTCAAATTCAAAATTTTAGCGCTGATGACTTTCTTCAAGGAAGCTATCCATTTCCTTGATATGAGAAGAGAAGAAATATTCTTAGTTTCATAAAAGCAAGTAGTGAAAGGATATTGATAAAAGAATTTTGCATAAGAAAAGATGACTTCTGGCAATTTTGGCAGTCTGATATCTAGGTGTTTTCCCATGATGATCTTTATTGCACTATTTTTGAGTCATTGAGCTTTTTCGGGTTTTTTACATCATCCTTCATTTTAGAGATGTTCTGACTTTTCTCTCTTTTTCGGGGAAGGGTACGTCACAAACTCCTTCACCTTGGAGATGTTCTGATCCTTCATTTCTCTGAGGAATTATATTGATGATATTGGCTCAAAAGGTCTTTAGATGATAGCAGAAATCAAATATCTTTTAGGGTTTGTCGGTAGGTTCATCGCACTCGCCTTCATCTCGACGGTGATCTAAACTTTCCCTGGAAGGATCCTTCACAAACTCCTTCATCTCGGAGATGATCCAAATCTTCTTTGGCTCCGGGGGTCTAGCTCGCATATTCGTCTTCATCTTGATGACAATTGAGAGATCCCTTTTGCAGATATTTGATTGCAGCTTTAAATGAATGGAAGAGACTTGGATTGAGTGGATTCTTTTTATAGCTCAGGATATTTCTACTGCTTAATTGCCAGAAAGTCATCTTTAAAACATGCGCTATAGCCATGATCAGTATCAATTCGCTTCTGACTTTTCAACATCATTGAATATTTCTGTCGCTAATCATACCGAGGATATTTCTTACATCCTTTTGGTTGATCAACAGGAAAAGATTTGAATTTTACCTCTTTTTTCGCAAAAAGTTTCACCTTTTTGGAAAGAATACTAGAGATAATCTGAGGTAAATCTTTTGTGTAGTAAGAATATTTAGAATCAACAAATGCTTTTAGCAAATTGGCAAAGTTTTTATGAATTCTTTGTGAAATAATCACTCAATATAGATTTTGATGAGACCTTGAATTGCATCGTATGGTTTTGGAGATTTCGAACAGTAAAACTGTGACTTTTTATTTAACGGCCAACGAAGGAGCTGTGACCTTTCATTTAATGACCAGTGGAAACTAAATATTTTATTTAACGACCAGTGAAAACTGGGACATTTCTTTTAACGACCAGCGAAGTAGCTGAGACATTTCATTTAACGACCAACGAAGTAGCTGGGACATTTCATTTAACGACCAGCGAAGTAGCTGGGACTTTTTATTTAACGACCTTTGATTTAATGATTTGATCTAAGATTTGAGACCTTTTGAGAGACAAACAGCACGAGGACTGAGTGATTGAACTTGGTCTTTAGATTTTAAAGATTTTGAGAAGTAACCCGTGCGAGGACTGGGTCTTTCAAATAAACTTGGTATTTAGATTTGAAAATTTAGCAAAATAACCAGTGCGAGCACCGGGTTCTCCAACTGAGAGTCGGGAAGGAGACCGGCATTTTTAAGATATTTAGAGATTGAAGCAGGAATGATTGCCGGGTTTTCAGGATTATCCCTTATCCTGATGGAAAAATAGAATAGACATTTGAAGAGAATTTAGGAAAAATGATTTAGGTTTATCCCTTAACCTGAAGGGGAAATAGAAGATTTGGTGAGGAGATCACCGGAGACTGGAATTTAGAAGGGATATGACAAGATTTAGAATTTATGATCTATGATTTAGATGGACCAGGTATGTGGTCCAATTTTCAGGATTAACCCCTTATCCTGAACGGGGAAAGAAAGAATAAAATTTTTGAGAAGATAGGAGGAGATAGAATTTGATGGAAGATTTGATAAAAAAATGGAGAAAATTTGAGGAAATTGATTTATTTTGTAAAAAGAATTCTCACAAGCAGCATTGTTGCTCCTGTGAGTGATCTCAGGATTATCCCTTATCTTGAGTGGAAAAAGAATACCTCGAATGTTGAGGTTCAGGTTTTATCCCTTAACCTGAAAGGGGAAAGAATAAAATTTGAGGAGATATTAATGAAGAGAAATTGATATAAATTTAAAAAATCGATAAAGATTGATAAAACTTTGTGTTACAAAAGAATTCTCGTAGGTAGCATTATTGCTCTTACGAGGGGTTTCAGGATTATCCCTTATCTTGAATGGGAAAAAGAATAGAATTTAAGGAAAATTAATGAAGAGAAATTGATATAAATTTAGAAAATAAAGATTGATAAAATTTGTATTTGCAAAAGAATTCTCATAGGTAGCATTATTGCTCCTACGAGAGGTCTCAGGATTATCCCTTATCCTGAATGGGAAAAGAATAGAATTTAAGGAAAATTAATGAAGAGAAATTGATATAAATTTAGAAAATAAAGATTGAGGACACTTGTATTTGCAAAAGAATTCTCGTAGGTAGCATTATTGCTCCTACGAGGGGTCTCAGGATTATCCCTTATCCTGAATGGGAAAAGAATAGAATTTAAGGAAAATTTAATGAAGAGAAATTCATATAAATTTAGAAAATAAAGATTGATAAAACTTGTATTTGCAAAAGAATCCTCATAGTTAGCATTATTGCTCCTACGAGAGGTCTCTGGATTATCCCTTATCCTGAATGGGAACACCTCGGACAACGAGGGTTAGGTTTATCCCTTAACCTGAGAGGACAAAAGATTTGATAAAATAAAATTAAGGAAAAATTGATAAAACCTGATAAAACTTGATAAATTGATGTAAACTTGATAAAAATATGAATAAAATGAATGAAACTGATAAAGATAACAAAATTAACTGAAAATTTATAAGATTTGAGAAAAAAATGAGTTTTTTTTATCCTGCCTGCATATGGGATCTTGAAAGGAAAAAATGTTTATTTAACAGATATGTGAGAAATTATTTTTGGGAAGGAAATCCACCGCAAGAAGAATGATCAGTGCCAGATCTGATCCTTCAAATCAAAACATGAGAGATCATCATGAGGGTTAAGTTTTTGAAGGTAATGGTTTGAAAACCTATTTTTGAAGAAGATCAATAATAGATCTGATTTCTAAAAATAACAGTTCGAAACTGATAATAAGATCAACACGAGGGTTGATTTTTGAATATAATGTTTTGAAACCCATTTTTGGAAGAATATGGTCAACACAAGAGTTGATTTTTAAATATAATGATTTGAAACCCAATTTTTGTAAGATAAGATCAACACGAGGGTTGATCTTTTGAATATAATGTTTAAAAACCAATCTTGGAAGATAAGACCAACACAGGGGTTGATCTTTGGATATAATGATTTGAAATCCATTTTGGAAGACAAGACCAACACAGGGGTTGATCTTTCAATATAATGTTTCGAAATCGATTTTGGAAACATGATCAACACGAGGGTTGATTTTTGACAAAGGTTGGACCAAAGAATATTTGAACTCTTTGGTTATCATAACGAAGACTTTCAAAATTTCATGATTTTTTGAAAAGAACCCTCATAGGTAATATCATTTCTCTCATGAATGATGTCAGGATTCGTCCCGCATTCTGAAAAGAAACAGGAATTTAAATGCCCCAGTATGGCAAAAGAAGGAAGTATTTTGAATATCAAAGATATAAAGAAAAATTGACATTTCATTTGATAAGCAAAGGTTTGATAACAGAACTGAATATTTACAAGAACTTTGAAAGAAAAAGATTCATAAAGACTGGGCTGACTTGCCCCTACAAGACGACTAACAAAAGGAAATGATAGTGCATAAAATAAAATAAAAAACTAGGGCATCCTCAATTCTTTGAGTGATCCGGAAATGGCTCTGTCAGGACTGCTGGCTGCCCTTCTTCCTCGTCCTCTATCAGCTCACTTCTGTCAATGCAGTCTTGTATCATATGCTTGAGGACGAAGCAGTGCTCGGTGTCGTGCCCTGTTGCCCTATGGTACTTGCATAATTGGTCCTTGAATTTTCCCAACATTATGGGAGGATCTGCGATTTTAGGGAGTTTGATCATCCCATGCTTTAAAAGGTAATCCATAATCACTTCTAAACTTTGAGCTAACGGAGTGAAGACTCGATATTTCTCCCACTTGATATACTTGGGCTTCTCTTGAAGATCACCCTTTTGCTGAAGGCCAATTGGAAGCGGTTTATCATTATTCTTATAGGATCTCTCCTTCTGCCCCTTACTCTGATCTATTCTCGGGCCACTGCCACTGTTGTTCTTGTTTCCTTTGCTGCTACTGCCAAGACTATTGCTGGAGGCCTCAACTGAATGAGCGAACTGCACCTTCTTTTTCTGGTCTTGGATATTCTTGACCAGAGGTGTGCCCTCGTAAAGTCTGCTTTATATTCCTGCTTCGAGCCATTCGGCTCGCTCAATCAACTTGATGAAGAATTTCGCCGGGGAAGTGGCGATGAGGCTTCTTATGGGCTGAGAGAAATTGTTGAGGATTACCTGCAATGCGTGTTCCTCTGGAATGGGTACTTTCATCTTATTACAGGTGCTTCTCCACCTGTGAATGAAATCCCATGCTCTTTCAGTTTTGTGATCGCAAAATTTTTCCTCTTTCGTTGTTTCTCTCTCTTCCTTCTCTTTTCCTTTTCTAACCTCTATTTTCCTCCTTTTTGAAGGGATCAAAATAAAAGAAAGAGAGAAGAGAAAAGAAAGAAAGAAGGAGAGAAGAGGAATTCTTTTGCGGGGTCTCACTTGACCTTAATTTTTGAAAATGAAAAATAACTCGCCTCCATTTTTGAAATATTTGCGGAAAAACTGGGAGACGGGATCCGCTCGTCGGTACGAGGTTCGACCGTTCCTGGCGCCTTTACCAGTGGTAATCGAACCAAGGATCGAATTTATGCCTTTTGCTTTGCCTAAATATGATCTAAGAATTTATTCTAACTCTAAATGCACAAAGAATCATACTTGTGCAATGCAAGGATGTATGCTCTTTTGAAAAGAATGTTTTTAGAAATTTCCAAGTATTCTGAGATGAACTTGGTAAAGGAGTGAAGAAATGATTGAATCTAACTTAGAACTTGAGATAGATCAGATAAGTTCCAAGTTTTTGAAATAAATCAGAGTTTGGAAGAATAAATCTTGACTTGGAGAAAGAATGATCTAAAGCTTTGAAATGAAAGGAAATAGAGTTTCAAAGTCAGAAATGGATTTTGAATGGATTTAGGAGAAGAAGATGAAGTTTTTGAAGTGATATTGAATTTGAATCTTAGAATGAACCTGGGAAAATCAAATGGTATTTAAGAATGGAAATGGATTTAAGAGATTGAGATTAGATCCGAAAACGGAATTGAAATCTAGAATTGGAATTGGATTCCGGATCCTAAGCAGAATGGGATCCGAGATTTTAGAATCCAAGATGGACTTTGGGTTCTGGATCCTAAAATGGAGTTGGATTTGAGGTCTAAGATCAAAAGTAGAATTGGATTCTGGATCCTAAGATGGATTTGGATCTGAAGTCTGAGATCCATTGTAGAGTTGGACTCTGGATTCTAAGATGGATTTGGATCTGAAGTTTGAGATCTAAGGTGAAATTGGATTCTGGATCCTAATTGGATCTGAGGTCTGAGATCCAAAAGTAGAATTGGGTTCTGGATCCTAAAAGGGATTTGGATCTAAGAACCAAGATGGAATTGAATTCTGGATCCTAAAATGGGTTTGAATCTGAGTCTAAGATCCAATGTGAAGTTGGATTCTGGATTTAGAATCCTAAATGGGAATTGGATCCAAAAACTGGAATCCAAGATGTAATTTGGATCTAACTTTGGAATTCCAGACTTGACTTGAGAAAATGAATTTCAAAGTCAAATTAGACTTTGATTTTTGGAGCTTTGAATTTGGAATTTAGAAGATGAAAAAGAATCTCAAAGTTAAATTGAACTTTGAATTTGATTGGAGTTTTGAATATAAACTGAATGTGGAATTTGAAATACAAGATGATTCTGAAGTTTCAAAGTCAAATGGGACCTTGAAATTGAATTCTTGAATCCTTTTGAGAAATAGAGTTGAATTTGAATTTTGTGAATAGGATTTGATCTGAGAAATGAAGAAAAGAATTACTTGGATTTATGAAAAAGAATTTTGAAAATATGATGCAATTTTGTCCTAAATGATGAATGAATTTAAAGAATTTGAATTGGTTGTTTGAAAAGCTATTCCATTCTTTAACTGAATTAAAACAAGATTGAAGATATAATACATTCTTGAATATGGTCATTGAATGTATTATATAATAATCTATATTTAAATTCAGGTGAAGAATGAAACACATTTGGTGCTTTTATAGAATTTAAAATGAAATTAACTCTCAATATACCCTGACTATGGCCATTGGTATATATTTTGAGTTAATTTTAAGTTAAACTCTAATAAAAGAAGGAAATATTTGAAAATATGATGATTTTTGAAGAGGATCCAGTGCGGATCCAAATGTTATTTTATAAAAGATAAAAATCCTAAGTTTTGTTTACATCCTGACTATGGCCATTGATGTAAATCATCAACTTAGGATTAGTTACCTCTTACGAAATGGTGCACGTGTCATTTGTGTTCCCATTTGTGAAAATTTTGATAAATAAGATGAAAAATGATATGAAACAGACAATCTATGATATTTATATGCTTATCCATTCTATCTAAAACAAGGAAATGTAAATTTCTCATTTATACCTAATTTATTACAATTTGCAAATAAAATTTCTAGTCAAAAAGAGAAATTCAAACTTCTTATATCTTCCTGCAAAATAAAGTCAGCACGGGATAATGAGTATATAATAAGCAGATGTTACATTAAGAATTGATATATATCTACGTAGGCAATGTATATACATACATATATACATATATATGCATACATACGTATATATAGGTATATACATATATCTATATATATACTCATATATATACATATATAGATATATATATATACATATATAGAAATGTATATATATGGAGAGAGAGGGTGAGAGAGAGAGAGAGGCACATGCATGCTCGCAGTAATGTATTACAACTGGATGCTAGCATGTAGTTAATTGTGTTATTTAGTTTTCTTACCTAAAAGGGAAGGCATCTATTGGTAACCATGCCACTAGCATCACCCTAGATTATGACATGGACCATAAAATGTGTAGAACTTTAAGTAAAATTCTTTTCAAGGAAAAGCACGAGTTTCAGATACACTACCTTAGATCTTTCTCCATAGAAGTACAAGTTTCTTTTGCAGCTAATTAAAGAATAATATGTGCCAAAAATAAGTTTCTATGACAACAATTAATTTGGAGGTAACCAGCAAGAGCTATTGCAATTTACAGAGGAAACATTAATCATGATACAAGGAACAAGGTGAACTAATTCAAGAGATCTTGTACAGTGATAGAATTTCTGGGTACACACAATACAGCTACAACTTATGGTATGGACATTTTTCTGGAGTTCTTGCTAAGAATCATATATGGTGGTGGTAAAATGTGAAATACCTGAGATACACAGATTTCAAGGCATCATATAAGTAGAATCCAGATGACCAATATCAAACAGCTGGTATGATCTTCAATCAAGAATAACACATTGATGAGTATAGATTTACGCAATTGACTTAGACAAACTATCTGAGAATGGGGACAATCCAGTTCTTGCTGAGCCACAACTCAATGGATGATGGGGTCCCCATTGACAAAATAATAAAATATAACCACAAAATCTGATGTTATGAAATAATTTCTAAGAATTAGTTTCAAAGCTGTGTGACTTCCGCAAGGCACCAGACCAGAAAACACGATGTTATCCTTACAGGGTAGAAAGAACAAGTTTACACAAGGATACAATCATACAACTATTTAAAACCACACAAACTATACTTACTCTTATGGCTAAGCAAATGCAATAGTCAAAGTCTATTTAACAAAATATACAGTGTAGTGAAAAATCAAATCTAAGATTGATCATATTTGTGCTAAAAAAAATATCATACCTGGGATTTTGTCAGGGGAACAGCATCATGTGAAAATTTGCAGTCATTACCCTTGGATTCAGAGGGTAGCGAGATCTAAAGAGGTGATCTCTCTGTCGGCTGAATGGCATAGATGGCTAAACCATGTGATTGCAGTATTGGTGCCAGCAATTCTTAGCAAATTTTTGAATCAATTAGAGGGATTCACGACAGCACAATGGAGCTTTGGCAAATAAAGAGCGATTCTGGTGATCTTGCTTGAAGCAGGGGATGCAAGTGGGGAAGACAGTGTGGGATTCAAAATGTGGTAGATCTGAAGTAGAAAATACAGCATATGGACAATGTGCAGGTGATAGATGGATGTGATGCTGGAAAAGACAAGGGTAAATGTGCAAATAGTCTGGGTTATAGGATGCAACTATGTGTAAATGAAAATGGATATTAAGGTATTGGTGATGGCCATGAGACTGTACATGAATTGCGTCAGCTACAGGTTACTTTATCATACATATGCAGAGATAATAACAATGTTACTTCATCTAATCTACATACTCAAGCACACATCGATTTTACAAGCAGAAATGAGACATTCCACTACCAATTTAATCAGCATCTGTGAAAATATAATAACAATGATTTTGCAGGAACAAATAGACATTCTGCAGGAAGGTAAAAGAACATTGTACAAGATGCAAAAGTTTGTTGTAAAACTGATGCTAGGTGAGGAAGTGGCTATATAAAAAAAAAGAAAATATATAAAGATATGAGGATGCACAGACATACCTAGGAATATGAGATATGATGAAGCATATCATAAAATTAAATAAGGGGAACTATTTATGAGATGTAAAATATACAGCATAACCCAAATGAAGGAAGAGCATAGCTTGATTTAGGAGCCATAATATGATGATGCTGATGCTATAGGAATGAAGCAGATAGTACAAGGTGATGCTGGACTGCCATTTGATTATAGGGGATGCGGCAAACGTACTCGATATACCATAGATAATCTACCTTGACAAGAAATCATTAGGACAATCAACGAGAAAGTCACGACTGCTATGACAATGGAAATCGACAGATAGCCAGAATAAGAACAGAGATTCGAAAATGGTAAGAAGAATAGAAGGAGAAGAAAAGAAGGGAAAAAAAAGTAAGTAAATAACTAAATATTGGAATCAAAGAATTCCTTTTGCTATTGCAGCAGGTGGGCCGATCCTGCTACCTGCAGGTCGATCCCACCTGCAATGCTTCAGGGAAATAAAACATAAGCGAAACTAAAAAAAAACAATAAGGTGAAAAGAAGAATTCTACTGAAAATCAAAAAGGATAAGAACTCCTGAAAGAAATGTGATAAAGCAGCAGCAAAGATGAGACATCTGAGAAAAAAATTTATGACTATTAAAATCAGCAGTTGACCCATATGAAAAAGGAAATTTAAGACTTAACAGATAATCAGAGCAGAACAAAGATTCGTGGCAAATCAGAGAATGAGATAAGCAGGAGCAAAGAAAACGTGAAGGGAAAATCACATATAAACAGATGAGAATAAAACAGGACGATCATCATATATTCAATCAGAGAAAAAAAAAGTTTATGGAAATTCAATAAACACCAAAGATTTGTTGGAATGTACATTCCATGGATGTAGCAGTAGGTGGGTTGACGTTGCTACAACAACGTCTACTTCACCATTTGTGCATTTAAACGAAGGAGAGAGGTCAAAGAATGAATTTAAAACAAAACAAAAACAAAAAAAACAGTGATTAAGCAAGGAGAAATTTTACAAAAGATCAAAGAAGAAAGAGATCACTTACTTGGGATTGCAGACGCCTTCGATCCTTAGCTCTATTTTGTGTGATTCTGAAGGAAAGGGAGGAAGAAGATTGCTGAGAACTTGATAATACCGTGGCTTTGCTCTGTGGAGAATGCTTCCTTCAATCAATCCAGAGGAAACCCAAAAGAGGAAAATAGGAGGGAAGAAAATCGAAGAAGAGAATGCCGAGTGGAGAGGTGAATCGTGGATGGATGGCTGAAGAGGAGGGTTGTTGCGGATGGAGAAGGCTTTTGCTGCAGTAATGCCCAGAAAAAGAAAGAAGAAGAGGGAAGAAGAGGGAAGAATCGGGTGAAGCGTGAAGATGGTGGGGTGAAAGGCGGATGAAACGAATGGATTTTTGTGTGCCTCTTTTAAAGAGGGAGAGGATGATTCGGGAGAAATTTGTTGGAGATGGGTGGCCAGAGGTGAATTCGTTGGTGATGGAGGGCTTAGGGAGGAGAGCACATGGGGGTTCCGGTGTTTCGTGGAAGGGAAGCCGAGAAGGGGATATAGGCGAGAGTGAGGGGGCGGCGTTCTTTCGCCCCTTCCTCATTTACGAAGGGTTTTCAAAACCCTAAAACCCATTTTTACAGAGGAGCCCCCTTGAATTTTCAAGATTTTACAAAAAGGGACTCCCCTTAAAAAAAAAGCTTTAAAATTTTTTGATTTTCTCGTAGCTTTTTCCATTTTTTTGGTTTTTTTTGTGTTATTCTTCTATTTTTTGTATTTTTAGAATAAAATCCTAAGATTTACGAGAAATAAAGATTTAAAACTGATTTTTTGTATTTTTGCAAAAATATTTACAAAAGAGAGTTTTCTGAGAATTCGGGTTTTTATTTTTGAAATTTTTCTCAAAGAGGAGATCGGATCCGATTTGGATCAAAATTGGGTAAGAGCTAAGACTTTGGGTCCGAATTCTAACGAATTCAAGGGATGAATGAAATTTTTGGTTAAAAATTTACCCGATTATTCAGAGGACGGAGGTCAGGGGCAAAAAGGTCATTTTTGGATTTTTTGGAAAATTTGGGGTGTTCACAAGTTTCGCCTTGCTTCGGGTTGTAAAGATGATTTAATGTAGGTGAGGCTTCAGTGTTGAATAAGAAGCGCTCGATGAACAAATTTACTACCTTATCGAACTCTCGTAGTTCGATAAGATTGATGTGGTCAACATACCACCTGGCTGCTACACCCTCTAGACTGTGGGGAAAACAGATAAACAGAGCCTTGTTATCTTTTCTGAAACGGAAACATTCTGCATAAAAGGTGGCTAAATGGGCTTTAGGGTTGCCAGTCCCGTCAAACTTGAGAAATTTACGAGGAAGATTCTCCAGGTTATCATCCCCATCTAGACCATCGTAAAAATCTTCGCCAATGTAGGTCTGCTTGCCCTTACCCTTGGCTTGAATGTCCTTGATTGATTGATTCATCTCCTTCATTTGCTTACTCATCGGGTCCTCTGTTGGAGCCCCAAACTTAGGCTTGTTGACGGATTCGGACTCTTCTGCATCTATTTTTACGAACTGCCTCGGAGGATTCTGTTTGTAGACAATCTGCTCTTCTTCTTTTGATTCTTCCTCGACTGACTCTGATTCCTCAGAAGTAGCGGCTGGCTATACCTTCTTTCTAATGACTCTGACTTGCTTTTTTACAGGCTTCTTTCTCAGTTTGCTTTTAGGAACTGTCTCTTTCAGATTGGCCTTGGCTTGCTCCGACATCATCCTCGCCATCATCTTTTGGAACATACCATACATAGCGGGGTCAATGTCATCTCCTTTGTTCTGACCCTGTCCCCTAACCGATTTCGGAGAGTTTATCCCTTCCACCTCATTGTCGCTGTGTAGAGGAACTGTTTCTTTTCCCGCTCTTGTCTGAACCATGTTTGAATATCAGCGCTCTCTGTAGAGGAAAGTGGAGGTTTTTAGACCGAAGAAACTTTTGGAGAAGTTTTGACAAGAGGAAGGATTAAGTTGAAATCTGTAAAAAATTGTATCCCATTACTAGGGATTGAGCCGCCACAAAAAAATTGCGTTGTTTACTCTACGAGGGAGAGTAACCAACTAAAACACGAAGAAAAGGATATCTCTTGACGGAAAGAGATTTTATTTATGAAAATATAAACAAGAAAAATCTGAAGAAGAAAAATAAGAGAAAAAAATGGAATTTGAGAATAAATGGTAAAGATTTAAAATTTGAAGAACTTGCAGGCAGGATCAGAAGAATTTTGAAGAAATAAGAAAAGATAAAAGGAAAATACACCTGGGTTTTTAAAACAAAGAGGAAATTTTGAATAATATACACCCAGGGTTTTAGAAAATATAAGGAAGATATAAAATATCATACAATCACAGATATACAAGCAGGGATGCACAAACAACACTCCCTAAAGTTGATTCTAAATACAATATTTGAAATGGCTGATAGGACCGTAATCCTAACTCTAAGATTTATATCATCTGATTCCAATCAAGGTATGTCGATATACTCAAGCCGAAACTCGAAGTACGTGGCATAAAAATATTTCTCTGGTTCTAATGTAATGGTTTCCCAACATCCTTGAGCACCTACCGATATACCTCGGACTATGGCCCTTAGGTATGTGGTAGGGGGGGCGCGAACCCAAATAAGTTGTCCAGTTGTGAGGCTCTCTCCCAAACTATGGTTCAGTGAGACAACCTAGCAACGTGAAGACCGGGACAATATAGGTAGGGATGTTTTCAAAAACATGATCAACATGCTGATAAAACCAGAAAGCTCTAATGCAAGTCCTAAAGAGATAGATTTAAATGAATAGAAGCATACACTTGCATACATTGTTTGCATTCAATCCCTAGAATTAAGGAGAGTTGTATTTCAAACCTAAATCTAATGTGAACATGAAATAATCTCCTCAATATGGTTCTACCAAACCATACTTAGATCCTATATGCAAAGATGTCAACTTAGGACAGAGTCTAGGCTCCTAAGGTTTGCATGGAAATGAAGCTGACATTTCAAGAATAAAGACTTAGATAACATTTAAAGCAAAGCAAAGACATAGATTCAATCGGACGAAGAGGAGTCCCATCTCGGTCGCCAAAACTGTGATCATTGCAAAAATTTTCCTCTCTTGTGGTTTCTCTCTCTTCCTTCTCTTTTCCTTTTCTAACATATATTTTCCTCCTTTTTGAAGGGAGGAAAATAAAAGATAGAAAAAGAAGAAGAGAGAAGAGAAAAGAAGAGAAAGGAACTCTTTTGTGGGGTCTCACTTGACCTTGATTTGAAAATATTTAGAAAATTACTCACCTTCGTTTTGAAATATATTGCGGGAAAATAGAGAGACGGGATTCGCTCGTCGGTACGAGGTTCGACCGTTCTTGGCACCTTTACCAGGGGTAATCGAACCAAGGATCGAATTTATGTCTTTTGCTTTTGCCTAAATAGTATCTAAGAATTTATTCTAAGTCTAAGTGCACAAAGAATCATGTTTGTGCAATGCAAGGATGTATGCTCTTTTTGAAAATTGATTTGAAAATCTCCAAGTGTTCTGAGATGAACTTGATGATTGAGTCTAACTTAGAACTTGAGATAAATCAGGGATTTGAAGTTCTAAGTCTTTGAAATAATCAGAGCTGGAAAAATAAATCTTTGAATTTGGAAAGAATGGTTTGAAGATGAGAAAAAAAAGGGAGAAGGAAGGAAATTTCAAAGTCAGAAGATGGATTTTAAACTTAGATTTAGAAGAAGAGATAAAATTTGAAATGGAATTGAATTTAAGATTTGAAATCAGGATGGATTTGAGAAATCCAAATGGTATTAAAAAATAGAAATGGATTTAGGAAACTCAGATGAGATCTGAAAATGGAATTGGATTTGAAATCTAGAATTGGGATTGGAATTGGATTCTGGATCCTGAATAGAATTGGATCCAAGATCTGGAATCCAAGATCTGGAATCCAAGATGGAATTGGATTATGAATCCTAAAATGGATTTTGGATCTTAAAATGGATTTAGGATCTGAAATCTGAGATCCAAGATAGAGTTGGACTCTGGATCCCAAAGGGAATTTAGATCTGAAGTCTGAGATCCAAAGTGGAACTGGGTTCTGGATCCTAAAATGGATTTGGATCTGAAGTCTGAGATCCAAGGTGAAATTGGGATCTGGATCCTAAAATGGATTTGGATCTGAAATCTGAGATCCAAAGTAGAATTGGATTATGGATTCTAAAAGGAATTTGGATCTGAAGTTTGAGATCCAAAGTGGAATTGGAATTCTAGATCCTAAATGGATTATGGATCTGAAGTCTGAGATCCAAAGTGAAAGTTGAATTCTGGATCCTAAAATGGAATTTGGATCTGAAGTCTGAGATCCAAAGTAGAATTGGATTCTGGATCCTAAAATGGATTTGGGCTTTGAAAGTCCCTATGGGACTTTTAAAGATGGATCTGGGTTTTCAAAACCCAGATTTTAAATTTAAAACTTAGAAAAAGACTTGAATTTGGAATCAATCTCAAAACTTGGATTTTGAAGATAAGAAAACTTAATTTTGAATTTAAAATCTGAAGATGAATCAGAAATTTCAAAGTTAAATTGAACTTTGAAATTTGATTTGAATTAGAATTTAAATTTTGGATATACAAATGACTTTCAAAGTCAAATTGGACTTCGAATTTAAAGTTGAAATCTGAAAATGATATTTGAATTTACAAGAGTTGAAAATTGATTTGAGAAGTGAAGAAGATATCTCAAGGAAATCACTTGGATTCTTGAAAAAAAAATTGAAAATATGATGCAATTCTATCCTAAATGATGAGTGAATTTAAAGAATTTAAAATTGGATTTTGAAAAGCATATCTCATTCTTTAAATGAATTCAAATAAGATTGAAAATATAATACATCCTTGACTATGGTCATTGAATGTATTATATAATAATCTATATTTAAATTCAGGTGAAGAATAAAACATATTTTGGTGCTTTTATAGAGTTTAAAATGAAATTAACTCTCAATATACCCTGACTATGGCCATTGGTATATATATTGAATTAATTTTAAATAAAACTCTGATAAAAGAGAAAACTATTTAAAGAAAATATGATGAATTTTGGAAAGGGTTCAGTGTGGATCCAGTGTTATTTTATAAAAAATAAAAATCCTAAGTTTTGTTTACATCCTAACTATATCCATTGATGTAAATTATCAACTTAGGATTAATTTACCTTTTACAAAATGGTGCACGTGCCATTCGTGTTTCACCATTATGAGATTTTGGGAAATGAAGGTAAAAAGCATGAAAATAAGCAATTTATGATATTTACAATGCTCATTCATTCTATCTAAAAGCTAGAAATGTAAATTCTCATTAAGGCCTAACTTATTACAATGTTTAAAATTGAAAATACAACTCCTAGGAAATGACATTTTCCACATATTTCCTGCAAAACACTTGGTTAGTATGAAAATAGAAGAGATTTACACATGTCATATGTATGTCAATGGTAAAAATGCTCATATGCCAAGATATAGATGATGGAAAGATGGAAAATATACGCCTATATGCATACATATATATACATGCATGTATATCCATATACCTATAGGCATATATATATGTATATATATATATATATGTATATATATATGTATATATATATGTATATATATACATATATATAGGGCATATACAATAGCTTGTGAAATAAGAGATATAGACACAGATGATGACTGGACAATGGCTATTATTGGGAGAAATGCAATGTCCACCATGGCTATTAGTAAAAAAAAAATGAGTGTAGCAAGGTGCTTTTAAAATGGTGTGAAAGTATATGCTGGGAACACTTACAGCCACATAAAGCACTTGTTGCGAGTATTTACAGCAACAGAGGGTTTTGTTGTAGATGTTTACAGCAAAACAGGGTATTGGCTGTAAGTGCTTACAGCAAAACAAGGTATTTGCTGTAAGTGCAATAAATTGATGGGGTGAAGCAGCAGGTGGCTGCTCATGTACAGACACTTAACCCCATAATGTGCTGTGGGAAATAATACTATGAGCAACAACAGGTGAAGCCATGTGATAGTGAAAGTGCTAGTACAGTTGCATTTGCAGGAAATGGGGTAGGTGTGTGGCTGGATGAATAGTTGGATTGGCAGAAAATTTGAAGCCACTGTGGGGTTCGGTGGAGCTGTACTGTTTATGACTTGGTGAAGTATTGGTGTTGGAGAGATAACTGGCTACAACAAGGTTCAACACAGTGGTAGGTGGCTGTGTTGGAGGATACAGAGTGGTAAGGATGAAGATGCACTATATAAGGAAAAGGGCTGAAGGTGCATGACTGGTAATGTCTTAGGATAATGAATGACAGTGAATACATCATAGTGAGGGTTTAGGTGGGAGTGTAGTGCTTGTAGATGAGGGCTGTTGTGATGCTACAGTGATGATTGCCATTTGGCATTCATCACTCTTCATACACTATTTGGCTTAAAGCTTGAAGTTACTTTCATACTCAACAGCTCATCATGCTTCCTAGATTTCAGTTTTCTATTATGGTTCAAACGCTCATGATGAGCCTTTTCTTGTTGACAGTCACTATATTTCCACCCCTTTCCTCATTCACCAAGAACTAGATCTACTGTTTGATACAGTTTTAGAGGATATAATTGAAGATATTCCCTGACATCCAATAGAATGACTTTCCTTAACACTATCAACAACATTAGGTACACCCACCTTACTGATAGAACTCACCACTTTGCTCAGTGTAGCTTCCCCGCCACTTCTTTTCATGTTACAATGTATCCAAGAAGGTATTTGTTGGCAACTGTATAGTTTATTGTGCTGCAGGTTCAAAAGACGAAGAGAGTGTATTGCAGAAGGTTTGAGAGGATACAAGGACCTCAATCAATTGTGCAATAACTAATATATAAAAAAAAATGCATGACCTGCACATTAGATGAAACAAGGTATACATTGTGATGGTGATGTGCTGGTGTGTGGGGGTTTTTTACAGAACCGACTCACTGGATATGAAAATCTGGTTGAGATAAAAGCGTATAGCTGAAAATACAAAATAAGGTTAGGATTTAACAGGGATGAGAAAATAACAACTTACAAAGATATCATCCCAGGAAATGTAAATTACCCAAATGAAAAATATTTGTAAATCTCAGATTGCAGAGATATAATCCCAGAAGATCACCAAAAATGCATAACTCCAAATCACCTATTACTAAAGTATAATTCCAAAAAAAAAAGTCGCCACGATGCATGCCCTCTTCGGATCACCAATTGTAGAAATATAATCTCAGGAAAGACAAGTCACTAAAATGAATTAGCCATTTCAAATCGCAGTTTGTAAAAAAAAGCATAACAGAGAGTGATATATTGGAATGTAAAATGTGAAATAAAAAAATAAAGAAAAGTGATATGATGAACTGAATCTGATGCGATGATCTAAACGATCGGATGCTACAGATGGTACAGGAGATGGAAAACAGGAAAACACAAAATAAAATAACAGAATCAATGTGTAAATAGAGAAAAGGAAACAACATAGGAAATTAAACATTGACAAAGACTCATACTAATCAGGTATCAATCATAGACCAGAAATTGCAAAGAGACCGCAGGCTGTTCTCTATGTTTTTCCAAATTTGAAATAGCGCTACCGTCCTTTCATGTTGGATCCACGATGAGCTACCAAATCGATTCATATGATAGTAATGCACGATGATAAGGTATATTATTGAAGTAAAAAAAATTAAAGATAAATTGTGAATCGGTAATAGCAGCCGACAACTAAAATCAAAAGGTAATGAAACAGGAAAAATGACAATCGCAAAAGATAAAAAAAAATCAAAGGGAAGGAAATTTTAATGTGGGAATATAGAAATTCCATCAATCTCGCACTATGTAAGTCGGTTTTTGCTATAAGCAAGCCGACATTACATGGGTGCTTCCAGCGAAGGGAGAGAAAAAAAAAATCGAAACTTAAAAGGGGATTGAAGATCATAAAGAAACTAAAACTAAAAGGGAAACAAAGAAATAGAGTAAATTCAGATGTAAACTGAAATTCAGAGTCTGGATGAATCGACAATGCCGTTGTGAGGCATTGCCGATTACCAGTATGAAGGGGAATATATCAAGCAAAACAGAGAATCCATCATAAGACTGGAAACAGAAGCAAGTACGGGAAATCAAAATGTAGAAATCAATTCATCTATGTAAAGAAAAAAAAAAGGAAAATTCATAAAGAAGTGATGAAGGATGGATTTTCTTACCTTGCTTAGCAAAGGAAATCTTGAAGGAGGAAGGAGACTTGATCGAGGAGAAGAAGACGCAGGATGAAAACGTGATGGAATGGATGATTGTTGGCGTTAATGGATCTCAGGAAGGGCGATCTTCCTTCAGTGATGCCAAGAAGAAGAAGAAGGGGGAAGAAGAGGAGAAGAAGATGGATGGGAAACGATCGAGAGGGGTGGAATCGATTGTAACCGGATGGAATGGAATGGATGATATTGACCATCGCCCCTCTCTCGACCCCCCTGAGGGTCGGTTTTATAAGAGGTGGACGTTAGGCCCCTCTCAGATCGGGTCCCCATGTTTTATGAGATTTTCTAAAAAAGAGGCTCTGACAAAAATTTTCTCTAAAAAGGTGTTTTCAAAACTTGATTTTCAAAAAGGTGCTTTCAAAAGGCCGTTTTTGTGTTTTTCTTTTTCCATTTATATTTTTTTGTTCTTTTTCTTGAAATTTTCTACATTTTTTGTATTTTTTTTTAAAAACAAAACTCTAAAACTATGGGATTTCTAAACCATTTATAAAAATTTTACAAATATTTACAAAAGAAGGCTTTATTAAGAATTTGAGTTTATTTTTGGAAAATTTCTTCAAAAGATTGATTTGGATCCAGTTTTTGAGCAAATATTCGAGTTTTGAACCTCGAATTGAGCAATATAACGTGATGGATTAAACGGATACCAGACAAACTGTCTGAGCCCTTTAAAAGGTTATTTTGGTATTTCTGTAATTTTAATTTGAAAATTAGGCAACGAAGCTCAGATTTGGATTTTGACAATGAATCTGGATCCGAAAATGAGCCAGATATATAGAATGAATTTAATTTCAGAAGAATCTGAGAAATAGACTGGAATTTAGATTTAAAACTAATTTAATTACTCAGAAAATGGAATCAGGGGCAAAAAGGAAATATTGATAAGATTTTGAAAATTTTGGGGTGTTCACAGAATGGAGGTTCTAATCTTGAGGCGGGGCGGGGGTGGAGACCTTGTCCCCCGCCCCACTGCCATCCCTACCCCATATACATGAGAATATACTTGAGGAAAACAGTATGGCAAAAGGAAAGCATCGACGAATAGTCAAACCAACCTTGATGGCTCTAATAAGGGGTTCACTCCAATTATTGGACATGTGTTTAATGCCATTGTGTATCTAATCAACCCCGATCACCAAAGAAAGGTCCTGGCTCTCAAAGTCATATTGAACTTATTTTTAAAGTTAATCCTAATTACTGTTTTTCAAAAGTGTTTGGGTGTGCATGTTACCCACCGAAAACACAAACTTGACTATCATTCAATGTGTATCTAATCTATCAATGTATATTCCTCAGATATGCTGAAAATCATCGTGGCTACTAATGCTTTCAAATCTCAACAGGAAAAATATTCACCTCCTGATCGACGTGTTGTGTTTGATGAAGGTAAATTTCCTTGTCTAAGTTCATCTAAAGATCAAGCTGAGCCTAGTCTTACCATGAGACCCAATCATGAACCAAAACAGTTCATAGTCACACTTATTTTTCCTACCTTATTACCTCTCCAAACAACCACAATGAAGATCCAATAGGAAATGAACCTGATCCGATTTCATTAACTCCAAGAGTTGATAATCCAACCCAATCCAATGACAATGTAGGGTCCAATCATGAACATCCAATAGGAACCATATCACCAAGCTCCACAGCCAATATTGTGAGTCAACCTACCAATGAACAACCTTCTCAAGACCATATCATCCAAATCCCACACCTCAAAATCCATCGTATAATAACAAGGTTCCAAGATGGAACTGTGAAGCCTAAACCTTTATAGCCACTAAACATCCTATTTGTGTAGCTCTCTTAATCACTCTTAAAGATCATGAACCCATGTAATTTAAGGAAGCCTATAAAGATCCATAGTATCGGGAGGCAACAAATAGTGAATATGCAGTATTGATGAAAAATCAAACCTGGAAGTTGGTTTCACCAAATCCAAATCAGCATGTCATAAGATGCAAGTTGATTTTTAAAATTAAGGGGAAGGCAGATGGGAGTTTAAAACAGTACAAGGCTCGTCTAGTTGTGAAAGGGTACAATCAGCAAGGACTCAACTATTTCACAACTTTTAGTCTGGCAGTAAAAACCACAACTTTTCGAAGTCTTTTCTATTGCTCTTGGAATGATTGAACTATAAAACAGTTAGATGTGCACGGTGCATTCTTACACAGCTATCTCAATGAATTGATGTTTATACTTCAATGTCAAAACTTTGAAAACTCAACCAACCCACAATATGTATGTCAATTGCAGAAGGCAATGTATGACCTAAAGTAGGCCCCATGTGCTTGGTTTTCCTGTCTGATTAATTTCTTGCGTTCACTGGGCTTTGTGAGATCCAAAACCAACACACAATAAGGATTCAATCATATATATATATATATATATATATATATATATATATATATATATATATATATATATATATATATATATATATATATATATATATATATATATATATATATTGATTTATGTTGATGATATTAAAGTAACCGGGAACAATAAAATCCAAGTTGATAAGTTGATCTCAACATTGGGAACAAAATTCACCCTCAAAGATCTTGGAGATCTTCACTTCTTGGGCATTAAGGTGACACATGTACCTAAAGGGCTACTATTATTACAAAGGAAATATATGTTGGATATTTTAATATGTGCATCCATGGAAGGGGCTAAGCCTATCTATGCAATTACCATTAAGTCTCTCTATGGAAAATGGACCAAAATTTTGTGATCTTACCTTATATCGGAGTGTTTTTGGTATGCTTTAGTATGCAATGGTAACACAACCTGATTTATCGTTTGCGGTAAATAGGGTTTGTCAGTTTATGCATGTGCAACACCCCAACAATTTGGACAAAAATTTTGGTATTTTTTTTTTAAACAGCGGAAACAATGAGTCCAAGAGTTGGGTGAATTACAAGGTAAAATAAAGAAGCACTAAAGAAACATTCAATACATTAACAATAGCATTATGTTCATTTATTACAACTCATAAATGCAAAAAAAATTAAATTGTTCAGAGCTCTAAGCAAGATCATCGAAGAATGAGATCCCATGGCTATTCCTGCAGTGACACCCTCAATCGCTCCACTTATTCGCTACCTGAAAAATGTTAATGCAGAAAGGATCAGATTACCATGTCTGCGTAAGAAGCATTATATCCATGTGTTGTGCTCAGTGTCCTGTGTACAGATATGTGCAACATTTTTCAAGTGTCATGAATTTAATATTTCAAGTAATACCACTTGCTAAGAAGGAAACTATTTCTAAGATAAGTCCACTAAATGCATGATTACTACTTCGATAACCAATAATAAAATATCCTTGATATGGTCACATTTCAACAGGAATCACTTGCTATTGTAATTTCTAATAATTATTACAAAAACTATAAGAAGGGTACTAAGAAGACTACATAAGAAAAAAAAGGAAAAGTCTTAAGTTTTTTTTCTTTTTACTTACCTCATGGGTACACACAGGCATTCAACATCGTATCTGACCAAGATCATACGGGGTCTATTATGTCTTTTTAATTTAATAACCCATATGACTAGCCATATGGATATCCAAAGAGGACGGTCCGTGACCGAGAGAATACTCCCCAGTGGCTAGAACTAGAATTAGGATGCACCCTATAACTTCTGTAGATGACTTGGATCTACCACCTAGGACACATTGGTAGTACTGACCCCCTAACTCTCAGGACTGAGGATTGGGTGAAACGCCTAGCTCTCACAAAAACACAATTGTCCCACAGGAGCTTGTACCATCTATCCTCTCCAAGGTAGAACATGGGTTCGGTAACATACACCGTCTTTCAGGTGTACCCCGAACCCAAAGAATCCGGTAACATATACCCTCTTTCAGGTGTACCCAGAGTCTCACAACTTGATATATGTGCATACATTAATCTTTCATTTATTTATTTCTTTGTGTGAGTCATCACACTACAAGGGATTTCCAAAATCCCAAACCCATTCCTGAGTTTCCTTACAGTGTATGCATCTTACAGTCAGGGTGCCTAATATGCACCGATAATATTTTTTTTCCAGAATTTGGCTCGGCCCGAAGCCAAGCACTTCATTATGTAGGCACTCATTTTCTTTTAGTTTGGGTGTACGCCATTGTACTCCACATGGCATGCTTCACTTGCTACAATTTCTTTTCATGTGTGCTCTTACTATGGTCTCGGATAATTATAACATGTACTCGGGCTGCTTTGAGCCTTTTTGTGTCGTGGCCTCGTGGCTGCCACCACGAAGGTACGTGACCAGGGTAGTGTCCTACCCGATGCCCATGGTCAGTGAGGAGCTGGACCCATCGGTCCCGCCTGCCACACTTGCACGTGTGTGGCCCCAACTATCACTCGAAACGAGAGATTTCATTGGTTGCAACTATTCTAGTGGTTCGTTGACATAACAATATTATATATTTTTTTCTTGGCTACACTTCCACAACACTTTCTGAACGTGAAGTTCACTCCGACCAGCAACGCCCACAGCCCCTGCTGTGGAGCTCACGCCAAAACTTGGCCAGCCTTCTTTGGGTCCGAAATCACCCAAACTAGGCCGGGAGCAGGTCGGCTACGTCTGAAGTTTTGAGTTTGCCAACAATGGAGGCTGGGGTCCCGCCGACCCTTGCCTGTTTCCAATTTTGTCATCTGCTAATGGGGGAGTCCAATACATATATACTTTTTTTTTTTTACAGGCTACACTATGAATCAAATTTTTTTTGGTAAGTGGTAACTCCCCACGTTACCACCTACTTTTTGGTTTAGCAAAAATGTAGGGATTTTAGTCTTCACGTTTTTCCTCTCTCTTTTTTTTGAAAGGGTTTAAGGCATCATAGTGCAAAAAGGCGTGTGCACTGGGGATTTCGAATCGAGGTTGGTCCCCAAAGGAACAACGAACCCCACAACTGCACAAATTCTCATTTTGTTGAAATTGGTGTGATTTTAATTCTCTTTAAACCTGTCTAGACTTATTTCAGTTTCATTGTCAAAAAGGGAAAAACATGTTTCTCCACAACACGAGTGTGCGCCCGGTGGGTTTTGATCTTGTGTCAAACCCCAAGAGGTAACGCACCTCACCACTACACCACACTGTCGTTTCCCTTCTTGGCGGCTTCCCCGTTTCCAAGTGGATTCTCCCAATTCTTCTTACCTACCTACTAGATTTCATTTATTACATTTCGGATCTCACACAAGGATCACGGGATATTCGAATCTATTGTGATTCCCTTACAAATCGGGTTGGATTTTCGGATCCCTCTAGAGTCCAAATCTAATTTCCAAACCGTATTTTGTGCATTGGACCAATGTGGCCCAATTCGGATCCCGTGGAAATTCATCAGACTTAATATTATCATTTCTATTTGCAAAAAGTCTCACTTTTATTTATTTGAAAAGTTCTTAAAATTTCTGGATCTTACATCCTCCTCCATAAAAATAGAATTTCGTCCTCGAAATTCATGATACATATCAATCAAATAACTTGGGGTTCTTATCTTTCATTGCTGCCTAGGGTTCCCACATCCATTCTTGTAGACTGTGATGTCTCCATCTCACCTTGACTAACAAGATGATCTTGTTCCGCATTACTCGCTCTTGATGATCCACGATCTCGATCGGTCTTTCTTCCACTATCAAGTCCTCTTGCACACTTACGTCTTCGAACTGAATCACATGCGAAGGATCCTGTATGTATTTCCTCAACATCGATACATGGAATATATTATGAATACGAGCAAACTGAGAGGGTAGCTCTACTCGGCATGTGGTCTCCCTGATCATGCATTCATTTTAGCATTTAAGTCATATTAATTCATGCATGATCCAATAAAGAATCACATTAAAATCTCAAGTTTATCGCTAGTTTCAAGAAAATGCACGAAAAAGATAAATATCGAAAAAAAAAACATGAATTACAAGTTTTATTTTGCGAGTTAATAATTTTTTTAGAAGTTAGTCACTTGTATTCCTTTTAGTAGTTAGATTTTAAGTAGATTTAGTTCGGAAAATAAAGAGGCAACATTGTTTAGAAAGTTTAATAAAAACAGTTTAGGTTAAATAGTATAGGATTTTGCACTTTAGGGAAAATGTTTTAGCTAAGATCTCTTTTTAGAATTTCTTAAAATTAGTAGGAGTGCTTTGTAAAAAAATAACAAACCTTTCTCCTCTTTAAAAACCCCACGTTGAGAAGAGAGAAGGGGTCCGCCTTTGAAGAAAATGTTTCTCCCTCTCTTCTCAACCCTTCTTCTCCACCGGAGCTTCCTCTCCCTTCTTCCTTCCTCCTCTTTCTCTCAACCCTTCTTTCGCCGGTGGAAGTCTCCTACAATAAAGAAAGTCGATGCAAGGGAGAGGCCATTCTCTTCCCAACCTACTCCAACATCCGGTAAGCTTCCGCTTCTCCTCTATTCCCAGCCTACTCTAGTTAATCTAGTAAGATCCTCCTTTCATTAGTTTTTCTTTGTTAGATTAATGATTTGATTGCTTGAAATTGAAGTAAAAACGAAAAAAAATCATAGATTACAGTTCTTTTATTTCTGCATTTTTTTTTGTTTCTAATTTGTAATTTTAGATTTGTGCTCATTGAAATTTTGTTTCCTGTAGTCGTAATTGTAATTTGTGGTTTGTGTGTTTTTAGATCCAACATATTTTCATTTTTTTTTCTCCCCTTACTCTGCATCATTAGCATTCCTATTGCATTGACATCCTCTGATCCAGCATCGCACCTTAGCATCTGCATCTGCGTTTGCTGCATTTTGCGATTTCATTTTTATCTACATCTTATTTTCCCTTTTTGCAATTTTCTTTTTTATTCACGTTGCATATCATCTGCATCGTGCTTCATCAATTTCACCGCATCACATAGCATCTTGTTCATGGCATTTCTGGGTGTATCGCCTTTCATTCTGTTCTGTATTTGCATCTGAATTTCATTCTCATTTATGTGTCTGCATATAATTACATCGCATATCATTTGCATCTGTGTTTTACATTGTTCTGATCTGGCATATATACTCATCCTTCTATTTTGTTTTGATTTTGTGTGTGTTTCATTGTTTTCCATCTACAGTTGCTTGTTTTGAATCTGCATTTTCATTTGCATCGACATCCACATTGCATTTTGTCATCTGTGCATTTTAACTAGTTTCTTGTTTCTCACATCTGCATCTCTGCGCATTTCTCTGTTTCACTTGCATTTTGCCTTTTCCTACATAGCGTTCATTTTGCACCCGCAAGTTGCATCTATGAGTTTGACCTGCACATACTTGCATTTTCATTTGCATCTGCATCTGCACAACATCATTTTCGTTTTGTATTGCTTCATTATGCAACTCACATGTCCATTTGTGCATTTTTCATTGCATTGCGTCTAAAGCTTCATCGCATTCCATCATTTGTGCAGTGAACCCATACAACATTCACAATCTTCATTGCAATTCTCCTTACTTTGCATCATATCATTTGCTAATTCTCTGCATTTTATTGTTTCAATTATAGTTTGATTTATTGTTTCTACCTATGCATTTCATCTTTAGTTCTACATCACATTTAGTTTTCAACTTGTGTTTCACTGATTTCTCACCTGTGCATTTCATCTTTAGTTCTGCATAGTCCCTTTCACGTTTCATTCCTACGTTTTACACAATTTCTATGCACGTTTGGTAGTTGTTGCATTTGTATCATTGTCTACATTTTAGTTTTATGCATTTTTGGCTTTTGCATTTCGCATTTCATTCCGCATTTTGTTTTGTCATTTATGCATTCATTTCATTGTATTTTCAATTTCGCAATTTCATTTTCATTCTCATTTAGCGTATTTTACTTTGCTTAAGTTTTATCCTGTTTTAGCACTCATTTCATATTCGCATTTTCGTTTCTATAGTGTAGTGCTATTCGTCATTGTTATTGTGTTGTTTTGTGTTTTACAGGGAAGCATGGAGACGAGCAAGCGACACTTTCAAGCACGCCCTTGAGACGGGACAAGAAGACGTAAGCGTTGAAGGTGTTTTTCTTTTCTTTTAGAATAGGAAGTTTTTAATTTCATTTAGTTTTGGGTTTGTAATAAAACAAATTTAAACCCTCTCCGTAGGGTAATATTGATGTAATAGATAAGTAGTTTATTTTTTCATACTTTTCTATTTTGGCAATAAAGCATAGTTTAGTTGCGTGTTTGAATACGAAGTATTCCCCGTTCTCTGAGATCGACCCGGACTCCACCACTCATGCGAGCCGGTTTTATTTTTGGTGTATGGATTTCATATACTTTCAAATTAAAAACCCAGACTCCACCACTCATGCGAGCCGGTTTTATTTTTGGTGTATGGATTTCATATACTTTCAAATTAAAAACCCTTTCAAAATTGTTTTAAACAAAACAAAGACATCAAATTTTGGCGCCGTTGCTGGGGAACGGTGAAATACGAGTATTCACTTTATTGCCTTGTATTTGTTCTCCTATTTTAGGTTGTTAGTTTACTTTCAGTTCATTAATTAGGATTGCTTAGTTTGCTTTTTATACTTAGGTTTAGAACCACGTCTTTACACAATGTAGAGACCAGTTTACTTTTCCTGCACAACCCACCTAATAGGATACCCTTAGAGGTGACTGTGCACGATTGGTACTGTACTCATAGTTTGCTTTTCACAAATTCCTTGTTGAGTGCAAGTGTGTAGTGTTTTGTTTATTTCTAGTTTTTCATTATTGCTTTTTGTTTTACTCGCTTTGTGGTTTGCGTGGTTTGGCCGCTTAGTGCGTTAGTTAGGTAGAAAACCCAAATTTAGGACGTTTGTCGCACCGATCTACTCCGTTGGTGCATGCAAGGGCGACGATCGCTCAACCCCGAGCTTGTTGAATTTATTAAGGATCCTGAGTCTCTCGTTAGGGGAGCCCATCATCCCATCACCATGCTCGATGATCAACCTTTGATTCATCCTCTTAGGGAGTATTTCATGCCAAATCAGTACACTCTCGCCTCTTGCATCACGAGACCTGATGTAGGAGCAAACCAGTTTGAGATCAAGGCCACTGTAATCCAAATGTTACAATCTTTCTATGGCCTTAGCAACGAACACCCCTATTGTCATCTCGATGAGTTTATCAAGATCTGCTCCACAGTGCGGATCAACAATTTTGGAGATGACGCGTTGAGATTGACATTGTTTCTGTTCTCCCTAAAGGATAAAGCCAAGCACTGTCTAAAGACTCGATACGATTCAGATTACCACTTGGGAAGGAATGCAGCGCGCGTTCCTCAAAAAATACTTTTTAATTGGCAAAACGAATTAGTTTTGTAAAGCTATAACCAGTTTCTCTCAGATTGAGGGAGAACAATTCCACAAAACTTGGGAGAGGATAAAAAGATCTTCTTCGCAAGTGCCCCCACCACCAAGTGCCCCGTTGGCAACTGGTGCAGTATTTTTATGATGGCCTGACCGAGAAGGACATGCAAATGGTTGATTCATCATGTGGAGGCACATTCATGGTCAAGAGTGGGGATGAGGCATGGACTTTATTAGAGACTTTGAGTGAAAATGTCATGCATCGTGCCTTATCTTCACGGCTCGATAGGACGACATTTGTGCCTAGTGGTCCTAGGGAAGTTGGGATTTCTGAACTAGGGTTCGAGCGCGAATTGCAAACCAAAGTTGACCTATTGACTAGGAAGTTAGATTAATTTCTAGCCAATTCATCTTCAAGAAGTCCAGTAGGAAAAGTGTGTGAGCTATGTGCTAGCCCTGCACACTTTGTTTTAGAGTGTCCGACAATACCGCTATATCCTAAATTCGTTCAGGAGCAGGTGAAGGCTGCCCAAGGTTTCACTAAACCCGTGCACGATCCTTTTGCACCTACATATAACCTGAGATGGCGAAACTACCCCAATTTTGACCCACCTGTAAATACCTTAAACTTTTCAAAATTTTAAAATTTACATTTTTGCCCCTAGCACCCACCTTATGAGTTATTTAGATGGGTAATTGGGTCAATTTCTAATCATTTCTCGGATTCACTTGCTAAAGATCCAAAATCCAATTTCATTTTTTGTACTTGATTCAACCTCAGATCCAGATCAAATTCTAAGCCCGAATCTTCTATTTTCAATTCAAAATCTAAAAATCTAAAATCAATTCTCTATATGGCTCAGGTATTTCATCTAGATCCAATCTCTATTTGGATCCACTCTTCTCATTTTTCCTCAGTTCAAGATCCAAACTTGATATTTATTCAAAAAACTTGGATCCAGATCTATTTTGAAAATTCATTCTTTTTTAAATTAACTTTGTTATTTCAAAAGCTCTTTTTTGTAAAAACCTCAAATTTTAAAGCAAATATTTTACAAAACCTCTTAAAAACTTCATCTGGATCCCCTCCTTCGTATTTTTAGGTTTTTCTTTCAAAAATATAAAAGAAAAAGAATTTCAAAAAGTAGCTTTACCCCCCTTTTTGAAAATTCTTGTAATTAAAACCTTCTTTTTGTAATTTTTTAAAACTTTGAGGGAATATTTTTGAAAAGAGTGTAACGACCTCCTCCTTTATAACCACTTGCGAAGGAGGAAGGAGGGACCATCGAGCATTGCAAGGGGCATCGAGCATTGCAAGAAACCTCCCTCTTCCTTCTGTTTCTCGATCCTTCTTCATTTCCCCCTTTTCCTTGACCCCTCCTTCTTCACTCTTCCTACTCAAAGACGCAGGATTCATCTTCCTCTACAAGCAACTCCAAAGAGTTGGTGTCCTCTTCTCTGATCGGTTCAAGCAACCTGGTAAGAAGCTACTCTTCTCTTCTTTTATCTTCTGCGGATTTATGTTTTAATACTCTATTGATTTCATTATGGCTCACTCATGTTAATTCTTGTCTCATTCGTTACATCTCATTGCATATGTTTCATTTTCCCTGATTCAATGGTTTTATCACATCATATAGCTATTTTGTCACATACATCTGCGATTTTGACGATTCTGTATCATATTCATGTTGTCTGTTGCAAATCCATTGCATTGGTTGATGTGGTTTGCACCTATATCTGCATCGTGTATTGGTAATCAGTGATGTCCTGCAATGACATCATTGGTTCATTAGAACATTGCATTCCAACTGAATCATCATCCTTGATCTCACATCATATTTTTTTTTGTTTTTATGTTGTTTCAGCATCATTTGTTTGCATTTGCGATATCTCCATTTCATTTGTTGTTTGTTTGCTCATTCTTATGTCTCTATCATTCAGCATTGCATATCATCAACATCATCTGCATATTTGAAGTTCATGCCTGAAAGAAACACTGATTTCATCGATGTTTTGATGTCTGTTGCGAATACAACTGATGTGATTTCATTTATTTTCTATATGTATTTGATTTCATCTAAGCGCAACATTATATTTCATCGAAATCCTTTCTTTGATCCTGCTATTTTCGCATGTCATTTGTTGTTTTCTTGCATACTTCCTCTTCTTCTATATTTTCCTTTGCTTTTGTTCTTTTCTGCATCTTCATCAATTCAGCATCTGCATCATCTGGCTCTGTTGCACTCTACTGATTCTTGTGCATATGCTTCATCGCATTAACCTCGGTTGGACGTTTGCATTTCATTGCATCAACCAACGTCTATAGCGATCTGTTGCACAACAATTAGTGCCATTAACTTAGGCACAACATTAAAGACTAATTTAGCATTGATTTCAAGTCTTTGATGCCATTATCCCTTGCTGCATCATTTTCAATCATCGACATATGTAGTCTCCTCTTTTACATCCTCTGTACATATTTGTGTTTGTTTGTTTCTATTTTTCAGTAGCATCATCAATCCCCTTTTGTTATTTCCGTGCATATGCATTTAGAATATATGTATCTGCATCATCCATTGCATCCGTAGTAGAGGAGTTAGATCCAGGAACAACATCTAGTCTGACGCTGAGTGAATAAACCACTGCATGCTACGTTTAAATCACTGCATTCTTCCTGTATATTATCACTCTTCTTCATTTCTCATTTCACTTGCACAACATTAACAGCATTGCAACATCATATTAACATCCACCGAGTTACTGTGTGAATTAGTGTTAGTTTGGTATAATATCAGTCCATCTGCATGTTTGTTTTTTTGCTACTTTGCATTGTAGTGGTTTAGGTTCATATCAGCATTGTAGTTTGCATCTGCGCATCTTAATGCATTGCATCTCCTGTACACTTCCACCGTGCACTTCACACTATTTGCTTGTGTAATACCCCAACACAATCATCTCTCTCTCTCTCTCTCTCTCTCTCTCTCTCTCTCTCTCTCTCTCTCTCTCTCTTTCTCTCGAAGTGGCATTGGTCTCAGCATATCCTCACAAAATACACGTGAAGGGAGAGATCTCAATAGGTAGTGATCTTATTGTCATCTACAACGATGCATCATCTGTTTGTTTTTTTGTTTGTTGAGAGATGACTGAAAGTGGAGGCAGAGCTCATAAGATGAGGATTGTGCATCCATCTGTTGAAATGGGCCTATTAGAGGAGACTTGATTATCTCATCTTCAATAATCAGAAAGTCCCATGGATCACCTGACTATGGATTTTTAGATGTCACACATCGATGGTCTCCCAAGAGAATAAGGAGTAGGATGCTCTATAACATTTACAAAGTTTTGATTAAAGCCAAAATCAATGTGCTATTACCTTTTGGACCACTTGCCATCCTGCTTTATTATCTAACCAGGAAACATGGATGGATTTTCTTCTTAAGTTTGGTGGGCATAACACCATTAGCTGAACGTTTGGGCTATGCTACAGAGCAACTTTCCTTCTATACTGGCCTACAGTTAGAGGACTCTTAAATGCCATATTTGGCAATGCAGCTGAAATGATTATTTCCATATATGCTTTGAAAAGTGGGATGATACGTGTTGTCCAACAATCACTAGTTGGCTCTATTTTATCAAATATGCTATTAGTTCTTGGTTGTGCTTTTTTTTTCAGTGGTAGAATTAAATACTGTAAAAAGGATCAGTGCTTCAGCAATGAAGCTGTTGTGGTCAACTCAAGCCTATTGTTGATGGCTATTATGAGCATTCTTTTTCCGGTTGTTCTTCACTTTACACACACAAAGGTGCACTTTGGGAAGTCAGAGTTGGCACTTTCGAGGTTTAGTAGTTGTATCATGTTGCTGGCATATGCCAGTTATCTAGTATTTCAGTTGAAGAGTCACCCAACTCTTTATAATCCTATTAATGAGGAATACAAACATTTTTTTTTCCAGCGGCCTAGGCATTTTCCATTTTAGCAGTATGTGCATCTTCACTTTAGCATATGCATCTCTTCATTAGCATAAGCATTACACTTAGGCAAATGCATATGCATTTCTTCATGAGCATAAGCATTGCACTTAAGCAAATGCATATGCATTTCTTCATAAGCATAAACATTCCTTCATTAGCATAAGCATTGCACTTAGGCGAATGCATATGCATTTCTTCATTAGCATAAGCATTGCACTTAGGCGAATGCATATGCATTTCTTCATTAGCATAAGAATTGCACTTAGGCAAATGCATATGCATTTCATTCATGCATAAGCATTGCATCTTCAGATATGCATATGCATTTTCATTAAAGCATAGGCATAATCATATGTATGTTAGTTTTAACATAACATTTTCAATTTCTTTCTATATTTTGCATTTTTGTTGCCTTGTGATATCTTATATTTGCAGGAAAGCATGGAAGACCCTGATTTTTTTTCCTAGATTAGGGAATTTCAATATTCAATTTCAATTTAAGATTGTAATAATTCATATTAATGAAAATTTCTATTTTTTTGTTTAGATTAGAATGTGTGAGCATATACTTGCACTTTAAATTCTCGTAATTACATATGACATTTCATTTTATTTTATTCTTCAAAGAGCATTATGGTATAACACGAATGACATGTGCACCATTCTAATAAGAGGTAAATGACCCTAAGTAAATGATTCACATTTATGGTCATAGTTAAATGCAAACAATATTTAGGATTTTTATCTTTTATGAAATAAAATTTGACCTACACTTTAGGTCCCTTCTGAAAAATATCATATTTTCTAAAAATGGATATCATTTTCTTCCTCTATCAGAATTTAAGATATAAATTAATTTGAGATATATTTGTGGTCATAGTCATGAATATATGAAAAATTAATTTTGTTTTAAATCCTATAAAGGCATAAAAATTTATTTTATTTTTTATTAGAATTCAAATAAAGATTAGATTAAAATATGTTTGTGACCATAGTCATAAATGTATTAAAATTTAATCTTATTTTAATTCTATTAAAGAATGAAATTTGCTTTTAAATTCTAATTTTAAACAAATTCTTTCAATGCATTCATCATTTAAGATAGAGATGCATCATTATTTGCCATCTTTTCAAATTATTTCAAGTCATTTTCAAAATTCTAAGTGATTTTTGAAATAAATTTTCAAAAATAAATTTTATTTCTAAATTCAAAAGCCATTTTCGATTTCCATTTATAAATTCAGACTTTTTTTATTTTTCTTCTTTTTAAAACTTGTTTCAAATTTCCAAATTCGATTTTCTAAAACTTCCCATTTTTTTTACTTTTAACTTGGAATTCCATTTCGATTTTAGTTATTAAGTTCAAATTTCTATATTTCATTTCAAATTCCTAACTCCATTTCTAAATTCAATTTGATTTCAAATATCAAATCAAATTTCAGAATTACTTCAAAGTTTCAATTTCAAATTCTTATTCGATTTCAAGTTCCATTTCAATTTCAAACTTTCAAATTCAAACTCTTTACTCTAATTTAAAATTTCATTTTCAAAATTCAGAAGTTCAGATTCAAGTCTCAATCAAATTCTCATTTCAACTTTTAAATTCCAATTCAGTTTCGATTTACAAGTTCATTTTCTTCAAAACTCAATCTTTCAGAATTCCATAACTTCAATTCTTATTTTAAGTTTAAATTCAAATTTTGATTTTAAAGTTCTCAACTTTGAGTCCAATTTCAAAATCTCCAAATTCAAGCTTTCAATCCAAGTCCATTTCAAGTTTCAACCTTTCAATTCAAAATCAATTCCTGAATTTCAAAGCCATTTCTAAAAAGATAGTTTTCAAATCCATTTCAGAATCACTTGGAAAACCCAGATTTCAGAAATATTTCCAAAAACATATATCACAGCACAAACATGATTCCATGTGCATTTAGGATTTTAGAATAATCCCTTAGATAAATTTAGGCAAAGCAAAAGACATGAATTCAATCCTTGGTTTAATTACCCCTGGTAAAGGTGTCAGGAACGGTTGAACCTCGTATCGACGAGCGAATCCCATCTCTTCATTTTTCCACAAAATTTTAAAACAAATGCGAGTAATTTTTCAAAATAAATCTTTTTCTAAAGGTCAAGTGAGACCTTGAAAAGAGTTTTTCTTCTTTTTCTTTCCCTTAAAAGGAAATGAAAAGAAAGTAAAAAAATTTGCAATGATCACAGGTTTGGCGACCGTGATGAGACTCGTCTTTTATTTGACCAAATTATTGCCTTTGCTTTGTTTAAATTTGATTGAGTTATTATTTTTTAAATGTCAGCTTCATTTTCATGCAACCTTAGAGACCAAGAATCACACCCAACTGACATTAATGTATATAGGATTAAGTATGGTTTGGTAGGACCAAATTGAGAAGATTTATTCATGTTCACTTAGACTTAGGTCTAAAATATAACCCTCCTCAATCTAGGGATTGAATACAAACAATGTATGCAAGTCTGTGCTCCTTTATGATTTTCAAAATTCTATGTCTTTAGGACTTTGCATTAGAGACATCTGATTTCCTGCATGTTGATCATATTTTAAAAAAAACATCCCTCACCTATATTGTCTTAGTCTTCACGTTGTTGGGTTGTCTCACTGAACCATAGTTCAGGAAAGAGCCTCACACTTGGGCCACTTATTTGGGCTAAAAAAAACCCTACCACGTATTAAGGGTCATAGTCCAAAGTATATCGGCAGACGCTCAAGGATGTTGGGAAAACTATTACTTTAGAACCAGAGAATTATTCTTATGTCATGTACTTCAAGCTTCGGCTTGAGTATATCGGTGTATCTTGATTGGATTCAGATGATCTAAACCTTAGAGTTAGAGTTAAGGTCCTACAAGCTTTTTCAAATATTGCATTTAGAGTCAGCTTTTTAGGGAGTGTTGTTTGTGCATCCTTGTTTGTACAACTTTGTTTTTGTGATGCTCACTTATTTCTTATATTTTCTTGTATTTTTCAGGCTAATTTTTTCTAAAACCCTGGATATTTCTTTCAAAATTTCTTCTCTACTTTCAAAACCCAGGTATATATTTTCTTCTTCTTTTCTCCATTCTCTCTAGGTCAATTTTTCTCAAAACCTTGAAAATCCTTTTCTAAAATTCCTTTGATTTTCAAAATTCCAGGCATATATCTCTTCTTCCTTCTGGATCTCAATTTTTCTCAAATCTTATCTTCTATTTTATAAAAGTCCTGCATTTCATCTGATTCTCTTCATTTTTTTCTGCCCCAATATTATTCGATGGTGTCCAATTCACTTGATACTATCTTCCCAAAGGATCATATCTCATATGAGATAAGACGGGGATTCTCATATCATCGGGCCATTCATACTCTTCTCTTCTTCCCTCGATGGTATTATTCTTGCTTTGCCACCTTCTCGCGTA
Source organism: Nuphar pumila (assembly GCF_984573655.1). Lineage (NCBI taxonomy): Eukaryota > Viridiplantae > Streptophyta > Magnoliopsida > Nymphaeales > Nymphaeaceae > Nuphar > Nuphar pumila. Next base: position 45,419,080 of record NC_143260.1, on the reverse strand, counting down.
TATTCCTGGACCATTTGGATGACTGTGGATTGAAGCTGGCATCGACAGTAGGCATGCAAACCATCAATGGAAATCTAATTCAAGCTATGGCAGAATGATGAAATCCATGTACCTGCACATTTTGGTTTTCATGGGGAGAGATGACTTTATTGATGGATGAGTTCAACGACATCATGGGATTACCAGAGCCAGTTGGTCAGCCAGATGGTCCGGTCGAGCAGTAGTTTCTGATCAATGTCAAAGGAGTGGATATTCGAGATGCCTTAGCCAGAGCAACCAGAAGTAGATCTTGGCCACTTACTGAAATGAATGGAAGTCAGTTCATCGATCTATTCGGGCTCTACCACAAGTATGGGGCATTGTAAACACCCCAAATTTTCCATCTTCATTCACAAGCCCTTTCCTTTGCCACTGGGACCCATTCTCTGCATCCTTCAGGAAACTAGCTGGTCAAATATCTAAGTCAGGGTTGTTCATAGCCCAAACTTTACAATAAATTTTAATACTTCGTCTTGCAATCAAGATTTAATATCTATTTTGTCTCAATTTCAATCATCAATTCTTGCCTTGCAAACAGAAATGTTCAAACCTTTATCTCTACTAGGGGTTCAAAATTTCAAATATGGTTTGCCTTTTTCATCTCATTACATATTATTTCATATTGTTTCACATCATTGTATGTCATTGCACGTAACTTTATTGCATTGCATCTCATTCTCGAGATCCAACACTCCTATTTTTCAAAATATTTAATCTAGATTCGAGTTTTTAAAATTTTCTTTTGAAATCAATTTCAAAACCTGGGTTTTAAATTGACATTTTGCCATTTGTTAACCCCCAAGATCTTATATTCTTTTATTTCAAAATATTTTCTTAACAAAATTATCTAGATTCATTTTAAAATTAATTTTTAACTCATCTCAATTCTCAGATGAGACCCATCTAGGTGGTGTCGCTTCTCGATTTCTTCATTCCTCAAATTTCTCAAATTTTCAGATTCCTAGTTGGATCAAGACTCTATCTTTTTACTTTTTAAACCTTTTTCAAAATTCTATTTTGGTTTTAAGACAAAGATAGTCTTATCCCTTGTCTATTTTTGTCATTTTGGCCAAAATCTCAAAGTCCCAGTCAGATTAGGACTCTTTTCCAGAGTTTCAGTCAGATCAGTACTCTACTTTTCACTTCTATTTTTATCTCTTTTCGAGAAAACCTTTCATTTTGGCCAAAATTCTAGAGTTTTAGTTGGACTGGGACTCTACTTTAGAGTTTTAGTCAGATTAGGACTCTATCTTTTATCTCTATTTTTAATTGTTTTCAATAAAATATGTCAAAATCTTTTAAAATTTTAGAGTTTTAGTTAGACTGGGACTCTACGTCAGAGTTTCAGTCGGATTAGGACTCTATCTTTCATTAATGTTTTCACCAATTTTTTAGGAAACTTTCTAAAATCTTTCGAAAGAAGTCAAAAACTCAGAGTTTTAGTTGAACCAGGACTGTATTCCAGAGTCTTAGTTGGATCAGGACTCTAATCTTGACTTCAATTTTGAGAGAATCTTTCAAAAATCTCTTCATTTATCTTTTCAGAAACCAAATTTCAAAATTGTTACAATTATTATCACAGAGTTTTAAAATTTTGGGACTCTATTATAGAGTCCCAGTTGATCAGGACTCTGACCCCGGTCTCGTATTTTGCTCATCTTCACCAGTTTAAGAACAGACCTTTCAAAATCCTTTTATTTTCTTTCAAACCCCCCCCCCCCCCAAAAAAAAAAAATAAGAGTTACAAAATTTCAGCACTCTCTCTCAGAGTCCTAATCGAATCAACACTCTAACCTGATTTCATTTTCTTATTTCATTTTTACTTGTTTTCAAAAATCCTTTTTAAAATCTCATCATTTGTTTCTCAGAAAACCAAAAACTCTTAGAGTTCTAGTCGAATTAGGACACTTCTCCAAAGTCCTAGCCAGATCAGGACTCTGAACCAGACTTCAATTTCTATCTTATTTTCACCTGTTTTCTGAAACCCTCTCATTTATTTTCTAGAAAATCCAAAATTTTAAGAGTTTTGGTCGAATTAGGACTCGGTCCAGAGTCCCAATTGGATCAGGACTCTAATCCTGATTTTAAATTTCATCCTATTTCCACTTGTTTTCTAAAAACTCTCTCGATTATTTTCAGAAAAAACAAAAAAAAATCTAGAGTTGCAGTCCGATCAGGACTCTGTCCTAGAGACCTAATCCAGTTAGGATTCTATCCTCATTATTGTTTCTACCTCTATTTTCAGAGTTTCGCTTTAGTTAGAACTCTAACCCTGACTGCATTTTCTGACTTATTTTCACTAGTTTTGAGCAAATTCTTCAAAAACTTTTTCGTTTGGCTTTCAAAAACCTAAATTTTAGAGTTTTAGTTGGTTTAGGACTCTAGCCTAGAGTTTTAGTTTGATTAGGACTCTTTTTTCAAAACTTCTGATTTTCATCTGGTGATTTTAACTCTATTTAAAAAAAAAATCATTTTCAGTCTTTATTTCAACTTTTTCAAAACCCTGGAGTGGGGCCCACTCAGTTGGTGGAACATTTGAAAGAGTTTTGATCGAGTCAGAACTCCGTATTGATTTAAAAACTTTCAATTTTTATTCCAATTCTAAACTTTTTTTGAAAACCTTTCATTTTCAAGTTTTAAAAACATTTTTGAAAAATCAAGTATAGTCCACTCTGGGTGGTGCCACACTTGAAGAAGTTGGGGTTAGCTAGTGTCTTAGTTAGGTTAGGAGTCTAGAAGAGTCCAAACTTGATTTGAAAAGTTACATTTTTACTTTAGATTTTAACCTTGATTTTCAAGTTTTAAAAATTAGGGTTTTGAAAAGGCCAAGTGGCGCCACATTTGGGGTCTCCTAAGTCATTTAGAGTTTCATTAGGTCAATTATTTTAATTAACTAGAGTTATATTAGGTTAAGAGTCCTCGTAAAAATCCCCCCCCCCCTTAGTGGATTTAGATAAAACTTTGAAAAGTCAAAAGGGCATTAATTAGCCCTAATTAATAGTTTTTTCAAAAAAAACTATAAAAAGGGGCAAAAGGAGGGGTCAACCCCTAGGCTTTCTCTCTCCCTTTCTTGCTGCCTCTCTCTCCTCCCAACAACCTCTCCCTCTTCCATTATTGCAGCAACATCCAAGGTGAGTTTTCTTTAGCTTTATTTTATTAGTTTTATTATTTTTTTATATTTTTTCATGATTTCCACCATTGCCGCCCCCTTGCTTATGGATTTCAAGCATGGTCTACCTTCAAGAACCCCAAAGTAAAATCAAGAACATGATCTAATGCAGCTTCATGGCTTATTTTACATTTTTAATCCATTAGAATAGTTTAGAATAATAATTTTTTTGTTTTTTCCAAATAAAAGATGAGATTCACCCGTTTAATGGGTCGAATCCTTCTTTTTTATGTTTATTTTGATCAAATCCAACCGTGTATTCCCTAATTTTTTTATTTTTTTATCATATTAATGTTTATTTTGATCATTAAAGCATCAAATCCAATTTCATGATATTATTTGCATGATTTTCTTATTAGTTTTCATGTTTGGATTAGGGTTTTGCAAGCTTTATCGATAATACGTGATTTTCAATCCCAAGCACACAGAAATCATGTTATTTCATGTTTAAGTTTCTGTCAAAAAAATATGATTTTTTTAGGATTTGTCCAAGGTTTTGTCAGTGACTTCTCATAAAAAAATCAGATTATTTTGGATTTTATAACCATGTCAAAAAAATAGAAAACCAAACTTTATTTTTTAAACCGTAAAATCGCTACGGGGATTCAGGAACAACTTGTTGAGGCAATATCTCTTTCGGCAGAGATCTTATCAATGATCTGTAAGTTGAAGTGGTTTTGTATTGATGTCTAGTATTTACTGTAAATGTTTCATATTTTTATGCATCTGTTTGCTATTTTTCCTCTGTCATAAAGTATAATCAGTTTTTCAGAGATTGTTATAGTTTGTTAAAACTCTAGATTGAATTGTGTCAATCGTATCTCCCTAACCGGAGATTCGATCGATGATCCACAAAAAAAGAAAATATTACTCTATGTATCTTATGTTTAGATCTAAAATATTTTGATCTTTTAATATGATTTGCTATATTTCCCTATACCCAGAATCGGATATACTTATTTCAACTTGTTATATATTCGTCGGAATTGAGCATATATTGTCGGAATGATATCTCCCTAACCGGAGATGATTTTTCTGATCTGTAAAAATAAAATCTTTGTTTTCTGTCTAGTATATATCTGTAAATTTTTATGAATTTTCATAGTGATTTGATGCCTGATTTGGGTCTGACACTATGACCAATATGTGCCCGCGGGCAAAATTGCGTATTTTAGGGTTTTATTCAATTTTCATATTGAAATAATGTCAAAAATGTATTTTTTTATTCTATTTTAATTTTAGGGTTATCAAAACTATCCATGTCGATTTTTGTTAATTTTTTAGTTCATTTGATATATTATTTGATTAAATCATGAAAACAGGGTGCCCACAGAGTCCTAATTCGAGTAAAACACTGGCAAAAATCATTGTTTTTTATGATATTTCGATTTTTTTATAAAACGCTTTATGTTTTTAATGTTTGATCATGTTTATAATCATTCTAGGGTGCTTTATATCTGATTTGGTATTTATTGGAATTCATTTGAGCTCTAAATCCAATGTTTTACAAAAATCTTTTCTGAAAACCCTGATTTCAAGGCCATAGTCTTATTTTTAGGGGTGTTTTAGTCCATTTTCTCAAAATTCTGAATTTCAAATTTGTTTATCTTTATTATTTATTCAATTTTATATTATCTTTCATTATGTTTATCTTAGAGAAACATGGAAAAAGGCTTTATATTTGGATAAATCCAATAATTTTCAGATATTATTGGATAAATCCAGAAAAGCTGACATATTTTTACTAACAAGCTTTTTTAGTTTTGCGGGGATATTCAAGATTATATTTTCTTTTATTTCCTTTTATTAGTAATGTAAATTTGGAATAAGAGTTTACTTTCCTGTTTAGAATAGGATTGCATTGCATATAGTTTATTTCTTTATATAAATGTTAATGTGTGATGGATGATGATTCATGCATATTCAAACCTACCATGGTCTACACGAATGGCACGTGCACTAGCTTCTAAGGAGTTGATAAACTCGGTGGGTTTCGTATTTGTGACCATTGTCAGAATACGAAGGAAACCCAAATTTATCGTCTTTTTCTAAGCCATAAATGGCCAACACTCTTAGGCATTTTAAAAAATTATTGCATATTTGAAAGTTTTTCTAAGTACTTTCTCCTTTTAGAACCAAATGAGATATATTTAATACATATTCGTGGCCATAGTCAGGGATATGTAAAAAATTTATCTCATCTAAGTTCTATAAAGCAAAAAAATCTCTTTTTCAAATGTTTTTCATAGATTCTTCAGAAAATATTTTGGCAAATTACATTCATTCATTCATCTAGGTTAGATTGCAACATAAAAATATTTCATAAGGCCACACGCCCAGTCTTTTGATTAATCCAATCTCAGAAAATCGATTTCTTAAATCTCAATTTCAGAATTCAAAGAATTCAACTTTTCTCAAAGTCATTTGTATTTCCTCAGAACTCGATTTTCTCAAAACCTCAGGATTTCTTCAGAAATCAATTTTTCTTTTCTTCAGAAATGTTTTCCAAATACAATTCATAATTTTCAAAGTATCTTTTTCCAAAGTATTTTTTTATCTTTAAAGCATACATCATGTTTTCAATCTGCATTTTCTGAAATTCATAGCACATGCCCGATTCTTTATGCATTTAGAAATAGAACACTGATTTAGATAAGTTGAGAAAAGCAAAGCACCAGATTGATCCTTGGTTTGATTACCTCTGGTTATGGTGTTAGGAACGGTTGAACCTCATATCGACAGGCGAGTCCCATTCTTCAAAATTATCCTGCATTTTAAAATGAAGGCGAGTTATTTTCAAAAACTTTTTCAAATGTCAGTTTGACTTGCAAAAGTAAAATTTTGCAATGATAACAGGTTTGGTGATCGTGATGGGACCTGTCTTTGCCTGATCAACCTTGTGTTGTATTCCATTCAACTTGTCAAAATTGTGTTCTACAATGTCAACTTTATTTCATGTAAACCTAGGAGCCAAGAATCAAACCCAGCTGACATGGATTGCATGTAGACTTAGGCATGGTTTGGTAGGTCCAATTGAGGAAGCATTATTCATGCTCACTTAGACGTAGGTCTAATACAATCCTCCTCAATCTAGGATTTGGTTGAAAACAATGTTTGTTTCTCATAAAAAATTTTAAAATCCACTTCTTTAGGTCATTAGAGCCTTCTGTTTTCTTGCATGTTGATCATATTTCAAAAACAACCCCACCTATTTTTACCTTGCCACCATGTTGCTAGGCTTTCTTCCAGAACCATAGTTCGGGACAAAGCCTCACAACTGGGCTGCCTATTTGGGTTGATCCCCCTGCCACGTACCGAGGGCCATAGTCCAAAGTATATCGGCAGGCGCTCAAAGATGTTAGAAAATATGAGCCTAAAACTGGAGAAATTGATTTTATGCCACGTACATCGGGCCTCGGCTCGAGTATATAGGCATAGCATGATTGGACACAGATGATCTAAGACTTAGAGTTAGGGTTACGGTCCTACAGCTATTTCAAAATTTATGCATCTAGAGTCAACCTTTAGAGAATGTTGTATGTGCACACTTGTTTGTACAGGATGTGATTGAATGTACCTTGGTTATTTCTCTTTATTCTCTCTATTTTCTCATATTTTTCATAATTTTTCCAAAAATACTGGATGATTTTCAAAATCCCCTATTTTTCACGTACTGCCTAACACCCCCTTTCTACTTTTCAAACCTTGGACGATTTTTCATAAAACTCCTATGTTTTTCTTTAAAACTTCGGGTGATTTCCATCCTTCTTTTTCTCTGGATCTCGAATTTCCAGCCTTGTTTTTATTCTGCCTATAATTTTTTCAAAAAACAAGTGGTTTTCCTCAAGTCTTGTCCTTACTTCTTTATTTTTCAGTCTACCCTCATGGCATCCCGCCAGCTTGATTTAGTCTTTCCTGAGGGCCATATCTCTTATGAGGTGTGGCAAGGTCTCCTCAATCATCAAACTCTAAACACCAGACCTTTCATTTCCGGATGATACTATTCTTGGCTCAAGAACTTCTTTCGTATGTTCCCGGACCATCTGAGTGACTGCAGGTTGAAACTGGCATCGTCAGTGGGAGAGCAGATTAACAACAGTAATTTGATTCAAGCTCTAGCAGAGCGGTGGAATCTGCGTATCTGTACCTTTTGGTTCCCATGGGGAGAGATGACTCTACTACTGGACGAATTCTCAGACATTATGGGTCTATCTGAGCCAGCTGGTCATCCAGAGGATCCGATAGAACAACAGTTTCTGATCAACATCAAGGGACTTGACCCTCGTGACACTTTATCCCGTATGACTGGATGACGTAGATCCTGACCACTGATAGAGGCATATAAGAACCAATATGTTGACTTGTTTGAGCTCTATCAACAGCATAAGACATTTGCAGAAGTTGATTCTTTATCCCGAGCAACTCAAAAGAGAGTACAACATGCGATGATCTTGTGCAACATAGGACTAGACTTCTTCCAGGATTGACAGAACTACGTTGATATCAGAATAGTACAACTTTTAAGAAGATGGGGAAGTCGGCAGACCAACCGTCTCTCAATTGTCATGGTCGCACTTGCTTTCTTATATCGTGGATTGACCCGTTTCGTGCTTAAGGATTTTATCTTAGTAGAAGGGTGCATCTACGCACTAGAATCTTGGTTCCTTCGGCATGTACCAACTCGAGCCAGCTCATTCAGATATAATAGCAAGAAGTCATTACCCACTTCTCTGTATAGATTCTTGATCAAGAACCTTCATGAAGAGGAAATCGTGTGGGACTACTTCGACCGTCAAGAGTCACCCCCTCGGTACACTTATGCATATGGCAAGCGATTCAAGTTACTCGGGCCTTTCTTCTTAGTTTATTATCAGCCAAAGCGATATGTCAGACAGTTCTCGCAGAGATAGAAGCGCATTGAAGCTCGATTATTGTCAGACATTGTGCCAGAATTTGATCTAAAGTTTGCTCAGTGATCCAGAACATACCATTCTGCCAAGCATAGTTGAGATTCTTTTGTTACTCTCACTATTTTTTCTGGTCTTTGAGTGTCTTCTGATTACCATGAGTGGTGGCAAATTGTTTGTCTGCCCCCTCTCTATCAAGTCTACTATTAATAAAATTATTCTTTTTTAATAAATAATATTTTTTTATGGTTTTGACGACCTCGCCTAGGTAACAAGGCATATTTTAGTTGTTTATTTCCTTTACAAGAATAACAACGCAAATTCTCGCGACGACCCAATCCCTGGTAATGGGATATCCTTCAAATTGTCAGCCTAACTCTCACCAAATATTTTCCCTCTATTTGTTTTATCCTAAAGCTATCCTTCAAAACTAATCGCCCATATTATTCTGCAGAGAGCATTTGCAACTCTACATGGTTCAGACAAGGTCCAGCAAGAAAACCACATTCATTCAACATATTGATCAGTCCTCTGCATCTGAAAAAGAAATGTCATCTTTATGATCTCCTAGGGGTCAGAGCTAGCAGGGCAATGATGATGTTGATCCCCAGATGTATGCTTTGATCCAGAAGATGATGAAAAAGATGTTGACTGAGCAATCAGAAGCTAGTTCAGGCAAAGCCAAGAAAAAGGCTAAGGGTCGGGCAATGAAAAAGCATATAAAAATATCAAAAAAGCAGAGTCACATGTGAACACCCTAAAATTTTCAAAATTTCAAAAATTCTCTTTCTACCCCTAACCCCCATCTTCTGAATAATTGGGTCAACTTCTGATCAAATTCTAATCATTTCTCGGATTCATTTGGAGATCTGAAATCCAATTTCATCTTCGGTGCTTAATTCAACCTCAGATCGGATCAAATATCCAAATCCAATTCTGAGCTAGATTCTCCCTGTTTTCAAAATTTTAAAAATACATAATCAATTTTCTGAATAGCTCAAATATTTCATCCAGATCTGATATCCATTTGGATCCACTCCTCTCTTTTCCTCAATTTGAGATCAAAACTCGAATATCTATTCAAAATCTCAGATCCAGATCCGTTTTTAAAACTCAATTTCTAAAATTATTTTTGTTATTTCAGAAAACTCTTTTTCAAAAAATCCTTAAATTTTAAAACAAAAATATTTTATAAAATTTCTCAAAAGCCTCATCTGGATCCTCTCTTTCAAATTTTAAGATTTTCCTTCAAAAACTTAAAAAAAGAAAAAAATTCAGAAAGTAGTTTGGCCCTCTTCTTGAAAAAAAAATCTTATTATAACCCTCCTTTTGAAAAAATCCTTGTTACAACCACCTTTTTGAAATATTTTGAAAAAAGAAGGGACCACTTTTGAAAAAATCCCTAACGGCTTCTTGTTATAAAAGAAGCCACAGAGGTCGACCATGTTCATCCGTTCTCACCCCACCAAGCTTCTCTCACATACCCTCTTCTCCTTCTCCCTCTTCCTTTTTCCCTTTCTCTCCTCTTCCCTCTAGTTTTTACTATTTTGATCGACCGAAGGAGTTTTACCCAGCAAAAACGCAAGGAGAGAAGCCTTCTCTCTCATTTCCTCAAACCCATGAACCTCAATCCACTCAGCCTTCAGAAGAGGTGTCTCCTTCCTCCAGAGCTCCATCACGGTAAGAATTTCTCATCCTATTCTCCTTCTTTCCTCCTTTCTATTTTCTTTCACGAATTGCTTTTTTTCTGCTCTTCACTGTTTAAAGGCAAGCATCATTGTAGTGTCGATCTGCATATAGAAGCATCGGCCTACACATTGCAATATCGTCGGAATATTCATATTCCAACATTTTTTCTTCTTCCCTTTTGCAAATTATTTCTGAATCTCTTTGATTTTCGCATGTTTTGAATACCTATTTGTATATGATTTCCTGATTTCATTTTAATTGTCTGTTACATGTGATTTCTTATTTGCATTTTGATTTTCCATGTTTATTTTGATTTCTGATTTACATTTGATTCCTTGTTTCATTTTGTATATTGCATTGTTTATATTTAACCAGCATCGGATTCTCTTCTTTCTAAAATTTGTTGAATGATGATGTTTGGACACTTTTCATCCAATTTTCATTTTGTGCATCATATCAATTTGAACATCCAGTAGTGCTGATTCAATCCAACAGTGCTGATTCAATCCAGCAATGCTGATTTGATACAACAATACATATTGATTTCAACAGTGATCTATGTGAATATTGTGTGCATCCAACCCCACATCTTCATCATCCATATCACCCTTTTCACTCCAGATCGGTTGCATTCCACGTATATCATCCCATGAGGTAACTGTTCCAAACTCAGAGAATAACTCACAAAGTTTCTCATCACCCATGCTATCATCAAGATTCTTCATATATACACTATCAAACTCAGACTTGTGTGATCATCACAAAAATTTTTCTCTTGATTTCTCTCTCTTCCTTCTCTTTTTCTTTCTAACCTCTATTTCTCTTTTTAAAGGGGAAATAAAAGACAAAAAAGAAGAGAGAAGAAAAAAGAAAGAAGAGAGGGAGGAACTCTTTTCTGAAGGTCTCACTTGACCTTAATTTTAAAAATGTTTTGAAATTACTCGCCTCTGTTTTGAAAATTTGAGGGAAAATGGAGAGACGGGATTCGCTCGTCAGTACGAGGTTCGACCGTTCCTGGTGCCTTTACCAGGGGTCATCGAACCAAGGATCGAATTTATGCCTTTTTGCTTTGCTAAAATATTATATAAGAATTTATTCTAAGTCTAAAATGCACAAAGAATCATGTCTGTGCAATGCAAATGCAGAAATGTATGCTTTTGAGAAAATAGTTTAGAAATTTAGGATTTTTCAAGTGATTCTGAAATAAATTTTGATAATATAGTAAAAAATGATTCAAAGGCTTGAAATTGATTTGAAAAAGTTAGATTTTGAATCTAACTTAGAATTTGAAATAGATCTGGAAGAAGAGACTTGAAATTCCCAAGTCTCGGAATGATCAGAATTTGCGAAGATAAGTCTTTAGATGCAGAAAAAAGGAATTTAGAATTGGAATTTTGAAATAAGAATGAATTTTCAAAGTCATAATGAACTTTGAATTTGGATCGATTTTCAAGAATCGATTTTATGAAATTTTGAATTTCAAGACCTAAAACATGAATTGAATTTGAATTCAAATTTTTGAGAAATAGATTTAAAATTATAAATGAAAATTGGAAATGGAATTAGATTTGAAATCTAGAATGGAATTTTGATCTGAAATTTGGAATGGGTTTTTGATCTGAAATCTGGCATCGAAGATGGAACTGAATCTGGAATCCAGAATCTTAAATGGAATTGGATTCGAAGTCCGGAATCCTAAATGAAATTTGATTCGAAGTCTGGAATTCTAAATGAAATTGGATCCGAAATCTGGAATGCTAAATGGAATTGGATTCGAAATCCAAGATAAGATTGGATTTGAAAATCTGGAATCCTAGATGGAATTAGATCCAAAGTCTGGAATCCAAGATGGAGTTGAATCCGAAATCTGGAATCCTAAATAGAATTGGATTCGAAGTCTGGAATCCTAGATGGAACTGGATCTAGAGTCTGGAATCCTAAATGGAATTAGATCCAAAGTCTGTGATCCAGGATGGAATTGAATCTGGAATCTGGAATCCTAAATGGAATTAGATCTGAAGTCTGGAATTCAAGATGAAATTAGATTTGAAGTCTGGAATCCTAAATGGAATTGGATCTGAAGTCTAGGATCCAGGATGGAATTGAATCCGGAATCTGGAATCCTAAATGAAATTGGATCCGAAGTCTGGAATCCAAGATGAAATTAGATTTGAAGTCTGGAATCCGAAATGAGATTGGATTTTGAAAAATCCAAATGAGACTTTAAAGATGGATCTGGATTTTGGAAATCTAGATTTTGAATTTAAAAGTGGGATTTAAAACTTAGGGAAAATCAGGTTTTGTGACTCAGAATCAATCTCAAAACCTTGGTTTTGAATTGAGGATCAAGGCTCAATCTTGGGGTAGAACTTTGAAGATTTTGAAAAAATAAAGGATAAACTTTGATTTAAAGCTTGAGTTTGAAATAAGAAGATGAATCAGGAATTTCAAAGTTTAAATTGAACTTTAAAATTTGATCTGAGATATTGAATTCAAAATCAAATCTTGAGAATGGGAATGCATTTGAATTTTCAAAATTAAGTTGAACTTTGAATTTGAAATATAGGAGTGAATTCGATTTTTCAAAGTCAAAATGGGACTTTGAAAATGAATTTTTGAATTTTGAAGTGAGATGGAAAAGATGAATAGAAATTGAAGATTGGTTTGAAAAATGAAGAAGATGTTCAAGATCACTTGGATTTTGAAAAAGAAAATTTGAAAATATGATGTAATTCTATCATAAATGATGAAATGAATTGAAAATTTTGAAATTGGATTTTGAAAAGCATATTTCATTCTTTGAATGAATTGAAATAAGATTGAAGATATAATACATTTCTGACTATGGTCATAAAATATATTATATAATAATCATATTTAAATTCAAATAAAGAATAAAACATATTTTGGTGCCTTTATAGAGTTTAAAATGAAATTAACACTCAATATATCCTGACTATAGTTATTGATATATATCTTGAGTTAATTTTAAGTTAAACCCTGATAAAAAAATATTTGAAAATATGATGATTTTTGAAAAAGATCCACTGTGGATCCAGTGTTATTCCTTAAAAGATGAAAACCATAAGTTTTGTTCACATCCTGACTATGGCCATTGATGTGAATCGTCAACTTAGGATTTAATCACCTCTTATTAGAATGGTGGACGTGTCATTCGTGTTTTCATTCATGAATTTTTGAAATAAAAGGTAAAATGAGATGAAACAAGCAATTTCTAAAATATATAAATGCTTATACATTCTAAGCTAATGCTAGAAATTAAAATTCTCATTAATATCTAGCTATTATAATTTTTGGATTGAATTGAGATCAAACTCCTAAACTAAGAAGGAAGATGCAATTTCTACCTAATTCCTGCAAAATCTCAAGTTTAGCACAAGCAAAAGGAAATATTATGTTGACAATTTAACATGCATATGTAAAGGCCTAATAGCTAAGTGAGAGTATACATATCTAGAACACATAAATAATCTCCTAAGTTTTTTTTTTTAAATGGGGCTGATGATGCCTGCATGATAAGCTAAGCTAATGATAAAACATAAACTGCTACTGAAGGTATATACGGGTTGGTCCTTACACTAATGAACACATGGTGACTCATGCAAGTAGGTAGGACATATAGGGAGCGAAATGGAGTAGTTGTGTGTTTGATGTAATGAAAGGGCCATGTGCCGGGGATGCTGGAAATGGAGTTGTATGGTAAATGTGAACAACTACTGTGTTGTGAGAGTGGTAACATAGGTGCACATGAAATGGAAGTGAGGTGATACAACATGAATATGCTGCTTTTCAGGTTGATGGTGAAGTCATACGGGTGTTTGTAAGCAAGGTAATATTGTTGAATGTGGGTGGAGGTGAAAATAGCGGATGTTGCAGTGTCAAGTACAATGATAGATCGTGGCAGCAGGGAACAAGTAATGTGGGTATGAAGATGGTATATGAAGAAGTGTGTATGTATGCCACAATGTACTGGGAGACACAGCAAGAAGAAAAGAAAGTGTAGTTAACAGTTTTGATCCTGGAACACAAAAGGCAAATTGTAACTATAGACCAGCTGGAGAAGCTTTCCTTAATAGAGCAACTATCTTGTTTCACAATTGGGTTTTGATGCTCTTGCCCTCTCAATAACAGGTGTTTGGGCAGTACCAGAAGCTAATAGCATACTGAATCCACAACTAATCATTCTGAACTCTAACATGATCTATTTAGAGCGAGCAACGCCCAGCGATATGACTTAAGAAATTTGAATATCCTTGGATTTGGCCTAAGAAAGCATGTATAAGATCATAATTTCTACCCAGAAAATATATGACCAATTCGATTAGGCTTGTAAACGTGGTTGGGTTGGTTCAAGCAAGTCTTTTGAGGGAAATCTCAGGATAGTTGATGCTGAATACTGATCAATACATCTCTTTATTTGTCAACTATTAATACAAAGAGCAGGAAGGTAATTCTACATCCCTGTGTTCAAATTTGAGCATTTACTGTTACTTGAAGGACTAATGCCTCTTCCATACCCTGCATGTGCATTCTTTGGCAGAAATTAAAGACTTGATGGAGGGTGAGATGATGGAGGGTGCAGTGAAAGTGCTATGCACGTAAACATGCAAATATACAGCTGATCCAGAATAATTTGAAGGCAGAAATTAAAGACTTGAAAGAAATTTTGTACATCATGTGATGAGCAAGATCAAGCACTAATATATGGTCAATGGAAATAAGCAATATACTTTCAGCATCCTGTCTATCGTTGTACGTCCCTTTACTGAACTTACCTTTCTGATGGTGATGAAGTGGTGATTAAACAAGAGAGCTTCTGGGTTTTTTTTTTAGGGCCACTTTGCTGTAAATATAAACCGAATTTGGAAATAGAGCTGCGAAACCGAACTCTCACTGGATATTTTCTATATCACATTTGTTGCAAACTCAAAACAAATCAAATCAAACTGAAATGAAATTGCCAAACCAAACCCATTCCAGACCTATCTCTTCTTTAGATAGAATCTGTTGGCTGGACCATTCTTGTTATAAAAATTGATCCTTACCTGTACATCTGGTATGCCCATCAGCGGGATGCTATGTTACAGAACATGTCAGCTAATGGAATGTGAACACATCAGAGGATATATTACAAGTGTATCATGCTATGAATACATCGATTGATGTATTGTAGGTACATTATGATGTGAAAACCCACGTGATGCATAATGAACACATCAAGTGATAGGATGAACAATTATGATTGTAGGGAATGGAATAAACATGGTGGATGGCGCATGATAAAAAAAAATATGAACGAACCACAATAGTTATGCTAATACACTACTAATGTGCAAATGTAAGATACAAAGGTATTATTGATAGGCAAATGCATTGTCAAAGTGCAAAAGGGGTTGTGAATATGTGAATGTATAGAAAATTGAGGATTGAGCTTCAGCCAAGACACCTATGTGTTTTCAGTAAAACAAATCTGATGAATGAATCAATGACCCAGCGTATTCCGTTGTTCCCCAGGATGGGGAGCTATGTTTGAATGTAATGGGTGCAAAGATAATGAGTCGATGACAGATCAAAATTGAAAGTGAACAAATGCAGAGTATAAATGTTGTGCATTGTGTGCATTTGAGGATGAGGTGTGCATGGACTATGAAAGCGTTAGTGGTTGATATTCAGATGCTCATGGAACAGAGAAAGCTATTTGTGGTAAATACTTTAGCCCTGCATTAGGAGAAAATGAATGAAAGTGAGGTGGGTTTGGACATGAATCACCTCTTACAAAACTCGGATCTGATGGATGAGCGAGAAACTGAAGTGCATCGGGTAAATCCTTATTGAGGCTATGCTCAACACGGTTTATGGCAAAACCAACAATCAAAGCTATCTGCTACTTTAGAGTCAAAGGCTTCATGGCACGGTTTTGCAGCAAGTAGAAAAACAAAAACTTTCAATCAAATTTGTTCTGAATAACTTTGGTAGCAAGTAACAACGTCCAGGATAAACCAAAGGAAAATGGAATGAAATGAAACTAAAACCCATAATGATAAAACAAATGAAATCGACTACTGAAGCATATGTAATGGATTAAAATATCTTATGAACAATGAAATTCAATGATGAAGAGAAATGCACGGCAAACAAATTATGAGTGAATACAGAATGCTTTGCATCGAGAAAGATGGAAAGAAAAGGTAAAATTGACAAGCAAGATGATTCTAACCATGGATAGCACACGTGATTAATGGAAGGCCACCGCTAAGGTAAACCCGATCTAATACTAGATCAGATCAGATGTTACCATAAAAATCGACTCTAGATGTAGGATTGATTTAGCTAATGAAATGATGCTACCCAAAGCCACGGCCGAGACATAACCAGACGTATATCCAAATCCATAGGTGCAAATGTAGAGAATACAGATGGCTCGGATGGTATTAACAGAAGATGCAGGGGAAGCATGATGACCAAAAGATATCCACGCGATATAACAAAAAAAAAATGTTGGAACGTGATTGTTCCATTTGTTGTTGCACAAGAGAGGGATTGGTATTGCTACAAGCAACCCAACTCCCTCAAGGGTGCATTAATGGGGATTGAAAACAGAAAAATCAAAAGAAAACAAAAAAAATTCAGAGAAATCCGAGAAGGAAGAGGGATACTCACTGTGGTTTTTGCAGGACTGAAGTGAGGGGATCTTCTCTTCATTCTACTGTGGAGACCTTCTTCTTCAGCTTCCGCTATTGTGGCTGGGATTGAAACCTCTTTGATCGATCCGAAGGAGAAGAGCAATAAAAGAAATTTGATGCTGAATGGCCTTGTGGTTCATCGATACCATTGTTTTCCCCCCTTGCGCCCCTTTTATAGAGAGGGGAGGAAGGGTCTGGAAGCGTCTTCTGTTGCAGATGAACGGGAGAGAACGCAGCGAAAAAAGATGAAGACGGTTGGAGATCGGTGATCGAGAGAGATCAATCGTGGGGGGTGATCGACGGATGGCCATCGAGTGAGAGAAAAAGAGCCATGGAAGATGAGAGAAGCCGTTGGGGATCAAGGGTGGAGGCCAGCCTCGAGAGAGATGGAGAGAGAGGGTAGGGCATTGACGGGCTTCTGCGGGTTTTGCCCTCGAAGGCTTTTCACAAAATTTTCCATAAAAGAGCTCTTCTCAAAAGTTTTTCTCAAAAAGGGTTTTTAAACCATTTTTTGTAATTTTTTGGTGTTTTGAATTTTTTGTTGTTTTCTTTGGCATTTTCCATTTTTTTTTTTGAAAATAAAATTCTAAAACTACAGAAAAATAAGAGATCTAAAATTATTATATTTTTGTATTTTTTAGGAATATCTACAAAAGAGGGGTTTTCTGAGAATTCGGGTTTGAATTCTTCAGAAAATGGGTTCATATCCAGATTTTGAGAAAATATTTGAGTTTTTAACCTTGAATCAAGAAAGATAGAGCCTCGAATCTAAATGGACATTGGATCAATTGTTTGAGCTTTTTAGAAAGTCTTTTTGATATTTTTGCGAATTTGGTTTTAAAAATTGGATAACAAGGCTCAGATTTGGATTTTGATACAGAGTTCGGATCCAAAATCAAGTTAGATATAGAAAATGGATTTGATTCCAGTAAATTCGAGAAATAAACTGGAATTTTGAGTGAGAAATTACTCAATTTACTCAGAAAATGGGGCCAAGGGCAAAAAGGAAATATTTGAAAATTTTGAAAATTTTGAAAATTTTGGGGTGTTCACAGATGCCCCTCTTTGCTATTAAGCCGGTTGAAAGTTGAGCTTAGTGGCAAAGAAAACACTCCAAATTTTGAAAAATGCCACAGTCAGAAAATCTAAACGGGGTGTGGAAGAATTTATTTTGAAAAACATGGTTTTCTCAGGCTTAACACCTTATCCTGAATGGTTTTGGAGAGACGAAATCCTCGAGAATGACATGATTGGATAATAGACATGAGGAAATTGTGATGGGACTTTGGGAAAAAGATCCCGAAAATGGTGAAAATAGAAAATTTTGATCAAGTCTCATGGGTGAGACAAGATCAGCTTTTTGGAATGACTCGGGTTTTAGCCCGTAACCTAGATGGGACGAAAATATATCAAGATGAATCGAATGAGGAAATGAATACATGAGGACCTTGATGGGACATTCTTAAAAAAAATGCCTTGTGAGATGAAGTTTAAGTATGATCCTTTCCTAGATGGATATATAAAGCATGGATTCCTTGGTGGAAAAAAACCATGATGGGACTGGAAGAACACACCTCATCGAAACGAGGAACCTCGTCGAAACGAGGCTCAGGTTTTACCTAAACCTGAAAAGGAAGATACCTCGTGAAAACACGAGGCAACAAGTTTATCCCTTAGTCTGAGAGGGACGACCATACAAAATCCTCGAAATGAAGAGGCCATGATGGGACCTCCAGAGTTGGATGAACAAATTCGAAAGGGTTTTCCGAAAGAAAGAAAAAAATGGGGTTCCCTAAAGCTGAGAAAAGGGATGATCTTGGGCGCCTCATTGTTGAGACTAAATTAGCTTTTGAAATGGCTTTCGCAATAAGTACAGGTTTGACCCTTAACCTGAGCGGGTGCGACCATACAAAATTTTCGAATAAAGAAACTGTGATAGGACATGAAGAGATACCTCTCCTGAACGAAGCAACCCTTTTTGAAAACAACGCCAGGTTACAACAAAATAGATATTGAGCATTTATTCTATTTTTGAATAGCTAGAAAATTTTTCCAATAAGATATAATTTGTAGTTGACTAAAACGCTTGAAAAATGTGCACATATGTGCAAAAGATATTCTCTCTTTTACCTAGAGTATTTCCTTCAAAGATGTTAACTCCTCGGTCTTAAGAGTCAAATTCAAATTTTTAGCGCTGATGATTTTCTTCAAGGAAGCTATCCATTTTCTTGATATGAGAAGAGAAGAAATATTCTTAATTTTATAAAAGCAACTAGTGAAAAGATATTGATAAAAGAATTTCGCATAAGAAAAGATGACTTCTAGCAATTTTGGCAGTATGATATCAGGGTGTTTTCCCATGATGATCTTTTTGCACTCCTTTTTTAGTCATTGAGCTTTCTTGGATTTTTATATCATTCTTCATTTTGGATATGTCCTGACCTTTTCTGCTTTTTCTGGGAAGGGTACGTCACAAACTCCTTCATCTTTGAGATGCTCTGATCCTTCTTTGTCTCATAAATTATACTTGATGACATTGGCTCAAAAAATCTTTTAATGATAGCAGAAATCAAATATCTTTTAGGGTTTGTCGGGAGGTTCATCACATTCACCTTCATCTTGACGGTGATCTGAACTTTTTCTAGAAGGATCTATCACAAACTCCTTCATCTCGGAGATGATTTAAATCTTGTTTAGCCCCGGGGGTCTAGCTCGCATATTCATCTTCATCTTGACGACAATTGAGAAATCCCTTTTGCAGTTATTTGATTGCAACTTAAATGAATAAGGAGATGTGGATTAAGTGAATTCTTTTTATAGCTCAGGATATTTCCACTGCCTGATTGCGAGAAAGTCGTCTCAAAACATGCGGCATAGCTATGATCAATATTGATTCGCTTCTGGTTTTTTGACATCATTGAATATTTCTTTCGCTAATCATACCGAGGATATTTCTTACATTTTTTTGGTTGATCAACAGAGAAAAGATTTGAATTTTATCCCTTTTTCACAAAAAGTTTCACCTTTTGGAAAGAATACTAGAGGTAATCTGAGGTGATTCTTTTGTGTAGTAGAATATTGGAATCAACAAATATTTTAGCAAATTGGCAAAGCTTTCGAGAATCCTTTGTGAAATAATCACTCAATATAGATTTTGATAGGACCTCTAGCTGAAATTTGGAATAAATAATATAAAATGAGGTTTTAGAAATCCTTACCAGTAAAAACAGGATTTTATTTTGATAGACCAGCTCAAAAGCAGGGTTTGTTTGACCGACCAGCTCGAAATCAGGATTTTGTTTGACCGACTAGCTCGAAAGCAGGATTTTGTTTGACCAACCAGCTCGAAAGCAGGATTTTGATTGATCGACCAACTCGAAAGCAGGATTTTGTTTGACCGACCAGCTCGAAAGTAGGATTTTGATTGTTCAACCAGCTCGAAAGCAGGATTTGTTTGACCGACCAGCTTGAAAGAAGGATTTTGTTTGACCGACTAGCTCGAAAGTAGGATTTTGTTTGACCGACCAGCTCGAAAGCATGATTTTGATTGACCGACCAGCTCAAAAGCAGGATTTGTTTGACCGACCAGCTCGAAAGCAGGATTTTGTTTGACCGATCAGCTTGAAAGCAGGACTTTGATTGACCGACCAGCTCGAAAGCATGATTTGTTTGACCGACTAAGCTCGAAAGCAGAATTTTGTTTGACCGACCAGCTCGAAAGCAGGATTTGTTTAACCGACTAGCTCGAAAGTAGGATTTTGATTCTTTAAATGGTTAAAATGATTGACATTGATAGAGTTGTGACCCGAAGACTTGGAAATGACAGACATTGATGAAGTTGTAACCCGAAGGCATGAAAATGATAGACATTGATGAAGTTGTAACCCGAAGGCTTGAAAATGATATACTTTGATAAAATTGTGACTCGAAGGCTTGAAAATGATATATTTTGATGAAATTGTAACCCAGAGGCTTGAAATGACATACTTTGATGAAATTGTAACCCAAAGGCTTGAAATTTGAGAATTAGATGACCCAAAGGTCAAAATTAGAATTAACACTTTGAATTTCGATGAATGGTTAGTGCAAAGACTGAACCTGGGGGACCAACTGATCACCCAGCCAGACGCTAGCACGAGCGCTAGGCATATCAGTACGAGCACTGGATTTTTCAACTGGAAGTTGAAAAGGAGACCAACATTCTTAAGATGTTTGGAAATCGAAGCAGGAATGATTGTCGGGGTTTCAGGATTATCCCTTATCCTGAAGGGGAAGAAGGAAATACCTCGAAGGTCGAGGTTTAGGTTTATCCCTTAACCTGAGAGGGAAAGAAAGAATACCTCGAATGTCGAGGTTCAGGTTTTATCCCTTAGCCTAAAAGGGTAAAAGAATAAAATTTATAAAAGTGGAAAAAAATTGAATAAATTTATGAAAATTTGTTTTTTAAAAGAATTCTCATAGGTAGCCTTGTTGCTCCTGTGAGGGGTCTAAGGATTATCCCTTATCCTGAATGGGAACACCTCGGAGAACGAGGGTCAAGTTTATCCCTTAACCTGAGGGAAAAAAAAATAAAGGAATACCTCATTAAAAAGAGGCATCAGGTTTATCCCTTAACCTGAAAGGGTAAAAGAAAGAATAGAATTTGGGAAAACTTAACAAAGAGAAATTGATAGAAATTTACAAAAATAAAGAGAGATTGATAAAAATTGTTTTGCAAAAGAATTCTCATAGGTAGCAATATCGCTCCTATGAGGGGTCTCAGGATTATCCCTTATCCTGAATGGGAACACCTCGAAGAACGAGGGTCAGGTTTATCCCTTAACCTGAGCGGGAAAAAGAAGAAGAAAAAGAATACCTCATGGGAAAGAGGCATTAGGTTTATCCCTTAACCTAAAAGGGTAATAGAAAGAATAGAATTGATCAAAAGATTTAATAAAATTAATGAAAAATCAATAAAATTGATAAAGATGAATAAAATTTGATAAGACTGATAAAGATTGACAAAAGATTAATGAAAATTGATAAAAATTGAGAAAAGAAAAGAGTTTATTTGATCCTGCCTACATGTGAGATCTTTAAAGTGAGAGGATAATGTTCATTCGAAAAACAAATGAGAAAATTATTTTTGGGAAGAGGATCAACTGCGAGGTTGATTTTTGAAGAATGATCAACACAAAAGCTGATCTTTGAAGAAGAATTAACACGAGGGTTGATTTTGAAGAGAGATCAACATGAGGGTTGATTTTTGAAGACAATGGTTCGAAATCAATTTTAGAAAAGAAGATCAACACGAGGGTTGATTTTTGAAAACAATGGTTCGAAACCAATTTTGGAAAAGAAGATCAACATGAGGGTTGATTTTGAAAAAGATTGGACCAAAGTTTTGAACTTTTGGTGATCATGACAAATATTTTGCAGAAATTTGCAGAATTTCACGATTTTGAAAAACCCTCATAGGTAATATCATTTCTCTCATGAATGATGTCGGGATTGTCCCTCATCCTGAAAAGAATAAAAATTTAATGCGACTTAATAAAAGCTGATGAAGAATATTTTTTAAATGAAATACAATTTTTCAAAATAAATGCCCCAGTGTGGCAAAAGAGAAAAGTATTTGATATCAAAGATATGAAGAAAATTGACATTGCATTGATAAGCTGAATTGATAACAAACACTGAAATATTTACAAGTTTTTGACCAAAGATCACAAAAGACGGGGACTGACTTGCCCCTATAAGACGATTGAAAAGAAAGAAAGCATAAAACTTTGGCATGGTTCGGGGAAGGCTAGGTCAGGACGACTGGCTAATCTTCTTCTTCGTCTTCTACCAGAAGCTTTTTATCAATACAGTCTTGGATGATGTTTTTGAAGACAAAGCAGTGTTCGGTGCCATGACCCATTGTTCAATGGAATTTACAAAACTGATCATTAAACCTTCCCATAGTCATAGGAGGATCTGCTACCTTGGGGAGTTTAACCATCTCCTTGGTTATCATGTACTCAAGAACTTGTTCAAGCGGTTGCTCTAAGGAGGTAAACTCACGGTCGTATCCTCAACCGTCGTGCTTTGGTCTTCCTTGGGGTTTTGACTCTAATTGGATGATCAAGGGAGGGTTGTCATTCTGCCTGCTGATCCTATTCTTTTGACTAGAGCAATCATCTCTGCCTGATCTGCCGGTGTGGTTCTTTCTACCACCCCTTTTGTTTTTGCCATTGTTGTTTTTGGAGGAACTGATAGAAAAGGTGAAGTTGGTTTTTTTTTTTCACATTCTGACTGCCTCCTGCCAAGGTTGTGGTGAGGGCTCTCCTAAAATCATGGGGAAAAGGGGAGAGATCTTTGTTGTTTAGAGTTTTTTTTTGGTAAGTTTTAACTCCCTACTTTACCACCTACTTTTTGGTTTAGCAAAAATGTACAGATTTTAGTCTCCACATTTTTCCTCTCTCTTTTTTTTTGAAATCATAGTGCAAAAAACTATATTCACTAGGGGTTTCTAACCAAGGTCGGTCCCCAAAGGGGCAACGAACCCCACCACTACATAAATTCTCATTTCATTGAAATTGGTGTGATTTTAATTCTCTTTAAACCCGTCTAGACTTATTCTGGTTTCTTTGTCAAAAAGGGAAAAACGTGTTTCTCCACAACACACGTGTGCGCCCGATGGGTTTTGATCATGCGTCAAACCCCAAGAGGTAACAAGCCTCATCACTACACCACTCTCTCTTTTACTGCTTGTTTTGTCAGAATTAATTTATATAAGCCTTCGTTCAACGTTTCCCTTCTTGGCGGCTTCCCCGTTTCTAATTGGGTTCTCCTGATTCTTCTTACCTGCCTACTAGATTTCATTTATTACGTTTCAGATCTCATGCAAGGATCACGGGATATTCGAATCTATTGTGATTCCCTTACAAATTGGGTTGGATTTTTGGATCTCTTTGGAGTCTGAATCCGATTCCCAAACCATATTTCCTTTATTGGACCCACGTGGTCCAATTTGGATCGAGTGGAAATTCATTAGACTTGATGTTATCATGTCTATTTGCAAAAAGTCTCACTTTTATTTATCTGAAAAGTTCTTAAAATTTCTGGATTTTAAAGCATGAGCCCACAAAAGTTTTTTCCGATGCACTCCAATAACGTGCCAGTGAAAAGTAGTTTTTACTCAGAATTTTTTTATTGGTGCACTTGTGTGTTGCACCAGAAAAAAGTTTCTTCACTGGCATAAATTTGTAGTGCACCAGTATAAGTCTCTTTTTCATTAGCGCCAAGAAAAATATAACTAATAGAAATGCACTTTTATTGGCATGCCAGGGGGCCACACCAATAAAAAAGCTTTTTCTTGTAGAGTGCCCATGGATGATGTGGCAAGAAGGGAAGCTTCTAGGTGGCTTCTCAGTTTTTTAAGAAGATAAGAATTTAAGAGCATGGATGGAGCTTCTATAAGTTTCCTACATATTTGATATATGAATTTTAAATCTCCATATTTTAAATCAGGTTGTACTTTGGATCTATTATAACAGGATAAATTGTTTTGACCATAACTCTTTATTGGGGTGTTAGATTGACACAACTTAATGAATAGAAAAGCTAAAATTTTCAAATTTTAATTTTTTAAGTGAAAATTAAATTTTTGTAGTTTTTTTTTTAAATATACTCAAAGTGGGCCCAAACTCAACAAGATTTTTACCCAAATAAGTCCTTATTTTGGTTATAACTTTTGCCTCTAATGTTTGATTGGCCTAATTTTTGTCACACTAGACAACTAAGGTCATCTAGTTTAATTTATCTTTTGAAAAAAAAATTGTTGATAACATTTTGAAGGCAAAATAATAAAGTTGGAGTTAGCATAACTTTGAAATAAATCAAAAACACTGGATTTTGGCATGACTCATAACGTGATAAATGGGTCAAAAATGGGTGTTTATAGATGTCCCTCTTTGTTGTTGAGTGTGCGAAGCTCAGTCAGTAATAAAGAAAGTAAACACACCAAATTTTAAAGGGTAAAAGATTGACTCTGGCACTAGGCTTTTTGAGAAAGTTCTCTAAAAGACAATAACATTGATGGCAAGTTGTGTGCACCATATCTAAAGGCTTGTACACAACTCAATATGAGAGTATCTTTGTGATGCTTATTTATATAAGGAGATATCTAAAGGCATGTACATAGCTCAATATGAGAGTATCTTTGTGATACTTATTTATATAAGGAGATTTTGACAAATGAGGTTAAACCAAAGACTAAGTTAGTACCTTGTCTCACATGAGGGATTTTCTATAAACTCAGTAAGTCGAGCGAGAAGTCCTAACAAGTTTTTTCAAAATATAATAACTTCTTGAAAAAATAGATAGATACAAATTTTTTGACAAGGATATCAAGATATGACAAAGATACATTTGGTCTAGACATGTTTAGAGATAAAAGACAGTTAATGCACTCATCAAATGGGTATTAGATTGCTCCATCAATCTTTGAGACAACTTATGGACCAAATAGAGTGATCCTAAGATAGGACTGAGTAGACTTTTCCTAATGGAATAATTGAATTCTTAAGAACTATATCAGTTGTAAAAAAGTGGGTTAGTAATATGCAGAAAAATACATATGATATGACATGATGACACATGATGAAATAATTTGATTAGACCTATTTTTATCAAGGTGATCACAAAGCAAGTTCTTAAGACAATTTTTTTTACTCATGAAAGATCTACTTTTTTAGAAAATAATGCAAAAGATACATGAGATTAGCTTTCTTTAAGACATATCTGATCAAATAAATGAATACTGATATAATGTATTGTCAAATGTTTCTCACTCCCTGGCTTAATGATCATTCATTCAAGGTAGGACAGCCTTGTCGATGGCCATCCATGAGTCTCAAGACAAAGAAGAAATTTTGTTTCACATGAGGGTCTATCTGGTATAATAAATAGCCATTCAGGGTGGGATGTCTTGCCAATGACCAATCATCGACCTTAGGACGTGACTAGCAAGATGAAATGCAGTAAAACAAAAGCATGTTTTTAAAATTTGGTTCAAATGACACTTTTTACAAAAGCTACAACAATGATATGTGCATTGTAAAAAACTCAATTTGGATAAAATCAATAAAAGATTATAAAAAAAAAAATCCAAAATAATTCTTGTTACATGATCTTTGTAGACCTTTATGGGTCAAATGGGGCAACTTGAATGAATGATTACAATATAAATGATATTGATGAGACAGTCAAATTATAATGTTAAAAAACTTCATGACAAAAAAATAACAAGACAAAGATGATATTTATGACTGACAAGGGTACATGACATAATGCTCAGTGCCATGGTGGGATGTATGAAATGCATTGTGAACGACGACCTAAATTTAAAAATGATGGTCCAATTTTTCTTTTCAAAAGAAAAAGGAATTGTCCCTTGCTAAAAATTTTGGGAACAAATTTTAAAAATAAAAAGTTTTAGATGATTGGATAATTGCCATAGAAAGTGTTGTAGGCATGAGAATAGTGAGTATAAGTGAGCGTATATAACTTGCATTACTCAACAACAATTTGATTATTTACCAAAGTTGATCTGACTTCACTTTCAAGTTTTTGCCCCTAATTGAAGTCATCATAGAATAAACAAACTCACACTTTTTTACTAAAAATAAATATTTTGTCTGACCTTTAAATTTCAAAACAACTAGTCATAGAAGCACATGTATAAATTCATGCTTCAATAGCTATCAATTTAATCTCACAAAAATTGAGACTAGAAACATTTAAATAAGCAAGATTCATTGGCCATGTAAACCCGAAATTGAGAGTTTTAAGTGCATCAAAGCTTGAGACTTTTCATTCTGATGCACTTTAACCTTTTCACTCAAAGCATGCATCAAACTTATTCATATTGAATATTTTCAAGTGGTGAACCATTTTTCAAAGACATTAAAAAAATAATAAGAGATGGGTTAATGGATTTAAAATAACATGGATAAATGGTAATAACAGTGATACTTTTTTTTAGGTAGATAGACTCTCTTTTGTTGAACTTTGGGTATCACGAGACTCAAAATGGGTAACAAAGAAAGTTACACAATATTCTTGAATGTGAGGCTCAAAGAAAAGCAAGTGGATAAGGGATCATGAGCATCTCTTGCATCAAATCTTCAATTACAAAGGAAGCATTGCAAATTTTGGAACTATACCCTTTTTTTCTTTTCAATAATTTCCGTTTTGTCTCTGCCACTAGGACCTAAGAATGAATGACTGACTTTAAGAGAAACCACCAAGCCTAGGAGATGACAAGACTCATTATTGTTTTTTGGCATTTTTTTACAGGCATTTTTTATATTTTGACATTTTTTCACCCTTTATTTGTGAGAACTTTTATTCTTCTTCTTGATGCTCCCCTTTATAACATAAAAAAATGTCCCAGGATAATGCTTGAATTGGTAGGTTTTGCTTTGTACAATGAGATAACCAACTTATTCCTTTTCAAAGATGTTGAAAACAAGACTTAAAGCATAATATACCATAGCATAAAATAGACAAGTCTACAAGACTCACAAAAGAAAGGGGATCAAAAGCAAAGTCAAAGTAGAAAATAGCCTTGACATCTTTCAACTTTAAGAGTTTTTTCTCTAAGTGGGTCATCGTGGTCTTAAACTATAGAATATGAGAGTCAACATGTCTATGTATGATTCATCCTTTATAATTTTCAAGCTTCACAAAAAGATTTATCATTTTATTTCACTGCAAGCTTCTTCATTATATGCTTCAATCTTATAAAGATCTCTACTTTCAAATTTTCTCTTCGTAATAATGAAAGAAAAGTAACTAGTGTTAATGATACAAGGATTGCCATAAAGTGCATGTGAACTTTTCATAAAGGCAACAACTTTTAGGCAAAATCCATTCAGATGACAAGACTCTTTTAAGAAAAAGGCAATTTTAAAATTTAAATTTTTTTTATTTTTTTAGATTTTCAAAAGTTTCTAATTTTTTAGATTTTTTATTTTCAGTATTTTATTTTAGATTTTTTAAATAACTATTTACAAAAGATTATCAAAATAAATTATTCATATTTCCAAAATATGTGAGAATAATGAATGCATGACTTTAGACTATAAGAGGTTGAAAGCAAACATGATCCATATGGAGTAGGTTTACCTCATGTGACTCTCTAACCCAATGTGGATAACAAAGCCGATTTTGGATCTGTCCTAGCAGTAGACTACAAATGTTATGAGGATAGGTCCATGAAATTTTCTTTTTCAGGTATAATGTGACCTATATTTCAATTTTATCCTCCTCCTTCCCAACTTCAATATTTTAAAAGATTAGGATTTGGCCTTGTTTCATTGTTTTCCCAAATGTGGCTCTGTAAAATGGTAAATGATATTGATCTTTCATACTATTAAAAAAAATTGTTGACCATTTGGCGCTCTTAACTCAATATAGATTCACTTTATATTATGAAAATTGCAGAGGTCTCCAACACCATATTGAATAAAAGAGGCAGAAGCTCGTATTGAACTTGCAAAGATGTTGGCTTTTCCCTATATGCTATCCATCGTCCACGCTGAGATCACAAGATTGTGAACCACCAATAGAATAAGCTCAACGATGTTGTATCTTTCTTGGACAAATTTTGAAGTATCATAAAGAATCTCATATGCAGAACTTTCTTATTTATTTAAAGAGACAAGAAGAATTTCAACTTTTGAATTCTCCATGACAGTTCATCTGAGCATGATTGCCTATATCTGCCGAATAAGATGAGTCAAAGTCTTCCATTACATCAGTAAATTCAAAATCTCCCTCTTCAATGAGAATTTTAAACACCTCTTATTTCTCTAAAATGAGAGCACTAGTGATTGATTCCAACAGAGTATGAGTTTTTTCTTTTGGAACCGTAACAAGACTTTCCTTTTATGGAGCCTTCAGAGGGCCTTTCTCATTATATTTTATAATGACAACATCGATGGATGACTAAGGCATCATTCTTAGTTTTCTCCTTGAATTGAGTCTCAAATTAGTTGGTCGGCCAGAGTACAAGCAAACTATGGTGATTTAGACAATTGTGTGGTTCCTTTCTAATCAACAATGTCAATATAAACTTTAGGAATTATAACAAAATTTTTCAATATTGGTTCAACTTTGTTAATCATGTGGACTTTCTCATTTTGAATACAACTTAGTTCCTCCTAAGCTTCTTTATTTTCTAAGATCAGTTCACCTTTGTCAATATGATCCTGAATTATGTGCTTTCAGTATCATGGCCAAGAGCCTAATGATATCTGCAAGAAATTGTTGTGTTCCTTCATTTAATTTAAGACGGTTTTGACACTTCAGACAAATTGAAATCCTCATTTTGCAACAAAATATCTAGGACTTGAGATTGAGTATGTTGCATCTTAGTGAACTCTTTGCCATTAGGAAATTTATGATTTTGAGTTTGCCCCTGGTTTTGTTTGAGAAACTCAAACTTTTTATTTTTACTTTTAGAAGTAGCCACATTAACTTGGCTCTTGGATGATTGTCTATTATTAGACATATCCTTTTCAAATCCAATATTAACTAGAATTCTGTCACACATGCCTCTTTTATGGTTTCCTTCCATCCAGGTGACAACAACAATTAGATCTAAAATGGTCTCACCCCTCTAAGTAGCCAAGAGGACCTTAAGCGACTGGTTGAAGTTGTCTAAGATCATGGTGAGAGCATAAGATTCATGTATTGGATAATTCATCTCATGGTATGCAAATCTTCATTGGTTGATAAAGTTTTGAGCATCTTTATCTTTCTTCTACCTAAGATCATAGAGCTAGTTGATTGTTAGCAATGCATTAATCTCATATTAAAACCTTTCTATGAATAAATTCATTAGGATTTGAAATTTGTTGATCTAATGGATTTTCAAGGTAAAGAACCATGACAAGGTCTCCACTTGCCAACTGTTTGAGAACCAATGGATCAGAGTATGGTCATTCTTTAGGCAATCAGAGTTGTCATCTGAAAACAAGGTCACGTGGGTCTCTGGGTTTCCTGTCCTATTGAACTTCATGAACTTTTGAAAAGTACTCTATAAGGCTCATTGTCCTAGCCCAAAATGAAGTCGAAAATTTCATAGGCCGACCACCCTTGGCATACCGCATTTGTCTGTTCACATTATGAAGCTCCTTCTCAAGATTTATGACCCTCTCTTCATACTGAGTGAGCTACAGAGACAAAGTCTGGGTTGTTGTGTAAAACCTGTAAATTTTGGATATCATTAATAAATAAATAATTCATCTTTATCTTTGAGTTAGAAATGTGTTTCTATCATTTAAATATTATTCATTGGTGTTTAAATGCTCAATTGCTCATTTCTGGTTAACAAGGATAAATTTGATATTTTTAAAATTATTTTAGATATTTAACAATCAATTATATTACTTTTGATCAAAAACATGTTTTTAAGAGTTTTGTAAAATATTAGTATGATATCATTGAATTTTGAAATTTACTAAATGAATTTAACAAGTTAAAAATCCTAATTTTAACCAAAGAGCATTTTGGTTATTTTAATCAAAAATACTATTTAAAGTATTTAATCTATGTTTTGCAATAACCAAATTTGGTGAGATAGAGATGTTGGTGTATGCAGCATTTTCTGCTCAGTAGTTAATATTTATTGGTTATTCACCCTATCTTCCTGGATTTTTGGGAATTTCATATTTTTAGAGCTTTTGGCATTTTCGACCTCACACCAAGTGTTCGGTGCATCATTGCTTGAGCTATCTTTACGAATTTTGAAACCCCTCGATCTTTTGGGTTTCAATTTATTGTTTTTCACATTATTAAAGTAAGTTTCCTTAACTGAACTTGTAGAGGGCATGTTTAGGCACTAATTGTGTAAGCATGATGTTGTTGTGCTAAATGCTCCACTGAATTGCAAATACAAGTTATGCGCACACACCGCACATAGTTGTGGATATCTAGGGGGGCTATGGTTGCCTATATGTTTAACTAATTTGAGTAGAGGATATACTAAAAATGTGATACTTACGCTAAGTATCAAAACAACTATAAGCTAATGTGCATTGAATGCAATGCAATGCAAAATGAAAAATGGTAAGTACGTGGTGCAAATGTATCACCCAATAAATTTATTTTTATTGTATGCAACACTTTCCTTCTCACACACACTACTTAGTTGTGGATATCTAGGATTGTTGTGATTGTAGTTCGGAAATCATGTTGAGCATGATTTGAATGTATGAGAATAAAAGTGATTTTCTTGTTGTAGTTCGGAGATCATGCTCGTTATGATTTTTGATAGCGAAATATGGAGTGTATTTATTGTAGGTACATGTTTAAGCATGCATTTGTGTGAATGTTGCATAAATTAATGTGTTTGATATGACCATATTGAATACTAGTGTGAAATAATAATTGTGTAATCATGCACAAAAGCATGAGTGATATAATCATGTTCATGATAGGATTAGGCAAATACCATTATGCATGAACTGATACATTCCATACTCTCATGAACGAACCAAGATTTGTGTGAATGTTATATATATACATACTATGTGTAAGACATTATGCATGAAATGCTTGCTTTGTATATTGATTCATGTGGTGAAATAATGCATATATGACTTGAATCTTGTGTGCATAACTCGAACTACATAGGAGTTATGTATGTTGAGGTTTAGTTGCTTCGTATTATGAAATATGCATGTTCACGTATGCATGCATAGAACTCATGTTTTGTTTATGCATGCTTAGAGGTTCAATTTACAAAATACAATGCTCCTTGTGGCGACGATATAATGTGTAGGATAATACACTTTAATATTATATGATTTAAATGCCACGTGATTTGAAATTATGAATGCATACACTAAATGTTTAAGTTCAATAGTGAACTATGATTCATGAAACCTTATTGATTAAATGTATGATTTTATGATTTTAGATGCTGTATAAAGTGATGTACAATGCGATGCATTTTGATTGCATACATGCTTGTGCCCGTGTTGGTGGCTATAGACCTTGAGAGTGGTCAATTATATTGATGCATGCATCACAATAGTTTTATTTGGATATGGTACCCGTTGAGGAACTGTTCTCAAAGGATTCTCTGTGAGGGTGTGCATGACTAGTTCAAGTAATCCGGCTAAAACAGTAAGTCTCTGTGAGGAAGTGCATTATTCAAGAGCGGACAAACCATCCATCTAGGGCGATAACTCCTTGTGAGGTTGCACATTTTCTGAACTAGGAAATTTGGCATGGTTCTTGTGAATATTTATATGATTAAATGAAATGTTATGATACATTATGATGATTTTCTGAGTTGATTGAGATATCCAGTTATGAATTTATAGATTTGGCTTTTTTGTTGTAGCATTATTATATACTGAACTTAGATATGAGAATCAGATTTTTAATGATTTTAGATCTTGATATGAGTTTATGATTGTAGCGCTTATGTTAGCATATATGTGAATGACGCATCATGCCTACAAATGATTAGTTTTGACTTACTAGGTGAATGATATATCACACCTACATAGTTTTATTGTAAATGATTGCATTATGATTGTCTGAGTGAATATATCATACCTATGTATCAAGATTGATGTATATCATGAATATATAACTAAATTACTTAGAAGGTATGTGTGTGTGTTTTATGTTGGAATGATCAAATGCAATTTGACTTATTATTTTTAAAACTTATGAATGCATATAAAAATAATGCAATGATCTGAATGTCTTAGATGCATATATATATATATATATATATATATATATATATATATATATATATATATATATATATATATATATATACTGACTTGTATGACTTGAATGCATATGTATTATGCTTTATTATGTGAGTTAAGCTTGAATAGAATATTAAGTAATGGAATGCTTTATGTTCGAATACTTGAAATGAATGACTCATAGGATGTTATTCTCTTGTCTATCACTTGACGATTGATGAATAATATATCATGTCTTTACCTTTAAATGCTTGATATTTTTTCTTTAAGTTTGAGTTTGAGTTGCTTTATCAGACTTTAGCGAGTCTCACTCCGTTTTATGGAGGACAAGTAATGCAGGTAAAATATGATGAGTAGTTGGAGCGAAGGATTGGTCGAGCTGCATCCTCGAGGGTCCACTCTTACCATGCAATCTTGGTAGACATGATATTTTTGTTTTAAGTACTTGATCATGTTGAGACTGAACTAATGTTTTATACTCTGATTTGAAATGAAATTAAAACTCTTTATATTTCAGTCTTATATTGTACGTGGTTTGGAATGTGTATATCTCGTATATTTTCATTTGATTGTTATCTTTAGTGTAACCCCGCCAAAAGTCTTAACCATTTTTTAAAATTGTTTTTTCATTATAAGATCTGATTTACTTATACTTATAAAAAAAATGGTCTCAAAATTTCAATATTTGAACAATAATTAAGGTTAAAATTGGGCGTTACAAATTGGTAGCACAATTTCTGGATGGTATATAGTTTGAATTGGCTTAGCCATGATATTTTGACTTTTATGTTTCTGCTTCTGCTTAAAAGTGTGAAACTTAGCCTCATTTTCTATAAACTTCTATTGAATTTTGCTTACCATTAGCCTTAAGGCAACACTAAAACTTTCCAGTTCTTTGAGTATAGACTTATTTGGGACATCTTGGGAAATCCTTATTTCATGTCCAACACCTCATGAGTATACTAATCTTTGTCATCATCGAAATTAGAATCAATTCATTCTCCATTCAACTATATATTTAAATGGACTCATTTGGTGTAGATGGTCCATGACCAATCTCATATTCGGATTGTCCTTTTGTGGACTTTGTAGTTCCATGATACCTCTAGCCTTCTTACTGGGTTGTCTAGGTGGGTTATGACCTATGGACTCATATCACAAGCTCGGGTTAGGGGTCTCATAACCCTGCCCCTGGTTTGACTGGTTCTTAGAAGCTTTAGTATGATAAGCATTGGTCTAGGTTCTATGAGCACACAAGAGTCCACACAAATCAGATTTTGTATAACATGTTTTCTTAGATCTCCATGTATGCTCCATGAAACTACGAGACCACTTCACAGGGTTCTAATAGGTATGGCTTGCACCTTGCCAAACTTTTTGCTATATACCCTAGATATGACTCCTGGTATATGCAAGCGAGTATTCGGCCTTGTTGAACCACAAACAATATAATCAAGCTAATAGCTTTTGGCACTGGTGGGAAGATTTGAAGATTAAAAATATAGGACAATATGGGGAGTTTAAAAATCCAAACAAAAAATTAAGGCTCTATAATCAATGTCCTAAGAAAATAAATAAATCAAGAGAGAGAAGCACAAGTGATGCAAACAATGTCCCACACAAAGTGAATGACTAACTTATTAGATGTTGATTTTTTTAAGAATCCTACACGACAAGATTTTCTCCAATAAGTGTTTCTAATAAAAAAATTTAATATAAAACAAGTAAGCAAATGCCTAATTGTAACTAAGGTTTCTATCTATGGAAGCAGGAAATAGACCATTTTTTTTTCAACCAAAAGTTTTAAAAAACTAAAAATCTACTTTCACGAGAAACAACTTTTTAACATAATTTGATTTGTGAGAATGTAGATCACATGATTGAAAATTGGATCCAAAAGAAACCCTTACCTAAGGATTTTTCTCGAGCCCAAACACGATACAAGAGCACCCACATAACAGTATCATAATGATAAAAGGCTCAAGGGTGGTGGAATCATGAGATTTCATTACCAGAAAATCAAGATCTGATCCAAAGCAGGGGATTGCAATCCAAGATCTATATTAGATTTTGATACTAGTTTTGGACCCAGAGAATAATGAAATCTAGAAATGATCCCAAAAGAAAAAGAAAAGGTGACTTAGAGACCATTCCAAAGACACCTTACCCACTCAAAAATAACAAGCGGGTGCTAAGATACAACCTCAACAATACACTTAAACTAAGAGAAAAACAAGGGTCAAGATACCAGTTCTAATTGATCTAGGCTATTTTCAAGGCACCAACATTGGAAATCAGGGAAAATACAAAAAAGAGTTGGAGTAGAGCAGTTAATCAGATTTCCACCACCACAGAAATCACCTTGATCTCATGTACAGTTGTGGAGCTATGACTTCCAAAAAACTAACTATCTGGCGACTATTGACTGTAGACTATAATTTTGCCTCGATCTTGAAACCCATAAATGACTTAACACAAGTGTTTTAGATTGGATCTCAACTTTTCAATGGTTGTGAAAATGTTGATTTTTGAAATTTGAGTGACTAACAAAAAACTTTCTATTTTCTCGATTTTCATGCATTTTCAGAGGCCATAGGGGTCAAATTTGAATTTGCATTAAAAATGAAAATTGTAGTTCTAATCATATGCTTTCCAATGACTGTTAGAACACAATAATACGACTTACAAATAGAGAGATATGAGCCTGCCAAATAGGGCTAGATCAAACAAGAAAATGAAACAAAATTAGATTTTGGATCCGAGAGGAAGATCCAATATTCAAAAATAGTAAAACAAACCTTGCAACATTAAGATCCTGAAGATGTCGATTTCAACGACTAAGAGAGTGGTCCCACTCTGATTGCCATTTTGTGGATCCTTAAATTTTGAAAACCAACAAGTGAATTTTATTTAAAAAAGATTTTTGAGTCATAAAATCAAATATCAATATTAGAAACAAGAGATATGGGGACCACTCTTCAAGTTGTGCACCTTTTCTCCTCTGCCGAGTAAAGATCAACCGCAGGAAGAGCTCAAAGTTTTCAATGTTAGGCTTTAGCTCCTGAGTGGTCGTACCTTACACATGGATCATTTGAAAGAAATGAGCGTGATGGTGTGAGACACCGTTAAGGCTTGAGAAAAACATGAATAAGCATGCAAAAGTAAAAAAAATCCACAGTTATAATAATGAAATAAATGCAATAAATACATAAAAGGAGTTGAATCATACCTCGGGCTTGGTAGCCTTTTTCTATGACAATGACGAGCGTGGTGGAACTTGGGCAACACTTTAACTAAACACAAGTTTCAAGCGGCTAGGTGGATCTCAATCCTACGGATACCAGATCTAGAGATCTAAATTTACCCATGGATAACATGGTAAGATCCTATTGGTTGAAGGTCTCTTTATGAATGATTCTTGGTTTTTAGGTTGACTCTTATTGGTTGGAGTTACTTAGCTGAGTAGCTTAGCAACATAAAACTGACCAAGTTCAATAAATCTAAGGTAAGAACAATCCCTAAGAGATTAAGGAAGCTTATCTTTAAGAGAAATGGGCAAGCTTGTAATGTTCTCTAAGAAGATAAGAATCTAGGTTAGAAGTTTTATATGAATTGTAAACATAAATTTCAAATCTCTATATTTTAAATTGAATTGTACTTTGAATCCATTATGACAAGTTAATATGTTTTAACCATAACTCCCTAATTGGGTGTCAGATTGAGACATGATTTAATGCGTTGCAAATCTAACATTCTCAAATTTTCATCCTTTTAAGTGAAAAAAATTCTATAGTTTTTATGATAAAAAATTCACTCAATTTAAACCCTTGTTGAAAAACAAGTTTTTTATTTGAACAACCTTAAAATAAATTTTTAAATTCATAAAAGCTATTTTTTTACTTTTTAATACACAAAAATGCATTTTTAGTGAAATACTATTTAAAAGTAATAAAAACTTTATCAAAGAATCCTAACACAAGTCAATGTTCTCGTTTCAGCATGTCCGATCGTGACATTGGGCATACGCCACCAAAATAGGCCCTGTGACATAAGAATCAGCATAAAATAAAAGATTCTCGACTGTGGCATTAACATGTAGCCGAGATATGCATATTCGCTGAGGGAACAAAGTGTGGTACATTCCCAATCAAGCTTAGTAAGTTAGTGTACATCTAAAAAGAAAAAAAAAGGAAAAGAACAATCTTACGATGATTTTCCGGGGAAACATTATCCAAAAAAAAGAAAAAGAAAAAGAAATAAGGGAATCCAAGAACAATCTTACGATAATATTCTTAAACTAACAAAATTTTACAAAGAGCTAAGGGCCAAGTTTGAGCGTGGATATAAGTTCAGCCAACATTCAAGATCAGAAAGAAACGACCGCAAAAACGAGCACAAATTCCGGGCATATGCTCAGGTCCAAACCTAGGAGTAGGCACGAAATAGGTTAAAGATTGCAAAGATAGATCAAATGCAAGTGCAATCTCGTCCCCAAATTTTGGGCAACATAAAGTAAATCTGCCTCGTAACTTGGGCAGAATAAAGCAGGACCCTCCATTCTGCAAAAGGCTTGAGAAACGAATAATGACCAGTTGATGGAGAAGCAGATGCGCATATGGATCAATTTGTCATGTGGACAGTCCAATTAGAAAATATTGTAGCGCTACAATGCTTAATCATTTTAATGAAAAGCAGAACAGGTCCAAGGAGCCTTGAAGGGAAAAACTTTTCAAGCAAGACACCAAGAGGACCTTCATCATGAAAATGAACGGCACCAACAACCGACCAAATGCACTTGTTGTTCAATTTTCTTTTACTTCTAATCATCAATCAAAGTGAACGGCATCGGATTTTTTTTTCGAGGCTTAGCTAAGTAAAAGACCAATCTTTTAGATGAGTTAAGGGTGCCGTTGAATTCCATGATGAACGGTCGGGGTGGCAATCGGGTTGGGTTGGAGGGTTGTGTCGTGGGTTGGCAGGTCAGCATACCTCAACACGAACCTGACCCGTTTATTAAACGGGTCGGCTGTGGCAAACACGAACCTGACCCATTTATTAAGCAGGTAACCCGACACGACACGATTAACCCGTTTAATAAACGGGCCGGGTCGGGTAAACGGGTTGGCAGGTCGGGTTCGTGTTAGCGGGCGGGTCATATAAACGGGTTGGTGGGTCGGGTTAGGGTAAACGGGTTGACCCACCCGCCTAACCCGTTTATTAAACGGGTCAGCCAGGTTGGCGGGTTGGCATACCCCTAACACGAACCCGACCCATTTAATAAACGGGTTAGACAAGTCGATTCATTTACAACACAAACCCGTTTAAGCCAAACCCGAACCTGCCTAAGAAGCGTGTTGGCAGGTCGTGTCAGGTTTTGCCACCCCTAATGAACGGCATCCAAGGAGGCTTGCATAGTTTTTCATCCAAGGTGCTTGGACCCGATCCTCTCCCCCCAACCGTCTTAAGGATATATCCGCTTTGCAAGAGAAAGGAAGAAGCGAGCAAGAGTATAATCGTTACTGCAATTATCACAAAAATATGCCCACCAAAATAAACTAATAAAGGGTGAGTAGTGACGCCAAGGTGCTGTGAAGAGCCCACTCCCATAGTGCCTTTCCGTCTCAGCAAAAACGCGCGCATAAATACTTTCATTCCTTCCACGGTTCCATCCCCTCCTCTTCTCCCTCAATAACTGTAGAACAAAGAAAAGAAAAGAAAAGAAAAGAAAAGAAAAGTTGGGGAGCATCACAAAACGAGCCCCCTCTCTGTCTCTATTTCTTTGCTCTCCTTAACAGCGTCTTGGGGTTGAGGGAGGGAGGAGATGGATTCTTATGCGCTGCACATGGCGATGGCGGCGCTCGTCGGCGCATCGTTCGTCGCCGTCTCCGCCTACTACATGCATCGACGGACCCTCTCTCAGCTTCTCGAGTTTGCCCGCAAGGTCGGACAGGAAAGCGGCAGCGACAGCGAGCGGGATGACCACGCACAGAGTTTCAGGAAGGCCGAGAAGCGGAGGCGGCCGCGGAAGCTAGCCGCTTCCTACCGCCGCGCGTCGGCTTCGTTGCCGGATGTTAGCAGCATGGGGGACGGGGGTTACCGCCCGGAGGACGGCGCGGAGAAGAAGCTCAACGGGCCCTTCTCTGCTGAGGATGGGATTCTGACGCAGCAGCAGCATAGGTCCTCTTCGTCTTACGGCGCTTCTGCCGCCTTCTTGCCCATCCCGGCAGGCCTTCCTCGGCTGCAGACGCTCCCAGAAGGTATGCCACTATCTGATTTCTCCCCTGAATGAGTAAATCTCACCACCAAGCTGTACATTGTCAGCCATCCATCGCCTCTGCTCCTTCTTGTATATCAGTGGGTAGGTATATGTGGTTGCATAAGTTAGAACCGAACAGTGTATATGACTAGTTTCTAGTGATAAAAGAACTCTCGGTGGTGGTGCTCTTCTTCTTTGGATAAGCATTACCTAGGAACCTATGCTTATGTAAAAGCTACCGACTGCTATGTAAGCGAAACCAAACACTCTTATGGGATAATAGTGCTTATTTTCATTTCGCATCTTATGTACCGATCTCCTTTGTTATGTTGTTTTTTATTTAATAATTGGGAGGTTGGTGCTTGACCATTGCCTCTTCAGTAAGTTAATGCGTACAAGTGATTATCCTCTTTGATGTATGCTTCTTGCATTTAGTTGAAGAATAAAATATTTATTTTTTAAGTGTTCTTGTGAATACCCCTTGTGTGGGTTTTGGTAGTGTGCCCTTTTTGTGGACACTTGTTGTACTTGTTCTTTTGAATCCTTGAAGGACATATTGTGTGAGATTAGAAGACTCTTGTTTCCTCTTTGATATTTATTTTTTAAGTGTCCTTGTGATTGTGTGGGTTTTGGTAGCGTGCCCTTTTGTGGACACTTGTTGTACTTGTTCTTTTGAATCCTTGAAGGACATATTGTGTGAGATTAGAAGACTCTTGTTTCTTTACATGGTATTAGAGCGAGGTTGCTCTTGACTCTTGAGGATTGCTTGTTGCCTCATTTTTTGTGCTCATAGGAGAAAGAATGAACTTCTTCGTATAAATTGTGCAAGCATGGTTCATTGGCTCGTGTGATCATGGTGGTGTGCTCATGCTATTTCTTTCTCTCTCATCTCTTTCTCTCTTTTGTAAGAATGAATGACAACAAGAAAGTCACCAACATACCCATGAAATTTAATGATACTAATTTTATAATATGGTATTCAATAATGAAGCACCATATATGGGGAAAGGGATTGTGGGGATTAGTTAGTGGTTCTGATCCGAAACCTAGATTAGTCCTCACGAAGGTAGAAAATGAAAAAGAAGTATTTCTTACGGATGCTCAGAAGGCTAAGGCACTAGCTACTTATGAGAAAAAGTGAAAAGAGTGGAGAATGGGTCACACCATGATTATGTCTTATCTAATCAATAGCGTAGATATTAAAACGTGCTTTAGTCTTGTAAAATTTCAAGCAAACAAAGCATGAGAACACCTTAAGTATATGTATTCCCTTAAAGATATTGCACATGTGTGCAACTTAAAAAACAAAGTTCGGACAATGACTCAAAAAGACAAGTGTTAAATTCTATCTCACACACACACACACACATATATATATATATATATATAAATATAAATGTATATTCTTTCTATTGGTAATACCCACTAGGGGTAAATATGCCTTTTCCCCCTTTTCACACACTTTTTTTTTCTTTATTTTTCCTTTCTTTTTCTTTTTCTTTCTTTTTGTCTTGTAGCCATGGAGAGGGGCCCACCTCATAGGAACGTTGCCCCCCTCCAACGTTCACGTGAGGGAGCCCCTTCAAGGGTCCTCTCTTGTTATAAATAGGGGTCTTCCCCTTTGTAAATTCTTAAGCTTTTAGGAACAACCCTTCATTATTCAATAAAGATTATATTTCATTTATATGCCTTTGTGCATTTGTGATCTCTTCTATGTGTTGTGCCTTTGAGCACACTTATTTCAAGTGTTCATCTTGTGCCTTTGTGCACACATTACATATTGAGCATTTAGTGTCTTTATACACGGTCTCTTTGAAGACATTTTCACGTGGTATCAAAGCTTGGTCTCTAGAAGAAGAGCTCAGGTATTATGTCATCTTGGTGGTCTCCTTGAAGAACGTGCCCATTTCTCTTTGTCATTATTTTGGCACAAAAAGCTCTTGCAAATCATTTTAAGTAAAGCGCAATACATCAAGTAAGCTTAAAGAAGACCCGTTGTGGTAAGATTTAAATTCTTGAAGACTCTTTTTTTCTCATAAAGGCACTTCCATGGGAGAAAAGGATTCTTATTTTTTCCTAGGATTTAAACTCAATGGTTCAAACTATCATGTCTAGGCTGGCAATATGGAAGCCCATGTTAAGGGAAAAGGCCTTTGAAGCTATGTCAAAGGCACTATTCCCGAACCCGAACAAAAAATCACCACTATTAAAAAAGGTGAAATTAAGGTTCTTGATGGGGAAGAAAGAGAGAAGGCTTTTGAAGAATATAATAAGAAGCATAAGGAGTGGGAAATGAAGAATTACAAAATTCTTTCATGGATTTTTTCTTCGGTTGAGACCCGAATCAATGCAAATATTTTGAAATTTAAGAAGGCGTCTCAAGTATAAGAATATCTTGAGAGGATGTATACATCAAGGGATTTGTCTCACAAATATTATCTTTAAAAAGGGGCTTTAACCCTTTAACAAGGTGAATTAACTATTAAAGAATATTTCGCCGAATTGTCCTTTATTTGGGATGAGCTTGCTATGCTTGAACCAAAATGCAGTGGAGAAGCCATTGAGTTTCGACACAAGCAATTGGAAGAATATCAGTTTTTTAATTTTTTGAACGAGCTTAGACCCGAGTTCGAACAAATAAGATCTTCTCTTCTATCTTCTTTCACTTCCCCATCACTTGAAGATGTTCTTACTAAGTGAAGTGGAGAAGAAACTTGTAACGCCCCAAAAATCCAGGACTTGTAACTTTTTAGAAAAGTTTAGAAAGCTTTGAAATCATACAATAATCAGAGTTTAAATAATACTTCAGCGGAAAATGATATTTTTAAAACCACAAGTCAATGGATCTTGAGCACATTACAGCGTAAACTTTCCTTTTGTCAAATCCCGCACAACCATTGAAATCAAATGGTTTAGAAACAGAGTTTCAATAATTAAGAATTCGTTTGTTGAAACCAAGAAGAAGCTTACTAAAACAGTTTTATTAACTCACGGTTTAATAAAAGAGAAATTTTGAAACACACTTTATACCAAATTTACCAACATGTCCTCAGGAGCGAAATGTCAGAGAAAAAGCTCTATCTTGACCTCATCACGCCATCGTGCCATCGCAGACTGTATTACCTATCCAAAACTTGCCCATAAAATGGGTTAGTTTCACTAAAAACTGGTACGTGCACAGACAGGACAATATTGAACATAATTAAGCAGAATAATTTAATATGTCAAGTAGATAGGCAATTATATAGCAATTTAATTTCAACAGATTCACATAGCAACGATCATGAGCACAATGCTAAAATTATTACAAGCATTTTATTGGCACAAGTAGGCTAACTATTACAAGCAAAGCACTGCACAAGAAAGTTAACAAGCAAAATACAATGCTTCATCAACCACACACACAATTCCATAAGTATTGAACCTGTTGTACACTATAACTTTCACACGTGCATGATTGAACACATTGTGTGATCGGATTTAAATTATGTTTTGATATTAACTGGCCAAGCGGGTACGCACAAAGCACGACTCTAGAAACAACCTAGACTGATCCGGGGGTTTATTATGCTATGTATTTTATGATAACCCGGATAGCTGACTGAGTCCGCACCTAAGGGGACGGTCGGTGACCAAGAGAGAAATCTCCAAAGCAGCATAAACAATGGATGCATCCCAAACATGGAGAGCTACCACCTAGGATAATTATAGTAGTCTCATTCCCCTAACTCTGATGACTGGGGAAGCCGAGTCTTTTGCTCGTAACTGCCATTAATGGCCTGTCCATCGAAGTTTTGTACCTTTCTGTCCTCTCTCCTGATAGGAGTCAGCGATTCGAATGAGTACATCAGGGGTAGTTAACTGAAGACCCATTCTACATACTCTGGTCTTTCGACCCACTCAAGTATCTTGCCGGTGAAGGCGAAAACATCACTTATTTAGGTGATCACAACATTTTGTTATTTGCACTCATCGAGGTTGCCACAACCTACTCATCCAATCATCGCAACGTAAGAAGACGTACTTGTCAAAAAGTACGGTCGTACATGTCATAAGTACGACTACGATGAAAGGGATATGGTTTCACAAAAGAAACCCCAACAGATATTATCTGCAAAAGAATTAATACAACACAGCATGGCAAGATAAGTCTTGAATTCACTTCAACAACATTTTTCATATTTCAATGATGCAAGGTCATCTCGGATCTCTCGTCCGATCAACAAAGTACTTAACATGTTATGCATGTCTAAAAGTACGCTATACTGAACAAGGAAGGTGTGTGGGCTTCTCAAAAGGAACACCCAACACACAACTTCATAACGATCCAAAGAATATAAGAGTGCTCATTTGGCACGATTCATCCTTAAAAGTCATAATGCCACATTAAGTCATTCACGCAAGGCACAACACTATCAATCTTACATCCAAAATTTATTTTAGTATCGACATGTGACACTAGATTGATAAATACAGAATGGGTCCTTCAACAGAACCTCACTCAATCATAGGCTCCTGCCCCCAATCGGGGTTATTCAAATTGAGCCGCAACTTGAATCAAGGTTATAAAACATTTCTCCCAAGTGTGTGGACTTGGGAGGGGCCAAATGTGACTTCGCAATCCTGCAAGACTTAATCATACTTTGCAAAAGTTGTGCATTTTGAAGAGCACCAATGTAAAACCCCATAAAAAAAAATCTGTTTGGACCCGGGCCGGGTCGGGTCCGGACCCGATCCGGGCCCCCCTTTTTTTATTTTAGGGTTTTCAAAAAACCCGAGCAGTCGGGCGCCGCAACCCCCCCTTCTCCCCCCTTCGTTTTCGGGCTGGATAGGGAAACCCATCGAGGGTTTCCCCATTCAGGTGCCCCCCTGCGCCTTTAAGAGAGAGGTTAGAGGGCGAGGGGAGTCTCGCCTCCCTCTCGCAGCACTCGCCCCTCCCCCTATGCGCCGGTCTCCTCCTTGCTGCGCACATCGCCGACACCGGCCCCCGCTCCCAGGTACGCTCAGCCTCCCTCTTCTCTTCTCCTCCCTCTTCTTTTCCTCACCCCCCCTCGCAGTCACCTCGCCGGGAGGCCGGCAGGCGGCGCACAGCCCTGCCGTGCCCTCCTGCCTCTCCGGTATTCACCGGAGGGCCGACAGGTGGCCTGCAAGGCCCCTGTCGTCCCTCTTCCCTCTGGGGGTGCGCCGGAGTGCCGGCAGGGGACCTATGGCCCCTGCGACACTCCCTCTCCTCGGTGGGTGATAGGGAAACGACGGGAGGTCGGTTGCCCTCCCTGTCACCCCCGTCCCAAGCCCTCACTCTCTCTGGCAGG
Organism: Nuphar pumila; assembly: GCF_984573655.1. Taxonomy (NCBI): domain Eukaryota; kingdom Viridiplantae; phylum Streptophyta; class Magnoliopsida; order Nymphaeales; family Nymphaeaceae; genus Nuphar; species Nuphar pumila. Next base: position 45,375,240 of record NC_143260.1, on the reverse strand, counting down.
GGTTAGTCCCCCTGCCACCCCTCGATCATAGGTAGGCAGGGGCAGTGCCCCTGCCGCTTCATGGTTCCCAGCAGGCAGGGGCTAGCCCCGCTGCCTCTAAAGTTTTGGCGCGCAGGGGTAGTGCCCCTGCCGCCTTCTTGTTTCGGCTGGCAGGGGCAATGCCCCTGTCACCCTTTGTCTTGTTCGGCTGGCAGGGGCAATGCCCCTGTCACTCTTTGTCTTGCTCGGCTGGCAGGGGCAATGCCCCTGTCGCCCTTGATTTTACTCGGCTAGCAGGGGCAATGCCCCTGTTGCCCTTAGTTTTGCTAGGCTGGCAGGGGCTCGTCCCCTGCCGCCTCTTGGCTTCTGGGAGGGCAGGGGATACTCCCCTGCTGCCCCTTGATTCTCGGCACGCAGGGGCTTGTCCCCCTGTCACCCCCCCCATCTCGAGCTTTCTCCCTCACTCTGTCGGCAGGGGCTAGCCCTGCCGTCTTTTGGCTGTCGGCAGGGGCTCAACCCCTGCCGCTTCTTGGTTGTCGGCAGGGGCTTCCCCTTCGGCCGCATTGATGCTGCCGGCAGGGGCTGGTCCCTTGCCGTCTCGTGCTGGCGGCAGGAGCTCAGCCCCTGCCGCCTCACTGCTGTCGGCAGGGGCTCAGCCCTTGCCGCTTCACTGCTGTCGGCAGGGGCTGGCCCCCTGTCGCATCGCTGTTTTTTCGACAGGGGCTCTTTCCCAGTCGCCCCACTGTTGTCGGCAGGCAGGGGTTCGCCCCCTGTCGCTTTCCTGATTTCAGCCAGTAGGGGCACACCCCTATTGCCTCTCTCTTTTCCAGTAGGCAGGATTGTTTCTTCTATTTTCCGCATGATAATTAACGTAGCACTGTTGCAGACCTTGCATCGGACCCCTCGCTCTGACTCCGCGGCCTGAGCCTCGTATCATCTACACGCGTAGACGCACGCAGCTGCACGACATCCCGAGGTAGGGGAAAGTCGCACGAATAGTATGTATGAACAAAATAAAATAAGACTTCTGAGATAGAATAGTTATTTTGCATACTTGCGTATCTGAAGAAATATTGACTGGTCAAAGTTCCCTCTTTGTGATTCTTTTGAAATTGCATAATGTAAATTCTCTGGGTAGACTCATCAAGTAGTTTAATTGGCATGCCTGTTTACGTGTAAGATTACTTAACTGATAATTGTCTATTTTGCATGCCTATTCCTTTGAAACCGCATACTTAAGGTAGATTTTGTGAATAGACTCAGAATGCATTGCAATTGCTATTGTAATCGAACCTTAAGGCAGGTACGGTATGAATTTTATGTAAGAACATGGAGTGTATTGAAGTGTGAAATTTACACTTTATTGATTATGATGTGATAATATCGGCCTCCACAGGCCAATTGCTCAGAAAAGCAAAACATGTCATGTAGGAATCAAAGAAATCATAAAACATTATCGTAGTTGTACCTCTAGGAAGGTATGATCGTACTTTTGGACAAGTACGTCCCATGTGGGTTACGATGGTGGGTTGATGAGGTTGTAGCAACCTCGATGAATGCAATTAGCACATTGCTGAGATTACATAAATGGTGACCATTTCGCCTTCACAGGCAAGATGCTCGAGTGGGTCTAATGGACCAGAGCATGTAGGATGGGGCGGCGGTTAAGAAACCCCCGTCGTACCCATCTGATCTTCACGGTTCATCAAGGGAGAGGATGGATGGTACAAAGACTTCGATGGACAGGTTGTTAACAACCACCCCACGGGCAAAAGACTCGGTTCTCCCCAGTCATCGGAGTTAGGGGAATTGGGATTACCATAAATTATCCTAGGTGGTAATTCCCAGGCACTTCTGCAGAAGTTGGATGCATCCATGGGCCACGAATGCCTTTGGGGATTTACTCTCTTGGTCACTGACCGTCCCCTTAGGAGCGGACTCAGTCAGCCATCCGGGTTAATGAAAACACCTGACATAATAAACCCCCGGATCGGTCTCGGCTGTTTCTACGTTTCGCGTCTGTGCGTACCCACAGGCCAGTTAATATCAGAACTTAAAGAATATATTCATGAATAGTTGTAGATGACTAAGACTTACACTGCGTCAACTAACAACTCTTTGCACTTATTACATCTGTTAGAATAGACTACAGTTGCTTTAATTGCTTAAATATCATAACTGCTTATCTCATGAATGTCCTCTTTTATTTTCATTTCTACTTATCTGTTCGTGCACCTACTGGTTTGTTATGAAACTGACCCATTTCATGGGCAGGTGAGGAGTAGGACTTCACTGGCGGCCGATGGCGTGGTGCAACGTGGATCAAGATTCATTTTCTTTCTGCTGGCGGCTTGGCTCTGGGACTTTTTGGAGTTTTTCTTAGATTTATTGAACTTTGGAATAAAATGCTCATTTTGTAATAAACTGCGGATTTTAATAAATTGCCTTATTCCTTAAATTCCTTTAAGATGTTGTACATGTGAATGATGTTTTTTTTTCAGCTAACGTACCCAGAATTGTTGACTTGTGTTCCTTTCTAAATGTCTTCCGCTGTCATTTGTAAAAGTTAAAACTTTAAATCTTTGAAAGGTTTTTCGATAAAGTTTTCGAAATCACAAGTCGAAATTTTGGGACGTTACAACTTGGTATCAGAGCCAGATCAGAAAGAAGTGAATCTTGACTATTGAGCATCCCATCGCGCTGTAAGTAAGTCTTTAATATTTCATAGCATGTTTAGACTAAATTATATTCTTGTTTTATTCGTAGTACTGTTGGATATATGGACCCGTTTACTGGTGCTAGTGGTAGTCGCGGTACGAGCACGCGTAGTGTACGTGGCCGTTCCGTAAGGGAGAGGGGCGGACGTGAGATGTTCGGGGCTGGTTACTGGGCTAACCGCCCTCCTCTACCCATTTTTACGGATGAGCAAGGCTTCCCACTACCGATCGCCTACCAGATACACTTGGCAGCAGCGTGGGCTGAGGTGCATGCTCGAGAAGGTGGTTTCGTGCCTTCACACGTTCGGGTGCACCATCAGACACCACAGGAGTCATCGAGAGATTTTGTTCCCCCTGAGTTAGCAGAGGAGTGGTTTCTGCGGAGAAACAGGCCACACCATGAATGCTTGCCTCCACAAGGCTGAGCATGACGGCAAGATCGCAATTTCGACTGCAGGCGAGCAACCGCCCCCTCCAGCAAACCCAGTTGGCAGTGTATCACCCACATACACACCTGCGACGGATTCTTCAGATTTTAGCCTTGGCTCACCGGAATATACTCCGGCGACGCCCCTTTACGGGCAGGAGCCCTCCTACGAGGAGCCATTTCCCTTCACCCCTAAGCGCAGATTCAGGCGCACGGGCAATAGCAGGGAATATCTTAGGAAGTACTCTAACCGTCCCTAAGGGGAGGTAGCAGCGCACCCAGTTTTGTTGGAGTCTGTGAACTCATTTATAATTGCGGAATATAACTTTTGCTTATGTATCAGCACAGCTGGATTCTAAATATTTGACTTTCGTAATAAAGATTTATGTTTTTGCCTTTGCTTCTATACTTATGCCTACTTGTACGTCTTCAGTATTTTTGACTTTAATCTTGGTTGCTTTTTCAGGATGGCGGGAAACTCAAGCCACAGCATGGCCGATGAGTTGCGTGAACAGAGGAGATTCATGATGGATACCCTCAACTCTTTAGCTGAGGGGATTCGTAACCAGGGTCGCCCCCATCAGGATCCGGGTTCCCTTGTTGGGAATGCACCAACCGCCACATATGAAAAATTTCTAAAACTAGACCCTTCTACTTTCTCTGGCAAGGTTGATCCTGACTTGGCGGAGAGTTGGGTTAAAGAGGTGGAACGGGTGTTCCAAGTGTTGTCCGTTCCTGATGATAAGAAGACAATGTTCGGGTCCTTTCGTTTGAAGGACGACGCTCGCGAATGGTGGGACACTACGCGGGAGGTGCAGTTTTCGGGTGCTGAGGTGATTCCGTGGGAGGCCTTTCGAAGGGTTTTTCTCGGAAATTATTTTCCTCCTCATGCGAGGGAGAAGAAGAAGGTAGAATTTCTGGAGCTGTGCCAGGGCAGCTTAAGTTTGAACGAATATATCGCCAAATTTCAACGGTTGGAGCGCTATTGTCCTCACCTATTCGAGGATGATCATGAGCGGGCCGGGAAGTTCATTCGCGGACTGAAGGAAGGACTCAGGCATAGGGTTCTCACCAGTATGCCCGTGACTTTTTCTGCGGCAGTTGCAGCAGCCACCCTACTGAACGAGGATTGGGAGCGTTCAAAAAGTGTGCAAGCCAAGAAGTCAACCGCGTCAAGTGGTGAGCAGAAGAAGACCTTTTCTGGCGGCCCAGGGCAACGACCACCTTTTCCAGTGAAGACTGAAGGAGGGAAGAAACAGTTTCCTCCGGCGAAGTGCCAACGACAGCAGGGCAACCCACCGTCCAGGCAGCCGTCTGGTGATAACTGCCCCAGGTGCAAGAGGCCTCATGTGGGACAATCTTGTCCGCGGGACACCGGCAGATGCCTGTACTGTGGCAAGATGGGCCATTTCATATGCGACTGCCGGAAGAAAGCAGCAGATGACCTCAAGCGAACCAGCAACGTATCTCAGCCTCCTCGACCACCTCATCAGCAGCAACAACGAGCACAACCAAGCAGTGGCAGAGAGCCGGGTCGAGTTTATGCAGCCACGGTCGATCAATTGACCAAAGGGGATCTCGTTCAAGGTACCATTCTTGTTGCCGATCAAGCAGCTTTTGCACTCTTTGATTGTGGTGCTACACACTCGTTTGTGTCAGAAAAATTCGTAAAACAATTGCATATAACGGTAAAAACACTTGATAATGCTTTAGACGTGTATAACCCCGTTGGGAAGAACACAGTTTGCACCACTTTCATACCTGAATTGGACGTAGTTGTGGCAGAGAGGCACTTGCCTGCTTGTGCTATCCTGTTGAAGATGACCGAATTTGACGTCATCTTAGGCATGGATTGGTTGCACAAGTATCATGCCAAGATCTTTTGCCGTGATGGCAAGATCGTTTTATCACCTCCAGGCTCTTCGAGAGTAGAATTCAGAATCCCCAGACCTGTTCGAGCAAGCCGGATGATCTCGGCGCTTAAGGCACAGAACTTCTTGCGGAAGGGTTGCACTGCCTTTTTGGTTAGTGTTATCCAGTCAGATGCAATGCCCATTCCCATCAGTGAGCTAGATGTTGTTCGCGATTACCCCGACGTTTTTCCTAAAGAGCTGTCGGGACTTCCACCATCTCGTGAGGTAGAATTCATTATTGAATTGCTACCAGGTACGACACCAATCTCCAAAGCACCCTACAGAATGGCGCCAGCTGAGCTGGAGGAGCTGGAGGAGCTGAAGAAGCAGTTGCAGGAGTTGTTGGATCAGGGATTCATTCGCCCCAGCGTTTCTCCTTGGGGAGCTCCTGTGCTCTTCGTGAAGAAGGACGGGACTTTGCGGTTGTGCATCGACTATCGAATGCTCAACCAGGCCACAATAAAAAACAAGTACCCTTTGCCGCGTATCGAAGACTTGTTCGATCAGTTGCAGAAGGCCTAGGTTTTCTCGAAAATCGATCTTAGGTCTGGATACCATCAGCTCAGAATTAGGAATGAGGATATTCCTAAGACGGCCTTTCAGACGAGATACGGACATTACGAGTTCACAGTCATGTCGTTCGGACTGACCAATGCCCCCGCAGCTTTCATGGACTTGATGAATAGGGTGTTCAAGCCATTTTTGGATACCTTCGTGATCGTATTCATCGATGACATCTTGGTGTACTCAGAAAGTCGAGAGCAACATCGAGAGCACCTAACAGTTGTGTTGCAGACCTTGCGAAAGGAACGTTTGTATGCCAAGTTCTCTAAATGTGAATTCTGGCTCGAGGAAGTCATGTTTCTGGGACACGTTATTTCTAAAGAAGGAGTGTCCGTGGACCCTGCAAAGGTGGAGGCTGTACTTGGTTGGCAGCAACCAAAGAACGCGCGTAATATCAGAAGTTTCCTTGGACTAGCGGGTTACTACAAAAGATTCATTCAGGATTTTTCTAAAATTGCGTTACCCCTGACAAAGTTACTGAAGAAAGAGGCTAAATTCTTATAGGACGAGAAGTGCGAGGCGAGTTTTCAATTATTGAAGGAGCGACTTACCAGTGCTCCTATTTTGACCTTACCTTCTGGTAAAGGCAGATTCGTGATTTATACCGATGCCTCTGGGTCAGGCCCAGGGGCTGTGCTGATGCAGAATGGGAAAGTGATCGCGTACGCTTCTCGACAACTTAAAATTCAGGAGAAGAACTACCCAACTCACGATTTAGAGTTAGCTGCAGTGGTGTTCGCATTAAAGATATGGCGACATTACTTGTATGGGGAGCAGTTTGAAGCATTCACCGATCATAAGAGCCTTAAATATCTTTTCTCGCAGAAAGAATTGAACATGAGACAACGACGTTGGCTTGAATTCCTCAAGGATTACGACTTCACACTCTCCTACCACCCAGGAAAGGCGAACGTCGTGGCTGACGCCCTCAGCCGCAAAGCACCGGAAATTTCGATAAATGCTTTATTTGCTGGATGGAGGTTAGTCGAAGACCTAGCCTTATGGGAACCTTTCGCGATCACTCATGGTTCTATCGGTTTATCCCACCTTGTTGCTCAACCTGAGCTACTTGCGAGGATCATCAATGGACAGAAAACGGATGCACGCTACGAAAAGTTGAAGGCCCAGGCGATACTGGCAGATACCCCTTTTCGTCTGAAAGAGGATGGAAGTATATGGTTGAGGGAGCGCCTTTGGGTTCCTGATGACCCCGTTCTTCGAGATGAAATTCTTGCGGAAGCCCACAAGCTATGTCACAGGGATTCGGCTAGGAGGGTGCCGCACCCGCGTCGACTCGACGCGGGTGCGGGTGCGGGTGCCGCACCGGGTGCGGTCAACTCGATCCTGGGTGCGTTGACCGCACCCAGGATCATTAATGTCCATTTTAAAAAAAAACAATTGCCCAAATGGGCTTCGAATTTTTTTTTAAAAAACTTTATGCTAGTCTGTCAGCTGCTGACAGACTAGCATAAAGTAAGTTTTTCAGTTTTCACGCACAGCTGCTGACAGCAGCTGTCAGCACAGCTGCTGACAGCAGCTGTCAGCACAGCTGCAGCAGCTGTCTGTCAGCTGCTGCCTGACAGCTGCAAAGTTTAAAAAAAAACCCCGCCTATTCCCCAACCCCCTTTTTAAAAAAAAACCCCGCCTATTCCCCAACCCCCTTTATATATATATATATATATATTACTTATTACATTTTTGCCCCTGCCGCACCCCCGCACCCGGGTTTTTTGGAAGTGCCAAATCCCCGCACCCGCACCCGCACCCGCACTCGCGCCCGCACCCGCACCCATGTGACATAGCCCACAAGTCTAGGTAGACAATTCACCCGGGTAGCACGAAGATGTTCAAGGACCTACAACGCAGTTATTGGTGGAACGGTATGAAGCGAGACGTGACTGAGTATGTCTCGAAGTGTTTAACGTGTCAGCAAATCAAGATCGAGCACCAGAGACCCGGTGGGGTCATGCAGCAGATAGAAATCCCTCTTTGGAAGTGAGAAGATGTTACCATGGGCTTTATAGTCGGTCTTCCGAGGACGCGGAGGAAGCATGACGCGATTTGGGTGATCGTCGATAGACTCACCAAGTCGGCTCACTTCCTACCTATCCGTCTCAACCAATCGTTAGATAGTCTCGCTGATCTCTATGTTAGAGAGATTGTGAGATTGCACGGTGTTCCAGTCTCAATTATCTCCGATCGTGATCCTAGATTCACTTCTAGGTTTTGGGGACAACTTCAGTTGGCGTTGGGCACAAAGTTGAAGTTCAGCACTGCGTTTCACCCTCAGACTGACGGGCAGTCGGAACGTACGATTCAGACCTTAGAAGACATGCTTCGAGCCTGTATGATGGACTGGAAGGGAGAGTGGGATTCCCACATCAGTTTGGCGGAGTTCGCGTATAACAACAGCTATCATGCGAGCATCGGGATAGCCCCATACGAAGCTTTATATGGGAGGCCATGTCGATCACCTGTTTACTGGGACGAGGTTGGCGAACGAAGTTTGGAGGCACCTATAGTTTTGCAACACTATACTCAACAAGTGCAGATGATTCGAGAACGACTCCGTTCCGCTCAGAGTCGGCAGAAGAGCTATGCAGATAGACGTCGACGAGAGCTTACCTTCGATATTTGTGAGATGGTTTTTGTTAAGGTATCTCCGACGAAGAGCGTATTTCGGTTCGGGAAGAAGGGAAAGCTAAGTCCTAGGTACGTCGGACCGTTCGAAATCCTGGAGCGAATTGGAGAAGCAGCTTATCGCGTGGCGTTACCTCCGCAGCATGCTCAGATCCATAATGTTTTTCACGTATCCATGTTGAGGAAGTATGTTCACGATCCATCGCATATCATTCATTATGATGATGTGGACATTAGAAGTGACTTGACATTCGAAGAAAGACCAGTGGAGAACGTCGACCGTCGTGACCAAGTGCTAAGATCAAAAACCATTTCCTTTGTAAAGGTTCGGTGGCAACATCATGGAATTGACGAATGTACTTGGGAATCTGAGAGCGATATTAGGGAAAAATACCCTGACCTGTATTTTGATTCTTCAAGGTAATAAATATTTCGCGGACGAAATTCTTTTAATAGGGTAGGATGTAAAACCCCATAAAAAAAAAATTTGTTTGGACCCGGGCCGGGTCGGGTCCGGACACGACCCGCCCCCCCCTTTTTTTTATTTTAGGGTTTTCAAAAAACCCGAGCAGTCGGGCGCCGCAACCCCCCCTTCTCCCCCCTTCGTTTCCGGGCTGGATAGGGAAACCCATCGAGGGTTTCCCCATTCAGGTGCCCCCCTGCGCCTTTAAGAGAGAGGTTGGAGGGCGAGGGGAGTCTCGCCTCCCTCTCGCAGCACTCGCCCCTCCCCCTCCGCGCCGGTCTCCTCCTTGCTGCGCACATCGCCGACACCGGCCCCCGCTCCCAGGTACGCTCAGCCTCCCTCTTCTCTTCTCCTCCCTCTTCTTTTCCTCACCCCCCCTCGCTGTCACCTCGCCGGGAGGCCGGCAGGCGGCGCACAGCCCTGCCGTGCCCTCCTGCCTCTCCGGTATTCACCGGAGGGCCGACAGGTGGCCTGCAAGGCCCCTGTCGTCCCCTCTTCCCTCTGGGGGTGCGCCGGAGTGCCGGCAGGGGACCTATGGCCCCTGCGACACTCCCTCTCCTCGGTGGGTGATAGGGAACCGACGGGAGGTCGGTTGCCCTCCCTGTCACCCCCGTCCCAAGCCCTCACTCTCTCTGGCAGGGGTTAGTCCCCCTGCCACCCCTCGATCATAGGTAGGCAGGGGCAGTGCCCCTGCCGCTTCATGGTTCCCAGCAGGCAGGGGCTAGCCCCGCTGCCTCTAAAGTTTTGGCGCGCAGGGGTAGTGCCCCTGCCGCCTTCTTGTTTCGGCTGGCAGGGGCAATGCCCCTGTCACCCTTTGTCTTGTTCGGCTGGCAGGGGCAATGCCCCTGTCACTCTTTGTCTTGCTCGGCTGGCAGGGGCAATGCCCCTGTCGCCCTTGATTTTACTCGGCTAGCAGGGGCAATGCCCCTGTTGCCCTTAGTTTTGCTAGGCTGGCAGGGGCTCGTCCCCTGCCGCCTCTTGGCTTTTGGGAGGGCAGGGGATACTCCCCTGCTGCCCCTTGATTCTCGGCACGCAGGGGCTTGTCCCCCTGTCACCCCCCCCATCTCGAGCTTTCTCCCTCACTCTGTCGGCAGGGGCTAGCCCTGCCGTCTTTTGGCTGTCGGCAGGGGCTCAACCCCTGCCGCTTCTTGGTTGTCGGCAGGGGCTTCCCCTTCGGCCGCATTGATGCTGCCGGCAGGGGCTGGTCCCCTGCCGTCTCGTGTTGGCGGCAGGAGCTCAGCCCCTGCCGCTTCACTGCTGTCGGCAGGGGCTGGCCCCCTGTCGCCTCGCTGTTTTTTCGACAGGGGCTCTTTCCCAGTCGCCCCACTGTTGTCGGCAGGCAGGGGTTCGCCCCCTGTCGCTTTCCTGATTTCAGCCAGTAGGGGCACACCCCTATTGCCTCTCTCTTTTCCAGTAGGCAGGATTGTTTCTTCTATTTTCCGCATGATAATTAACGTAGCACTGTTGCAGACCTTGCATCGGACCCCTCGCTCTGGCTCCGCGGCCTGAGCCTCGTATCATCTACACGCGTAGACGCACGCAGCTGCACGACATCCCGAGGTAGGGGAAAGTCGCACGAATAGTATGTATGAACAAAATAAAATAAGACTTCTGAGATAGAATAGTTATTTTGCATACTTGCGTATCTGAAGAAATATTGACTGGTCAAAGTTCCCTCTTTGTGATTCTTTTGAAATTGCATAATGTAAATTCTCTGGGTAGACTCATCAAGTAGTTTAATTGGCATGCCTGTTTACGTGTAAGATTACTTAACTGATAATTGTCTATTTTGCATGCCTATTCCTTTGAAACCGCATACTTAAGGTAGATTTTGTGAATAGACTCAGAATGCACTGCAATTGCTATTGTAATCGAACCTTAAGGCAGGTACGGTATGAATTTTATGTAAGAACATGGAGTGTATTGAAGTGTGAAATTTACACTTTATTGATTATGATGTGATAATATCGGCCTCCACAGGCCAATTGCTCAGAAAAGCAAAACATGTCATGTAGGAACCAAAGAAATCATAAAACATTATCGTAGGTGTACCTCTAGGAAGGTATGATCGTACTTTTGGACAAGTACGTCCCATGTGGGTTACGATGGTGGGTTGATGAGGTTGTAGCAACCTCGATGAGTGCAATTAGCACATTGCTGAGATCACATAAATGGTGACCATTTCGCCTTCACAGGCAAGATGCTCGAGTGGGTCTAATGGACCAGAGCATGTAGGATGGGGCGGCGGTTAAGAAACCCCCGTCGTACCCATCCGATCTTCACGGTTCATCAAGGGAGAGGATGGATGGTACAAAGACTTCGATGGACAGGTTGTTAACAACCACCCCACGGGCAAAAGACTCGGTTATCCCCAGTCATCGGAGTTAGGGGAATTGGGATTACCATAAATTATCCTAGGTGGTAATTCCCAGGCACTTCTGCAGAAGTTGGATGCATCCATGGGCCACGAATGCCTTTGGGGATTTACTCTCTTGGTCACTGACCGTCCCCTTAGGAGCGGACTCAGTCAGCCAGCCGGGTTAATGAAAACACCTGACATAATAAACCCCCGGATCGGTCTCGGCTGTTTCTACGTTTCGCGTCTGTGCGTACCCACAGGCCAGTTAATATCAGAACTTAAAGAATATATTCATGAATAGTTGTAGATGACTAAGACTTACACTGCGTCAACTAACAACTCTTTGCACTTATTACATCTGTTAGAATAGACTACAATTGCTTTAATTGCTTAAATATCATAACTGCTTATCTCATGAATGTCCTCTTTTATTTTCATTTCTACTTATCTGTTCGTGCACCTACTGGTTTGTTATGAAACTGACCCATTTCATGGGCAGGTGAGGAGTAGGACTTCACTGGCGGCCGATGGCGTGGTGCAACGTGGATCAAGATTCATTTTCTTTCTGCTGGCGGCTTGGCTCTGGGACTTTTTGGAGTTTTTCTTAGATTTATTGAACTTTGGAATAAAATGTTCATTTTGTAATAAACTGCAGATTTTAATCAATTGCCTTATTCCTTAAATTCCTTTAAGATGTTGTACATGTGAATGATGGTTTTTTTTCAGCTAACGTACCAAGAATTGTTGACTTGTGTTCCTTTCTAAATGTCTTCCGCTGTCATTTGTAAAAGTTAAAACTTTAAATCTTTGAAAGGTTTTTCGATAAAGTTTTCGAAATCACAAGTCGAAATTTTGGGGCGTTACAACCAAGTTCGCAGAAGGAAACTCGTTTTTAGAGAATTGAAATGCACAAGCACAACTTCTAGTGTTTTGAAAACAAGTGAAATCAGGATAAACGCAAGACTACATTTATGTAAGTACATATTTACCATAGGTGTGAGCATATGCAGATTATAACATGACAACAAGCGACTCTCGACTTGCAATGCCACACATCGAGCGAAAACACATAAGTAACACACGAGGTACCAAAACCATACCTTGACCACTTAGATAGGCAACCACCTAAGGTCATAAGTAATACACGAGACACGAAGTCGTACCTGACTCAAAGGAAATATGCAAGCAAACAAGGGCGTATGTATTTTAAGAAATACGAAACCACACCTCAAATTCATAAACAACTACACAAAATAATAATCGAAGAATGACATTGTACCTCGACCCATGAGCATACAAACATGATAACATGCAATGCAGACAAGAATAATACACCAAGCAAAAGCAATATAAATCTAAGTACAACTAGCATGGACATCTTAATTATTTCAACTTAATTACGTTCATCAATTGCCCTTTGTGCGACTTTACCCTACCTCAAAATGTTGTGTAGTTGCGTACGCCTATGCGTGAGGATAATACGAGGGTCGGGCCACGGAGCATGTTGCGTAAGCTGCAAAGGTACGTTATTAGTATGCATTTAAATGAATAGGGAAAACGACAATAAAGGACTGGGGTTTCAGCTTCTCTGCAAAACAAGGCAGGGATCAACGGTTCCTGCTGACTCGAAACAGAGCGGGGTAGGGTCTAATGACCCATGCCGGCAAAGGAAACAGGTGCAGGGGCCATCGGCCCCTGCCGGATATTTAAAGAGGGGCAGGGGCCAAGACGACTAAGAGAGGGGCAGGGGCCAAGACGACTAAGAGAGGGGCAGTGGCCATCGCCCCCTGCTGGGTTTCTGAAAAGGGAGGCAAGAGCCGAAGGCTCTTGCTGGCTTGAAAGGAAGGGCAGGGGCCATAGACCTCTACCAAAAAGAGGAATGGTAGGGGCCGATGGCCCCTGCCAAAAAAATGAGCAGAGAGAGGGGGGTGCAGGGGAAAAGGCCCCCTGCGGCTTCAAAAGAGGAGGCAGGGGTCAATGGCCCTTGTCGTTCATGGAGAGAAAGGGTAGGGGCCATCGGCCCCTGCTGGTATTTAAAAGAGGAGGAGGGCAGGGGCCAAAGGCCCCTGTCGGTCTAAAAAAAAAATGGCAGAGGCCATCGACCCCCGCTGGGTTTTAAAAGAAGAGGGGCAAGGGCCGATGGCCCCTGCCGGAAGGTAAGAGAGGAGGGTGACAGGGGGACGACCGACCTCCTGTCGGTCGCCCCGATCTCCCACGGGGAAGAGAAGGGGGTCCGCAGGGGCCATTGGCCCCTGCCGGCACTCTGGCGCACCCCAAAAGAGGGAAGGGGACGACAGGGGCCCTATAGGCCCCCTGTCGGATCTCCGATGGGCACGGAGGGAGGTGGGAGGGCGCGACAGGGGCCGTGCGCCTCCTGCCGGCGTCCCGGCGAGTTGACAGAGAAGGGGGGGGGGGAAGGAGGAGAAGAGGGAGGAGGAGACTGAGATAGAGGGTGTACCTGGAAGGGGGGGCGCCGCCGTCGGTGTCGGCTCCCTTGCGAGGTCGTCGGTGGCGGCGATAGGGAAGAGGCAGCAGCGTCAGGAGGAGAGGAGGAGGAGGAGAGAAGGGAGGTGTGCCTCCCCTCCCCTCATGCCCTTCTCTTAAAGACTCGGGGGAGGCGACAATCGGGGAAACCCTCAAGGGGTTTCCTTATTTTGTCGAGGAGGGTGGAGCGGCGTGGGCAGGGCGCGGCGCACAGGGGAGAGGATTTGTTTTAACAAATCCTCCCTCTGTGTCGGGTTTTAAAACCCTGTCGAAAACGGGCCCGGGTCGGGTCCTCACCCGACCCGGCTCGGGTCCAATATTTATTTATTTATTTTTTGACGTGGGTTTTACATCCTACCCTTCTTAAAAGAATTTCGTCCGCGAAATATCATTAAAAGATTATCTGCAACAATCTGGTTCTTAGTTAATCGTTGTTAATGAGGATACACTATATGTGTGAGTGACCTGAAACACGTATGCTATTAATGTAATCAGGATAGCACATAATAAATTCCTGAGAAAGGTTCGAAGTCAACTCGATTGAACAAATGTGAGTGCTTTTGTTAATAATTTATGTCTTCGCAAGAGTTTATACGGAGTCACGAAAAAGGTTTGGCAGAAGATTGTAAGAATGTTTATTCGTCACCTTCTACTAGATTCGATACAAATGAAGAGACGCGACGAGACATTGCTCTAGTTGTTTACGTTCCTTAAACGGAGGTTTCTGTACTTTATCATAATCAGGTTGTCGTTCGTTACCCTTACTATTTCTAACAGATTCTATGTCCGGAATAGCCTCAACTTATCCCCATAACCCAAGGCCTTACATGGCCAGTTGTCTTATCTTCGCTTAAGTTATCATTCGTAGAATGACCCTAACTTTCATAGAAGACAAAAACATAACCTCGTAACAAGATCTAGAATCAGCAAGGATCCAACTTTCTAATCTAAAACAACTATATAATCATGCTACACAAAAAGCCAAATTTAAAGATTCATAACTAGCTATATCAAATGCTCTCAGAAGAGCATCAAAACACATCATAATTCTCTACGAAATCAAAATCTACAAGTTCCACGCTGGATCACCTGATCTGGAAATTGTACGACCTCACAAGGAATTACCGCCCTAGAAGGTTTACCTGGTCTTGGACAATATACTTCCTCACAGGAATTCGCCATCTTTGCGGCTACCCGATCTTGGACAGTGTACTTCCTCACAGAGATTCACCACTCTAGTCGGATTACCTGATCTTGATCATACATACCCTTCACAGAGAATCCTTTGCGGACAAGGTCCTCAACTGATACCCATATCAATGATGCATACATCAAAACAAACCACTGCTCTCAGGGTCGATAGCCCCCAATAATGGGCAAACGCATATATATATCCTCAATGAGCATCACATCACTTCATCTGGTATTCAATTCATGAAATCACCCATTTCACCAATAAGGTTCCATGAACCATAGCTCACTTAAACATATATCGCATACTTTCAAAATTTGAGGTCACATGCATTTCAATCATATTATAAAAAAAGCATATTATCCTATGCATTATATCATTGCCACCAGGAGCATTTCATTATCCAAATCTAACCTCAAAGCATGAGTTCTATACCATGTGATCATGTATATATCAAGAATCTTACTAAACCTCAAGATACGTAACTTCTACGCAGTTCGAGTTATGCACACAAAATTCAAATTCTATATGCATCTAAGACATCCAAATCATGGCACCATCATATGCATACATATTTTTACCTCAAAGCACACCGCATTCGACCATATTAGTGTGAAACACACGCACAAATCTGCAAGACATTTTAGTCCAATATGATATCCATCAATCATGTTGTACAGGTATGATATATTCTCACAAACAATCATAATGCAACTCCCTGCAACACCGCTACGTAGGCGTGATGTATCATAAAAACTAAGTGTTTGTAGTCGTGAGGTGTCATTCCTCTAAATAGTCTAGCTAATGATTTGTAGGCGTATAAGTCAACCACCTAAAAGTTAATCATTTGTAGGCGTAACAAGTCAACTACTCAAAAACTAATCAGTTGTAGGCGTAACATGTCATTTACCTGCATAAGCATCATAATCATAAGGATCTAGGTTGAACCAAATTCATACGTAATTTCATTAATAAACTTTTACTACAAGATCCGTACTGGAAAATAAAGTCTTACTCGAACTTATTAAAGTGTCTATTTGCTAATTCTCTACCTAACCCGTCATGACGAAAATAAATATGGTTCTCTACTTTCATTGCTACTAGCGAGGCAGCTTGGGTTGTTGCTGGCTTTCCTTCGCGGTTCGCTTCTTCAGATCTGCTTCCTTCTTGCGACAAACTTTGGCGAAATGCCCCATCTTTCCGCAATAGAAACAACCTCCAGTGTCTCGAGGGCACAGTTGTCCCGGATGACCATAATTACACTTCGAGCATTTACGACTAGACGATCGATGTAGTTTGATTCCTTTGCCTTGCTTTTGTTTCTTAAGTGGGGATCTCTGCATTGCATCATTGGCAAGTCGGCATTTGCTAACTTCCTTACTACCAACTGACTTATTGTTCTGAATATCTTTAACTTGCTTACGTTGCTCCAAGCCTTGTGTGGCCAGATGCCACCTATCGTACTTTCGCTTATGGCAGCATTCTTTCCCTGAATGATCCACTTTACCACAGAAAGAGCATACAATAGAATTTCGGGGGTACAATAGATTAGGGGTAACTTGATGGTTATCCATCTGTTTATCGCACTGACCCTGGAAGGTGTTTTCGCCAGTCACACTATGACTCAAGTTCTGAACCATAGATTGGAGATGCATAACGGCTCCAGTCAAGACATTTATTGCCTCGCTCATCTCATTATATGACATCTAAATCAAAGCAACATATTTTAATCAAATTAAGTACAAAACAACCAAATCAATAGTACTTACTGTGCGATGCAGATGTCGGATGGTCAAGAATCACTATTTTCCCTGTCGCTCTGATACCAAGTTGTAACGCTCCAAAAATCCAGGATTTGTAACTTTTTAGAAAAGTTTAGAAAGCTTTGAAATCATACAATAATCAGAGTTTAAATAATACTTCAGCGGAAAATGATATTTTTAAAACCACAAGTCAATGGATCTTGAGCACATTACAGCGTAAACTTTCCTTTTGTCAAATCCCGCACAACCATTGAAATCAAATGGTTTAGAAACAGAGTTTCAATAATTGAGAATTCGTTTGTTGAAACCAAGAAGAAGCTTACTAAAACAATTTTATTAACTCACGGTTTAATAAAAGAGAAATTTTGAAACACACTTTATACCAAATTTACCAACATGTCCTCAGGAGCGAAACGTCAGGGAAAAAGCTCTATCTTGACCTCATCACGCCATCGTGCCATCGCAGACTGTATTACCTATCCAAAACCTGCCCATAAAATGGGTTAGTTTCACTAAAAACTGGTAGGTGCACAGACAGGACAATATTGAACATAATTAAGCAGAATAATTTAATATGTCAAGTAGATAGGCAATTATATAGCAATTTAATTTCAACAGATTCACAGAGCAACGACCATGAGCACAATGCTAAAATTATTACAAGCATTTTATTGGCATAAGTAGGCTAACTATTACAAGCAAAGCACTGCACAAGAAAGTTAACAAGCAAAATACAATGCTTCATCAACCACACACACAATTCCATAAGTATTGAACTTGTTGTACACTATAACTTTCACACGTGCATGATTGAACACATTGTGTGATCGGATTTAAATTATGTTTTGATATTAACTGGCCAAGCGGGTACGCACAAAGCACGACTCTAGAAACAACCTAGACTGATCCGGGGGTTTATTATGCTATGTATTTTAGGATAACCCGGATAGCTGACTGAGTCCGCACCTAAGGGGACGGTCGGTGACCAAGAGAGAAATCTCCAAAGCAGCATAAACAATGGATGCATCCCAAACATGGAGAGCTACCACCTAGGATAATTATAGTAGTCTCATTCCCCTAACTCTGATGACTGGGGAAGCCGAGTCTTTTGCTCGTAACTGCCATTAATGGCCTGTCCATCGAAGTTTTGTACCTTTCTGTCCTCTCTCCTGATAGGAGTCAGCGATTCGAATGAGTACATCAGGGGTAGTTAACTGAAGACCCATTCTACATACTCTGGTCTTTCGACCCACTCAAGTATCTTGCCGGTGAAGGCGAAAACATCACTTATTTAGGTGATCACAACATTTTGTTATTTGCACTCATCGAGGTTGCCACAACCTACTCATCCAATCATCGCAACGTAAGAAGACGTACTTGTCAAAAAGTACGGTCGTACATGTCATAAGTACGACTACGATGAAAGGGATATGGTTTCACAAAAGAAACCCCAACAGATATTATCTGCAAAAGAATTAATACAACACAGCATGGCAAGATAAGTCTTGAATTCACTTCAACAACATTTTTCATATTTCAATGATGCAAGGTCATCTCGGATCTCTCGTCCGATCAACAAAGTACTTAACATGTTATGCATGTCTAAAAGTACGCTATACTGAACAAGGAAGGTGTGTGGGCTTCTCAAAAGGAACACCCAACACACAACTTCATAACGATCCAAAGAATATAAGAGTGCTCATTTGGCACGATTCATCCTTAAAAGTCATAATGCCACATTAAGTCATTCACGCAAGGCACAACACTATCAATCTTACATCCAAAATTTATTTTAGTATCGACATGTGACACTAGATTGATAAATACAGAATGGGTCCTTCAACAGAACCTCACTCAATCATAGGCTCCTGCCCCCAATCGGGGTTATTCAAATTGAGCCGCAACTTGAATCAAGGTTATAAAACATTTCTCCCAAGTGTGTGGACTTGGGAGGGGCCAAATGTGACTTCGCAATCCTGTAAGACTTAATCATACTTTGCAAAAGTTGTGCATTTTGAAGAGCACCAAGTTCGCAGAAGGAAACTCATTTTTAGAGAACTGAAATGCACAAGCACAACTTCTAGTGTTTTGAAAACAAGTGAAATCAGGATAGACGCAAGACTACATTTATGTAAGTACATATTTACCATAGGTGTGAGCATATGCAGATTATAACATGACAACAAGCGACTCTCGACTTGCAATGCCACACATCGAACGAAAACACATAAGTAACACACGAGGTACCAAAACCAAACCTTGACCACTTAGATAGGCAACCACCTAAGGTCATAAGTAATACACGAGACACGAAGTCGTACCTCACTCAAAGGAAATGTGCAAGCAAACAAGGGCGTATGTATTTTAAGAAATACGAAACCACACCTCAAATTCATAAACAACTACACAAAATAATAATCGAAGAATGACATTGTACCTCGACCCATGAGCATACAAACATGATAACATGCAATGCAGACAAGAATAATACGCCAAGCAAAAGCAATATAAATCTAAGTACAACTAGCATGAACATCTTAATTATTTCAACTTAATTACGTTCATCAATTGCCCTTTGTGCGACTTTACCCTACCTCAAAATGTTGTGTAGTTGCGTACGCCTATGCGTGAGGATAATACGAGGGTCGGGCCACGGAGCACGAATGGAGCCTGTTGCGTAAGCTGCAAAGGTACGTTATTAGTATGCATTTAAATGAATAGGGAAAACGGCAATAAAGGACTGGGGTTTCGGCTTCTCTGCAAAACAAGGCAGGTATCAACGGTTCCTGCCGACTCGAAACAGAGCGGGGTAGGGTCCAATGACCCATGCCGGCAAAGGAAACAGGTGCAGGGGCCATCGGCCCCTGCCGGATATTTAAAGAGGGGCAGGGGCCAAGACGACTAAGAGAGGGGCAGGGGCCATCGGCCCCTGCTGGGTTTCTGAAACGGGAGGCAAGAGCCGAAGGCTCTTGTTGGCTTGAAAGGAAGGGCAGGGGCCATAGGCCTCTACCAAAAAGAGGAATGGCAGGGGCCGATGGCCCCTACCAAAAAAATGAGCAGAGAGAGGGGAGTGCAGGGGCAAAGGCCCCCTGCGGCTTCAAAAGAGGAGGCAGGGTTCCAATGGCCAATGTCGTTCATGGAGAGAAAGGGCAGGGGCCATCGGCCCCTGCTGGTCTTTAAAAGAGGAGGAGGGCAGGGGCCAAAGGCCCCTGTCGGTCTAAAAAAAAAATGGCAGGGGCCATCGACCCCTGCTGGGTTTTAAAAGAAGAGGGGCAAGGGCCGATGGCCCCTGCCGGAAGGTAAGAGAGGAGGGTGACAGGGGGACGACCGACCTCATGTTGGTCGCCTCGATCTCCCACGGGGAAGAGAAGGGGGTCCGCAGGGGCCATTGGCCCCTGCCGGCACTCTGGCGCACCCCAAAAGAGGGAAGGGGACGACAGGGGCCCTATAGGCCCCCTGTCGGATCTCCGATGGGCACGGAGGGAGGTGGGAGGGCGCGGCAGGGGCCGTGCGCCGCCTGCCGGCGTCCCGGCGAGTTGACAGAGAAGGGGGGGGGGGGAAGGAGGAGAAGAGGGAGGAGGAGACTGAGATAGAGGGCGTACCTGGAAGGGGGGCCGCCGCCGTCGGTGTCGGCTCCCTTGCGAGGTCGTCGGTGGCGGCGATAGGGAAGAGGCAGCAGCGTCGGGAGGAGAGGAGGAGGAGGAGAGAAGGGAGGTGTGCCTCCCCTCCCCTCATGCCCTTCTCTTAAAGACTCGGGGGAGGCGACAATCGGGGAAGCCCTCAACTGGTTTCCTTATTTTGTCGAGGAGGGTGGAGCGGCGTGGGCAGGGAGGGGCGCGGCGCATAGGGGAGAGGATTTGTTTTAACAAATCCTCCCTCTGTGTCGGGTTTTAAAACCCTGCCTAAAACGGGCCCGGGTCGGGTCCTGACCCGACCCGGCTCGGGTCCAATATTTTTTTTTTGACATGGGTTTTACAAAACTCGTATGGGAATGAGAAAGACCAACCCGAGTGTTCTTGCAATACCTTCAAACCAAGAAGAAAAAAAAGGAACATAAGCCATTTCTAAACCGAGGAATAACTTGAAAACATACAAACTCCCTCATTTTAAAAATCAAAATCAAGGAGCGAGAGAAAATGATGGTCAAAACAGAAGGTCTCAAAGAAGAGATTATAACAAAATTATATGTCATTTTTATAAAGCGCTGGGACACATCAAACCAGTGTGTCCAAAATGGAAGAAGATGGTGGCTATGTCTACTAGATTTCAACCACGTATAGAAGAAGGACCATCTACTTTCACCAATGGAGCTCTATCTCTAAGTCAAATCATGAAAGCTCTTCAACCAGAGCAACTTCCGGGGTTGCCTTGTCAACATTCTCCTCTCCCGGTAAGACTTCTTGGCTTTTAGATTTGGGTGCCTCCTTTCATATGACTCTAAATATTTTCTCTCTTTTCGAATATTGAAAAAATGTATCTCCATCTTTTGTTTCAACCGCAGATGTCACTTCTTTTGAAATCAAAGGGATTGAAAATTTTGAAATTTGAATTTTTTATTCCCAAAATTAGATTTATATCAAAACTAAATTTAAATTTTCTTTCGGTCTCTCAACTCTCAGACCATGGGAGTGATATAAAATTTTCATCTAACAAATGTTGGATACAGGATCACCGGTCCGGAGAGTTGATTGGGGAAGACTCTAGGAAGGGAGATCTATACTACGTGGATTTTCTTCAAATACCAAAGAACTTTTTTTTAATATTGCCCAACATAAAGATATAAATGTTTAGCACAAACGACTTGGGCATCCCAATGTCATCAAGCTTTCTTATTTACATTTTGTTAAAGATCTTTGTAAAAGTAATTTCACTTGTAATGATTGTATTCTTGAAAAAATGAGAAGCTTGCTTTTTGAACAAAAAACTATGTTTACAATCAAATCATTTGAACTTGTTCATTCGGATGTATGGGGACCGACACCTGTTATATCAAAAGGAGGGTTTACGTATTATGTTATTTTGTTGATGATTACTTATATATTGTTAAATATACTTTCTTAAACATAAACATGAAGTTTTTGTATCATTTAAAGCATATCACATGATGATTAATAATCAATTTAATGAAAACTTAAAAATTCTTAGAACCGACTCCGGAGGTGTGTATCTTTCAAATGAGTTAAAAAATTATCTTGAAAATTACAGAATTGTTCATCAAAAGTCTTGTCCAAAAATACTTCAACAAAATGGTTTAACTGAAAGAAACCATAGACATATTATTGAAACAACTAGAACCTAAACATAAACATTCCAAAACCACTAGAAAACATAAACATTCCAAAAGGATTTTGGGTCGAGGCGGCCCTTGCATCCGTTTATCTTATAAATCATCTTCCATTCGAAAATTTAAATAAAATTTCACCTTTTGAAATATTATATAAAAAAGAACCCGACTACAATAGATTGCGATTTTTTGGATGCAAATGTTTTGTTCTTACGGATAAAAATGACAAACTCTCGTGCATTTTTTGGATATTCTGAAACTCAAAAGGGTTTCGATGTTATGATATTAAGAATGATAAATTATGTGTCTAAAAATGTAACCTTCTTAGAAACCATTAGTGGTTTTGAAAAATGTGAACCTCATGAGGAGAATGTTGACCATTCTTTCTTGTTTGAGTTATTGCCTAGAAATGATGATGTCTCTAGTGATAATAAATTCACATATAATGATCTTAGTGATAATGAAGTAGAAAAAAATAACAACTCTTCTCATCAATCTGCCGATCATCATATTTGAAGAAAGAGCATCTAGTGATCCTATCACTTATACACATAGAGATAAAAGCTTTTTTCAAAGTGCAATTGAAAAATATAGTGAACCTAGTGAATTTACCTCTTCACAAGAGATAAATCTTCGAACAACCGAAAGGACTAGAAAAGTTCCTTCTAGGTTTATATCCTATGATTAATTTTCTCCTAGATGTAGAGTTTTTCTTAGCGCCATTCACTCATATGTGGAACCTAAAAACTTTGAAGAAGCTAAGAAGAGTGTTTAATGGAGAAAAGCTATGGATAATGAGCTTAGAGCTCTTAGGAAAAATGAGATATGAGAATTTCAAAATCTTCTTAGTGAAAAGAAAACTATAGGGTGTAGATGGGTTTTCAAAGTCAAGACCAAGAGTGATCAATCTCTTGAAAGATACAAAGCCCGCTTAGTTGCCAAAGGATATAGTCAAGAATATAGAATAGACTATGATGAGACATTTGCCTCTGTTGCGCATATGGTTACTGTTAGATGTCTCGTTACCATTGCTTCAATTAAAAAATAGAACATTTATCAAATGGATGTCAAAAATGCTTTTTTGAATGGTGATCTTAATGAAGAAGTGGATATGGATGCCCCTTCAGGTATGGAGATTCCTAAAGATAAAGTGCTTCGCCTACGAAAAACTCTATATGGTTTGAAATAAGCTGCCAAGGCTTGGTATGATAGATTTAATAATGTAATGTTGGAAAATAATTTTTCTTCATGTTTTACTGACACAACCTTGTTTGTCAGAAAATCCAATGCAGGGATAGTAATTTTATTATTGTATGTTGAGGATATGTTAATAACAAGTGACGATACTAAAGGAATTAAGAGCATAAAATCTATTCTAAAAGATAAATTTGAAACATCGAACTTGAGATTCCTAACATATTTCTTAGGAATTGAAGTTGCTTATTCCCATAGAGGTTATTTTTTTATCTCAAACTAAACTTGCATTTGAGATTATTGATAGGTCAGGAATTACAAATGATAAAATCTGTGAAACTCCTGAAGTAGTAGGAATAAAGATGAAAATTGATGATGGGATTCTTCTAAAAGACCCCATTCCTTACATGCAATTTGTTGGATCTCTAATGTATCTTGGTATCACTAGACTTGATATTTCACATGCTGTTCATATTGCAAGCCAATTCCAACATGTGCCTACATCAGTTCATATGAGTGCAATTCTTCGGATCATGGGTTCTTTGAATAAGGGAGTATTTCTATCTTCATCTTCTAAATTAAATTTAATAGCATATACTGACTCTGACTGAGGAGGTGACCCAAATAACCGTCACTCCACCACTAGTTTTGGTGTGTTTTTAAGAGAATCATTAATCTCATGGAGATGCAAGAAACAACAAAATGTGTTCTTATCATCTACTGAAGCCGAATACCGAGCCATGACAACTACTACCATGGAGATTGTCTGGATTCGTAAGACATGGGGATTCATGTTCAAGAGCCCACAAAGCTGTGCTGTGATAACAAGAGCGCAATCTATATTGCCAAAAATCACACATTTCATGAGCGCACCGAGCATATCGAGATGGACTGCCACTATGTTAGAGAAGAATATTTAAAGAGAGTTATAGAGTTTCCTTATGTAATATCAGAATATCAATTGGCGGACTTCTTCACCAAGGCGCTCTGTTCTCCTAGATTCAACTTTCTCCTTGGCAAACTTTCGGTCATTTCGCCTTAAGTTTGAGTGGGGGTGTTAAATTGTATCTTATATATATATATATATATACTCTTTCTATAGTAATATCCACTAAGGGTAAACATATCTTTTTTCCTTTTTCACACACTTTTCTTTTCTTTATTTTTCCTTATTTTTCTTTTTCTTTTTATTCTTTTTATTTTTCCCGTTTTTTTGTCTTGTAGCCATGGAGGGGCCCACCTCATAGGAACGTTGGGCCCCTCCAATGCTCACATGAGGGAGCCCCTCCAAGGGTCCTCTCTTGTTATAAATAGGGGTCTTCCCCTTTGTAAATTCTTAAGCTTTTAGGAAAAGCTCTTCACTATTCAATAAAGATTATATTTCATTTATATGCCTTTGTGCATTTATGATCTCTTCTATGTGTTGTGCCTTTGAGCACACTTATTTCAAGTGTTCATCTTGTGCCTTTGTTCACACATTACGTATTGAGCATTTAGTGTCTTTGTACACCATCTCTTTGAAGACATTTTCATAAAAAATATAACAGAATACTACAATGAATTGTCCAAACTTTGGGAAGAATTATCCATTCTTGAGCCCAAGTAGCATTGCTCGGAAGATATAGAACTCCGAGAAAAACAACTTGATGCGAAACATTTCTATCAATTTATAAATGGTTTGAGATTAGAGTTTGAAACTACCAAATCAGCTCTTTTCTATAGAGAAAAAATTTCTTCTATTGTTGGCACTATTGAAGAAAATAAGCTAAGAGGGCATTCCTTGAAAAATGAAGACGACTCAGTTTTAGCTGTCTCTAGACCTAGAAACTACATGCGCCCTTACAAGCCACCTCCTTGAAAGCAAGGAAACGAATATGATAACAAGCCTTATTGAAAACAAGGCAATGAATATGACAATAAAAAGATTATTTGTTATAATTGTCATGAGCTGGGACACACTAAACCACAATATCCTAGATTTAGAAAGAGAAAAGAAAATAAGGTGGCTTCGTCTCAAGAAACAAAAGAAACAAACAAATCTCTTGATGCACCCGTATCTATGTTAAAACTTATGGGGATTCTTTAACCTGAGTTTAAATGAATATCTTCTTCAAATGAAGCATCTACTTGTGTTGTTGTTTCTTTTTTTTTTTCGATCCCGGTAAAACTCTTTGGCTTTTTTACTCTGGTGCTTCTTTTCATATGACCCCCAATCATAACATTTTATCCGAATGTCATATTAATTCAAGCGTATCAAATGTTTTCACGGCCGATGGTACTATTAGAATGGACCACCGAATACATATAGTGCAGAAAGTAAGAAGACAAAATGAAGAAGAGGGCTACGACAACAAAGGGAACTTCTTCTCTCTTAGAAGTCGTGCCCTATTCCATGTGTGTATTTATATACAAAAAACAAAAAGTGGGTTGGATCAATTATGTTTTGGATCCATACCCGAATATGTTAAAATTACATATTACATCAGAACCAGAAAACCCGATCCATATTAGAGACCCAGACCCGATACAGTCTTAATACCCTCTCTCAAGTTGTGCATGGTCCAGTACCATGAACAACTTGCCTTTGAGATACCAAAATCGCGCACTCGTAAGTCCTTTGGTCAGAAGGTCAGCAACCTGATCTCCTATTGGTACATAAGTTGGAATAATTTCTTTGTCCTCAACTTTCTGTCGAACAAAATGTTGATCGATCTCTATGTGTTTTGTTTGACCATGATGGATAGGATTGAAGGCAATTTGTATGGCACTTTGATTATCGCAAAACAGATTTGCAGTGTTCACCCTCTCTCCTATTTCGGTTAATAAATGTCTTAACCATGTAACTTCAGCAGTAGCGGATGCCATGGATCGGTACTCAGCTTCTGTACTGGAATGTGCAACAACACGTTGCTTCCTACTACTCCATGCTATTAAGTTTCCGTCAACATAAACATAATACCCGGAAACTGATTTTCTATCGTCTGGATCTCCTGCCCAGTCTGCATCTGTATACACTTCCAACTGTCTATGTTCTACTTTTGTCTTTGATTGATGATAAACAAGTCCATCTCCAAGAGTACCCTTCAAGTACCTAAGAATTCTTTTAACAACATTCATGTGTTCTGTATATGGATCATGCATGAACTGAGAGACTTGATTCACTGCTTACACAATATCCGGCCTTGTAAAAGTAAGATATTGAAGCATCCCAACTAATCAACGATAATACTTTGGATCTTTATATGCCTCCCCATCCTGAGCACTGAGTTTATGGTTTAACACGCTAGGAGTATTCAATGGCTTGCAATTCTTCATTCCTGATTTCTCCAAAAGGTCCAGTGCATACTTGTATTGGGTTAACAAAAGACTAGTATTTTGTCGATCCACTTCAACCCCCAAGAAATATAGTAGAACACCCAGATCCTTCATTTTAAACTTCTGACTCAATAGGGCCTTTGTGATCTCTATATGCTTACAAGAATTTCCTGTAATAATAATGTCATCTACATATATGAGGAGTAAGATGCTGACCTGATGTTCTCGAAGGATAAACAATGAATGATCAAGTTGAGATCGAATGAATCCATATCGCTGTACTTCAATGGAGAAACTGTCAAACCATGAATGTGATGCTTGCTTCAGTCCATAGATGGCTCGTCGCAACCTACAAACATGTGTCTCAGGATTGTTTTTTGCGTAACCAAGAGGTTGCTCCATGTAGACTTCTTCTTTTAGATCACCATGTAAGAATGCATTTTTAACATCAAGTTGACTTAGAGGCCATCCATGCTGAACCGCTAAGGATAACACAAGTCGTATGGTTCCCATTTTTACAACTGGACTAAAAATCTCGTCATAGTCTTCTTCATATGCTTGTGTGAAGCCTTTAGCGACAAGTCTTGCCTTATATCTGACAGATGAAATTAAGAATGTAGGAGAAATTTGGAAGGGAATAGTGACAGAGGTAGAAGAAATAAAACTAGAAGAAGAAATCTGATCTGAATTTGGGTTCAGATCTAAACAAACAAAATATCCAACACTGATAAAAGAAAACACGCCTGGACAGATTTAAGCCTCGAGAATCATCAGATCCAAAACAGATAAAGGAAATCACGCACGATCTGATCTAATGATCAGATCTGAAGTCAGATCTGCGGTCACGCAAGATCTGATCTCACGACCAGATCTGGGATTAGATAACGATTAGATCTGTGAACAGATCTGCAGTCGCACAAGTTCTTATCTAACGATCAGATCTGGGATCAGATCTGTTCCGATCGAGAGTACAGAAAATTATATTGAGATAGGAGAAGAACAAGACCTTAAACAAAAGTTATTGATGATCGATAGAAAGATTGGGGCAGGATTCATAAGGGATGCAGATAACGTTAGGGAGAGAAGGAAGAAAACACTTACCTGGAACGTGGATCTCACTCGACACCTTCTTGGAGACAATTCAAGACACATAGGCCTGGTGCTCTGATACCATATTAGAATGAACCACCGAACACATGTAATGCAGAAAGTAAGAAGACAAAATAAAGAAGAGGGCTGCGGCAGCAAAGGGAACTTCTTCTCTCTTAGAAGTCGTGCCCTATTCCATGTGTGTATTTATATACAAAAAACAGAAAGTGGGTTGGATCAATTATGTTTTGGATCCATACCCGAATATGTTAAGATTACATATTACATCAGAACCAGAAAACCCGATCCATATTAGAGACCCAAACCCGATACAGTCTTAATAGGTACATCTCTTGAAATAAAAAGCATTGAAAAAATTTTGAATTTTTTTTGCAAGAGTTTAAAAGGTTTATTTTTCGAAAATAAGATGAGAGAGAATCGTTTACGGTGGTTTGGACATATTCGGCGAAGGCCTAATGATGCTCCAGTTAGAAGGATGGAGAAATGGGAAAATATATTAGTTAAAAGAGATCGGGGTAGGCCTAGGAAGACTTGGATGGAGATGATAGGAAAGGATATGAATGCTTTGAACCTCACCGAGGACATGGCATTGGATAGAAATGATTGGAGGAGAAGGATTCATGTGGAAGACCCAGAATGATTTTCTTTTTTTGGTTCATATCGCCGACCCCAATTGTTTTGGGATGAAGGCGTAGTTGTTGTTTAAAAGGTTTATTATTCCAAAAGTAAGGTATATTCTTAAATTAAATTTAAATCTTTTGTCAGTTTCTCAAATATCTGACCATGGATGTAACGTCTCATTCTTTTCTAATGGTTGTTGGGTGCAGGATCGCTAGTCAGAGAAGCTGATTGGGGAAGGCCATAGAGGAGGCCTCTACTATATAGATTTTTTGGAAATTTCTAAGGATACCTTTAGTTGCAATGTTCATACAATTGACTTGGATTTATGAAACAAACAACTTGACCATCTTAATGTATCAAAAATTCAATACATTCCAAATCTGAAAAAGTTTTGTAACTTTGAAAATTTTTAAGTGTAAAGACTGTATCCTTTGTAAAATGAAGAGATTACCATTCCATGAAAGACCTTTTATTTCCTCTAGATCGCTTGAGTGAATACATTAGGATGTCTGGGTCCAACACCAATTGTATCAAAAGGTGGATATGCATATTATGCGATTTTTGTTGATGACTTTTCTAGGCATACTTTAATCTACTTCCTCAAGTATAAGTCAGAAGTCTTTTTACATTTTCAAATATTTCACAACTTAGTCAAAAACAAGTTTAAAAATAACATTTCTATTTTTCGCACTGATTTAGTGAGAAAATTCTTATCAAAAGAATTTAAAGATGATCTAAATTTACATGGCATCACACACCAAAAATCTTGTCTTTACACACCACAACAAAATGGTATGGCTGAACGAAAACACAAACACATTATAAAAACAACTAGAACTTTACTAATAACATTCCAAGTACAAAAGAATTTTTGGGTTGAAGCAACTTTAACTGCCACATATCTTATTAATAGAATGCCATTTTCTCTTAAAAACATAACACCGGTTGATTTTTTTTTTTAAAATTAGCTTCTGATTACTCTAGATTGAGAGTTTTTGGATGCAAATGTTTTGTTTTTATTAACAGAAATGATAAACTCTCCTCGTCGGCTATTCCCTGTGTTTTTTTATGTTATGCAGATAACCAAAAAGGCTATCAGTGCTTTGATCCCAAAAGTAAAAAGTTGTATGTTTCAAGGAATGTGCCTTTTTTAGGAAAAAAAAAGTTTCTTTGACTTTGAAAAGGCTGAGTAGTCGTTTTTATCTGATTTGATTCCAAGTTCCCCGTCGAAGTATGACATGGTGCATATGCGGGTATTCCGCAATACAGGAGCTCGCACTATGAGCTGCAAGATCAGCGGGAGAGGACATTTTTATTTGACGTATAAAGGAGAAGAAAATAAGCCCTCGCCGCTCAGGATACCATACGTATGATACATATGGGTTTTTGACACATATTGGTTTTAGTGTCAGATTTGGGAATATCAAAAAGAGGATCTAAAAGACATGATTTTTAACATAGATGGATGCAATGATGCAGAGTCTCAAATGACATCTAGAGTGACAAAAGTAAGGAAGAGTCAAAAGGAGACAGTAATGCACCAAGCTTTCCTGATTGAAAAAAAGCGGAGTTCGTCTTATGCTAAAGCCAACGGACAAATCGAGTCAACGAACAAGATCTTGATTCAAGGGGTGTCTCGTTGCATTTGTGGGTCCGTTCTCTTAGGTACCTTCTGTTGCTGTGGGGGAAAACACAAACAAATTGCTTTCTCAGATGATAGAAAGGGGAAGAGGTGCGGTTACGAGAACAAGGTATAGAACCTACCTTGGAAAGAGCTGAAAGCCTCAGTCAGCCTAGAAACAAGCCTTATGGTTTGGATATATAGAACATGGTAGGAATAATAAGAATCAAAGTCTAGGTTGGTTGGTGTGCCTAGTGATAGGAGACTACCTAGCTCGGTTCAAAGAGCACTTGATACGTCAAGTGTGAACAACAGTGGTTTGCCGGCAAGCTCGTTCTGATCTTGGACGCAATACATTGGAATCTTGATGCACCACCATGAACGCAATCACGCGTCCGCCTGCGGTGCGGTAAGGCACCACCCTATTATGCCAGCAGTCTGGCGTGTCTGCTTAGTTATCCTCATCAAGCTATGTCACACAGACTCTTCTAACAGGGCACAACACCCAGGCGGGTGCGATACTTGGACACAACTTCCTTTGTGTTAGGTGAAGTCAACCACATTGAGGTCCATTTCTATCCAAAAGTAGATTCAGTTAACCCTAATCAAGTCCATTTTTATCTATAATATATATATATAAATACATAATATATATATATATATATATACACCCTCCCCGCACCCAAGTTTTTTTAAAGTGCTGCATCGCCGCACTCAGAGACTACCTAGCTCGGTTCAAAGAGCACTTGATACGTCAAGTATGGCCAACAGTGGTTTGCCGACAAGCTCGTTCTGATCTTGGACGCAGTACATTGGAATCTTGATGCACCACCATGAACGCAATCGCGCGTCCGCCTGCGGTGCGGTAAGGCACCACCCTATTATGCCTGCAGTCCGACGTGTTTGCTTAGTTATCCTCATCAAGCTATGTCACACAGACTCTACTAACAGGGCACCGCACCCGCAACCAAGCGGGTGCGACACTTGGACACAACTTCCTTTGTGTTAGGTGAAGTCAACCATATTGAGGTCCATTTCTATCCAAAAGTAGATTTAGTTAACCCTAATCAAGTCCATTTTTATCTATATTATATATATAAATACACAAATGCATAAATTATATATATATATATATATATATATATATATATATATATATATATATATATATATATATATATATATATATATATATATATATATGTATATACCCTCCCCGCACCCAAGTTTTTTAAAATGCTGCATCGCCGCACCCACACCCGCACCTATGTGACATAGTCATCAAGCCACTTACTTTCATGATCATGAATATGATCTTGCTGGTAGTATTGATATAATGGATGGGCATAACCTTGGTAATGGTCCTATAATTAACGAAGAACATTCTCATAGGAACCAAAACTATTTGCTATATTCTAGGCATAAGAATCCTAATCACCCATGTGCACTAAAAAAATATGCTAAACAATCTGAAATTCAAATCAGAAGGTCATCTAGGATCTCTAAACCACTTGAGAAGTTTATATCTTATGACTCTTTTTCTCCAAAATACAAAACATTCATTGCATTAATTCACTCATATGTAGAACCTTCAACCTATGTTCAAGCTAAAGAATATTCTGAGTGGGTCGAAGCCATGATGATAGAGTTATAAGCTTTAAAAAAGCTAATACTTGAATCATTCAAGATGTTCCACAAGAAAAGAAATCTATAGGTTGCAGGTGGGTATTTAAAATCAAGACCAAACCAAGAGTGATGGAACTCTTGAAAAATATAAAGCCAGATTGGTTGCCAAAGGCTATTCTCAGGAATATGATATAGACTACGAAAAAACTTTTGCACTAGTTGCCAGAATAACCACTGTTAAGACTCTAGTAACCTTAACTTCGGTTAGAAAATGATGTATATTTCAAATGGATGTCAAACATACTTTTATTAGTAGAAACTTGGTTGAAGAAGTCTATATGGAGGCACCTCGTGATATAAATGTTGCTAAGGGAAAAGCTCTTCGTCTGAAAAAAGCTCTCTATCTATGACCTTAAATACCAAAGATTTGGTATGGCAGGTTTAGTCATGTTATGATTGATCTTGGATTCATATCTTGTTTGAATTACACTCCTTTGTTTGTTAAGATTTCCGATGCATGTATTATTGTCCTACTTCTCTATGTAGGCGACATGATCATCACAGGAGGAGACAAACATGGAGTTGAAAATATCAAAAAATTTCTCAAACAACATTTTGAAATGATTGATTTACGTTTTTTAAAATATTTTTTAGGAATTGAAGTTGCTTACTTTTCTAGAGGATATTTATTATGTCAGTTTAAGTTTGCATTTGATATTATTTTCAGGTCGGGAACCACAGATGATAATAACGTTGATACTCCAAAATGCGAATTGATGATAGCGAACCCCTTAAAGATCCTACTCCTTACAGACAACTTATTTAAACACTTTCTTATCTTTCAATTAGTAGGCCTGATATAACTCACGCTGTACACACAACTAGTCAATTTCAACACATTCTCACTTCTGTTCACATGGGAGCAGTTCTGCATATTATTAGATATATTAAAAATTCAAATTTTAAAGGATTTTTTCTGTCTGCTTCATCTTCATTAGATTTACTTGCTTACACTGATGCTGATTGGGGAGGTGATCTCAATAATGGACACTCAACTATTGGTTTTTGAGTGTTTTTAAGTGAATCTCTGATTTCATGGCAGTGCAAGAAGCAACAAAATATTTCGCTTTCTTCAACTAAAGCTGAATATCGGGCCATGGCAACTACAATGATTTAGGCGGTGTGGCTTAGAAGGTTGTTGGCTGACATAGAGTTCAAGTAACTAGTGCCTCACACATGTGTCGTGACAACAAGAGTGCAATCTATATTGTCAGCAATCATACTTTTCATGAACAGATTAAATATATTGAAATGGATTGTCATTATGTTTGATATGACTATTTTCATGGGACCATAGATATGCCATATGTGATATCAAAACATCAATTAACATATTTTTTCACCAAACCTCTCACCGCTATCTTTCTTTTAGACAAACTTTCAGTTATTATACCATAAGTTTGAGGAAGTGTTAAAATATACATATATGTATATATATAAAATATTATTATTATTTTTTATTTTTTTATTTGTTTGTATTTTTCTCTAATTCAAAATGAACTAGAGCTCTAACTAGTCAACAAGATGTTGACTAGTCTTAGAGCTGTTGGAACTAGTCCAATAACTACAAATAGAGCCGTTGGACTAGCTCTAACGACTCTATTGAGTCCTCTGATCTCCCTTTTCTCTCATGTATATAAATAGGGGTTGATCTCCCTCTTTGATGTATGCTTCTTGCATTTAGTTGATGAATAAAATATTTATTTTTTAAGTGTTCTTGTGAATACCCCTTGTGTGGGTTTTGGTAGTGTGCCCTTTTGTGGACACTTGTTCTCTTGAATCCTTGAAGGACATATTGTGTGAGATTAGAAGACTCTTGTTTCTTTACACCAATTTGTCATAAAAGAAAACTAATACAAATTTCCTAAGGGCAAAATACATCATGAATTTTTCTTTAGAATGTTGCCGACATGGTGAGGCCGAATAGCATCACTATGAACTCGTATTGTTCGTCATTAGTACAAAATGCCATTTTGTATATGCCATTTCCAGCCATTCTAATCTGATGGTAGCTGACTCTTAGGTCAATTTAGTGAAGTAACAAGCCTTATGCAATTCATTTATTATCAAGGTTGGATGTTTATCCCTCATGATTATGGTATTTAGGGCACGATAATCGACACAAGGCCTCCAAATATTGTCCTTTTTCTTAACAAGCAATACAAAAGATGAGAATGGACTGGAACTAGGTCTAATGACAACTTTCCAACACTTCATGGACCATTCTTTTCATCTCCTCTTTTTGAGCATGCACATACCGATAAGGGCTGCATTAATCGGTCCAATGCTGGGCACTAAACTATATGATGATTATGGATCTAAAATCATCCTCAAAACTGCCTAACAATGTTGCCATGCTTTGATGCACAACCTCAACCCCTTCGGTAGGCTCACTTGATGTGGTATGTTCAAATCTTACAGAGCATGATTCTCCTTTGTACTGAATCACGTTAGCTTAAATTTGAATTGAAAACATCAATCAAATTTGACCTCTTGAGGATCAAGGATAGGAGCTGCATGGCTTGTATCCAAAACACCCTCTCACAGACCAGCTAATAGGGAGATTGAAGTCACCCTATATCTATCTTTTATTAGTGTTGCACAACATCTGTCCCTAAGCAATAACCATCATTATTTAATGAAAAATGCCTTATGAGACTACATATGTACCAAAGGGCTCACCAAGTGTGGTTTGAGCCAAGGTGCGCCAAGCACTTAATAAGGTATGCTCGATCCTTAGGCATTAAACGTGGGTCTATGGATCCAAATGTGATGTAGTAAAGGTTTTCAAACTCAAGCTCAATGGTAGTGCCTATATAAGGCTGCTCAATTTGCAATTGGTGCAAAATTGAGAAGTTTCAAATTGAATTTCCATCTAAAATTCTCCTCCTCTCAAATTTCCCTTTTCCCATCTTCTCTCACCTCCCTTCTCCCTCATTTCTCTCTTCTTTCTCTCCCCTCATTGTTGCAAAGTGCCACTTGGTACTCTCATCATGCACGACAATCAACCTGATCATCACCTTTGCATCACCATCATCAGCTGTCTAACCACTTCTCTTCGACGGTCATCTCTCTGGCATCTTCCTTGAGACGAAAATTGATAATTTAAAGCAACTCTGCTTGTGTGAATTCTGGTAGAGCCCTTTGATCGTTGTATTCTTAGACTGTACATCAGTGATGGAGCCCCAATTGTTCACTGTAGCTAAGGTTGTCAATGGGTCGAGTTTGACTTGGACCTGACCTGTACCAAATCCTATATGGTCAGGGTTTGGTGATCAATAAGAAGGCCCGATTAGAATTTGGGTTGAACCCGAAGGGTCCGATTAATATATGGAGCCAGGTATGGTTTGTAAAATTTCATACTAGACCTAGACCCAACCCAAGTTTGAATTAATATCCGCAATTTGTCAATGTAAAAATGATAACAAATATTATTTTACTGGGTATGGTCTGGGTCTGGTTCATGGAATCTTTATATGATCAAAGCATAGTTTGTCTTATGGTGGGTTCAATTAGACTCGGGTCCGGACCCAGTACCATCATCTCAAGTTAGGTTTGGGTCTGGTTCCACTTAGGTTCGAAACACTGTTGTAAGTATCATTATTATGAGAAATAATGATAGGATACACACTCATATCATGATATGGGTGTATTGTATCTGTATCATACGCCACAACCCTGTATCGTACCGTATCGTGCAATACAGGGTGTATTATACGATACACCTTCAACACAGTTTAAAAAGGGCCAAATTGTAATTTTTTTTTGTTTTAAAAACCTCTTGAGGGCCAACTCCCTCATTTGTATAAAGGTCATTAGAGGGATATCCATGCACCTAGGAGTCGTGAGAACGATTTGGGGGCTGATCCATCCGCATGGGAGAAGGATTTTGCGGTTTACTCTAATTAGAGTGCATTTCCACCATTTTCCACTTAAGAAAGTGGATTAAGGTAAAAAATCCTCAAAAATTTGGTATTTATATATCATGGTATAAATCATTCCCTATACTCCAACAAAGATGACATCAGATGATCCGGTATGACATTGGCGCACTCAAGTAATGAGTGAAAACCAATTGAAAATTGAGTGCAACTATTGCTATAATATTTTTATTTGTGTAATATGTTCTTAATTGTAAGATATTTAATATTTTGCATTGTTCTTGTGAGATAGTTGATGTTTGATGATGTCTTATGTAGCTCATAGAGACATAAATGCTTCATATGTGATTTTATGGTTGTATTTTGTGCAATTTATCATTTTTCATGTGTTATGAGTTTTTTAAAATTTTTGCTATTTTTCTGATTTTTCATGTTTTTAAGGATTTTTAATTTTTTTTATTAAAAATTTATGATTTTTTACAATACTATACAATATGTATCTTATTTGGGGCCCAACAGATATGGGTAACAATACGATACTTACACCCTTGGTTTGAACCAAACCCGACCCGTTGATACCCCTAACTGTAACCCATTGCCTAGACGAGCACCAATCGCCCACGACTTCAATTTGGTAGCCCTCGACATAATTCTCCAACTCAGATCCTAGAGACCCTTCCCTGGAGCATCAGAGTCTTGATCAGTGATAAGAACACTGATCGATTACTCCATTTATTGGTCGGATGCTTCACTGCTTCGCCCACTCCCATGCCTGCCTCATATCCGCATCTGTTCAGCTGATAGGCTGATCCAACCTCTGTTCACTTGATTACCAGGATCTGACAACTCTTGCCAGCGCTCCATGGCTGCTCTGATTTCTGCTCAGTCAATTATCGATATGAGTCTTCTCTGCCGAAGTGCTAGCTCAAGTTGTGTAATGTAGCAAGATTGAGCCTCTAATAGTTCTATTGGACCACTCCTAGCGCATTGTCGGAATTTTCTCATCTCTGACCTATCTTCTTGGTGCCCTTCCCTTCAGATCAGGCTTGAGACTCTTATCTCAGAGAATCTAAAAAATGCCGACACAATTGGCCTTGGTTTGTGTCAAATTGAGATCTACGACACCAATCCCTTACTCGGGTACTCATTTGGAGCCATTCCCTTGCCAATCAAACCACACAATTGCCTACTGGGCTGCGCTTCTTAGTTCCGGGCCTATCACTAGAAACCCTTTGAATACTCTAATGATCACCTAAATTACTTCTAACCTTCTCTCCTCACAACCAAAGAAAATAGATGGGAGGCATAGATCACGTCCTTTTAGAACAACCCTATCATCTTTAAATGGATATTTTGAAACCAGGACACAATATGCAATTCTCCATCCCTGATCAATGGATATTTCACTACACATTTTTCTCGGCTTATTTTAGTTGATGTGAAAATGAAAAATTTATGTAGTAAAGAATACTTTCCATGGTTGGGTCGAGTCCGCTTCATCAGAAGAGATCACATTGTCAACAAATTGGATATAAGGGTAGGAACATATCCCCAATCAACTGTCTTTCAAACCTCTAAGCATCTGGGAAGGTGAGCTGTTTAATAAAATAATCACAGCTTGCCAAATCGAAAGACTGCCAACATTAAGCTAGGTAATCAAGGTCAACTTACATATTGGGCAGATTGTAGCTTGATATGCCTATGATGTGAACAGGTGGTATCTATTTTTAATGATTTTGTTTTATCAGAAAATTAATCTGTCTATTTTATGCGTATGATTGGCTTTTTCTTAAACATGTAAGCTTTATGACATTGTGGTCCTCCTTGTTGCATATTTATGGTGGGTCTCTCCTACATTACTAACCCATAGTTCTCAACAATGCAGGTTCTGCTAAAAGAGCTGGATCTGTCATTAGGCCTTCATCTCCGAAGTCTCCTGTTGCTAGTGCTAGTGCCTTTGAGAGTGTAGAGGGTTCTGATGAGGATAATGATTTGCCTGAAAATGGAAAGCTAGAAAATCATTATGGACACAATAATGGAAATGTGGTAGGGACTCTTTGTTTCTTCGCTGGTTTGGATGCATATTTTTCTTTGCAGAGATTTTGTTTCTCATAAGTTGCTGTATGGTGAAGAACTTTACCCACTATGACGACGATGCAGTAACTTTATATGGGAATGGGGTCTCTTTTCTTGAACATTCAGTGCTGCTTTTTAGTTCAGAGTTGTTGAACCATAGAAATTCAGCTAATGCATGAAAAGACCTCAAAATAAGTTTAATATTATGAGATTTATTTACCTCAAAATTTCACAGATATCACGTGTTATGTGGATAAGAAAAACACATTGACAAAACTTCTTTTCTCTGTTGAAATGCTTTTATATGCAGTATGTTGCTGCAGACAATGGGTTAATTAATTGAAATCCTGTCTCTCTGCTAAAACCACATCTGCCAATGTGTTCAATGCTATGCTAGGATGACCTAGCATTTTTGTGATATGTAAGTTTTGTGAACAGGAATTAGAAGGCAGGACATTGTTTCCTGCTATGACTGATCCTGTTATTGCCAACGAAGACCAGAAGCCGATTGTCGCAGCTAGCATGATTCGGTCTCACAGTGTTTCTGGAGACCTTCATGGTGTACAGCCTGATCCAGTGGCAGCTGATATTTTAAGGAAAGAACCAGAGCAAGAAACCTTTGTTAGGCTAAAAATCAGTCCAAATGGTAAGTGTGACTACTATTTCGAACTAGATCATGTTTGACTTTCTATCAAAGTACTTGGCTACATACATGATGTATATCTGTCATTAGTTTCTTACACCACATGAAGACACACACATATATTTAACTGTACTTATTTATATGCAGGCATCATCCGTGCATATATCATGTTTATGCATTTAGGCTTGCATGCGTTCTTGATTTTCTTTATTTGTGTGTGCAGCTGCATGGATGTGCCAATGTGTCTATGTTTTTATGTGGTTTTTGAAGAACCTATGTTCAATTGCTGATTCAATTCCTTCACCCTAAGGTTCTTTATCATCATAATCATAAACATGTCTTATATAATATAGAAGAGTCATATTATCAAATGATTTCTGCAATGCTGTCAATTCTCTGACCAAAATGTATGATACCACAGTTCTTCATGTCTATTTTTATTGTTTCTCTCCATCTTTTTTGGCTCTCTCTCTCCTATCATCACAATATAATACTGGTCCATGGATGTACTGATATAAGAAAAGGGGTTATATCCATAGGATATCATTTGTCACTGCAGCCACAACTCTATATTTAACCTTTTCCCTTGACCTTGACATAGTCCTCTGTCTTCTAATGATGAAGGCAGAAGCTGAACTCCAAAAGTACATCATAGCAAGTAACTGTTTGTTTCGTGAATGGATCATTGGCTCAATTGGCATCTGCTTGTGCCGGAATAATCATTGAAACATTTGATGTTTTCTTCTTGGACTTCTTATAAATCAACATGTCTGAGATTGCCCCTTTCACATGTCTCAGGATTCTCCTAACCACCTCGATGTGGCTTTGGTTTGGTGCATGCATGAACTAAGAAATATGGTTAACAACAAAAACCAAGTTTTATCTCCTAAAATGTGGGGTACTGTATAGCATATAGTAATATTCTGTATTGTTTTGTTTTCTCTAGAGATGGATTACTATCATGTTCTTTGCCCAAATTTGCATTAAGAGGCAAAAGTGTATTGGTCAACTTGCAGCCCATCATTTCGTTTCAATCTAAGAGATCTTGCATATATTTCATTTATGTCAATATCACACATCTGCTAGTCCATTTGCACTCCAAGAAACTATCACGAAAGACCCAAGGCCTTTATCTGACACTTTTGATGCAATACACATTTTAGGTGTTCAGACCTTCCTTTGTTACTAGTAAAACGAATATTATATACATAGATCAAAACAATAGTGATCCAAAGATCATCGAGATGAATGAACAATGAGTAGTGTCATTGACTTTTGTGAAAACCAAGTGATTGCACAGTTGCACTGAAACTATCTAACTATGCACAAGGTGCCTTTGAAGGACATAAATAGGTTTCTTTAGTCAAAGGACAGTCTCCATATCGACCTTTTCTTATAAGTTTCCATGTAGAAATACATTTTTAATGTCTAGCTGATATAGTTTTCACTCATGGGTGGCTGCCAAGTACAAGATGACCAGATGATACCCATATAAAAAATGGGGATGATTGTCTTATCAAAATTCAAACCATGATCCCGAGTATAACTTGGCTACGAATTTGGCTTTGTACTACTCGATGT
Organism: Nuphar pumila; assembly: GCF_984573655.1. NCBI lineage: Eukaryota > Viridiplantae > Streptophyta > Magnoliopsida > Nymphaeales > Nymphaeaceae > Nuphar > Nuphar pumila. The sequence goes on along the minus strand of NC_143260.1, from coordinate 45,335,727 downwards.
TTATGTCTGTCATGCATAATTTTGTACACATGCATCTAACAACATTTTGTACATAGGGCTCTCCACTACTTGCCTAGTGCCACAGTCGTGAAGTGCATTTATTTCTTTATTCATATCCTTCACCCATATTTGATTTTATTTTGGTTCCTTTTCTTCATCCAGAGCAGTAATGCCAATCCTAAATCAAGAGAAAAGACTTCATAAAGTGCGCACTTTTTATGTGATGCCTAACTCTGAAAAACATGCGGAACTCAAAAGACAAGATTGAGGAGGTAGGTCTTAGTAAGAAGGTGGCAGTGGCATCTATGTTGTTTTCTTTGGCTGCATACTCTCAGTTTGGCCTGAGCCTCTAAGGGAAGTTTAATACCAAAGTTGCCAGTCGAGAAAGTGAGAGTGGGAAGTGATTCAGGAAGCAGAAGCAGGAAGCGATTCAGGAAATAGAAGCAGGAAGCGAGAGACTTTTAAAGTTTTAGGATGCGGGAAGTGAGTTACTTCTAAAATTTTATGAAGCGGGAAACATGAAACGACTTAGAAACGAACCAAGAATCGTCTTGAAAGTAAGAAGAGAAGCGAACTAGAAACAACCTAATAATCGAATTGGAACCGAACTAGGATTCGAAGGGGAAACAAAAAGGGAAGCGACCTAGAATTCAAGTGGGAAGCGAATAGGAATCGAACAAGAAGCGAAAATGTAGTTATATTTTTTCTAATTTACCAAAATATAAGATTTATGTTATCATTGACAAAATAAAATGTGAGTAGATAACATTAAAGCTGATCTATTAATCTCAAAACTGTATAATATATACAAGTGCAACCATTTAGTAAATGCATCCTGTGGCAAGCATTTAATAAATAATATATCATAAAAATTCATAATTCATATTCCATACTCCATAATCCATACAACAAGAATTTAAGAACTACTAAAATAATGAAAACATTATCACATTATTGGTAGTAAAAGTATAAGCTATAGAAAACTAATAAATTTGATTAAGAAGATTGCCTTTTTCAAGCAATAAATCAAATGACTTGTTATTTGTGGTTGAGAGAGAGAGAGAGAGAGAGAGAGAGAGAGAGAGAGAGAGAGAGAGAGAGAGAGAGAGAGAGAGAGAGAGAGAGAGAGAGAGAGAGATCCTACTCGATTTAGGGTTTTTTTCACAAACTTTTTTAATGACCATTTTGCTCATTTAGAAAACATTGTTTCTTTTATTTTTTTTGTAAAAAAATAGTTTATCAAGGGGTAAAACCTATGTCATATGGGTGCGGGTGCGGGGATTCGGCACTTACAAAAAACTCGGGTGCGGGGGTGCGGCAGGGGCAAAAATGTAAAATATATATATATATATATATATATCATGTATAGTGTATATGTATGAATGTATGGTAGCTGTTAAGGTCCATGACATTTATGCATGTTAGCACGTTCACCACAATTTTATGCCCCTAACAAATTTAAAAATAGATATGGTGATTAGGTGTATTAATTGCCACAATTATGGACATTTTAGTAATTTTTATTAGGAAAACATATTAATAATTGTGCATTTTGAATGCACAACTAATAAGTGTGTAACTTATTTTTACACAAAATTGCAAAAATAGCTACTGGTGTCCATTAATGCATGGAACCACCAAGTCATTTTTAAACTTCAAGGGTGTATTTTATGGTCATGTGTTAACACCTTATTAACTTCCTAGACTGATCCCTCTTCATGAGAAGCCTTTTGTTTTATGTTTGCAGAGGCATTGATTTTTTTTAGATGTATATCTGAATGTGTGCCCAACTTGCTTTTTACCAATTTTTTATCTTATATGGTTGTCCCCAAAGATGAAAGTGATGAGTTGTGGAGCCTGATTCATTGTTTTTGGCCTTGCAGGAAGGGGGGTCCGGGGGCTCCCCCCGGCGCGGTCAGCGGACGGGGGTCCAAGGGGGGCCGCCCCTGGCGGGGGGTTATAGGGGGGCAGCGCCCCCCCCCCCCCCCCAAAGTTTTTTTTTTAAATTCCACAGACCATTTCATAGGGAAAAAAATTCAAAAAAAGTGGACAAAAATGACCCTTGGTGCGGTCAACGCACCTAGGGTCGGGTTGACCGCACCCGGTGCCGCACCCGCGTCGAGTCGTATCGACGCGGGTGCGGCACCCTGCTAGCCGAATCCCTGTGACATAGGGTAAAACTATCCCAAGCTCAAAATATCATGAAACACGATTCTCCTAGAGCTATTCTCTGACTCTCCCCTGACTATACTCTGTTATTGAAAAACTTCTTAAACTCTCCCCTGACTATACTATATTACAAATTTTTGGTTGCAAATGTTTTGTATTAACCAACAAATGTGACAAGTTTTCTCCTAGAGCTATTCTTTCTGCCTTTCTTGGTTATGCCTACAACCAAAAGAGATACATGTGCTATGATCCTAAGACTGAAAAATTGTACATTTCTAGAAATGTAACCTTTTTGATTTTTTTTCTTTATAGAGATCAAGCTAAGGAAGTAACTGAATATTCATTTTTATTTGATCTTGTTTCCAACCAAGATCTCAATGATTGTGATTGTCACTATGATTTTGAAAATGTCATTGAATCAAGAGATAAAGAGTCTCTTAATCAAGCTCCTCAGGGTGATCAAACTTGTTTACAATACTCTAGACGAGAATGTTCCAAACCTCCATGTGCACTTGAAAAATTTTCTAATTTAAATAAAGAACTGCAAACTAGGAAATCATCTAGAGTTTCGAAGCCTCTATCAAAATTTGTTTCATATGATTCTTTTTCGTCTAAATATCAAGCATGCATAGCTTTAATTCACTCATATGTTGAACTCTTATCTTATAATCAAGTCAAAGAGTACTCCGAATGGGTTAAAGCCATGAAGATAGAACTAGATGCAATATAAAGAAAAAGCTCAAACTTGGTCCATTCAAAATCTTTCTTAAGGAAGAAAACCTATAGGTTGTAGATGGGTATACAAGATAAAAACCAAGAGTGATGGGACTCTTGAGAGATATAAAGCTAGGCTAGTTGCCAAAGGATATGCACAAGAATATGATATAGATTATGAATAAACCTTTGTACCTGTTGCCTACATGACCACAGTTAGAACCCTCATTGCAATTGCTTCAATTAAAAATTGGTCCATATAACCAAATGGATGTCAAGAATGCCTTCTTGAATGACAATCTTATAGAAGAAGTGTACATGAAGGCACCTCCAGGTATGTGTATACCTCAAGAAAAGACTCTTCGCTTGCATAAGACATTATATGGTTTGAAACAAGCTCCCAAAGATTGGTATGATGGATTTAATAATGTTATGCTTAATATTGGCTTGAGATCCTGTGTAACCGACACTGCTTTATTTGTTAAGAATTGTGATACAGGTATTGTCATTCTACTTCTCTATGTTGATGATATGATAATCACGGGAGAAGATACACAGGGAGTTCAACATATTAAAAATATTCTTAAAACTAGTTTTGAAATTGATTTGGGTTTTCTACGTTACTTTCTAGGAATAGAAGTTGCCTATTCCCTTAGAGGGTAATTATTATCTCAGTCTAAGCCTGCTTCTGATATTGTTCTCAAGTCTGGAATATCAGATTATAAGAAGGTTGACATTCTTGAAGTAACAAATGTCAAGATGAAAATTGATGATGGGGAGCTTCTAAATGATTCAACTCCCTATAGACAACTTATCAGAGCGCTTTCCTACTTGAGTATTACTAGACCTAATATAGCACACGTTGTACCCACAACTAGTCAGTTTTAGCATGCTGTCACATCTGTTCACATGTGAGCTATTTTGCATACTATTAGATATTTTAAAAATTCAATTTCTAGAGGCTTGTTTATGTCGTTCTCTTCTGCATTAGATTTACTTGTATATACAGATGCAAACTGGAGAGGGGATCCTAATAATAGACACTCAACCACTGGTTTTTGTGTTTTCTTAGGTGAATCATTGATCTCATGGAGGTGCAAAAAGTAACAAAAGGTCTCTCTTTCCTCAACTGAAGCAGAGTATTGGGCCATTACAATGGAAGTGATGTAGCTGAGAAGATTGCTGGCTGATATGAGAATCAAGATTCTAGGAGCTTCAAAGACGTGCTGCGACAATAAGAGTGCTATCTACATTGTCAACAACAATATTTTTCACGCAATGACGAAGCACATTGAGATGGACTGTCATTATGTTCAAGAAGAATATCTTTAAAGAATTATTGATCAATTTTGTGTCACATCAGAGTACCATTTGGCGGACTTTTTTTCCAAACCTCTCTCTGCTCCTAGGTTTGACCTCATTTTAGGCAAACTTTCGGTTATCCTACCGGAAGTTTGAGGGGGAGTGTTAAATTGTATATATATATATCTGTGTGTGTGTACATATATGTATATATGTACTTGTATATACATATTGTATGTATATACTTCTTTTTCTTTTGTAATATATACTATATATATATATTTATCATATATAAATAAATATATATATAATATATTATGTGGAGAGAGTCAAACTGTTTTGACTTTGTCCCCAACGGCTAGAAATTCTAGCCGTTTTGAGCTTCTCTCCCACTTAGTAATGCTCTCTTTCTCTGTCTGTTTTCTACTCCTCTCTCCTCCTCCTCTGGTGTATAAATAGTAGTGTTCTCCTTTTTGTAAGATATGCATTTTGGCACATTCTATTCATTGAATAAAATATATTTTTATATTGTGTGCCTTGTTGTGTATCCCCTTTGTGGGATTTGTGAGTGTGTTCTTTCCGTCACTTGTGTGGTTCCTTTTATGGGATTTGTGAGTGTGTTCCTTGGAGAACACTTTTGTTATTCACTAAGTTTATTGGTGCACTTGGTTCAAAATTGAAGAGTCCTTGATTCTTTACAATGGTCTTATAGTTATGTGATAATTTTGTATCTTATTTTATTGTTATTCTTTGCTTATTTACCCATATTCTATTATTTGGTTATTCATTCTTTTGTATTTGTTGTTCTATTAGTTGTTTCTTTAGTTACATTTTTAACATGTTTTAGCAGTCTACATCTAGGTGTATTTGATGTTATGAAATTCTAACCACTGTAATACTGGTGTGCTACCAATGGAGTACCAGCATGCCATCACTGCAATATTAGCTTGTGTGTGATGATGGAAATACAACTTGACATGTAGCCTCACCTCCCACATTCTTATCCATTTTATTATTCTTGCTTTTAATTGTCTCTGAAGAGAGTTTTTTTTAATTGAAAAAAAACTCTATTAAGAGACTATGAAAATCTCAATTCTGCGATCTCTGTTTCATTTGGAGTGTTTTATCTTGGTATATCCAGGACTCTCTATTCTTTCTTTCTTGCTTTCTCTTAAATTTGTGTATAAATGCCATATGCTTTTCTATCCATCCTTTATTGTCATTCTGATCATTACCTAGCTCAGTACTACCAATAATGGTTGCAACTTTATGCAAATTACTGGTCTTTTCACAATTGTACTGGCCAAATAACATAAAGAGATTGCAGTGTCATGTCAGAGAAGTTGATGACATTTATCCTTCTGAAGTTCTTGTTTTAAAATTAACAAATTAATGGTGGATCTAACACATATTGATGTGAAGGTAGTCTGATGCAAAATTGATTTACCTTATTAAGAATGCAGATGACATGAAAAACTTTTGGTTTGTTTTTGCTTAGATTAAGGATATATGTGAACTTCTAAGAATGGCTTCTAGTTTTATTGTCATTTACTTTGTTAGAATAAGGGTCTCTCTTGTTAAGGTGTATGCATATATATATAGTTATATATATATATTTATTTATCACTGTAATAGGTAAATACCCTCTAGGGGTATTTTCATCTTTTTCTCCTGTAATAGGTTCTATCCTCTGGGTACATATTTTTCTTTTTCTTTATTCTTTATTTTGTATTGTCTTTATCCCAAAGACCAATGACATTGAGGTTATTCATCCTTAGAGTCATTGGAAGTGTAAAAACCAGTTAAAAAAAAATTAAAAAAGATCGGACACGGGCCGGGTCCAGACCCGACCCGGATCCAACCCGTGCCAGCCCCTCGAAAACCCTTTTCAGAGGGGCTGGCAGCCCGCAGGGGGATGGGAGCCTCCGGCGACACAGGGGGCGGGCCCTGTGTGCGCCCCCTCCCTATTAAAAGGCGAGAGGGGAGAGGGGAAGGCTTACGAGCCTCCCCCGACCCCCCCGACTCTCTCTCTCATCTCTCGTCTCTCTCCCCTCTGCTCTCTCTTCCCCCGACTCCATCTCTCTCTCTTTGCCGACGCCGGCCAACCCCCCTTCACGGCAGCCCAGGTAACCCCCTCCTCCCTCTCTGTGTCTCCCTCTCGATAGCGGCAGGCAGGGGCCAAGGGCCCCTGCGACTCCTCCCCCCTCTGCTAACCTTTTCGGCAAGGGGCCTTCGGCCCCTGCCCCCCCTCCTGTTCACCTTCCGGCAGGGGCCATCGGCCCCTGCCCCTCTTTTTAGTCCCGCAGGGGCCAATGGCCCCTGCCCCCCCCCTTTTGTTTTTCCCTTTCCACGTAGGGGCCGATGGTCCCTACCCTCTTCCTTAAGAGAGGAGGTAGGAGCCAAAGGCTCCTACCTCACCCCTCGGAAACAAAGCAGGGGCCATTTGGCCCCTGCCCCTCTTTTAACCGACAAGGGCCAGAGGCCCTTGTCTCTTTTTCTGGCGAGCAAGGGCTCGGCAGGGGCCTTTGGCCCCTCCACTCTCCCCCTATGCATTCCCTTGGCAGGGACCTTCGGCCCCTGCCCCTTTCTTTTAAGAAGGCTGGCAGGAGCCGAAGGCTCCTGCCCCTCCTTTTAAAAACCCAGCAAGGGCCTCGAAGGCCCTTGCCCCTCCTTTTGAAGACTTAGCAGGGGCCAAAGGCCCCTGCCCCTCTTACTATTATCACGGCAGGGGCCGATGGCCCCTGCCCTCCTTTAGATATCCGGCAGGGGCCGATGGCCCCTGCACCCATCTCCTTTAAATGGCATGGGTCATTGGACCCTACCCCGTTCTCTTTCGTAACGGTAGGGGCCGATGACCCCTGCATTGAGTTGCGGAGAAACCAAGCTTTCTCCCTACCTATATTCATTTTATACATGCTAAACTACGTACTTTTGCAGTGTTACGCAACGGAGCCCGTTTGCGCCCCGCGAACTAAACCGACGATCACTTACGTTCGTAGACGGCTTCATTCTCGCAATACTCCAAGGTAGGAGAAGTTGCACAAGGACTTAAATAATTAAATCAAGCTTAAATAATTGATAATCGAAAGGACTTAATGATATATTTATATACTTATATACTTTTAAATCAAGGACGCGGTTTCGTGATCCTTGTCCTTTGCTTTCGCATTTCAGTTTGCCGTCGCGCTTTGCGCCGAGGCTTTTACTTTCGTATTTACTGCTTATTGTCTTTTAATTCAAGGACGCAGTTTCGCGGTCCTTGTCCTTTGCTTACGCACTTTCTGTTTCTGTTGCCGTCGCGCTTTGCGCCCAGGCTTTTGCTTTCATAGTTACTACTTACTGTCTTTTAATTCAAGGACGCGGTTTCGCGATCCTTGTCCCTTGCTTTCGCAGTTCCTGTTTGCCGTCGCGCTTCGCGCCCAGGCACATCCTTTTCGCATTATTATCTTTTGTTTATTTTCCTTGCCATAGACTCAGTGTATTCGAGAGGAATACCTATTCCTCTTTCCACCCGATATGTTTTGGGAAAACCCTTGATCTGGGGCAAGACCAAGTTGTTGGGTGATAGGTTCCTTTGTGAAACCCATTTACCAAAACCAGTGTCGTGACTTACATAGCACCCAGACATTGCGTCATCGGATGTCAGATTCGAGAAAATCACATGCCTTATGTTGGCAAGATTGTGTGTGGTTTCGAAAGATTTGATATGTTAAAATAGTTTTTAAAAACATTATATCTTTGCGAAACACACTCCCGAGGCTCCTATTAAGGACCTGTATCCCTTTTCTCGTAAGTGTACTTCTTAAACATGCGAGACATGATAGTACTACGACGATTGAATGAGAGAGTCTTACGACCTCGATTAATGCTTAGTGCAGGTTGTTGAAAACACATATAAGAGTGGGATCGCCTTCATAAGCAAGATGCTCGTTTCGGTCTAATGGACCAGAGCATGAAGAATGAGGCAACGGCTAAGAAACCCCGTCGCGCTCAATTCAACCTTGCTTCGTTAAGAGAGAGGATGAAGGGTACCAACTCCGATGGACAGTCCATTTATGGCTTTCAAAAAGGGCAAAAGACCCGTTTTTCCCCAGTCATCGGAGGTTAGGGGGAGGGATAGGGGCTACATAAGTTAGCCTAACACTTCTGCAGAAGTTGGATGCATCCCTATCAGGCCTTGGGGACTTACTCTCTCGACCATCGGTCGTCTCCATAGGAATAGGATTCAGTCAGACAACCGAGGTATATTAAAATACTTAACATAATGAACACTCGGCTTGGACTCGACTGTCTCGACTCACGTGCCATGTATGTACCCGCATGGCCGGTTATCAAGTAATAACTAAAATGAGCATGCACACCCTTTTCAGTTTGTTGTACTTAGCTTATTCCTCCAGTCTATCTGCTTAATTTGCTCCTTGCTACCTGCTGCATTAATTATCTATGCCTAATTTAGTTCTTTCTGTCTTTGTACTCTCCTGCTAGTTTTTCGCAAAACTAACCCATCTCATGGGTACAGGTGGCGATTAGGTGCATCAGGCAATGGCGCGACTACGAGATGATTTAAGGATCCACTGTTTCTGCTCGTAGTGCTTCTCCTGGACATTTTTGGTTTTTGATACGGTTTTCTCTTGAGGAAACCCAAATTTTGTACAAACTTGATACTCTCTTTAAATAGAAGGAATGGTTTCCTAAGTATTATTGCAGATCGTTCATGGTAAATCTTTGTTTTCTCGCTAACGTGCCCAAGGTTGTCAAACCTGTCCTTTTTCTTTTAAAAGAAATCGTTTCCGCTGATTTAGAAATAAACTCTGTAAAGAAAAAGAATTTTCCAACTATTTCAAGGAATTTATAAGCTTCGAAATTTTGGGGCATTACAGGAAGCATCCTAACGACTCTATGGGAGCTCCCTTTTGGCTCTTCTTTTTGTATATAAGGGACTTCTTGTCCCCATTTTAAGCAATGCTTCTCTTAAGCATATAATTATGCTCAATAAAGACTAATATTTTTTATGTTTTGTGTTTTTCTATTTAGTTCTTTAATGTTTTATATGCACTTAGTGCTTGTGTTGTTGCCCCTTGTTGGGTATTGTATTGTCCCATAGTGGACTTGTGCTTGTGCACATTGTGATTGTGATCTTGTAAGCCGTCAGTGGCATTGGTTTGTGCTTATGCACTTTTGTGATTGTGATCTTGTATGCCCTTAGTGGCATTGGTTTGTGCTTATGTACCTTTGTGATTGTGATCTTGTAAGCCTTTGGTGGCGTTGTTTTTATATTTTCTGCTATTTCATTACATCTCTCCCTCTCTCTCTCTCTTTCTCGTATCCCCCTCCTTTCTGAATTTGATTCATTTCCTTTGTACTTTTAGCTTGCCCCTTCATTCGAATAGTCTTTTGACAGTCTAAAAGATTTAATTTGAATGTATCAGGTTGTTTACATGTTAAACCAATTGATTATACAATTTATGTTAAAAATGGTTCAGAATGTGCATAATTGCAAAGCATGTTTTTAGCAGAGGGCATTTGAAAATAATGCATTAAGAATCATTTCAACACATTTTTTAATCATTATCGGCTTGTGGTTGAATTTTAGTTGCTTTGATTTTGTTTAGTTTTCTCAGCTTTTTATGCTTGAAAATTCATTCAATTGCATAATGACATTTATGTTGTGCTCCAAAAAAGATTTTCTGGGGTAAATTTTAGTGGCATGAGTCCGAGTTGTGAGAAAGAGTGAAAGTGGTATTTGGTGTGGATTTGAATTCTTTTACTACAATTGAATATCTGCTGTAAAAGATCTACTTTGAATCTTTCTTACAGTTTTCTGTGATTATGGTCCATAAAATTTTCTTGATTTGTTAGGTTTGTTGTTTTCATATGCTTTATGTAGGCCTCTTGTTGTATTCATCATGTTTTTGTTGATATTCTTGTTTTGTATTTGTCGTTTGTAACTCTGCTTATAGTCAGTGACAGATGACTTCAGTCAAGTTTTAATTTAACTGATACTTTACAATATTAGGTGCAATTTTTGTACTCTTGGAATAATCTAATATGCTTATAGAAGGTATTCTGGGAGCCTTTTAACTTTTTAAATATTTTATTATATGAGTTTTCTTTTTGGGATGAAGGCGTAGTTGTTGTTTGTTTTGTTGTTGTTGTATATGAGTTTTCTTATAATTTCAAATATTCACATCCTGTTCCTTCTTGGTTTTTTGAAATTCAATATCTGTTCATACTTGAGAATTGCTTCATTTTTTAGGTCAAAATTTACAGGATGGGGATTATTATTAATTGCCATTTGATTGAAATCTTTCACTTGCTGTTCTTGGATCTTGACTATTGCCTTCCATATGTATTTAGAGGTTCCATCAGCAGATGAAGAGGAGGCCTATCTTGTGCTTCAAGATTGCCTTGAATTACGGGATTGTTATTTATTCAGGGAAAAGGTTGCCCCTTGGGATAAGGAAGAACTTACAGACCCCAGCACACCAAAGCCGAATCCTGATCCATTTGCATATTCACCAGAGCGAAAAACAGATGTGAGTCACTGCAGTAGTTCCTGCATACATCATCCTGTTAATAATTTCTTCACAAGCTATAACTACTTAACTGATAAAAAATTCTTACAGCATCACTTTGAAACGATCGAGGGTGTAGTTCATGTCTATGAAAATAAAGATTGTAAGAATTTTCCTTTGCTTTTTTTCTTGGATTATTTCGCATGCCTATGTATCCTTTCACTTGATAATTGCCAAGGTGTGGTGACCTTTATTCAGTTTGTAGCCAAGAAATCTCTGCTGGAGACTTATTTGTCCTTTTTTTCAGCAAATGAAGAGCTTTTCCCTGTTGCTGATGCAACAACGTTTTTTACTGATCTGCATCGAATACTACGAATTATTGCAGCAGGCAATATCCGAACTTTATGTCATAGACGACTTGAACTACTTCAGCAGGTATGCCATGTATCTGTTTCAGGTACTTAACACATTGCTATTTGTTCTAGATTGCATATTAGTGTTTTCTTCTAAATTTCTCTTCCCCTACATGTGTCGTGCCTCACCACCATGTCTAAGATGTTTGCATTTTTCCAGACTTAAGTACGTATGTTAAAAACTGAAATTTGACAAATTTGTACCTACTTATTTGATTTCAGAAATTTAATCTTCACTTAATGTTGAATGCCGATAGAGAATTCCTAGCACAAAAGAGTGCGCCTCATCGTGACTTCTATAATGTCCGGAAAGTTGATACACATGTACATCACTCGGCATGCATGAACCAGAAACACCTTCTAAGATTCATCAAATCAAAGTTGAGGAAGGAGCCTGATGAGGTATATACTGTTATTGATTTACCAAGTTTTATAACATTGCACTTGTACCACACGAGCAGACATTTTGTTTTGGAACTAACTTTCTCAGATTTTTATGTGTTATAATATTTCTGTCATGCATCATGTTTTATTCATTATTTTTTTAGGTGGTTATATTTCGTGACGGAACATATCTAACGTTGCAAGAAGTGTTTGAAAGTTTGGATTTGACTGGGTACTGCTGCAACTTATAGATGGTGGCATTCTTACTACATTTCTTGAATAGATTACTTTTGTTTATTTTTAAATTTTTTTGCCTTATCTACCAGGTATGACCTCAACGTGGATCTGCTAGATGTTCATGCAGATAAGAGTACATTTCATCGATTTGACAAGTTCAATCTCAAGTACAATCCTTGTGGTCAAAGTAGACTTAGAGAAATTTTCTTGAAGCAAGATAATCTTATTCAAGGTAATTATGCTATCCTGTAATACCTTATTATTTCAACTTCCTTCCTATTGGTGCTCTTCTATCTATCTGAATAGTACTAGTATTGCATTTTTTATGCAAAAAGTAATAATCTTTTCCTGCCCCTTTCTATGCAACTGCTTGTGAGGGCTGCAATGCTACCATTTTACTGTTAACCCAGATAAAATACAAGATATAAATGTTACCGAATCTTTTATGTGCATGTAGTCATCCTCTCTCAATTTAATTACCTCAGATGTATGAAAACTAGAACAATAGTGTTAGTGCGAGGATTCAAACTTTAGGAGGTTCACTTATTTTATTTATTTTTTCTTTAGTTTTCTCCGATATCCATAATGAAGTGATACTTTTGTGCTCCAACCATGTAGACTCTCTCTCTCTCTCTCTTCTAATTCTGCATATTTCTAACCTCTGCCTGACAAGATAACCTAGTACATTAACCACTCTAAATTTTGGTGTCCCACTTCAACAAAAGCTAATTTAAGGGTACCTAAGGATAGTGCCTAATGTCAACTTTGAGACTGACACCTGCCATAGTTAATTGGGTGTGGGGCGTGTGATGTTTTGATTGTTTTGATGAAGTTGGACTTGTAATGAAATGAGAGATCACAAGGGATATCCCTAAACACGCTATAACAAGCCACTAATCGGCAAGATACATAAAGTCACAAGGTGTACAATAGCACAAGAGAGCACAAAAGAACATAAAAAAATAATGTATTTTATTGAGAAAAAGCTCTAAAGAGCCATACATTCAAGAGGGGACAAAGTCCCTTATTTATACATAAAGAGGAGCTCATTAGAGCTGTTGGTAGCTCATTTGTGACCGTTGGGGAGAGTCCCAACCGTCCTCAATGGTGGACGGTTTAGTCCATGGTCAAAAGTCAAAAAGTGAAAAAGGAAAAAGTAAAAAAAAATAAAAAAAATAAAAAAGAAAAAAATCCCTAATAGACTGTGCTAAGTATATATGATAAAAAGACAAAAATACCCTTGAGGGTTATGTCAATATACAACTATATACATGTATATCAAAATATATATGTATATAATAGCATACATAAATGCGTAACGCATAAATGCATAAATGTATACATTTTAACACCCCCCTTAAACGGACAGTGAGATCACCAAAAGTTTGTTAAGTAGAAAAATAAAACGAGGAGTGCGAAGGGCTTTAGTGCAGAGTTGCCAGTCGAGGAAGCGGGAAGCGGGAAGCAGGAAGCAGGAAGCAGGAAGCGGGAAGCGGGAAGCGAGGCACTTCTAAAATTTTAGGAAGCGGGAAGCGCGGGACGACTTAGGAGCGAACCGGGAAGCGTTTCGGAAGCGACCTAGGAAGCGTCTCGGAAGCGACCTAGGAAGCGACCTAAGAAGCGAAGAAGGAAGCGACATAGGATTCGAGTGAGAAGCGAAAAGAAAGCGAATAAGAATCAAAAGTTTGCATTTATGAAAAAATGTTAAAGAAAGACAACATAACAACGAAGAAAGACAAAATTCATATTGGTCGGCTGTTTCTAGCAATAATGATATTTATTTAAAATTTTAAACTAGCTGCAACATACTTAATAGGGATGATAAGCTCAATCATGCTCGGTATACATTTTGTATAATATGTTTTTATATTATAACTTATGTATTTTTATAATATGAATTCAAGAATTTTCCTATAATATATTTTTTATATATTATACTTATAAGTATCTCTTGTTTCTTTTATCATGCTCGATATCAGAGTTACCGGAAGCGCCTAGGTAAAAGGGGAAGCGTGCTTCGGAAGCACGAAACGTCGTGCTTCTGAAGCGTGAGGGGAAGCATCCCCCTTTTTTGGGAAGCGCACTTCTCTTTTATGGGAAGCGCATTTCCCTTTTATGGGAAACGCGCTTCCCATAAATGGGAAGCGCGCTTCCCCCACGCTCCCCCCTCGCTTCCCCATTTTTTTCATTTTTTTCGCTTTCCCCTCACTTCCGGTTTGCTTCCTAGGTCGCTTCCGGTTCACTTCCTAGGTCGCTTCCGAGACTGTTCGGAATTTTCTTCTAAGTGGTCCCACGCTTCCCCGCTTCCTAAATTTTTGAAAGTGCCTCGCTTCTCGCTCCCGCTTCCTGTATCGCTTCCCGCTCCCGCTTCCTCGACTGGTAACTCTGCTCGGTATACACTTGATCAACATGTAAGTTCCGAATTCACATAAAGCAAAGTCAATTCAAGAGATCAAGGAGAGAATGGAAGACTACAAGATCAGACACCATAATGAAACCATAAGACAACTTGTGTAGGCAGAACTTGTTTTTCATTGACTTTGAAATTATATATCCAACAGTGAAAGAATAATAAAAGTGATCCAGTCAATCTGATCAGGCACTCGTCAAAATGACTTAAAACCTACAAGAATCCTGACTCAGGATATTACCATGAGCAAATGTTTACTTTACCATGCTAACACTATGTAATTTAGCCATACTATTCATTTACCGATGCACACCTTTCACTCTTCAAGAATTAAATACAAACAATTTCAATGTGCTTGCTCTTTCCATGCTATATTAGAATGATGGAGATGTAACATAGCACGATTTTCATAATACAACAAGAACCTCATTATGTGTTGATGGCGTGATACCCATCTACAGTACCTGCTGCTACAACATGTCACAGGGATACTCCAACTTAATCCCATATCATGTCCCCTTGTAATAAAAAATTTCACAAAAATGGCATGTGACGTAGAGGTTTTGCAGTCACTACCGTGGCAAGATAAAACTCTGAGGGCTTACCACCGATGTGGTATCCCATGTAGTAAGCGGGTTCTGTGCCAAGCTGAAAGCTGGAATCCCTCTGCCTCGTGGGGCTTAAGAGATGGTTAGGGTCTGCCTAACCCCAGCTTGCCTTAAAAAAAAACAAAAGAAAAAAAAAACTCTAAGCGAGAGTCGCCATGCTTGGCTTGTGAAGGGGTTGCAATCGTGCGAGAGAGCGTGAGAGAAGAGATGGAGAGAATCGAGATAGAGAGAGTGAGTGGAGAGCGTACCTGAACAGATTCATCGCTCGACGTCAGTGGAGGAGGTCATCGGAACTTAGAAATCGGTGGCCAAAAATGAGAGAGGGAGGAGTCAGATGGAGGTGAAAAACAAAACCCTAAGCCCCTTTTGGTTTTGTATTTTCAAGAGTTTTGTACAATATCCATTTTGCCCTTATTAAGAAAATGTTTCCTTTAAATTTTTTGTTTTTCAAGTGTTAAATTTTTTTTAAAGAAAAGGGCAAACTCATCTTTTATGTGTTAAGCGTCTGAAACACGTTCCCTTTAAAGGGGGTACGCGTCCCCCTATAAAGCGAAACGCGTCCCCCTTTAAAGGGGTACACATCCCCCTATAAAGCGAAACACATCCCCCTTTAAAGGGAGACGCGTACCCCTTTAAAGGGAAACACATTTCCCTTTAAAGGGGGACGCGCTTCCTAAATTGCACATGCGCTTCCCCACACGTTTCGGAAGTGTCGCGTTTCGCGCTTTCGAAGCGCGTCTCGAGGAATCGCACTTCCCCTAGTCCATAGACGTTTTCGGTAACCCTGCTTTAGTGAAGAAATTCGTAAGTTGGTACTTCGACGTGACATACTTAATAGTTTCTTTTAAAAATTCATCACGAACATAGTGGCAGACCATCTCAATATGTTTGGTTCTTTTATGGAATATGTGATTGCTTGCTATGTAGATTGCACTTTTGTTGTCACAACACATCTTCAAAAATTTGGAGATAAAAACTCTCATGTCTTGAAGAAGAGACCTAAGCCAAACAAGCTCCATTGTTGTCGTTGCCATTGCGCGATATTCTGCCTTAGTTGAAGATACCGAGAACTTTTGTTATTTCTTACACCTTCAAGAGATTAACGAATCTCTTAAAAAATACAAAAATTAGTAGTTGAGATTCTATCATTTGGGTTACCACCCCAGTCAACATCAGTATAAGTAGTTAGATCTAAAGATGATGAAGAATATAAGAAAAGCTCTTTTGAAATGGTATTTTTAATCTATCATATAATCCTCGTAACTACCGCCATGTACACTATGGTAGGGGCATGTTGAAACTGACTTGCTTCATGAACGACATGAGCGATATTTGTCGGGTGATGGAGAGGTAAGTGAGAGATCTAATCAATTGACGATATGGAGTAGGATCTTCAAGCAATACACCATCTTTAAGTCTTAATTTTACATTTTTGGCTTCTGGGGTCTCCACCTTCTTTTCATCCGAAACTCCTGACCTAGCAATATGTCAGCAACTAATCTCATTTGAGAGAGAATATATCCTCTGAGAGAGTAGGCAACCTCAATTCCTAAAAAGTAGCTCAAGAACTCCAAGTCAGACATATCAAAAGCTTTCTTTAAAATTAATAACACCTTTGTCATTTCATGTGATGATCATATCATCAACATATAAAAGAAAAATCATAATTGTAGTACCTATTTTCTTGACAAGGAGAGTAGTGTTAGTATAACAAGTGATAAATCCTAAATTAATCAAAACATTACTAAATTTATCGCACCAAGCCTTAAGAGTTTGTTTAAGACCATACAAGGCCTTTTCAAAGTTTAAAAACTTTTCCATTTAAATTAACTCCTGGAGGGGCTTCTATATAAACTTTTTCACCAAGTTTTTTATTTAAAAAGACATTTTTAACATCTAGTTGTAAAATGGGCTATTTTTTAATAGAGGCAATGACAATAAGAGTTCGAACACTAGTCATTCTTGCGACGAAAGCAAAGGTATCTTCATAATATATTTCATATTCTCGGTCATACCCTTTGACGACTAACCTTGCTTTATATCTTCTAATGATTTGTCAGTTTTGGTTTTGACTTTAAATACCCATCTATATCCTATAGGTTTCTTGCCTAAAGGAAGATCAACTATTTTCTATGTGTTGACTTCTCTAAGAGCATTAAGTTCTATTTCCATTGCTTCATTTCAATGAGGGTATTGTTTGACATCATTATAATGCGATGGTTCATAATAAGAATGGAGAGTTATTAAACATGCTCTAAAGCTTGGAGAAAATGAGTCATATGATACAAATCTACTTGGAGCACTAGAGATTCGATTTGATATCCTAAGTTGAGATTCTTCTAAAGGGATGTTTTGAGAGAACTTGTCAAGGGTATATGGGTGATTACCTTCCCCTCGTCTAGTATACACATGCATACATTTGATACATTTTCATTCAAACTTTTATGTTGATGATTAACTTCATCAACAATGATCAATACTAAAGTCATTGTCAAAAGAATCAAACACCTCAATAGAGTTAGACTCATCATGTCTTGGTAATAGATCAAATATAAATGAGTAACCAATTTCTTCTTTAGATCCTTTGCTATCAAACCCATTTTCATTTTCAAGAAGGGTGACATCTTTTGAAACATAGAGCTTGTTATTTATTAGTTCAAAACATTGATACCTTTTTGAATTTTCACCATAGCCTAAGAAAATACATTCAATGGCTTTTGGAGATAATTTATCATTTTTATGAGCAAGTACATAACACTTACAACCAAAGATTCTTAGTCTTTTAAAATTGGAAGTCATTTTAAAATGTTTTTCAAATGTTGAAACATTTTGTAACGAAGACGAAAGAGTTCTATTTATTTAAGTTGAGGTTAAAACGGCTTCGGCCCCAAATTTTTATGGAATGTCCCTTGAAATTAAGAGTCTTAGTGGTTTTTATTATATGTCTATGCTTTCTTTCCGCTTATCCATTTTGTTGCAGAGTTTTAGAATAAGATCTTTGATGGCTAATTCCATTTTGTTTCAAGTAGCTTTGAAAATTATTTGACATGTACTCTCTTTTCAAATCCGATATAAGAATTGATAAGTTGCTAAAAAATTGATTTTTAACCATTATATAAAATTTCTTAAAAAAAGAGAACATATCTGATTTATGATTTAAAAAATAAATCCATGTGTATCTAGTAAAATCATCAACAAAAATAACATGATAAGAGTAACCTCCTTTTGATATGTCCGGTGAAGGACCCCATACATTCGAATGCACTAATTCAAAAGGCCGAGTAAAAATAAAAGTTCTATGAGGAAAGTGAATGACTTTCATTTTTCCAAAAATGCAATCTTTACAAGATATATATTTTCATTACATATATTTTTCAAAAAGAGAAAGAGATACATCTTTGAAAAATTAGGATGCCCAAGTCTCTTATGCCAAGTATCAATACTTTTGTCTTGTACATAATTAAAAAATGATTCGGATGGAAGGGATAAAAAAATCATAAAGTAAAGATCGCCTCTCTTATGACCTTTCCCAATCAGCGTCCCTGACTGGAGATCTTGCACAGTGTAATCTTTAGATGAAAAAGAAATTTTGTAACCATGATAAAAAATTTAAGAAATGGAAAAAAATTTAAATTTGATTTTGGAACCACCCTTATTCTTGGAACAAGAAATTTTTGAGTCGAGTGTTCCAATACTATTTATTTTTAAAGAAGTTCCATCGGCCGTTGAAACATAGGATGGAGTAGAATTAGTGCAAACTTCGGAGAGAGCATTCTTATGAGGTGTCATATGAAAGGAAGCACCCGAGTCAATAATCCACATACCTAGAGGAGATGAAGAAGATGCAATGGTCGCACCAAAAGTAGAAGATGATTGGAAAAGTTGTTGAAGTGCCTTCGATACTTGGCTAAGCCTGTCTTTAATATCTCTTCTATTTTTACTTGTTTCTTTTTTCTTGGGTGTGATTTCTTTAGTGGAAACAATTTTGCCTTTAAGCTTTGGGTATACTGGTCTAATGTGTTCCGATTCATTACAATAGTGGCAAATAACACCCTTCCTATATCCACTATTATGGTTGGAACCAGTATTATAGTTATTTTGCTTTACAAAGTGGGGGGACTTATAGGCCTTTACATTGGAACCCGACCTAGTAACGGCCAAAACATCATCATTCTTATTGGTCATGCCAAGACGAATTTCTTCTTGACATACCTCTGCTAGAGCATCTTCAAGAGGCATAACTTTAGTTCTATGAAGGAGAGAGGACCTCACTTGTTCAAATTTCGATCTTAGACCATGAAGGATTTGAAAAAAGTGTTCATTCTCAATTTGCTCTCTTCTAATCTCAACATATTTGGGGGCCACTCATTTAGGATCAAGAAGTGTTAATTCATCCCAAAGAAGAAACAAAATACTAAAATAATACCGGACACACATGTCCCCTTGCTTAGTGGATCTTGGTAGAAGTTGTAATCTCATAGATATCTCATATGTAAATACCCCATCATATGTAAACTTTTAGTTTAGTTACAATAGGATAGCTAGTTAACTTTATTTTTTTTGGTTTGGACCATAGTTAACTTTATTTATTTTTGGTTTGGACCATTGTCAACTTATGCTTTTTGACCAAGTCAAAAAGCATAAAGCAAAAACCTTTGGACACTTTCTTAGACCTTTGCTTTTTGACTAAGTCAAAAAGCAAAGTCCATGAAAGAGTCCTTGGACACTCCAACGGCTCTATTAGAGTCGTTGGACACTCCAACGACTCTATTAGAGCCGTTGGAGAGTCCAACAACTCTTTCTATGGCTCCCTTCTTCAAACATTATAAATATGGGATTTTTTCCCCTTGTAATATATACTTTTGAGTTGGGATTTCTCCCATTTTAATGAAGTTTATTTTTCTTCTTTGTGCATGCCCTTTTTCGGGTATTTTGTATGAACCCTGGTGGTTCTTGTGCTTGAGTGAGCATTATTTGAGAGCTATTTTTGTTGTGGGCTTCTCTTCCTTACATGGTATCAGAGCCATCGGTAAAAGCAATCAAAACAAGGTTTTTTGTGTATTGGGAAGCGTGTCACTCAAGTTTCTTTAAAAAAAGTGGTATCTTTGAAGGTATAATCATGTGAAGGTTTGAAAGCTTAGAGGATTACTTGTATTCACCGTTTTGTGGTAGAATATCCTCTTCTCTAATATCTCTTTTATATTTTATCATTCTCTTTTTCCTATTCATTCTTTCCCAAATTGTAAAATAGATGACAATGATAATGTCACCATTAAGCCCATAAAACTCAATGATTCTAATTATGTCACATGGGCTTCAATTATGAAGCATCTCGTTTGGGGAAATGGATTATAGGGGTTAGTGGATGAAACCGATGTGGAACCTACACTAATCCTCACCAAAGAAGGAGAGAAAGAAATGCCTCTCTCGGAGGTAGAAAAGGTTAAAGCCATTTCCACTTACGAAAAAAAGTGAAAAGAAAGGAGAATGAGACATGCCAAAATCATGTCTTGGCTCATATCATGTGTTGACATAAAGAAGTGTTCAAGCTTTGCAAAATTTGAACATGCCAATGATGCTTAGGATTATCTTAAAAGAATGTACTCTCTTAAGGATATTGCCCACATATGTAATCTTCACGAAAATGTTCGCAATATGGTTCAAGGGGATAAGAGTATTAGAGACAATAGCTTGTCCGAGTTATGGGAATAATTGACCCTCCTTGAACCAAAGTGGCATTGTCTACAACACATAGAGCCTCGTCAAAATCAAGTGAATGCGGAGCATTTTTTCCAATTCATTAATGGATTGAGATCCAAATTTGAATCAACCAAATCCGCTCTTCTCCACCGGGGAAAAGTCCCTTCCATTGAAGACACAATAGAAGAATTGAGTATGGAAGAGAATAGACTCAAGAAAAGAATTTCCAAAACTGATAATGATTTGGTTCTAGCCGTATCTAGACCAGGAAATCATGTTCGCTCCTATAAACCTCCACACGTTGGAAGAATTAATGATGAAAAACAAAGAAGCGACTTTGAAAGAAGAAAAGTCATTTGTTATTATTGTCGTGAACCGAGACATGTCAAGACTTACTGTCCAAAATTAAATAGGCCTTATGAAAAGAAAGTAGCTATAGTTGAATCTCCACAAGAATCAAGTGAGACATCTATTGGAAACATGTCTCTAACTCAATTGGTGGAGGCACTTCAACCACTTCTCAAAGGAGCTTCTTCATCTGCCGGAGCCGCTGTCTCTTCCGTCAGCGATCCCGGTAAATCTCTTTGACTCCTTGACTCTGGTGCTTCCTTTCATATGACACCCAACATAAAATTGCTATCAGAATGTCATAACTCAAGTAGATCAAATATTTTTACTGCAGATGAAACATCTCTTGAGATTAAAGGAATAAGAAGTTTTGAAAATATTTCACAAAACTCAAAAGGCTTTTGTATTCAAAAAATTAGATACATTCTTAAACTTAATCTAAATCTTTTATGTGTCTCAATTAACTGACCATGGGTGTAATGTTTCCTTTTCTTCTCGTGATTGTCGAGTACAGGATCTGTAATGAAATATGCGGAAAAGCAAAGAGTGCATTAAGCACTTACAACATCCACTAATGAACAAACAAAAGGGCTAACACCCAAACCCACAAGAGACAACACAACATAAAAATATAAATGTCTCTTATTGAAAAGAGAGAGAGCTCTCAAGAGTGAAAAATACAAGAGGGGTTCACCCCTATTTATACACAAAAAGGAGGAGAGGAGGAGTGACCTTATGGCCTTAAAAGAAGAGCCACCTAGGGGCTCCCATGGAGTCGTTGGGAGCCCCCAACGGTCACAATGTGACCGTTGGGGGCCCCATCGACTCCATGGTGGGGCCCCTTTTAGGTGGGCAAAAATATAAAAAATAAAAAGTAAAAAAGGGAAAAAGAATTTACAAAAAAAGAAAGAAAAGAAACAAGTACCCCTATCAGGTACTTGTGAAATGACTAAAATACCCCTATTGGGTATTTTAGATAATACATATATATATGTATATAAACATATACATATATATGAATTACATATATTTTAACAGGATCATCAGTCAGGGAAGCTGATTGGGGAAGGCCATAGAGAAGGAGGCTTGTGCTATATGGATTTTTTGGAAATACCCAAGAATACACTATGTTCTAATGTTAAAAAATTAGACTTGGATCTTTGGCACAAAAGGTTTGGTCATCCTTGTATGTCTAAGATTCAGTTTTTTCCAAAACATGATTTTTTTTTATAATTTTGAAGCTTTTACATGTGAAAAATGTATTCTTGGAAAAATGAAAAGACTACTTTTTCAAGAAAGAACCTTTGTTACTACACGACCACTTGAGTTGATACATTCTGATGTTTGGGGTCCCGCACCGGTTATATCAAAAGGTGATTTTATGTATTATGTGATTTTTGTAAATGACTTTACACGATACATTTGGATTTATTTTCTTAAACATATATTCGAAGTGTTCTCGTATTTTCAAATATTTTACAATATGGTCAAAAATCAATTTAAGAATGATATCTCGATATTTCACACCGATTCAAGGGGAGAATTCTTATCAAATGAATTTAAAGATTATTTGAACTTATACGGGATTTCACATAAAAAATCATGTCTCTACGCCCCTCAACAAAATGACTTAGCTGAAAGAAAGCATAAGCATATTATAGAAACAGGAAGAACATTACTCATTACACATCAAGTACCAAATCTTTTTTGGGCCGAAGCAACTTTAACTGCTATTTATCTTATTAATATGATGCCTTCTTTCTTGATAAACAATACTTCTCCCACTGAAAAACTTTATAAGCAAACTCCAGATTATTCTAGGTTGAGGGTATTTTGGGTGCAAATGCTTTGTATTTACAGATAAGAATGATAAACTCTCTTCACGTGCTATTCCATGTGCCTTTTTAGGATATGCAAGTCATCAAAAAGGTTACAGGTGTTTTGATTGTAAAAATAACAAAATATATGTTTCAAGAAATGTATCATTTTTAGAAAACGAAAGTCCTTTTGAAAATAAAAATTCTACGAAAATAGACAAGTTTTCCTTTTTATTGGACCTAGTTCCAAGGAGTAATGAAAGTGATATTGATCAAGATGATCAAAGCGATATGACTAACACAAAACTAATTAATAGCAATCAAGAGTGTATTCAACTATGTCACAGGGACTCGGCAAAACAGATGCCGCACCCGCGTCGACGCGACGCGACGCGGGATCGCGTGTGGGTGCGGCACCGGGTGCAGTCAACACGACCCTGGGTGCGGTCAACGCACCCAGGGTCATTTTTGTCCACATTTTTGGGCGAAAAAAAAAATTTTTTCCCCCGATGAAAAGGAGGATTAGGGCAAAAATTTTTTTTGCCCTAATCTCTCCTCTCTCTCCCCCTGAGCTCGAGCTCTCCCATCGCCGCCCCAGCTCCGCCGCCCCCAGCGTCGCCGCCCCCAACGCCGCCGCCCCCAGCTCCACCTCCCAGACTCCTCCTCTCGGCTCGCAGGTATGTCTCTCACTTTCTTGGGTCGGCTGGGGGGGGGGGGGGGGCGAGCACCCCCCCCCCCCCTCTCTCAGTCTCTTGTTGGGTCGGCAGGGGAGGGGCTGAGCCTCCCCTGCTCCCTCGTTTTTCGGCACAGGAGGGGCCGAGCCCCTCCCCCATCTACCTCTTTTTTTTGGGTCGATTGGGTCGACAGGGGAGGGGCCGAGCCCCTCCCTTTTATGTTTTTCTTTTTTGGGTCGACAGGGGAGGGGCCGAGCCCCTCCCCTTTATGTTTTTCGTTTTTGGGTCGACAGGGGAGACATCTTTTTTTTTTTTCTTTGGGTCGACAGGGGAGGGGCCGAGCCCCTCCCCCATCTGTTTTTTTTTTTTTTTGGGTCGACAGGGGAGGGGCCGAGCCCCTCCCCCATATGTTTTTTTCTTTGGGTCGACAGGGGAGGGGCCGAGCCCCTCCCCCATATGTTTTTTTCTTTGGGTCGACAGGGGAGGGGCCGAGCCCCTCCCCCATCTGTTTTTTTCTTTGGGTCGATAGGGGAGGGGCCGAGCCCCTCCCCCATCTGTTTGTTTTTTTATTTGAGTCGACAGGGGAGGGGCTCAGCCCCCCTCGCTCTCGCTCTCTTGTTGGGTTGGCAGGGGAGGGGCTGAGCCCCCCTTCTCCCTGTGTTTTCGAATTGATTTGAAAATTGTAATGTATTTTTTTTTGTGTTTTCAGGATAAAAATGACGGATAAAGGGAAAGGACTTGCGTCATCCTCATCCCAACATGTGAGTTCTGCTGCTAGTTTTGCTGATAGTTGCAGTGGGATTGATGATGTGGGGCCACTATGGATACATGTAGATAAACTTGCAAAAACTGGAGAAGGAGGTGGTGGAAACAAAAGATTTCGATGCAAGCTCTGCGAAAAAGATTTTGTTGGGTCTTACACAAGAGTGAAGGCTCATTTGTTGAAGATACCAGGACATGGCATTTCAGCTTGCAGAAAAGTTGATGAGGCAATGCGAAGGCAATACAAGAAAATACAAGAAGAATATGAGAAGAGAAAGGCAATGGCCGATTCTTCTGCACTCAGTGTGCCATTTGCAAGCCACCAAGAAGATGCTGAAAAAAAAAGAAAAGTCAATCTAGGAGGTAGAGGAACGATACAAGCAGCATTCAATACATATAGAAGAGAAGAATTGCATAGAAAAGTTGGGAGGTATTTTTATTCTGGTTCACTCCCATTTAATGCGGCTAGAAATCCTTATTGGAAGGATTTAGTAACATCCTTGGCAAATTGTAATTTGAGTGGTTATGTGCCTCCAAGTTCAGAAAAAATACAAACCACACTTCTTGCAGAAGAGAGGGCAAACGTGGAGAGGTTGCTAAAAATTAAAAAATATTCATGGGAGCAAAATGGAGTTTCCATTGTGTCTAATGGATGGACAAATATTCAAAGGCGTCCATTAATCAATTTCATTGCTTGTTCGCTTAGTGGCCCAATATTCTTGAAAACAGTTGATGCATCTGGGGAATATAAAAATGCAGAGTATTTGAAGGGATTGTTTATAGAAGTGATAAAAGAAGTGGGTGATCAGAAAGTGGTACAAATCATTACAGACAATGCTCCGGTTTGTAAAAGTGCAGCGTTGAGTTTGGAGAGTGAGTACCCTCATTTTTTGGACTCCTTGTGTAGCACACAGCTTAAATCTAGCCCTAAAGAGCATATGCAACCCCAAAGAAGAAGAAAATTTACAAGCATATGCTTTATGTTCATGGATTGAAGATTTAGAAAGAAATGTCAAAAGCATTAGGAATTTTGTTGTTAACCACCATCGTGCTAATGCTATATTTAATAGGCATTCTGATTTGAAATTGTTGAAGGTCGCTGAAACACGTTTTGCGTCCATCATTGTGATGATGAAGATGATTAAAAGAGTGAAGAATGCTTTGATTAACATGGTGACTGATGAAAATTGGACATTCTATCGTGTTGATGATGATATGAAGGCTCAAGAAATTAAGAAATTCATTCTTGATGATGAGTTTTGGGACAAAGTGATATACTTCCTTCAATTTACGAACCTATTTGGGAAATGTTAAGAGAAGTTGATAAGGATGAGCCCATGCTTCACAGAGTTTATGAAATGT
Organism: Nuphar pumila; assembly: GCF_984573655.1. Classification (NCBI taxonomy): domain Eukaryota; kingdom Viridiplantae; phylum Streptophyta; class Magnoliopsida; order Nymphaeales; family Nymphaeaceae; genus Nuphar; species Nuphar pumila. The sequence continues at coordinate 45,310,312 of NC_143260.1, read as the reverse complement.
GGGATAATATGATTGAAAAAATACAAGCTATAGTTTTCATGCATGAAGAAAAAAATCCTGCATTGGATGATTCAGATTTTTTTAATCATATTCATTCAATTTTAGTCAGAAGATGGGATAAGAGCAACACAACTTTGCATTGCATGGCACATTCTCTTAATCCAAAATATTATGCAAATAAGTGGCGGGCTGGTGGTATTGGTCATGTCCCTCCAAATTTAGACCCAGAGCTATCAAGACATAGAAATATGTGTATGACAAGACTTTTTCCAGAAGCATATCTTCTACATCAAGTCACACAAGAGTTTGGAAAATTTTCATCTTCGAGATTATATGCACCGGCATTATTCGCGAGAGAAGAAAATAATATAGATCCTATCACATGGTGGTCAACATTTGGATCAGAAACACCTCTTCTACAACGTCTTGCATTAAGATTGCTATCGCAGCCTGCTAGTTCATCTTGTTGTGAAAGAAATTGGAGCACATATTCTCAAATCCACAACATAAAGAGAAATAAACTCACCAGCAAGCGTGCAGAGGATTTAGTATATGTTGATTCAAATCTTCGATTACTTTCGCGAAGCAATGATGAATACAGGTACTAATTTGCTCTTTTAGTTATTTGATTATTTCTTAGTTTTCATTTAAATATACTTGTATTGTATTTATCATTTTCAAATTGGGTTTATAATGCAGACAAGAAACATCCAAATTTTGAGATGTAAACCCAGAAGAGTGTGACTTCGAGGGAGAACATGAATTCAACGTAACAAACATGGATTTAGCTGAGCCCAGTATTCTATCTAATGATGCATTTAATGATGAAGAAGAAAATTATTAGCATCCATTACTTCATCAGGATATACTTTGGTATGTAATTTAGTTCTTTTATGCAATACTTATTTGATTGATATTTAGGTCGATTTATGTAATTGCTTTACTTATTTGATTGATAATTTGATATTTAAGTTGATATACTGCATGCATGATGAATCATATTATGAGTTTATGACAATGTTTATTGTTAAATGTTAAACTGTTAAAACTTCAAAATTATATATATATATATATAATTTTTTTTTTTAGATTTTTGCCCCTGCCGCACCCCCACACCCGGGTTTTTTGGAAGTGCCGAATTCCCGCACCCGCACCCGCACCCGCACCCGCTCCTGCACCCGCACCCGCACCCATGTGACATAGGTATTCAATATTCTAGACGAGGAAACTTAGAAAGACCATGTGCCTTTGAAAAATATACAAAAGAACAAGACCAAATATCAACTAGAAAGTCCACTAGAATCTCAAAAACTCCTTACAAAATTTGTGTCATATGAGTCTTTTTCACCGAAGTATGAAGCCTACATTGCCTTAATACACTCTTATGAAGAACCTTCTAGTTATGCTACAGCCAAAGATCACCCCGACTGTGTTAAAGTTATGACAATAGAATTAGAAGCCTTAGAAAAGACAAATACCTGGACCGTTCAAGACATTCCACCCATCAAAAAACTTATTGGTTGTCGATGGGTATACAAAGTTAAGACCAAAAGCGATGCCACTCTTGAGAGATTTAAAGCTCGGTCAGTTGCCAAAGGCTATTCCCAAGAATATGGAATAGACTATGAAGAAACCTTTGCCCCAGTAGCTAGAACTGTTGAAAAACTATGTTTTGATGATACATGATAAATATGATATGCTTTAATGATGCATATATATATGATACATGATAAATATGATATGCTTTCATGATGCATATATATATATATATATATATATATATATATATATATATATATATATATATATATATATGATACATGATAAATACATGATATGCTTTCATGAGATATGATAAATATGATATGCTTTCATATATGAAACTGAATATGTTATATTATGACTGGATATGATGTGCCATGTATTTAACGAGTATTTGATGCAAGGTTATTTCATCTAAAAAGAATGAAGACAACCTGATCAAGTGCAACTATTTGATGCAATCATACTACTCTGAAGAAAAAGCTTGATGGGCCATACATTCATAAAGATTATCCAAGAAGATCGGCTACTTCAAGATGAAGATTTTTTCTTCTTTAGAGTCATATGTAACAGAACCTTCAGAAGCATGCATATTTCATATTAGACTATATGCTTTGAAATCATACAAGTCATTTATTTACAAAAAGTTAAAGCTTTCATAAAAGGATACGTTATGTATATTGTAGCATTTCAAAAACACCTTTTTGAAACAAATCATTGTACTTCCTACAAACATTTATGAAAAAAACATTTTGACAAAATATAATACATCATGATTTCAAAAGCATTAATTGTACTTCCTACAAACATTTATGAAAAAGACAACTTGAAAAGATATAAAAGCTCATGATTTCAAAAGCATTCATGAAAGAAAAAGACAAAATACATTGATTCATAATACACAATCGTTCATCTTGAATTGACGATTTGAGAAAACAAATATTATTTTATACACAACTACTTATTGTTTAACAAGACAAAAATTTTAGGAAATGACCATTTATTTATTTAATACTAAAATCCACACTAAAAAATGTAGACTTATATTTAAAGTCATCATTCTTTTTGTAAACATTAAATGACACTTCAAAAGCATTTACTCAAGAAATGACCATTTATAAAATAAAGTACTTAACAAGCATTTATTGTACTTACATACATTTAAACAAAGAAGTGACGATTTGTAAGAAAACAATTAATATACTGCAAATCATTTAATTGAGTAAAGACAAATTACATTATAAATTACATTTCTAAATACTTCAACGTTCAATGTACTACAAAACATTTATTTTGAGAAAAGACCCATTACAAATTAAATCTCATTTTTAATTACAACAACGTATAGTGTACCTCAAATATTTAAATTCAGACGACTTGAAGAAAGTATCATTTTTTAATACACCAAACATTTAATACTTAATAATTCTTTAATTTATGTAATGACGATTTTTTGAAAAAGCAACATATAGTACACATATCATTTCACACCTTTTCTCATAGAAAGTTGTTTTGAGATGACGTGACACCTCACATCACAAAAGGACAATTATTTCAAAAAGCAACGACTATTTTTGAAGACCTATATATACAAACAAAATAATATCAATATATAAGTGAGCTTTCAAAGAGAAAAATTCCTACTCGACACACTGAAAAAGGGCTTAGAAAAAAGAAAAGAAAAGAAAGAGAAAAAGACAAGAAAAGCTCTCTGACAAAAGGATTAAGTGTGTGTGAAGAAAAAGAACATTCTGTTCTCCTAAGAGATTATTCTGCCTATTTTCAAAAGAGAGAGCATTCTGATAATCTTCATACGTGCATTCATACTCTGCATATCATTCTAAAGGTTCTATAGGAAAGTGTTGTAACTTTCTGTTTACTACTGTATCCCTTCTCTGCTGAGAGAAGTAGACCTCTGTGAAAAAGGGTGTTTCTCTTATCTGTTGATAGAAGTAGACCTCTGAGAAAGAGGGTGTTTCCCTTCTCTGTTGAGAGAAGTAGACCTCTGTGAAAGAGGGTGTTTCTGTAACGACCCCAATCCAGACCCTTTTAAAAATGCGGAATATTTTTTTTTCTAAGAGTTGCGGAAACCTTTCCAGAGATCTGGGGTCCTCACAGTTCCACTTTCCATTGGATAGCCCATCCACCACAAACGAAGTTGCAATTATCATCCAAATCAACCAACTAAAACTCTTTTATTAATGAGTAAGTAAATTTCAAAGACAAGGTTTTCTTCAACTGAAAGTAAAGTAACACTTGCAGAAATTAAAAGAACTGAAAGACAAAAGAAAGAGTCATTATGTCCTCTACTGAAGCTGACAAGCCCAAGTATAACTCATCCATCCCCAGATGCATGTCCAACTTCACTGTTCACCATTTCCTGTGAAAAACCAACAAAGTAGGGTGTCAGAACCGAAATTCTGAGCACAGCTACTTCTAAAGAAACCAGGTAAGAAAAAGAACATGGATAAGATTTCATGCAGTGATTTGAGTGAGTACAGATATAAAATTTGCAACATTTGAATATCTATAACTACCAACAGTGCATATACTTACCAGTCAAGAACAGTAAACAGTGTCATATGTCAATAACTAAATAATCAAACCTTTCAGCATGATTTCACAAAGTAATTTATATGCTACCACCAAATGATGTCATGATATCAAGAATGATTCAAACATGCATGATCTAATGCATAATAGAAAAATGCATGATTATGTGCAATGTATGATTTCTTCGGTTATCTTTTATTTAAGTTCCATCTTTCCATATGCATGCCCTATTAGATGCACACATCCTTAAGTTCCTCTTTTTAATTACCGTGGCCCGCGGATACACCAAACGAGTACAAACCCCGAGGTCAAGTATGGTTCCCGGGGTAGCTTCACACACAATTTGTATTTTATTACCGGGTTCCACACTTAGCCCTCGACCGATATCAGGAAACAGCACCATCCATCGGAACATTAGACCTCCACATCTAATGTCGGGGACACAAGGGACACCCCACGCCCACAAGTGCCACTTCCTTGGTACCATAAACTCACAGCTGTGACTAACACACCACTCCCGGGTAAAGTGGAGGGTTCTCCCTAAAACCGTGTCCAGGAGAAGAACCTCAATATCGGGTTCAGGGGCAACAACGCACACAGAGTTTTTGTATCCTCACAGTCTCCCCAAGACCGGATATCTAAAATTCTCATATTCCAGATGAGATATCCCAGAATGTATATTACACTGTTCTTATTCATTTATTTAAAGTTCATTATTTAAGTTTGCAACACCATATGCAAAAGAAAAGTGAAAACCCGCATCCTCCCTTGCGGGGACCCAATCGGGACTCCAGCCCGTATAAGCCACTAGAACAGTGTAGTAAAGTGCCAAACCATCTTATGTGGTTCAAGTTATGTATTTAAAACTTATGTGAAAGCAAACCAAACCCACGACTCTCTAGGCCGATGATGGTCCAACCAGGCCATCAATGCATCACATCACAAAACAAAAGTAGTGTTTTATTTATAACACTAAGCCAAAGTGCCAAAAACATATGCACATATGAAATAATAAACCCAAACATATGCATGTCATAATTCATTCATATGCAATTTCAATATGTGTGTGTTACATACATCACATATGGGTGTTCACCAATGCACACCTCTTTTGAGTGTGTCAGTATGCACATACATTACACATTCTCATCAAGCATACGTGCTCACAAAAATATCAATAACCAATCTATGATCACATTCATGATTGCACAAACAGTACAATGAGATGCTAATATAACATTTTACATATTCACCGGGCAAAATGTAAATTTCTGCACATGCTAGGGAAGGTGGTCGGGCTTACTAATCCCGGGCCCCTATCCTCCTAACTAAATAGTCAATTCAGTCCAATCGACTGAGCCTGTCAACCATCCCAGCCGACTGGATCAGCTGGAGTGGGTCGTTCAACCAAATCCACTGATTATGCTGACACAACATAAGCTTTCATCAAAATTTTGTTCGCATATCGCTGAGGATCTATACCAAAAGGAAAGCATGTGGGAAACACATAAGAACCGACTATCATGAGCAATTTGATTTTTCAGAATCCATGATTACAGGTACATTCATAGGGACTCACTCATAATTTAAATGATAAATCTGATTAACCAAACCAGCTATGTACATATGCTGCAGGAACATAAAATAAAAATCTCAAGCATAAGCAATGTCTTCAGCTATTATGCATGAATGAAATCAGTATTATGGATAACGCTAACTTTAACCACCATATTTAGCTTAATGCCTGTATACCAACACGTATTCAAGCTGATTACCCTCACCAATTCTGCGTCAAAACAACCCACGCACACACATACAATTTTATAACAGGGATTTTATTTTCTGTTCAGCACTAGAATAGCCCATGGAAGGTGGGCACCTAACAGGTATTTTTCCCAGTCAGAGTTCCAGTTATACTAAAGGATATCTGGTTCAGGATATACTGGTGTCAAAACCCAAGAAGGCAACCTAAGTTGGACTTCTTCAGGACAGTCTACCATAATAAGTAAATTATTACAATAAAGTTAATCCTGCTAAGTTTTAAAAAGCACAAAGAACTATTTAACACACATCGTCTTCATACTGTCAAACGCAAACTTCATTTGCATAGTAGATTCAGCCTTTAAAATGAATGTAATAGCCAAAAAGCAATTGTTCCAGGACACCACTAGGGAACAGTTACTTAAACTACGCAATATAAGAAAAAGAATAGGCTTGTGAAATACAGAAAACACACTTTGATCTAATCAATAGGATGCATAAACCATGTACTACTGTTGAAACTCCCTCATGTTCATAGAACAACATGCGCAATGCACCCCTAACAAATCTTGCATAAGAGCTCGTGATGCCCAAATTTTTATGCAGCAACTTAATCTAAGCCTTCAACCTAAATAAAAAAATAAACTCAGCCCCTATGGATTTAACGTACACAGCATACATATTTTTTTTTTTGAATCATACGAGTCACAGGCCAGCACCCAGCCGACTGGGTCGGCTGGGCCTGCTATGGCCCGGTCCAAAAGAAGTAGAGCACCCAGCCGGCTGGGTCGGCTGGGGCCCTGCTAACACAGCACCCAGCCGGCTGGGTCGGCTGGGCCTGTCGCCTCCTACCAATGCACTGGTGGCCAGCAACATGAAACAACATTCCTTTTTTTTTTTCATAAGCATATACGATTACTGTTCTCCAGATAATGACTTAATTAAGGGAAGGAAAGACCCCCAAACTGTTCCGATTTCAAGATTTAGGGCATATTAAGAAAACCCCCAAATCAATTTGATTTGGGTATTTAGGGTTTATCAGGAAAACCCCCAAATCAACGTATGGAATCGAACCCCTGTTCGATTCCTCACCCAGGTTCGAAGAAGAACCGTACCTTAATGAAGATTTCCGGCGATCGGAGGCTTTCGTGGCTGCAAGAGAAGGGTCGGCTGGGGGTTGCACCTTGCTGCAGTCGTGACAGGGAGCTCGCTGCAGTCGCTGATGGCTGCTGGTTGCTCGTCGGCGACCTTCTTTCCTCCGGCGTGTGCGCACCGAGCGAGCGAGAGAGACGGGGAGAGATGGGGGAGAGACGAGGCTGAGTGGAGAGAGAGGCGAGGGATAGAGATGAGGCTGAGTGAAGAGGGTCCCCTCTCCACTCCCTCTTATCGGACAAGACCCCTCCCCCCCTTCACGCAGAGATGGGGGGAGGTCGGTTACGCCCTGCGTAACCCCCCTTCCCCCCTTTTCTTTTTTGTTACGGGAGTTTCGGGCAACCCTTATCGGGTTGCCCTTTTCTCTTAAAAGGGTTGACATGGGGTGGGGCTCGGGTCCGAACCCGGGACCCGTAACCCGGCCCCCAAAATAATATGGATCCACAAGTGGATCCAAATGGATCCACTGTGGATCCTCGGATAAATTTTAAAAACTTAATTTTTTTTATTTATTTAGTGTTATTATTATTATTAATTCAAGATTTAAACCAAATAACCCTAATTACCCCCTTTATGGGTCCTAGATCCGAAATATGGATCTAGGCCCAACTTGAATAATTTGAAATATTTTCTAATAAAAATCTCGGGTTTTACAGTTTCCATTCTCTGTTAAGAGAAGTAGACCTCTGAGGAAAAGGGTGTTGTACTATTTATCCCGTAACACGGATTTTATAGTGAAAGACTCAAGTGTTTTGCTTGGGGACTGGATGTAGGTCAGTAACTCGACCGAACCAGTATAAATCCTGTGTTTATTGTGTTGTGCCTTATTGTCTTTAATTTTTATTTTATCGATCTGTATCGAATTTCACTATTCACCCCCCTCTAGTGGAATTTCAAGAACGACCACTGCTAGAATCTTGATAGCTCTTGCTTCTATAAAGAAATGACATATTTTTTAAATGGATGTTAAGAATGCATTTCTAAATGGAAGTTTAACTGAAGAAATTTACATCGATCCATCACCAGGAATTAATATCCCTGAAGGGAAAACTCTTCGCTTAAATAAGGCTTTGTATGGACTTAAACAAGCTCTGAAAGCTTGGTATGATAAGTTTAGTAAGGTTATGCTTGATTTTGGTTTTCAATGTTGTCTTATTGACATCATTTTGTTTGTTAAGAACTCTGATACAAGTATTATTATCCTTCTCCTCTATGTTGACGACATGATCATTATTGGAAGTGATAAACAATGAGTTTACAGTATTAAAAAGTTTCTTAAAACGCATTTTGAAATGAGTGATTTAGGATTTTTGAAATTCTTTCTTGATATAGAAGTTGCATACTCTTCTAGAGGATATTTACTAACTCAGTTTAAATTTGCTTCATATATTATTGTCAGGTCAGGTATTTCAGATGAAAGACATATAGACACTTTTGAGATCGTAAATAGCAAAATGAAGATGAATAATGGAGAACCATTTGAGAACCCAACATCTTACATACAGCTTATTGGGGCATTGTCTTACCTTTCCATCACTCGACATGACATTGCACGTGCTGTCTGTAAAGAAACGACTTTGAATACATTAGGTTCAATAATGAACCATTACACATGCACATGAAGTGCAGATATACCCACTAAAGGGGAAAACACAAGCACATAATGTGCTAACACATAAACCCACAAAAGGGGCAAAAATGCCTATAAGGCATAAGTTAATATTATTGAAGAGAAGAATGGTGTAACACCCATTACAATGGAGCAAAAGCTTCTCCAAGAAGTAATAAATACATGGGGGAAAGCCCCTATTTATAAGCCTTTGAGGAGCCACATTGGGGGCTCCCAAAGGAGTCGTTGGGAGCCCCCAACGACTCTTTGGGGAGCCCTCCAATGTGGCGCAAACCACAAAAAAATAAATTTAGAAAAAATAAAATGAAAAATAAAAATAAAAGAGAAAATACAATCATATTCCAAAATAGAATATGCGTAAAATGACTAAACTACTCCTATGGCTAATATAGGAAAATATATATTTTATATATATAAATAGGAAGATACATATACATATATACCATATATGTATATGTATCATCTTTTTTATATATAAAATATATCTAATTACAATAATTGATGAGTACATTTTAACACCCCCCTCAAACTTTGCGTGGGGAAACAAAAAGATTGAAAAAAATCGCAAGACTCCAAGAGGCTTCGGTGAAGATGCCATTGAAATTTGCAAATGCCTTCCTCCAATTGTCTTCTAATGGTGAACACATTTTCCGATCTATCCAGGGTGCTTCTTTTTATCCCATCTCCAAGATCCTGTGGAATAACAATAAAAAACGAGTAAAAAATATCTTTGCACTTTACTCAAATTGAGCATTCCTAACAAGATGAATTAATCAAAACAATATCGGATGACTCACCCATAAAACAATGGTGCAAAAATATAACTTATGCATAGTAATTTGAAGCACATGATAGGATAATTACTTTAGCATGAAAATAAAATTTAGAAAACCAATATTTCAAAAACATATATCATGTTAAAGAGAGAGAGAAAATGAATTACAAGAATGCATAATGCTTTCACAAGTTCTAAAAATGGTCAAAACACAACCCCACAATGGGGAATAAAACAATGGTCCACCATAAGACCCCATAAAAAGCTCATAATGAAGTGCCAAACAAGAGAGACGAAATCTCCAAGAGTAAACAAGGAAGAACTCACATATACATGAGGCCACTAATGGGCAAAATAGACCACAAAAGTGGTCAAACACACAAGAGAGGTGGAAAAATATATTTCACTTGTAAAAGGCTTCTTAAGAAGCTTATAAAGATGTATGAATTAATTCAATCATTTTGAGGGAACCATATGCATTTTGCAATGCATAATCTACACATTTCTCTATTTTAGTAGGGAACCTTACACATTTAGGAACATCTCACTCAAATGATTGCAATTATAAAAATTCATTTTGCATATTAAGTACAAAGGTGACCAAAACCATAAGCACTTAATATGTAGATTAAATGCCAAAATATTAAATTGGTTTTCAAATATGCATATCAATGATATGATTCACTAGAATATCTTAAAACACAAGTTATGAATAAAATTTTGCAAATTTCAACAATAGTTCATTCACTATAAGCAACTACCTCATTAGTCCTCCAAAACCCATAAATCAAGTGTATAAGCTAGTAGATCAAGAACATAAATATAATGCCTTTAAAGGCCAAAGACACACACAAAGGTGTGTAAAAGAACCTTTTGTCTACATGTAATAATACTTGAAATGAGTGCATCAACGACAAGAACAAGAGAATACACGGCAACATAAACCAAAAGCATTTCTTGTCTACGTAAAAATACACTCAAGATCAAGTATGTTCAGCTACTATAACAAGAGTATCAAGCCAACCATGGGCTAAAACACAATACATCTATTGTCTACATAAAATGACACTTGAAATGAGTGAAAGAAGTCAACCATGGGCATACATCTCAGCGACTAGAACAAGGACACAAATGCCAACATGGACTAAAATCACACACCATGGTGTGAATCAACGTGCCTTGTCTACATATAATAACACTCAAGACAAGTGTGTTCAGCTACTAGACCAAGAGAACAAAACCAAGAAAGGGCTACCAACACACAAAGGTGTAATAAAATTCTTGTCTATATATGATGACACTTAGATAAGAGGTATAAGAGGAGAAGACTTTTGAGGCAATAAAACTTGTAATGACAAACATATAAATAAAACCTTGGACAATACGTGCACATATGCACAATCGACACCATGTAAAAGTATCTTCAACAAGATACTATAATCGATAGAACGATATTCTTGAGAATAAATGTGTGAACATACACACACCAAGAACACTTGTGCACAAAAGCACAAAACACGAAGTCACAAATGTACAAATGCACTCATAAGATTCATAAACAATAAAAGGTTGGCCAATAATCCCAACACCCTTGAATTTAATATACCTTAAAACATTTAAGGTTCCGAACACCATATATCCATCACATTTATGTATAGATAAGAGCATCCATAAGATCAATGGCCAAAAGAAAACGAGTAACACACTCATAATTAGAGATCATATAACAAATCATTCTAGAGTCTCAAGGTGCCCATAACTTACCTCAACAACCATCTATAATATGGCAAATGGACAATCTAAAATGACATAACACAAGGTGCCCATAACTCACCTCAACAATCATCTCTAATATAACAATAAGGCCATAAAAAATGATTGATGCATCATATAACTTGTGATAGATAGAAGATAAATGCCATAAAAAAACAATGAACTCTTAGGGAAATCATTTTCCAAATATGTGATTTTTTCAATGAGGGCTGATTCAAAGGTCCAACATAATTAATCACAACAATATGCCTTACAACAATAATTTTGCATAAACACGAAATTATGTTCAATCATGATCATTATAAAAAAAACTTAATAAACACAACGTGAAATATATAAGCAATGTTATGTGTGAGAACGAATTTGGAATAATCCAAGAATCAAATCAAGCCTTTATAAATTGCAATTATATGCATACCAAGATGTAGAACAACAATAATCTTAAATGAGCAAATTTAGGACAACATGTAACAAGGTATTGCGGAAGCACTCATAACGATAAAAGAAACAATCTCACAAGTCCATTAAGGGACAAAAAACAAGCCCTAAAGAAGGCAATATAAACATCTCTTTATTGAAAAGAGAGTACCATGTGAAAATGTCTATAAAGAGACAATACGCATACAAGCATAAATACTTTATAAAAGAAGTGCACGAAGATACTCTCACAACACTTGAACAAAATACGCAAAAAGCGTAAAAAGTAGCAAACATGCACTAGTGCATGTATTTCATAAAAAGAGCAAATGCTTGAGTCTCTCAAGCTTTCATAAAGATGGTAATATTTAAGAAGTCTCATAAAAACCAATATTATTATTTAAAAAGAAGCTTATAGCAATCATGAAATCTTCTCAAAGAGTATATACTCATAAGAAGATTCACAAGGATCAAAAGGCCTCTCAAAGAAAGATCCAACACAAAAAAACAAATCCCCAAATGAGGGTACATACGAAAGGAAGAGGGAAAACTTTATTAAAGTGGAGAAAATCCCAAAAAGAATAATAGGATTGCGTTATGGCATAAATCTATAAACAAAAATTCATAATATTATATGACTTAATAGATTATAGCCAACTCCTAATGTAATAAGTATGCAACATTAATGAAGACCATAAATTTTATAATAAAGCATATTCTTGAAATTGAATTGAAGAATGTAAAGAGAATAACCATATTTTATGAGATCATTTTTAAAACTTAATTCAACCGGTATTATAAAATGCCTTCTTAATCAAACATTGCTCGTATGAAAAAGAACTCATTAGGTAGGAAAATAAAACATCATTTTTCAAAGACACATGATATTATGAAAAGCCTCATATAAGACATTTTAGAGGGTAAACACATATCTTTAATATGAAATAATTATGATGAGAGTATATGAGCAATGCTACATATCTCACAAACATTTTATTTCTAACATAACTTTCTTTAAAAAACTTATTTTTCAAGAAAAGACATATGAAAGAGAATAATATAAAAAGTTCAATGGAATGTTAAGAATCCAAACTCATAATGACAAGGAGAACACATATGCAAAACATATCTAATTCTTTATAATGCACAATACTTAAAGAAATATAATGCATACCAAATAATTTTAAGAAGCAAAAGAGAGAAACACATATGCAAAAACATATCTAATTCTTCATAATGCACAATACTTAAAGAAATATAATGCATACCAAATAATTTTAAGAAGCAAAAGAGAGAAACGAGAACTTCACCATTCTTCTTTAAAATTTCTTGAATAACACGCTTCCCAATGCAACAAAGAGCAACTCGATCCCAACCTTGCTCTAATACCATGTAAAAAAACGACTTTGAATACATTAGGTTCAATAATGAACCATTACACATGCACATGAAGTGCGGATATACCCATTAAAGGGGAAAACACAAGCACATAATGTGCTAACACATAAACCCACAAAAGGGGCAAAAATGCCTATAAGGCATAAGTTAATATTATTGAAGAGAAGAAGGGTGTAACACCCATTACAATGGAGCAAAAGCTCCTCCAAGAAGTAACAAATACATGGGGGAAAGCCCCTATTTATAAGCCTTTGAGGAGCCACATTGGGGGCTCCCAAAGGAGTCGTTGGGAGCCCCCAATGGTCACATTTGTGACCGTTGGGGGCTCCTCAACGACTCTTTGGGGAGCCCTTCAATGTGGTGCAAATCACAAAAAAAATAAATTTAGAAAAAATAAAATGAAAAATAAAAATAAAAGAGAAAATACATTCATATTCCAAAATGGAATATGCGTAAAATGACTAAACTACCCCTATGGCTAATATAGGAAAATATATATTTTATATATATAAATAAGATGATACATATACATATATACCATATATGTATATGTATCATCTTATATATATAAAATATATCTAATTACAATAATTGATGAGTACATTTTAACACTGTCTACACAACAAGCCAATTTCAGCATGCACCCACTACTGTTCATATGGAAGCAGTATTGCGAATTATTAGATATCTTAAAACCTCTATTTTTAGAGGACTTTTTTTGTCTGCTTCTTCCTCATTAGAACTAACTGCTTATACTGATGAAGATTGGGGAGATGATCCAAATGATCGACACTCAACTACTGGGCTTTGTGTGTTTTTAGGAGAATCATTGATCTCTTGGAGATATAAGAAGCAACCAAAAGTCTCTCTTTCATCAACCGAAGCCGAGTACAGAGCCATGACTACAACCACCACGGAAGTAGTCTGGTTGAGGCGATTGCTGCAAGATATGGGTGTTGAGAGCACAAAGCATCACAGTTATGTTGTGATAATAAAAGTTTCATTTACTGGCAATTGGATATTTCACGAACGAACCAAGCATATTGAAATGGACTGCCACTACGTGCGTGAGAAATTTCTACAAGGCAACATTGAGCTTCTGTATATCTCCTCAGAATATCAACTGACAGACTTCTTTACCAAACCTCTTGCTGCTCCACGATTCCACTTTCTTTTGGACAAACTTTCAGTTGTTCAACCGTAAATTTGAGGAGTGTTAAAAGTTGTAATCTCATAGACAATCTCATATGTAAATACCCCATCATATGTAATCTTTTAGTTTAGTTACAATGGAATAGCTAGTTAACTTTATTTTTTTTTGGTTTGGACCATAGTTAACTTTATTTTTTTTTGTCTAGACCATTATAAGCTTATGCTTTTTGACCAAGTCAAAAAGCATAAAGCAAAAACCTTTGGACACTTTCTTAAACCATTGCTTTTTGACTAAGTCAAAAAGCAAAGTCCATGAAAGAGTCGTTGGACACTCCAACGACTCTATTAGAGCCGTTGGAGAGTCCAACAACTCTTTCTATGGCTCCCTTCTTCAAACATTATAAATATGGGGTTTTGTCCCCTTGTAATATATACTTTTGAGTTGGGATTTCTCCCATTTTAATGAAGTTTATTTTTCTTCTTTGTGCATACCCTTTTTCGGGTATTTTGTATGAACCCTGGTGGTTCTTGTGCTTGAGTGAGCATTATTTGAGAGCTATTTTTGTTGTGGGCTTCTCTTCCTTACTGATCTAATCTTGTCTTGACAACAATATTGTCTAGCAAGATCTTTTTGGGTATACATACCCTTAAGAAAGAACCAAGCTTCATTCGCTCTTCTAAATTTAGCAATGTTGGCACATATTTTTATGTCAACTTTACTCATAAACCATGCCAAAATTTTTGCATGATTGATTTCTCGATTCTCTACCTTTATTTGATGTGCATTGATGACTTTAAGACAATCATCTTCAACAAGAGCTTTCTCAATACCTTCTTCGACCTTGGTGAGCTTTAATGATGGTTTAAGAGAAGTTTCCGTCATAAAGCTCCAAAGTTTCTTTCGTCTAAGATGATTTTCCATAACCGAAGCCCACATCAAGTAGTTAGATCCATTGAGTTTGGAGAGCTCCACTCTTGATTCATGCTCCATGATGAAAAATAGATATGTAAAGAGGAAGAAAGGGCAACACACCTTTGTGACGATCTTCAATCACCACAAGTAAGACCTCCACGATCAAGAGAACCCAATGGGCTCTGATACCATGTAATGAAATGAGGGATCACAAGGGATATCCCTAAACACGCAATAACAAGCCACTAATGGGCAAGATACATAAAGTCACAAGGTGTACAATAGCACAAGAAAGCATAAAAGAACATAAAAAAAATGTATTTTATTGAGAAAAAGCTCTAAAGTGCCATACATTCAAGAGGGGGCAAGGTCCTTTATTTATACACAAAGGGGAGCTCAATAGAGCTGTTGGGAGCTCCCCAACGGTCACAAATGTGACCGTTGGGGTGAGTCCCAACAGTCCTAAAAAGTGGTCAGTTTAGTCCATGGTCAAAAGTCAAAAAATGAAAAATGAAAAAGTAAAAAAATAAAAAGGAGAAAAGTCCCTAATGGACTGTCCTAAGTACATATGATAAAAAGACAAAATACGCCTGAGGGTTATGTTAATAAACAACTATATACATATATATCAAAATATATATGTATATAATAGCATACAAAAATATGTAAATGCATACATTTTAACAGTACTGGTATGATCGTTTTTCATGCAAGTTTCCCTGAATAGTAGCTAGCTGAATGATTCTTGAAGAATAAAGAGAATAAAGACTAAGCAGTTTGGATTATTATCCTTTAGAGGTGTTAGTATGAACTGCAGAAAATCCCACAAAAGAAAGCCATCTAGTTTGAAAAATAGGACAGATGTGTGGTTTGTTTAAAGGCACTTTATAAAAAATCGTAGAGCCTAAGGAGCGTGGTGTGGGTGACTTGGTTAAAGTGACAGAAACCATTTCTGTGAGTTGGCTGGCCATATGTGCTCTGGGAATGCATTGACGAATACACGGAAGTATTCTTCAGACTAATTAGAAGTTTAGAACTATCCCAAATATAATGAATTTAAAGAATAATTTCTCTTTAATCATAAAGTGGATAATGCAGTACAGGCATATATTCATGGGAAGAACCTTCATGTCTCATAATACTGCAAAGATTTTTGGGAAGCTATCACAAATGCCTTCTCAAGAAAGAAGATATTTCAGCGACACCTTCATCTGATATTGCCTCAGTCAGAGTCTACTTTGGTTCTTTGTACGACATCTAACTCACTGCCTCCAATTAAGTTGGTCCTGGGGAGCTCATCGAAATAGTGGAAACTGAGGAAGTGGATATGTTAAACACTAATTCTTAGACTTTGGCTTACACAATCATGGCGTTTATCCCAGAGTTACCGGAAGCTTCTTAGATAAGTGGGAAGCTCACTTCAGAAGCACAATACTCCTTGCTTCCAAAACTTGATGAGAATCTCGTTTCTCCCACGCTTCTCCTATGTTTTCCACGCACTTCATCTATTCTTTTTATATGTTCTCTTACTCTACCTTGTTTTTTATGTGTTTCTTCTCACTTCTCACTCACTTCCATGTGCTTTATCTAAATTGGCAGTCACCGTTTTTAAATTTTTGTTAAAAATTTAATTCTTACACTAAAAAATCATGAAATTTAACAATAATCACTTTTATTTTAGTTTTCATTTGCATTCCATTTCGATTCACATTCAATTCTTATATTGCTTTTATTTTTATTCCTTGCTTCCTGCTTCCTATATATTTTAAAATGCATTGCTTCTAGCTTCCGCTTCCTGTATCGTTTTTCGCTTCCGCTTCCTAGTATGGCAACCTTGGTTTATCCTGTGCAAGATCTAAACTTAAGATTTTTAGGGTAAATGCTTGTCCCTGAACTAGTGTTGTCACCATGGCTCTACTACAGATAAATTTTCTTTTCTTTCAAAAAACGGAAAAAGCGATCATGGATGAGATTTGCTGGCATACACAAGCTTGAAGGCCACTGAACGAGTATTAATGCCAAATTGTTGGGAAAGTGGGATGAATTAAGACATCATGAAGTTGGTGAAGTGCTCATCATGTATGAAGCAAAGGAATAAAGAAATTGAAAAAAGAGTACTAGGTGTAAACATTTTGAGTATGAATCTATTAAGGCTCAAATGTTATGCCAATAAGGCCCTCCTTTTTGTAAACTCTTGTAAGAAGAATAATATCGAAAAAATCTTCTCATCCCTAGATGGAAGTGTGGAGAGATTAATGCTTGTTGGTGAGGGTAGCTCAAGCTGTAACGCCCCAAAATTTTAACCCAAATTTAAGATGATTTTTTTTTTATAACAACGGAAACAAGTAATATTATGGGGTTAAACATTCTGGAACATTACAGTGGAGAGAAAGCCAAAACGTTTATTTCATTTCGCTATCAATGAGTGTAATGCCATCAGAGTTTTAAAAACATAAAAGGAACTCAAACTATCCCTGGAACAATAAATCCAAAAATCTCGATCCGATGCTTCATCCCTCAGCCGCTTATAAACCCTATTCTTTACCTGAAAAATAGTAAATTGATTGGAATTAGACTACCATGTCTAAGTAGGAAAACTGTAACTCTTAATGCAGGTATATCATGTGTCAAGTATGTAATGTGGGTGCCGTGTGTGATTTTCAGCCTATACAGAATCGCGTAAAGAAGACTATGCAACAACAACAATTAAGTAAGGCATTAAGCAAATAAAACACATTCTGCAACAACAATAACAGTAACATGCATAATATTCATGTAACAACCACAATATGAATTCCATTATTTCATATCTACACGTTTTAGGATTTCGTTTCATCACAAGCTCAGAATATAAAGCATGCTGAAAGAATATGCAAATGTCTCTTTAATGACTTCACTCACTGTGATACCTAACTGTTCTAAATAGTGATTATTTTATCTTATTCCACGGGTACACGCGGGCCGAAGCAACCATCACAGTAGAGAACATTCGAGGGTATATTATTCAAGGTTATTTTATTAACCCGAACATTCTAACTGAGACTGAAATCCCAAGGGAGCGGTCAGTGACCGAGAGAACCTCCCAAAGGTCAAAAGAAAACAGGATGCATCCCTAACTTCTGCAAAAGAACAAAGAGATACCACCTAGGACATATTGGTAGTCCGGGTCCTCCCCCCAACTCCGAGGACTGGGGACCAACAAGTCACTTTAGCTCGAAACAGTTCAACACATGTCCCCAAAGTTTTGTACTACCTACCCTCTTCAAGGTAAGCCTGAATCTGAATGAGTTAATCTTTTCATTTATTTAAATTACCCAAAATACATGGGCATTTCTCCAAACTACCTCCTACTATCATAGTAGTAGGTCCCCAACCTTAATCATTTTACCAAGGCATACACCTCTCCAAATTTTCTTTTCATATTGATTGCACAAACCCACTCAAAGTGCTCCGATACCTTTAAACCAGTCAAGCACAAAATTTAAATTTAAGTTTTTCATCAGTCTTATGGTTATTACCCAGAGTGCTTCGGTACCTTTAAACCGGTAAGCACCGATGCCCCGGTACCTTTAAACCAGTCGGGCACACAACACTTAAGATTAAGTTTTTCATTGGTTGCATTGCCATAACACACAAGCTAACAGTCCAAGTACCCGCATCGGGTATTCATTTAGTTATGCAGACCCGACTGATTCATATAGGGACCATGCCATGTAATCTCAAAAGTGTTATAACTTATTTACATATATCAATTTCATATGCAGTTACATATCAACTCGACTAACAATTTAATATGCATAAAAAGGTACTAAGTATAAGCTTAGTAAGCAACTTCTTATGAAACAGAATATTATCATCAATTAGGCAGCTAACTAAGCAATGAGCATCAGGTTATTATGCAATTTCATATAAAACAGAATAGCATCATAATATGCAACTGAATTAATCATGGGGAAACTATTCAGAACATGCCACAATTTGACTATTACAATTTCATAATTTGTGGTACTTAAACGAAGAAATAATCGTACAAACTCTGAGTATTAACACTTTCAGAACACGTGACAAGTATAAAAATTTAAGAAGTCGGAATAATGACCTGTGTCATACCATATTAGAACCTGCACAATAGTTTTCATTCAGCCAACGAGGTCTACTATTCGGACCAATACTCAAATTATGTATATTGTAACCGGGTGCTTGACATCCTCTAACAGGGTCAGTCAAGACTGATTTTCAGAACTCAAATGAAAAGGAAATCTCAATTAAGTCATAATGCTGATACATCTATATATTGTCTATATTATCAAGAACCACATAGGATATAAATGCAACTATTTCTTTGCTATTACAACATCATGATATTGAGGGGATTGTGCAACCCCCTTTCTAGAACACAAACCGCAACCGACATTTATTATAAATCTTACATGCACAACAAAGAAAGAAAGAACTTCTTACCTCTACATCTAAAACATCACTTCTTTACTAATGAGAAATTCAGAAATTCCATAGGGAAGACAAACACATAATTAATCAATGAGAACCAAGAGTCACTACTTAATCGAATGAGGAAGGAAACAATGTGAGGAGGCCATCCTATGAAATAATAGGTTTGCTAAAAACATTTAAAGAGTCTGTATGGCCATTTAGCAACTAAGCCCAAGTTCTCACTCGTTATCCGAACATATTTGGTGCTTCATCAAATGCAGAAAAACTAAACATACCTAATGCCATTGAATACTTCAGATAATACCTTGTACATGTTTTTAAGTATGCAGGTTTACTGAGACTATGTATGTTAAAAATGAAGACACACTTCTCATATTGCCAACATATATATAAACACCCATGAACAGAAATTGACATTATATTCAGTTTATGACCCCCCCCCGCCGTAAACTATAAATCTACATTTGACTTAGGCAAATAACTAACCAAGCATCCTAGCACAAACTCCAAAACAGATAGCCAACTCAGTCATAATGATACAGGGTAGTCAATGATACAACTGAAGACCCAATCAACACAGACTTATAGAATTAGGAAATAATTAACTTTGAGTCATGTCAACTATGATAAAGTCAGTTGCAAACTTTGATCTAACATTTTTTTTCCAAACCATGCTTCATTTTCTGCCAATAAACTATCCACCAGATCAACACACGACCATTTGCCCTCAGTAGTATTAAGCAGTTTTATATTGTGTTTGGTCTCTACCCAAAGAAGGAGGAATAGTTGAACAATACAGAATGATACTATATATCTGATCAACTACATAGTCTGATGAAAAGGAAAAAAATATAAATGTTAATTCATGACCTTCTTAACGTGTATCGTTGGTTCCATACATACAACTATATTGCTTAGCGATAACATGAAGGGGAGGGCTAATATGAAATAGGTATGCTAACAACCAAATTTCATTACTCGTTTACCATGAAGCACTAAAATGACAGCTAACATAACCGTAATGTGAAGAGAAAAAAAGAAACAGTGAGGTACCCTTGCATTCTTGAACACATTATACGGAAGATTTACAAATCCCTACTCTCGGCAATCCGAAATCCATAACTCCCTTCCTAATAACAATCCGAAACCCCCAAATCGTAGATTTTGGGTTTCCAGTTTAGGGTTGACAGAAAAACCTCCAATTTGGGGATTTTCCTTTTTGTTTCCCACGCACACACCCAATCACATTCCATAGCCCACAAAAAGAAATCACAACATCCTACCTGTTTCGGCGAGAGGGAGAAGGTGGCTGCCGCGGTTGGGAAGGTCGCCGGTGTCGATTGCTCCATCGTCGAGGGAGAAATCGAGAGAGGAGCGAGAGACTGAGGGTAGGGGAAGACAAACAAGTTGCTGCTGTGAGAGGTGAGTCCGCCGACCTCGATTTCTCCATTGTCGAGCAAGGGTTCGAGAAGGGACAGGGAGACACAGAGTGTGGAAGGAGAAAGAAGAGGTGAGTGAGAAGAAGAGAGGTGTGGGAGGGGAGTTAATAGGGAGGGTGGCCTCCAGAAAGGGAGGAGGAGATGGGTATCCACCCTTTTTCTCCGAGGGCTGCGCACCGCCCCTTCCCATCGCTTTCGGTTTGCGTGGGAACCCTAACAGCTTTTATCGGGCAGGCCCTGCCCTTTTAACTTAACCATTTTTTTTTCACTGCTTACCTTAGTACACGGGCGTGGCCTGGGTCCGAATCCGAGACACGAGATCCAACCGCGTGTTGGATCCATGTTTCTCAAGCGATGTGGATCCGCGATAGTTTTGTGGAGTGGATCTGAAGATCGGATCCAAATAGATCCAACTATAGATCCACGTGATATGTTTATTTTATGATATATATATATATATATTTGTATAGTTATATATATATACTATTATACGTATATATATATATATATATATATATATATATATATATATATATATATATATATATATATATATATATATGGTTCCTTTATGGATCCTTATGATTTCGATACAAGGATCCAGATTAATATTGAAGTTCTGATATCGAAGATCCAAATGCAATATTGTGGATCCGAACATCGCCTTAAGCTATACCAATTCCCACTAAAGTGTTGTAGAAATTTTCTCATTACAATCCGATTTATTTCAAGGATCCAATCTATTATTAAATATTCAATTTAGGGTTTGCGATCCAATATCTAAGATCTAAATGGGATATCGGAGTTCTAAACAGGATATTAGGAATCCAACATTGAAGATCCAAATAGGTGATCCAAGATCCAATTACGAATAAACAATTAAAACAATAAAAATAACCTCGCACCAGCTTAACGACCAAGATTCAAGTTTATTTGTCTAATAAAATTCACGGGTATTACATTATTTCCTCCTAAAAAGAATTTCGTCCTCGAAATTACCTGTAAAAGTTTTTCTCGAAAAGATTGGGGTACTTCTCTCCTATATTAGCTTCAGGCTCCCAATATATATTCTAACATATAAGGATCATGACAACACACAATGAGTTTCTAAGAAAAGTTTGGAATTGAAAGTTGGTCTCTTCAAAATTCATACATGATTCTTTTGATAGCGAAAACGTACTAAATAACAGGAAAGTCTTAACCTAAGACAATTAGAGTGTATGTTCACTACTTCATACTTGTTTAGTCACAAATGATAGACACAACGTGCTATTCCTTTAGCTTGTTCTTGATTATTGGATGGAGTTTTCTTTATTTTATCATAATCACGACGTTGTTTGTTGTCCTCGCTATTTCTAACAGACTTTTTGTCCTGAATAACCTCCACTTATTCCTAATTCTCAAGGTTTTGTGTGGCTAGTTGTCACATGTCATAACCTCGCTCAAGATGTTATTCTCAAAATGATACCATCTTTTCACAGAAGACCCAAACATATCCTCAAATCAAGGTCTAGAATCTCTCAAAGAGTGGCCTTTCTATTCACAAAAGACACAAACATGTCATTATATCAAGATTTAAAATCAATAATGATTCAATTCTGTTATAACTAAAGTCAAATCTATTGATCTCTAATTGGCTATATTAATCAATTTCGTCAAATTCTCTCAATTTATCATAACTCTTTATTAATTAAAGATTATCAAGATTCACGCTGGATCACCTGGTTTAGAAAATGCACGACCTCAAAAGAAATTACCGCCCTAGAGGGTATAACTGGTCTTGTACAATACACTCTCACATGAATTCATCGTCTTTGCGGCTACCCATCCTTGGACAGTGTACTACTTCACAGAGATCCATCGCTTTAACTGGACTACCTGATCTTGATCATATATACCCTCACAAAAAATCCTCTATGAAAACAAAAATCACAAGATCCTCGTAGAATCACCTGGTCTGAGAAATGTACAACCTCACACGGAATTATCGCCCTAGATGGTATACCCGATCTTAGACAATAGACTTCCTCACAGGAATTTACCGTCTTTGCGGCTGCCCGTTCTTGGATAATGTACTACCTCACGGAGATCTACCGCTCTAGTCGGATTAGCTGGTCTTGGTCATACACACCCTCACAGATAATCCTTTAGAAACAAATCCTCAACAGATGCCAAAATAGTGATAATACAAATTACCGCTCTCAAGGTCGGTAGCCACCAATATGGGCACAAGCATATATATCATCAATATGCATCATTACTTCATTTGGCACATAAACACCTTTCACTATTATGGTTCCATGAATCATAGTTCACTATTGAACTTAAGCATATATTGCATGCTTTCAAAATTTCAGATCACGTGGCATTTCAATCATATCATGCAAAAGCCTATTATCCTATGTATCATATCATTGCCACCAGGAACATTGCATTTTTCAAATCTAACCTCGAAGCATGCGTAACCAAAGCATGAGTTCTATACAATGAGATCATGTATATATCAAGAACCAACTAAACCTCAAGATACGTAACTTCTACGTAGTTCGAGTTATGCACGCAGGACTCAAATCCTATATGTATCTAAAACATCCAGATCATTTCATGACCCTTGATAATTCTTATCTCATATCACATTTGATTATTTCGTCGTGAAACACACACACATATCTACAAAGAAATTTACTCAGATATCTATGATACGGGCATCAATCAAGCTATGCAAGCATCCATTCTTGAAATCACTAGCAATCTTATATATATAAACATAAGGGCATACAATATCGATTTATAATCCTAATAAGCACTTCGATCTCCCATCATAATACCTACTCTTCAGAACATATGAATCACATTTTAACAGAGAATGACTTTGAGTAATTGTTCCATAATTGATGCCACTTGACAGGATTAATCACCCAAAATTTTCAGTACCAAAACTAAAATTAGACTAACACCATCCCATAATGTCCAAGCGAAAGATGCAGATCAGGGGTCCTAATATCGAATATAAAGTCCGAGCATGCAGTTCAAGAGTTACAGTATGCATACATTTCAAAATTTAAAGCATGCATACATGATCTTAACAAATTCCAGAAAATATACATAACCCCCACGTCTAGAACATGTTCTCCAATGCCCCACCCGCAGGCCAGACCTTTCACTTCAGTATTCCACATGCAAAATCTAAGGCAAAATAGGCAAGCCCACACATCTGCCGCCTGATTTCCCGCCGATCAGTGATACCCAAGATATTGACCGATTAGTTTCACTGAAATCGTATTCTTTTGCATCTACACAAAAGCCCCCTTTTTTTTTTCGACTTGGGATTTCTTGGACTCCCACACACACACCAACACACTCAATACCCAAAAGAAAATATACAGAACCCTACCTGTTCCGGCGCTCAGAGGTTGCTGTCACGGGTGGAGGGTTGCCGGCGACATCGGCAGCTGCCGATGGTCGGGGTTGTCGACAGGGATGGGAGCGAGCGAGCGAGCGAGAGACGAAAGGTTTGCCGGCGCGGGGTCTCCTCTAACGAGCCGAGGAAGTCGAGGGAGTATGTGAGGGAAGGAGGAGCAGCAACAGCGTTGCCGGCGGTTGGTGGTCGGAAAGGAAATGGGAGAGAGTTGAGGAAGACCGAGAGGGAGGGTTCGGCTAAATGGGAGAGGAAGGATGCCACGAAAATCAAAAGGGGATCCGTTATCCTCCCCTTCACCCGTCGGCTGCGCATTGCCCCCTCCTCCTCCTCTTGTGATTTGGCCTGTGTTAGGGTTCTGAACCCTAACACTCCTTTTATCGGGCCTGCATAGTGCCCCCATACTTAACTTCGTTTTTTTTTAACGCACGATGTACTAGGTGTAAACATTTTGAGTATGAAGCAAAGGAATGAAGAAATTGAAAAAAGAGTACTAGGTGTAAATATTTTGAGTATGAATCTATTAAGGCTCAAATGTTATGCCAATAAGGCCCTCCTTTTTGTAAACTCTTGTAAGAAGAAGAATATCGAAAAAATCTTCTCATCCCTAGATGGAAGTGTGGAGAGATTAGTGCCTGTTGGTGAGGGTAGCTCAAGCACTAGTATTTTTTTTTAATAGAGGGTGTAAAATGAACACGAATGTAGGTAGAGGAAGCCATGGTAGCAATAAAGACAAATGACAAACTCTGATGCACATTTTGTGCAAAGAGTAGGATAACTTGAGACTGATGTGATCATAATCATAAAGGGAGGAGAGACTTCAATGCTTTTCAAAGTATGATGTCTAAGCTGAAGTGATTGAATTCGAGAAGGAAATCATTGCATTCTTGAATAAAAAAAATGAACAATTCGAGTTGAGAGGAGCTGATCTGTAAGCCATGATAGAATTTTTTGTATAGATTAAGGGAGGCCACTTAATAATTGGCATTATTGTAAGAAGTTACACTATATAGATGCCACCTATGTGTCGCAGACATGTATATAATAGGGGACACAACCTATAGGCGTCAAATCTGTTATTTTGTTGTGAAAGGGGTCTGTGTTATATTACCCTAATAAGGGTCTGATTATAAACACATTAGGAGAGCTCCTAGTGATCGTTAGAGGAAGGTAATAAGTTTGTTCGGATTGTAATTTTTTCTCCTCTCCATTCCTGCTTTTCAAAACTTTAGATGGTAACAAAATTAATCACATTTTCAGGTAATCCCATTCCTTAATTTTGTTTCTTAAAAATATTCTTTTTCCTCTTCATATATCTCTTGCTATCCTTTACGCTTCCCTTGTTTCTCCTGCTTTTTCTATGACCCTATTCCTTTGCTTGCTCCTACTCGTCCGTGTGCCTAGAACAAGACATTCTTGTTGTGTTGCACACTAACATTTTTACTAAGCATCCAGGAAAAGTATCTGTTTTTATCTAAAGCAACTGCAATAGGTCTTTACCTGAAAGCGTCTGTCATTTTTACCATTGGACTATCAGACGTGGTTTCGCACTTAACGCACATTAGACCATCGGATCTGCTGGGATCAGAACTAATTTAATGTGGCTATTAATTATCAAATCTGTGTGTTGGCTGAATATATGTTGCAACACTGGATGTTATTGGAACTGAACTGATCCAATTTGTTCATCCTCTGTGATATATCTCTGAACATTAGATTTGCTCCGCATCAACCAAACATGGTCAAGATCCATGTGTTGTGCTTTCTCAATCATGAAAACTTGTTAATGCATTTTGCCTTTGTATTAAATCTTATGGAGAGTTTCTCACAAAATATCCATGTTTATAACCATCTTGGATCCTTCTTGCTTGCATCCTTCAAAGTCGATAATTTTGGTCATTTTATTTGCTTTATCTGTTTATTTATATGCTTATCTATTCATCTTATATCTGTCTATTAATGTTCCCTACCAAGGGCGTCTCCATATTCTATAAAAAGGTCCAAGCTGTATAATAATGTTAAAGTGGAAATGCAAAATATTTCTTAGTAAAGGGCGCCCACATACATTTCAAAGAAAATCATTTGATGACAATGTTAAACATTAGCCTGAGATTTAAATAATGGTTAGGGACAGATGGTCTTAATGACCTTATTGGTTTGCAATGAAAGTCACTGCTGTTGTAATACAGGTGTTATTACTCAAACATAGGAAAATGTAGCTTTCAATGCTGGCGTAGTGCTGCCATTTCTAAGACTCTATAACTTGCAGTTGCAGCTTGCATGGCACTTGTAGGACATAATTGTTTATTCTTGTTAAATATGGACTTAGGCAAATATTTTTCCACTGTTTTGTTTTTCCTATTTATGTATTTCAATTTTTGTTTTTCTTATTTATGGATTTCATCTTTGATATGCCAACATGCATATTCTGATTCTTATGTCTCTCGTAAGTGAATAACAACTAGCAACCTTTTGTGCCGGATTCTTTTAAGTGTATGTTGACCTTGCTTCCTGTGCAACAGGGCGTTTTCTTGGTGAACTGACTAAACAAGTCTTTTCTGATCTTGCATCAAGTAAATATCAGGTATCTTTTGATAGATGTTCATGTGCCTTTGGTGGGAATAGTTTCTCAATGATTCCTCTGCCATATTTTCCTTTTCCTTCATATTGTTATCTTATGTGACATTGTTTTCCTAAGAAAGTGTTTCATCTTATGTGATGATTAATTATTTCATGTGAGAATTGAATTTGTAATCCCGTATTTCTTCTGTAATACAGCATTATGGCTACACATTTCATAGTTATGTTGCAACTGACATGTGTTGTCATGATCAAGGAGGGGTTCTTTTAGGATGTGTCTTTTAACATCAAAAACTTGAAATCTCTTAATCGGAAGTCTGTTGGAGTTTAAGATTGGTTTTGGTATCCTGGTCAAGGTAGGTCCTTGGGTATGTCCTGACACTAAAGGTTCTTGAGAAAATTTCTATTGTTTGCTTTGATTGTTTTGGAGAAACTAGGAGAAGGATAGGCCTGAGTCTTTATTACACGTGAAGGTGTATATGTATCTGTCTATGTACTTAAAAATGTATATAGGTACATTTTGTTGAAGACATACATACATGCATAGACACATGAAAGACTCATAGAATAAAAAAGAACTGATCACATAAATATCTTGTACTCTACTAAATTTTTAATTTACTCTTTCAGGTCCCAATTAAGATAAGTTACCAAAACTTTTAGGGCAAAAGAAGCTCGAACTTATTGTCCATTGTAGGCTGTTTACAAATGTATACGTAGTTCTTAAAATGGAAACTAGTTTTACTCTCTAGTGTTGTGTTGTTGAGCTATCACTGTATTAGAAAGATGTAGAAACAGTTTTAGGGTTTTCATATGTGACTCCACTCCAATCTACTCATTTCAGCACATGCTGTTGCATCTGTTGTTTCTGCGCTTGCTCTGGTTGCTGGCTATATCATTTTCATCCCAAAAAATAAAAGAATCTCGGAAAGGATGATGGACTTGCCATTTTTCTGATGCGACAAATGCTTTGCCTTCACACTAATGCATGAGTTAAATTATGTATCCAGCTTTTCCATTAAATTGTGCATCCATAAAGTAGTTTAGGTATTATGCCTGCCAACATTAGATATTCAGCTTTTGTACTGAGCTTTGAAACACTTTGTCGCATAAAAATATAGAGCAGCCAGAAATTGTCTCTTTGGGTTATGTACACGTTCAACATTGAGTGTGCCACTATGGACTGAATTAATTACTGTTAGTGATTGTTAAAAAGTGTAATATGAGCTTTACTATTCAGTGTGCTACTGCTACCCCTTCCTATGTACATGTCATCATTTATAGGGTTACTAATTTACTATTGTAATTTTGCCTCAATTAGTTGTAGGGCTGTAGAGTCAACTATTTTTGTCCTATAGTGCCATAGAGGTCATATATCGTTGTAACCATTCATTTTGAATCTCAATGAAGTTTTTTTTCTGCTTTGTGCCTTCTACTTCTCTAGTAG
This sequence comes from Nuphar pumila, assembly GCF_984573655.1. Taxonomy (NCBI): domain Eukaryota; kingdom Viridiplantae; phylum Streptophyta; class Magnoliopsida; order Nymphaeales; family Nymphaeaceae; genus Nuphar; species Nuphar pumila. The sequence continues at coordinate 45,281,910 of NC_143260.1, read as the reverse complement.
TGTTTCTTCTTTTTTCTCTTGTGATATGGTATCAAAGCCATATTCACACTAGGGAGAGGTCATCAAAGTGTAGCAGAAGGTTGTCAGAGGCTTCATTCTTAGCTTTGCTCAAAACTAGGCTCGTTTTTCGAGGTGATGACGTCATCACACCCAGGAGAAGTTCTGATTCTGCATTATTTGACATGGATATTTGGTAGATGATGATTTTAAGAGTCTAACAAACCAAGAATTGTGTCAATCAGATCAGTATTGGATTTTCTACGGATTTTTGAATATTTTCTGGACAATAGGTTGAAGTGGGGTCAGATTTGAGAAATCTGCTCAGATCAACCTTATCGGTAGCTTTTGTTGGTTTGGATTGGACGTATTCTGGTCGTTTTTCAGTATTAAAGCCTTTGGATGCTATTTGGGTGCATTCTATAGTGTGATTTGAGTGAGTTTTGATGTGCTTTTGAGGGTACTATTACAGGCGGTAATAGTATTTTTGGAGTTTTGATTTAATTGGCTTGTGATAAAAGGCTTATCAGTGTGGTATTTTACTATCTGTGACTGTTGTTGAGTTTGAGGTTTTGGGTGCTTATTTCTGGCGACATTTGAGTTTGAAGGGTATCGACCTTATTGGACTGCTATATTGGTTATGGTTCTCTGATATATTATTCATCTCAAGTGTTAATTGTGAGATTTAGTTTGTTGCGTCTCGGTTTTCCCTATTGTGAGGTATTTTGGTATTGTTCTTGCTTGTTATTGGCTTCTTTTCACTTATTGTGAAGGGTAAAAAGTTGCTGTAGACTTTTATTGGGATTCTTGGGGTTTACTCACCAATCTTGTGTTGGGAACTGCATAGTGGAGGCTGGTTCTGCTACATTGTGTTTGTTCTGTTGTTGGAAGTTGTTCGGACTCCTATTTCAGGCGGTGATAGTGTTTTGAGGGTATTGACTATATCGAGTTGTCAATCCTGATATTTGAATATTTGAAAGATTTGAAATTTGAATGCTGATTGTTAGCATGTGGCTGTTGAAACTGAGATTGTCTTATCATGAGTTGTTTCGTGAGTGGTCTTGCTCACTATTTGTATCAATTCATCATTGGTGAAGAAACAATACTTGGTGTTGGGTTATATTGGACCTTGTTTTGCTATATTTTTTGCTTTCTGTAGAACTTTGAATTGTAGTTTGGGATTGGTGAGTTATGGAGAAGAAGAGTGATGTGAACTACAATACAAATTTTGAACAATGGGAAAGGTAGATAGATGCAAGGCGTGATGCACTCAGAGGAGGTAGTTTTGAAGGATTCAAAAGTGACATGAGCCTCATCTGTTGTTACTTTTGTAAAAGGCTTGGTCACATGAAGTCATGCCCTGTGCTGGAGAGAAAGAAGCATCGAGCTTTCACAATTCCTTGTGCTGGACATGCTGGAAAGCCTAAGGATACTTTGTCTTTTATGACTAGTGTGCATTGTATTCTTGATGTAGGGAGCTCTTCATATCCTTTGCATGCTACCCAACTCATTACTTTTAAGCAACTTCTTGCTCAGACTAATGGTTCAACTTCTTCTTTTTCATCTACCTCTTTTGGTACTACTTTTGTTGGTTTTTCGAGTGCTTTCTCAGGTTGGTTAATAGATTTAGGTGCATCATGTCATATGACTACACAAGTGTCTATTTTAACCAACTGTCGTCCTTGCAGTGACTTATTCCACATTGCAGATGTGTCTTTTATGCGAGTTTCCAAGGTTGGATCTAGCACTCCCAAGTAGAGTTTGAGGATCTAAGCACTATGTGTAGTAATTGGTCCAAACCCACCTTGGTCGGCGCCTTCATGAGCGAACTCATGGATGAGATTAGGGTTGAGTTTATGACTCTTGACTCACAGACTTTGGAAGAGTGTTATGTGAAGACATGGATTGTGGAGGAACAATTGAAAAGATCCGGTTATATAAAGAGGCCTACTCGTGTAAAATCCACGTAAAAAAAAAAATTACCGGACCCGGGTCAGGTCGGGACCCGACCCAGGCCTGCCCTCGTTAGGGTTTTAAAACCCGACGCAGGGTGAGGGCAAAGCCCTCCCCTGTGCGCCGCTCCTCACCCGCGCCGCTCCACCCTTTAGGTAGGATAAGGAAACCCCTTGAGGGTTTCCCCGGATCTCGCCCCTCCCTGAGCTCTTTAAGAGCGTTGCGGGAGGAGGATCAATGCACTGCCCCCCCTTCTCGTTCCCTACGGGCGACAACCTCGCCTGCAACCGCGACGCCACCTCCATCTCTCTTCTCTCCCCGACTCCATCTCTCTCTCGTTGCCGACACCGACGCCGACGCCGACGAGCTCCTCTCTGTCGAGGCACCCCGCCGACCACCACCTTCTTCTCCCTCCTCTTTGTTGCGAGCAGCGACCTCCGGCTACCGCGCTCACGGCCGCCACCCGCCTTTCTTCTCCTTAGGTAAACCCCGCCCCCCATTGTTGTTTATTGTGTCGATAGGGGGCTCCGTTCCCCCTGTCCATCTTCTTTGCCGACAGGGGAGCGGAGCCCTTGCCGATCATTTTGTCGACGGGGGGCTCCGTTCCCCGTGTCCCTCTTTCCTTGTCGGCAGGGGGGCAGAGCCCTCTGCTGTTCGTGGTGTCGACAGGGGGCTCTGTTCCCCCTGTCCCTCTTTCCTTGCCGGTAGGGGGGCAGAGCCCCCTGCTGTTCGTGGTGTCGACAGGGGGCTCCGTTCCCCCTGTCCCTCTTTCCTTGCCGGCAGGGGGGCAGAGCCCCCTGCTGTTCGTGGTGTCGACAGGGCACTCCGTTCCCCCTGTCCCTCTTTCCTTGCCGGCAGGGGGGTAGAGCCCCCTGCCGTTCGTGGTGTCGACAAGGGGCTCCGTTCCCCCCTGTCCTTCTTGTCTTGTCAGCAGGAGGCCCTGCCGTTGGTTGTTTTGTCAGGCAAGGGCCGAGGCCCTTGCCATTGGGTGTTTGTCAGGCAGGGGCCAAGGCCCTTGCCATTCATTGCTTTCGTCTGGCAGGGGCTGTGGCCCTTGCCGTTTGTTGTTTTGGCAGGCAGGGGCCGTAGCCCCTGCCATTCGCTACTCCGTCTCCTTTGGGGGTTTTTGCCGTAGGGTAGCACCCTCCTGCCTCAGATCATTCTTCCTGCAGGGGGCTATGTCCCTGCCTCTGTTTGGGTTTCCCTGCCTTTGTGGCAGTTCTCCAGCAGGGGGCTTACCTCAGTTCTGCCTCGACTTTTCCTTTCTACAGGAGGGCACAACTCCTGTCCTGCGATGGCTTGTTCGTCAGGGAACCCTATCTCTCTACGCCCCTTGGTTGTTCCAGCAGGGGCTGGAGCCTTGCCCCTCTCGTTTCTTTTATAAAATGCTAACTATTCTTTTTCACAGTTTGTGCAACACCTCACGCTTGCCCCCATATCCTAAGTCGTCATCACCCACGCTCGGAGACGATCACCACCTCACAACTCCCTAAGGTAGGGTAAAGTCGCACAAAGGGCAATAAATGAACCTATTTAAGTTGAAATAATTAAGATGCCCATGCTAGATATACTTAAATTTATATTGCTTCTGCATTGCATATTTTCTTGTCTGCATATTTATAAGTCGAGGTATGATTTTACTCTTTGAGTATTAATTTGCGTATTTGCTTATGTGGTTGAAGGTGGTTTCGTACTTTTTGCAATACTTATGCCCTTAATTGCTTGCATATATACTTGCCTGTACGTTCCTATGGGTCGATGCACAATTTCATTGTTCGATCATTATTTTGCATAGTTGCTTATGAGTTTAAGTGTGGTTTCGTATTTCTTGAAATACATATGCCCTTGTTTGCTTGCATCCATTTTTGCTTGCACATTTCCTTTGAGTGAGGTACAACTTCGTGTATCGTGTATTACTTATGACCTTATGTGTTTGCCTATCTAAGTGGTCAAGGTATGGTTTTGGTATCTCGTGTGTTACTTATGTGCTTTTCGCTCGATGTGCGGCATTGCAAGTCGAGAGTTGCTTGTTGTCATGTTATAAACTGCATATGCTCACACTTATGGTAAATATGTACTTACATAAATGTAGTCTTGTGCCTAACCTGATTTCAGTTGTTTTCAAAACACTAGAAGTTGCGCTTGTGCACTATAGTTCTTTTAAAGAGGATTTCCTTCTGCAAACCCAGTGCTCTTCAAAATGCACAACTTTTGCAAAGTTAAATTTTAAGTTTTGTCGGATTGCGAACTCACATTTGGGCCCTCCCAGGTCCACACACTTGGGATAAATATTTTATAACCCCGATTCGAATTGCGACCCAATTCGAATAACCCCGTTCAGGGGCATGAACCTATGAATGAGTGGGGTTCTGTTGAAGGACCCATTCTTCATTTATCAATCTAGTGTCGCATGTCGATACTAAGATAAATTTTGGGATGCAAGATTGATAGTGATGTGCCTTGTGTGAATGACTCAATGTGGCATTGTGGCTTTTAAGGATAAATCGTACCAAATGAGCACTCCTATATTCTTTGGATCGTTATGAAGTTGTGTGTTGGGTGTTCCTTTTGAGAAGCCTATGCACCTCCCTTTTTCAGTGTAGCGTACTTTTAGACATGCACAACATGTTAAGTACTTTGTTGATCGGACGAAAGATCCGAGACGACCTTGTATCATGAAATATGCAAAATATTGTTGAAATGAATTCAAGACTTATCTTGTCAAATTGTGTTGTGTTACTTCTTATGCAGATAATATCTGTTGGGGTTTCTTTGGTGAAACCATATCCTTTTTATCGTAGTCGTACTTTTGACAAGTACGTTCGTACTTTTTGACAAGTACGTTTTCTTACGTTGCGATGATTGAATGAGTAGGTTGTGGCAACCTTGATGAGTGCAAATAACAAAATGCTGAGATCACCTAAATAAGTGATGATTTCCGCCTTCACTGGCAAGATACTCGAGTTGGGTCGAAAGACCAGAGTATGTAGAATGGGTCTTCAGTTAACTACCCCTGATGTACTCATTCGAACCGCTGACTCCTGTCAAGAGAGAGGACGAGAAGGTACAAAAGCTTCGATGGACATGCCATTAATGGCCGTTACGAGCAAATGACTCGGCTTCCCCAGTCATCGGAGTTAGGGGAAAGAGACTACCATAATTATCCTAGGTGGTAGCTCTCCATGTTCGGGATGCATCCATTGTTTATGCTGCTTTGGAGATTTCTCTCTTGGTCACTGACCGTCCCCTTAGGTGCGGACTCAGTCAGCTATTCGGGTTATCTTAAAATACATAGCATAATAAACCCCCAGATCAGTCTAGGCTTTTTCTAGAGTCGTGCCTTGTGCGTACCCGCTTGGCCAGTTAATATCAAAACATAATTTAAATCCGATCACACAATTTGTTGAGTTATGCACGTATGAAAGCTATAGTATGCAACAAGTTTCAATACTTATGGAATTGTGTGTGTGGTTGATGTAGCATCATATTTTGCTTGCTTATGCAGTGCTTTGCTTATAATAATTAGCCTACTTGTGCCAGTGAAATGCTTGTAATAGTTTTAGCATTTTGCTCATGATAGTTGCTCCATGAATCTGTTGAAATTAAATTGCTATATAATTGCCTGTCTACTTGACATATTAAATTATTTTGCTTAACTATGTTCTATATCGTCCTGTATGTGCACCTACCAGTTTTTAGTGAAACTGACCCATTTTATGGGCAGGTGATGTATAGGTGATACACTCTGCGATGACACGATGACGCGATGAGATCAAGATAGAGCTCTTTCCCTGACGTTTTGCTCTTGAGGACATGTTGGTAAATTTGGTATGAAGTGTATTTCAAAAATTCTGTTTTAATTAAACATTGAGTTACTAAAACTGTTTTAGTAAACTTCTTTTTGGTTTCAACAAATATAATGAGTTGCAAAATCCCATGAACAAATTCTCAATTATTGAAACTGCATTTCAAAACCATTTGATTTCAATAGTTGTGCGGGATTCGACAAAGGAAAGTTTACGCTGTAATGCGCTCAAGGTCCATTGACTTGTGGTTTTAAAAATATCATTTTCCGCTGAAGTACTATTTAAACTCTGATAATCGTATGATTTCAAACCTTTTTAAACTATTCTAAAAGTTACAAGTCCTGGATTTTTGGGGCGTTACAACTCGACCCCTCGATAGGCCGAAAACGCACACCCAAGTCAAGGAAGAGGGTGCCAAGCCCAAATTCAGACCCTTTCCATCAAGACCGAATTTGTGAGCAAGTCTCAAATGGCGGCTGAAAGCAACAAGGGACTGTGTTATAACTACGATGAAAAATGGAGTCTAGGGCACGAGTGCAAGGCCCTTAAGATGTACATAGTCTTTGAGAGTGAAGAAGAAGAAAGTGAGGATGAACCAGTCCAAACCTTGGGAGAAAAGAAAGAGGAATTGGACCAAGGACTTGGAATCTCCTTCCATGCCCTTGTCGGAGTGTCCGTTTCAAACTCCATGCGTGTCAAAGGAAGGATGTACCGACATCAAGTTGAGGTGCTAGTCGACATCGGATCGACCCACAATTTTGTGCCAATCCTTGAATGCCACATGAAGGAGCAACCCATGTTCAGTGTAATGGCTGGGGATGGCAGCCACCTTGCGTTTGCTAATGTTTGCCTCGAAGTGTATTTGGATCTCCAAGGATCCAAGTTCAAGGTAAACCTCTATGTGCTACCAATGAAGGATGCCGATGTAGTGCTAGGGATGAGTTGACTCCAATTCCTAAGAAGAGTCCAGTGGAACTTTGGCAAGATGAAGATGGGCTTCGAGAAAAGGCAAGAAGGTTGTATGCCTCAAGGCCCATAGGCTTGAGGGCGGTGATGAGATAGGCTCTGAAGAGGATCTCAAAATCTCTAGAGCCACTCGGGTAGCCTTGCTTTGCTTGGTCCAAGCCACAAAGCAATCGGGAAACAACAAAGTAGAAGAGGTCCATCCCGGGATGTAAGAAGTCCTTGTAGAATTCGAGGATGTGTTCGTGGAATCAAGATCCTTGCCTCCTAAAGGTCCCAAGATCACCATATCACCCTCATTTCAGGTGCGGGACCCACTAGTGTTAGACCATACCTGAATACACATTCCCTGAAGGACGAGATAGAAAGACTCTTAAAACCTTTTGTGATGTTAACTTTGAAGGATTTACATGAGATCCACGCTCCACTACGGGATTCTATGTTTTCATTGGAAGTTTTCTGAGGAAGCACAAAAAGCAATAGTGATCACATTATCCACTACACAGGCAGAGTGCATGGCTGTGACTCAGGTTACTGCAAAGATTATATGTATTAGATGGTTTCTGGGGGAGCTAGGTGTTTCAGTTTGTGGAAGAACCTCCTTGTATTGTGATAATATGAGTGCTATTTACATTGCAAAGAATCTAGAGTTCCATGAGGGTAAAATACATTGAGATAGATTGTCACTTTACTAGGAGGGCATATGAGGATGAAATTATAGCTTTGGAGCACGTGAGCTCAAAAGAGAAACTCCATACATTTTCACTAAGAGTCTTGCCCCTTTACACTTTCAGTCATTCCTTTCCAAACTTGGGATGATTATGCTTGCATCATCTCAAGTTTGAGGGGGAGTGTTATGAAGTCTAATATGATCTGTACTATTCAATGTGCTACCCCTTCTTATGTACATGCCATTATTTATAGCGGTACTATTGTATTTTTGCCTCAATTAGTTGTAGGGCTGTAGAGTCAACTATTTTTGTCCTGTAGTGCCATAGAAGGTAGACCCTCATATATTGTTGTAACCATCTGTTTTGAATCTCAATGAAGTTTCTTTTGTCTTGTCCCTTCTGCTTCTCTCCTAGTGTTTCTTCATTTTCCTCTTGTGATAGGGATTGTTCTTCTAATAGACTATTGCCATGTGCCAAAGTACATTTCACACATATCATTATTCTTTTAAAAGTTCATGTAGCGGGACAAGGAAATTCATAAATTGTGCTACATGATGTTTTGCATAGGAAGTATCTGACCTAGTAATCGGTAGACGGTGCAGTGCATGAGCCATGCTTTTACATCTTTTTGTTGGAGTTCTTTTTTTGATAACTTTCTGTTCATAGCACAGGGCACATTTATTGGCTTTATGTCATTGTTGAACTTGTATGAAACATCAAGTGCATATTTTTGTCATTAGAATTTGATCTTTTTATTGCTTCTATCAATCTTAATAGCAAGAAAATACTTTAGTTCACCAAGATCTTTAATAAGAAAATTTTAATTGAAAATTTTTAATTAACAATTTTGAATTTCTAGTAACTATAATATCATCAACATGCATCAATATTATTGTCTATGTCACATGAACACTTTGCTTATGTGTATCCTTTGTTGGCATGATACAACAATCGGGAACTCCAGGATACTTTATAGCCAGAGCCAAACCGATGTCTGACACAGTCAACATTGTATCATTAATGTTACCTTTTCTTTTTGTAATCTGCATTACTTATTATTTGATGTTTTTAAATATAGGGACTTAGAATTGCTATTATTATTTGCTACCCTCGTAAGGAACCCCTTAGATGGAACTCAATAAGGGGAAATTGTTTTGACCAAATCTGACATCATGGATGTACTCAGCATGTTCAAAATAGTAGGAATCAACGTTTGGATCATAGTTCTTCGACGTAAAAATATGCTTTTTTGAGGTTTGAAAATTTGGTACATTATAACGTCGTTGATTTTTCCACCTTCGTAAAATCAGACATATACGTCAAACAAACACAATTCAAGGGTTAGTTTCTACTAAACTTAATATGTAGATCACATTTGGATGGTCAGATGTACAAAAAAACTGGAAAAAATAACAATATTACATTTCTTCAATAGGGGGGTTCGTTACCCATGAGGATAGCAAACATGACCATATATATGCCAATATATGTATGTATGTATATGTGCATGTGCGTGCGCATGTGTGTGTGTGACCATGTGTACAGCCTGCAAAAAAAACAAACAAACAAAAAAAAATCATGTCGGGCACGCGTTAGACACGTGTCGGACACGTGCCGACGTCTGTATGCCGTGTTGGACCCGGATCGGATACGAGCCCAACCCGGACCTGCGACCCGACTTCTCGAAGTATTGAGAGCCTGCGCCTTTTAAAAGACGCAGGCTGTGAGACGAGGGGCAAAACCCTCGCCCCTTCTCTCTCCTTTGCTCCACCTCCCGTCTCCGGCCCCTTCCTTGCAGACGTCGACGATCGGAGTCGTCAACGACCTCCGAGCGTCGACGACCTTCGAGCGTCAACGACCCCCTGTCCCCGTCGCTCCCCTCTCTCGGTGTCCACCGGCATCCACCTCAGCGACCACCCGTGACCGGCGGCAGGAAGACGCCAACGACAACGTCACAGTCCCCCTTCCTCTTCTCTTTATCTCCCCTCGTGTCCAACCACCTACCGTCGATAGCTGTCGGTGATCGTACCGACGACCTTCACCCGCGGTAACCCTCACTGGAACTGCGGTGAGCCACCCCTGTCACCACCTTTCTCCTCTCTGCCTCTCTGCCTCCCGTCTCACATCCCCTTCCTCTGCGGCCACCGGTGACTAGAGCCGCCGACGACCCTCCACGTTCGTCGACGCCTTCTCGGCTGACACCCTCCGTTCCTGACCTCGTCGGCTGCCTCCTCTCTTTCCTTCGTCGCCTTCCTTGCAAACACCGACAACCCACGACCGGGCTCCCCTGTTGACAAACGTCCCCTTCTTCGACAGCCTCGCCGGCAACCCCGATTCGCGCCACCTCTCCTTCATCCTCTTCTTTTGTTTGCCGGGACGATGTAGACAACCGCCAATCTCCCCTGGCAAACCCTCAAAACCTTTCTGTCACCCTCTAACTCCTTGTGTCTGGCAGACAACCTCCTGCGAGCGACCCCCGACCATCGCCACCCTTGCTCGGGCAGCTCGCCCGACGTCCCCGATGCTGCTTTTGCTCTCCTCCTTCGTGCTCGCGTTTCGACATCGCTCACCAGCGACATCCCTCGTCGCCGCAGTCTCCCCAGGTAAACCCCACCCCTTTTTCCGTTTGGTGGTGGTGGACCAGAACCACCATCGTGGGTGGCTTTGTGATGCAGTTCACGTAGAAGGAGGAGAGAAATAATGGTCCACCGTAAATCGGTGGGGCTGAACTTCTTTATTAAACTCAGAAATGTCTCAATAGGCAATGGGAAAATGCAATAAACAGGGAAGAATGCAATGGAAAACAGTAAACAAATAAAAGAAAAGGAAAACTGCAGGAAAAGAAAAGTCGGCTGGGGCTTTTGAGTCTTCAATAATCCTTCACGCAACCCTAGACAGTCCTTTTAAAGATTGTCTACTGGATCGAGTCGTGGGTCCAGATTTGGATCCGACCCACGATCCGGTTCAGTCCTTCTTTGTAGCTGGTTCTGGGGCGCGTGAGCTCCACCACGCCTGACGTAGGTGCGCAGGGGTACCTCCCTGCGTCGTGGCTCCGTCCCTGCAGGTGAGTCATAGTCACGGGGTCTTTCATCTGCCCTGTGTGGTGGATCGAGTGGCACGATGGGCCCAATCGGGTCCTGCCCTGCATCATACTCCCCTGGTTGGGAAGAAGTCGGCTCTGTCGACTTGTTGTTGCCACAGTAAGCATATAGATCAGCCACGTTAAAAATAGGGGAAATATGCCAATCATCGGGCAACTCAAGGTGGTAAGCATTTGAACCTAACCGCTGGAGGATCCTAAAGGGGCCATACTTCTTAGGACTTAATTTGCTATAGGTTCCGACGGGAAAACGCTCTGGGCGCAGGTACACCCAGACAAGTTGACCGACCTCGAAATGGACATCACGACGACCCTGATCCACGAAAGCTTTGTAGGTCTCGTAGCTTTCAACAAGTTTGGTCCGGACTTGTCTGTGAATGTCACGCATATATTCAACGGCATCAAAGGCATCCGGAGCTGGAGCTGAGAGATCTGACACAGGGGCGAGGTCAACGACATGGGTGGGAGACCGACCATACACTACTTGGAACGGAGATTTACCAGTTGACCGGTTAATGGAGTTGTTATAGGCAAACTCGGCTTGAGGCAGAACGAGATCCCAAGTTTTGACATTTTCGCCCACTAAGCTTCGTAACAAATTTCCCAAGGTGCGGTTCACAACTTCGGTTTGACCATCAGTCTGGGGGTGATACGCGCTACTGAACTGGAGCTTAGTTTTTAACAGGGTCCATAACGATTTCCAAAAGTGGCTCATAAAACGCGTGTCGCGATCGGAAGTGATTGTGTGAGGTAGACCGTGGAAATGGGCAACATCTTTGAAATAATATGAAGCGACTAAAGAGGCATCGGTGGTGCGTTTGCACGGAATAAAGATAGCCATTTTGGAGAACCGGTCAACAACTACTAAAATTGAATCAAAACGACGTGGTGTGCGGGGAAGGCCCACGATAAAATCCATGGACACATGCTCCCACGGTCGTTCAGGAATGGGCAACGGGGTGTACAAACCACTATTCTGACGATGACCCTTGGACACTTGACACACATGACAACCTTGGATAAACTTGACAACATCTTTGCGCATTTTGGGCCAAAAGTATCGTTCATCTAAGAGAGCGAACGTCTTATCATGCCCGAAATGCCCTGCTAACCCACCTTCATGTAATTCAGAAATCAACTGAAGCCTGAGGGAGAAATTGGGTACACATAATTGGTTGCCACGGAAGAGGTAACCATTATGAATACAAAAACGGGGGTCAAGGTTATGAGCGGAGGAGGTGCATCCTTCCCAGACTTTGTGAAAATCAGGGTCCGTAGGGTATAACTCTTTGCATTGTTCAAAACCTATGACCTGCACCGACATAGTCATCAACATGCTGTTCTTCCTACTAAGAGCGTCAGCCACCTTGTTCAGGATACCCGATTGATGCCGAAGCGAAAAGGTGTACTCTTGTAAGAAGCTGACCCACTTGGCATGACGAACACTCAACTTTTTCTGACTATTCAGGTACTTCAATGCCTCATGATCCGTGTACAAGACAAATTCCTTGTAAATGAGATAATGCCTCCAATAACGAAGGGCTTGTACAACGGCATAAAACTCAACATCGTAAGTGGAGTATTGGCACCTGGCCTGAGTCAGCTTCTCGCTAAAGAAGGCGACAGGCCTACGATTCTGACTCAAGACGGCGCCAATCCCCACTTTAGAGGCATCACATTCAACCTCAAAGACTGCACTAAAATCGGGGAGGGCTAAGACAGGGGCACTGGTCATTTTGTCCGTGATGATCGTAAAGGCTTTGTTAGCCGCTGGCGTCCAATGAAAACTAGTACCTTTTAAGCACTCCGTGATGGGGGCCATAAGGGTACTAAAATTTCTCACGAAACGTCGGTAAAAGGTGGCTAACCCGTGGAAACTACGGATCTCTCCTATAGTCTTTGGGGTAGGCCTATCGACAATCGCGCGGACTTTAGCAGGGTCGGCCTTGACGCCATCAGAAGACACAATAAGCCCTAAGAACACGACACTGGATGTCATAAACTCACACTTCTTGGCATTGGCATACAATTTTTCCTTTCTCAAAATATCTAAGACTTGACGCAGGTGACTCAAATGATCAGACAAAGAAGAGCTATAGACCAAGATGTCGTCAAAGTAGACAACAACAAACTTCCCAAGACACGGACGCAAAACTTGGGTCATCATATTCATGAAGGTACTGGGGGCATTAGACAACCCAAACGGCATGACTAACCACTCGTACAATCCATCACGTGTCTTAAATGCTGTTTTCCACTCGTCTCCCTCGCGTATACGAATCTGATGATATCCGCTTTTTAAATCAATTTTAGAGAAAATGGAGGCACCGGATAACATATCAAACATATCATCTAGACGAGGAATGGGAAAACGGTATTTGACGGTGATGCGATTGATCGCACGGCTATCGACACACATGCGCATGGACCCATCTTTCTTGGGAGTGAGTAAGGCAGGCACGGCACAAGGACTAACACTCTCTCGAATGAAACCCTTTTGCAGTAATTCCTGAACCTGTCTTAACAACTCCGTGTGTTCGGAGGGGTTCATGCGATAAGCGGGAAGGTTGGGTAGACTCGACCCGGGTACAAAATCAATGGCATGCTGAACCACCCTTGTCGAAGGTAATCCATCAAGAAGGTCATCCGGCATAACGTCGCAGAATTCCTCGAGAAGAGGGGCAACATCCGCGGGAATGGACACAGGTGAACTCATCACTGGCTTAGCCACCAGGGCATAACAATAGCCATCTTCCTGGCAGTGGTCCAGGAAAAGCCGGTACGAGAGGCCTGCGAGTCGGGGGACTCGCTCGGGTTTGTCAACTGTGGGGAAACCCGTCTCCCGGATTGGTAGAAGGACGATCTTATGGCCATTAAAGATAAAAGAGTAAGTGTTCTTGCGGCCATCGTGAGTGGTCTGGCGATCAAACTGCCAGGGACGTCCCAAAAGAATGTGACACGCATGCATAGGGGCCACATCACACCACACCTCATCGTGGTAGTGTTCCCCCATGGAAAACCGGACTAGGCAACGCTGAGTGATGGGAACCTCATTTCCTTTCTTGAACCAGGCCATCTTATAGGGTTGGGATAACTTTTCGGTGTTGAGTTTCAAGGTAGACACCACACTCTCAGATACCATGTTCTCACATGCTCCGGTGTCAATGATGACATCACAAGCGTGACCTTCACAGTTGCATCGAGTCCTAAAAATGTTATTCCTTAGCCATTTCGATGGGGTCAATTCTCGGGGTGTAGTCAACACATGACGGATGGACAACAAACTTTCGACGTTGCCGTCGAACTCTATAACTCCCCGCTCATCCTCAACCTCAACTAATGAATTGTCCTCACTATCACTCTCACTTGCGGACTCGACAATCCCTTCAACCAGATGGGTGTTCTTGCTCACGGTCGGACACTTGGACGCGACATGTCCTAACTCTTGACACCTAAAGCAACGAAGGGTCGACTCAGTAGGTTTGGTTTTGGACCGGGTGTGGAAAGCTGGACCTGACTGGTCAGATTTGCTAAGGTCGGTCCTAGGTTTTGAGTCACTAGGGGAGCTTGCTCCCCTGGTTGGGAAACTCGGCTTGGGTCGGTTGGAGGGCTCACTACGGGTCGTTCGATATTCCTGCCTCCGCTTCAGCTTGTCCTCGATCTTCATGGCATAACTGCTGGCTTGATCTAATGTTTCGACTGTGACACAACTAAAATCATCAGAGATAGCAGGGCAGAGACCCGAAATGTACCTCGTGACCTGCTGACGAGCTGTTTCCTCGATCTGCACACGTAGGGAAAGACGATGGAACTCCGCGGTGTACTCTGCTACAGTTCGGGAACCTTGGCGCAGGGTCAGGTATTCCTTGTAGGCTCGCTCGGCGTGATCCGAAGGCACGAACTTTGACTGCATCAGTCTTTGCATTTCCTCCCACGACTGTACGCGCTCTAATCCCTGCCGCTCCCTTGATCGTTGTAGCTCCACCCACCATGTCTGTGCCAGGCCTCTCAATCGTGTAGAAGCTAACGAGACACGACGATGTTCAGCAACTGTGTGATAATCGAAGAAAAACTGCACTGCATAAGACCAGTCGAAAAACTGCTCCGCGTCGAATCGCCCCGCAAACTCCGGAAGATCCAATTTCACGCCATAGGTGGAAGAGTGGTCTGGTGGTCTCTGTTGTCGCGGCTCCACTATCCCTGCAGGATGCTCGTTCCAGAAAATGTCGTCGTCCCAAGCTGCTTCATTGCCCATATGGTGGTATTGTTCGCCGGGATGCTGGTGCTGTCGAACTCTCCCGATGGGGGGTCGGCGGTCGGGGCGCGCCGGTTCCTGCTGACATTGCCTCGGTCGGGTTTGCCCGTGGGCGGGCACCATCTGCGGCCGGTATGGTGGTACTGGAATGACGGGAAGTCCAAGGTTCGGGGGAGGGTTCGGTTGAGGTTCTGGTGCCGGACGGGTAGGATTGGTATAACATGGTTGTGGGTTAGGAGTATGGTATGGGGCCGGATATTGGGTTGGGGTTTGGGTCAGGTTTGGGTAAACAGGTTGGTTTGGGTTTGGGTTTGGGTATGGGTATGGGTATGGGTATGGGTATGGGTATGGGGGTTGGTGGGTATATGGATGGGTTGACTCGCCCGATGGGATGTGAATCGGGCCCACTCCTACACTACTCGTCGGACCCAGATATGAGTGGGTTGGATCGAGGTTCGAGTTGTGGGGATAAGAAGCTTGGTTTGAACTCGATCCCCGATCCATAGCATTATGGGTCTGGTTTTGACCCGGCTCAAATCCAAACTGGAGCTCCGTCCGAGTCCGATATGGGTTAGGGTCGGTCTGAGGTATCTGTTGAGGGTCGGGACTAGTGGGTTGGTTCTGGCTCGGGGCTGCCCGCGAACCGGAACCAACTAGGTAGGCTGGGTAAGGGGTGTCTAGACCCAAACCCGTTCCCTGAGACCCAATGGCTGGTCCCAGTGACACAGGCCTGGGTCCTGTTGCATTACAAATTGGATTGGGTCTTCTTGGATCTGGATCCATCAACAAAGGTTCGCCCATTCCAGCTCGCAGGGATGCGGCTACGGAGCCTCCCCGTGTGGGGTCGGGGAAGGAATGCTCGTCTCTCCCAAACGGGACTGATAGGACCGGGCCAGCAGCAGGGTCCAGCGGGACGCTGGGCCCCGACCGACTCAGCTCACCCTGCGACACAGCCCGAGCGAGTCCCTGCCACGATCCTGCTCCCGCAGGTGGGCCCAGCGCAACACTGGGGCCCTGCAGGCTTGGGCCGACCCTCAGCGCACTTGCTGTTGCGCCTGGCCACGCACCCTGGCCTGCAGGTGGACCCAGCGTACCGCTGGGCCCCTGCAGGCTCAGGTCCACCTGTGAAACAGGCGCAGTCAGCCTTTGTCGGGAGTGGGGTGCTCTTACTAGGGCATCGTTGTTCGGCGGGATCCCCTGGTGCTGTCGCGAGGTGTCTGGACCCTTCGTGGATGCTGAAACAGGCGCGGTCACTCGCTGTAGAGGTATCAGCTGGTGTGAATCAGCCCCTTGGAGGTTCAGATTTGCAAACACGCCCTCATCGATGTCAGCACCTGGTATTGCGCACGTTCCCTTGCGCGCCTCAAGTGCTGTCAACCGATCGTCCATCCCATCCAGCCTCTTCGATAGGCCTGCCACATCTCGGGTCACGCGCAACACATTCTCCTGGATTTTCGTCAACACCTCCATGACACGCAGCATGGGATCTTCGCTGCTCGCCTCCTCACGCACTTCGCTTTGTACAAGATCGGTTCCCTCCTCAAGAGCCATACCGCTGATGAAGTTGGAACGCCCACTGCTTTGATACCACTTTGATGCAGTTCACGTAGAAGGAGGAGAGAAATAATGGTCCACCGTAAATCGGTGGGGCTGAACTTCTTTATTAAACTCAGAAATGTCTCAATAGGCAATGGGAAAATGCAATAAACAGGGAAGAATGCAATGGAAAACAGTAAACAAATAAAAGAAAAGGAAAACTGCAGGAAAAGAAAAGTCGGTTGGGGCTTTTGAGTCTTCAATAATCCTTCACGCAACCCTAGACAGTCCTTTTAAAGACTGTCTACTGGATCGGGTCGTGGGTCCAGATTTGGATCCGACCCACGATCCGGTTCAGTCCTTCTTTGCAGCTGGTTCTGGGGCGCGTGAGTTCCACCACGCCTGACGTAGGTGCGCAGGGGTACCTCCCTGCGTCGTGGCTCCGTCCCTGCAGGTGAGTCATAGTCACGGGGTCTTTCATCTGCCCTGTGTGGTGGATCGAGTGGCACGATGGGCCCAATCGGGTCCTGCCCTGCATCACTTTGGGTCTACCAGGAGGGTGGTGCCGAGCACCCCTCCTCGCTGTCTCCTCTCTTCTTCGTCTCCCTCGACCCTCCTGTTCTCGTGTCGGTGGACCAGAGCCACCATCATGGTGGCTCTGGGTCTGCCAGGGAGGGAGGTGCTGAGCACCTCCCCTCGGTCGTCTCCCCCTTTCCCTTCTGGTAGGTGACAGGGCTGCCCCCTGCGTCGCCTCCTTTGTTTGGCAGAGGGCTCCCAGGGGAGGGCTCCCGGGTGGCCCTTGTGCCTTGGTCGACAGGGTGACAGGGCCCCCTCTGCCTGCCTCTTGTTCAGGCAGGTTGGTAGGGTCCGAGCCCCTGCCAACCTCCCTTATGGTTCTCGGTAGGTTGGCAAGGGTCGAGCCCCTGCCAACCTCCCTTATGGTTCTCGGTAGGTTGGCAAGGGCCGAGCCCTGTCGTCGTCTCCCTCTCTTTTTCTCGTTGGGTGGGCAGGAGTCGAGCCCCTGCCACCTCCCTATGTTCGGATGGGTCGGCAGGGGCCAACCCCTGCCGCCTCCCTGCGTTTTGGTTGGCGGGGAGTGGTCGAGCCCTCCCTGTTCCCCCCTTCTCTCTCTCTCTGCTGTTGTCGGGCAAACAGGGGCTCGACCCCTGTCTCTGCTCCTTTCCAGTAGGCAGGGGGCAGAGCCCCTGCCTCTGTGTTCTTCTTGTCAGGCAGGTAGGGGCAGAGCCCCCTTCCTCCATGTGGTTTCGGCGGATCGATAGGGGCCAAGCTCCCTGCCGCCTGTTCTTCTTGCTGGCAAGCCGACGAGGGTCGATCCCCTGCCGTCTTCTGCCTTTCTCAGCAGGTCGGTAGGAGCGGAACCCCCCTTGCCCTTGCCACTCCCTGTACCTCTTAGCCCCCTAGCCCTCTCGGCTGTTCGGTCAGGCAGGGAGCAAGGCTCCCTGCCTCTGCCGCTGCTTGCTGTCGGTGGTCTGCAAGGCCCTGTTAGGGGGCCTTTGCTGTTCGAGCAGGCAGGGAACCTAGGACACCCTGCATTGCTGCCTTTGCTGTCCTTCTGCAGGGAGCTGAGCTCTCTGCCTACCCTCGTATCGGGGTCCGGTACTGCTGCAAGTCTTACCGGACCCGCTTCTCGTTTGTATTTTGGCATGCTAACGCTTTTACGCTCACAGGTTGAACGACGAATCCGGTTCACCCTTTTTGTGGCTCGAGCTCGTACTTACCTACGCTCGCAAGTGTATGCTGCACCGCAACCCCTCAGGGTAGGAGATTCTTGCATAAAAGGACAATGAACGAATAAATTCTAAAATAAGAAAAGATAATAAAAAATGAAAGAGGACGATGATATATGTATATGTATAAAATATATACGCATGTCTTTTAACTCAAGGATGCGGTTTCACGACCCTTGTCCTCTTTACTTTCCTTGCACTTTTCTTTTCTGTTGCCGCCGCGCTATATGTGCCAAGACTTTTAATTCTTGTCTTTACATTTTATGTCTTTTAATTCAAGGACGCTGTTTCGCGATCCTTGTCTTCTTTGCTTTTCTGCACTTTACTTTCCTGCTGCCTAGCGCTTTATGCGCCATGGCTTTTTACTTGTCTTTACTTTGCCGTCACGTTTTATGTGCCCAAGATTCTGTTTCACATTTACTTTCTACACTTTCCTTTTTGTTGCTCCGCACTTTATGCGCCAAGGCTTTCTTTTCTGTATGCCCTTATTTTGCTTGTTACTTGCTTGCATATCTTTCTAGCTGAGGTACGGTTTCGTACCTCGTGCGCTGCTTTATGTCTTTACTTGCTTGCGTGTTTGTTTGACCAAGGTGTGGTTTCGTACTTCACGCATTCTTTTGAGTATTTACGTACCTGCTTGGTTGTTTAGCTAAGGTGCAGTTGCGTACCTGGTGCACTGCCCTATGTATTTATTCGCTTGCTTATATGGTTGTTTAGTCGATGTATGATTTCGTACCTTGTGCACTACTTGCGAGGTTTTGCACTCGACACAATTTTGTACTTTGCGGATCGATCGTACTTTACTTTACCGCTGCACTGTAACGTGCATGTGGTTGCTCCTTGTTAGCTTGCACTCACTGAGTGCAGCTTCGAGCGTATTTCAACTTGTTCATTTGTCTTAAAAGACACGATGCATACTTATGCACTTGGTTCTCCAAAGGATGACTTTTAAGCACCAACCTATTTTCGAAACATATAGTTTTGTAAAGCAGATTTCGAAAGCCTTTTGCGAGATAGCGGCTGGATCTCCCAAATCGATGCATTTAGGAGAAGTGTTCTACAATTTCAGTTTGCGTATCCGATACAACTCGGATAACCCTGTTTAAGGGCATATGCATAAGATGGGTGAAGGTTCTCTACTGTGGAATCTGTGCCATCGCTAGACTAGTGTTGCATCACCCCCGATGCGAGACCTAGTTATTGGGTTTTCTGGCCAAACTAAGATAGTTGGCATTTTTTCTCCATTTACGAGATTATTGCTGATGGATTTCTTCTGAGAAATCCATGTCCCTCTCCTCATCGTCGTATCCTTAGTCATGTACGATATGTTTGGACTGCGAGGAGTAGGACGAGAGGTCTGTAATAACCTTGAGGCGTGTTTTGACACTTTCTGTTAATCATGTATTGTCGATGTTTGCCTATTAGGCAAGAGGCTCGTGACGGTCTAAAGGACCTGAGCATGACAAGTTTGAACTTGAATGGTTACACCATATCTTATCGGCAAAGTAATGTTGTGGGGATTCCTTGTGAGAAACCCATGCCCCTCTTATCATAGTTGTACTTTTAAACAGGTACGTTGCGTACTACGATGAGTAGGATGAGATGTCTCTGTTTACCTCGAACGTGCAATGGCACGTGTTTGAAATTACAAATGGTGATGTTGTTACCCTCACTATGAGTTGAACCCTCTCATCGCGGTTGTACTTTTGAACATGTATGTTGTGTACTTCAGTGAGTAGGATGAGAGGTGTGTGGTTGCCTCAAACGTGCATTGGCATATATAATTCACTAAATGATGACTATGCGCCTTTGTAGGCAAGTTGCTCGAGCGGGCATAATGGTCTCTAGCATGTACAATGGGGCGGCGGTTAAGAAACCCCCGTCGTGCTCGTTCGACATGGTTGATCAAGAGAGAGGATAGACAAGATATTAATGGCAGTTACGAGCAAAAGACTCGACTTCCCCAATCATCGGAGTTAGGGGAAATGCTACAAAGATAGTTTTCAGGCCACTTATGGAGAATGTTGGATGCATCCACGGGCCACTTATGCCTTTGGGGATTTATTCTCTTGGTCACTGGCCGTCTCTTTAGGAGCGGACTCAGTCAGTCATTCGGGGTATCATAAAATACATAACATAATAAACCCCCTGATCGATCTCGGCTGTTTCTACATTTCGTGCCTTGTGCGTACCCACAATGGCCAGCTAATAATCAGAACAAAATGTAAACTACTCATAGTATTATTGAGATGTGCGTACTGTGACATGACTTACTTGTTTGCCCTGTAGTTCAGCGTATACCACTCGTTGAACTATGCACGCCTGTTGTGACACTGTTCTTGTTGGTTAAACTGCTTATGCAGTTTCTTGCTAGTAATAACTAGCTGTTTGTACTAGTTAAATGCTTATGATAATAACATTACGCTAGTTGTAATATATTAGCATATGACTTGCTTTACTATTTGGTGAAATTGTTTGTGCTTGTTGTAATATAACACTTGTTGGCTTGCGTCTCTTACGACAAATGTAACTACTCACGGCTCGTAATCTACGAGCTGTCTACAACTAGAACTAATGTAGCTGCTTGTCTTATAAGCTGCCTACACCTTGTGGTTTATATATAATTGTTGCCATGTGATTGCTTATCACATGTAGCTTATAAACTACTTGTGCAATAGCTTGCACCTTATGATTAATATAATTACTTGTCGGTGAACTAAAGAATTCAACGGTTATTGCATGCATTGTAAACCTTGTTATGATTGCTATCTTATTCTATTACTCGGCTTACAATGCTTGACTGCTTGGTAGAGTTAGTTACTCCCTACCTGTTAGACTACTACAGTTGCTTACTTT
Organism: Nuphar pumila; assembly: GCF_984573655.1. Lineage (NCBI taxonomy): Eukaryota > Viridiplantae > Streptophyta > Magnoliopsida > Nymphaeales > Nymphaeaceae > Nuphar > Nuphar pumila. The sequence goes on along the minus strand of NC_143260.1, from coordinate 45,261,025 downwards.
ACTTGTTTAGCACTTTGTCCGTTACTACTTTGCTTTACTGGAGTTTTGTTTGCCATACTGGAAAGCATGTATGGATAACTCTCCTAGTTTTACTTCTCCTGTTTAGTTGAGAAATTATCTTACTTATTGCAGTATTTGTCCCTCCTTGTCTTTTGCACCCCTATTAGTTTTTCGCGAAACTGACCCATTTCATTGACAGGTGGTGGACAGATTGAGGCAGCTTACTGTTAAATTATATACTTAAATATATATATTTAAGTATATAATTCTGTTGTATTACCAAAATACCCGATATGGGTATTTTGGTAATATCACTATGTATTTTACTTTTAAATATTTTTTCTTTTTCTTCTTTTTTCCTTTTTCCTTTTATTTATTTGTTTTGGACCACATAAAGGGGCCCCACCTTTCGTTGGGGCTCCAAACGATCATAAATATGACCGTTTGCAGGCTCCCAACGGCTAGAAGGGAGCTCCTCTATGTGGTCCCTTGGGTCCTCCCTTCTCTATAAATTGAGGGCTCCTCCCTCATTCATGTATGGCTTTTAGCCTCTCCTTTTCTCTCTTTCAATAAAGTTATTTTTGCCTTTGAAGGCTTTTCACCCCTTAGTGGGTTATTTGCACTTGTATTGTGCCTGTGTTCTCTTTTGCACATTGTGTGCTTGTGTTGTTGGCTTCCTTGCTTCTCATCTATTCACATGTTGGTGCTTCCGCGTCTTTCATTACATGGTATCAGAGCAAGGTTGGTGATCTTGCATTCTTGTTGAAGCCTTTGGGAAGCGTGCCTCTTAACTTATTTGAATAACGAAATCCTCTTTGGTATCTATGGGGTCCGAATCAAAGGTAGAGCTCTCTTTTAAGCTCAATGAATCCAATTATCTCATGTGGGCTTCCGCTATGGAGAATCACTTAAGAGGTAAGAAACTTTGGGGTTTTGTTATGGGAACCTCTCCCGAACCTTCTCTTAATCTCACTAAAATGGAAGGGGATGCTGAAAAAGCTTTGGATGGCGATGAGCGCATCAAGGCAATCAATGATCACCAATCCAAATTAGAGGATTGGGAAAGTAACCATGCCAACATGAACAATGTTGATCTAAAGAATTGTGCCAATATTGCGAAATTTAGAAGAACCAATGAGGCATGGTTCTTTCTTAAGGGTATGTATACTCAAAAGGACCTTGCTAGGCAATTCTTTTGTCAAGAAAAAATTATATCTACCAAACAAGGGGACATGAGTGTCCAGGATTATTTT